>NC_090689.1:3169642-3803571 GCF_013368605.1 Nyctibius grandis | reverse complement strand
ATAATGTCCAATTCCAAAGAAGACTTTGTCAGTGAATGGCCATGGTGGGACTGAACCACAAGAAGGGAGGCATAAATGGAGGGAATAGAGTTGTTTGCAGAAGGGAGAAGGCTTAAAGAACTGTCACCAGCCAGAAAGAGTAATGAAAGTGTCAGTGAAAGGGATTTAAGAGCCACTTGGCCCGTTTAAGAATGGTGCAGATCTGGATGCCAGGAGATCTGGACACTGCTCCCTCTTCTATCACTTCTGCAAGACCACGGGCAAGTCACTTTGCTTGGCTCCACTTCTCCCTCCTCTCCTGTGGTGGGTTTATTAGCAGCACGGCCCAAGGCAGGGGATCTCTCATCACGCCCAAGCACAGCCCGGGTTGTGCAGATGTGCAATGGTCAGTGTCCCCAGTGCCAACCATCCTGCTGGACTTTCCTCCAAGGGAAGCTCCAAGAAGTCATTGCTGCCCCACCAAGAGGGCAACGCCAGCAGCCAAGCATGGCAGAGAGCAGCTCATGCTCCCTGGCTCCACACACCTGTACCCCCCAGTTCAATAAAACATCATAAAAGCAGAGAAGTTTCACGATAAACACAAATAGATCAATAGCATTAGAGCTACTCTTAACAGCTGCCTCAGGCTTTTCTTACTACACCTTCCAAAGTGTCCAGTAGTGAGTAATTAATGACCAAACCACGTAATTACTTTCTTGATTTTTCTCAAAACTAGAATTCACCAAAAGAATTCTGAGCTTCACTGGTGCTATGCAGCAAATTAATTCAGTAAATGCTGATATTACAAGTCTGGGCTGCCTGTTAAAAACCAGCAATGCTGTAGTCTGTCTTCTCCTGCTGTCTGATGTAACCCTTTACGTTCTTCTCCAGCTGTCTGCGAGAAAGCAGCTCAACCCCGCATCGCTCTGCCCAACACCGCTGAACTCCTTTCACCATGTTCGTTCCCAGTGAGCAGGGCAAGACACTTCCCATGCAATTGGCAGCTCCAGCTTAATTCGGGGACTTTTAACCCTTGAGAAGGGGTAAGAGACAAACTGAAGAGGATGACCAAATAGCAGTGGATGTGGAGTGCAATAGAGGCAAAGAGAGAAAGGAAGAGATCAGAGGTCCAGCCTGTGAAGGCAAGGACCTCTGCCTCTCCAGCACACCACTCTCCTGGAGTAAGAGGATGGATGTATCTCCAGTTTCTTGCCACCTCTTCTGTATCATACACTTGATTTTTGCTAAGAGTGACATCTCTGGAAACAGCCTGAGGTGCCACCTCATTGGCTTGTTTTCTGTGCCTACTGACCCACTGAGGAGAATCAGGAACCAGACCTCTAGCAGCCATGGCACACCCTGTACACAGCTGAAAGCAACCTTCACAAGACACTTCTAACAAGTCTGGGTTTACTTTCTCATGTGTTTACACGGCTTCAGCCACCACAGCCACCACCTGGCCCAACGCCACGGGAGGAATTGCACGTAGAGCTCTTCCACAGGCGGAAAATGGAGGCGCAGAAACTCAGCGCTGCATCCGGACTGCCTGCTCGGGATCCTCACGCAAGGTCGTGTACCCACTGCGATATCTAAGAGGAAGAGGAGGACGAGCAATTCAGGCCACCTCTTACCCACGGCTGCCAGACATACTCTGGAGAGAAACACGCGCAAAACCTCAGGTGGGAGGAGAGGTGCGAGTCCATGTCTTCCGAGACCTCTGGCCTTCCTCACTCGGCCCGTCCTTGTCACTACAAGGCATCTTCGACACTGTATCAGAGGGCAAACTATCTAAACAATCCTAGATCTCAATCATCTGCGGCACGAGATGCTAATAAAATGAGTGTTGCCATTGCGTTTGTGTGTGCGTGCCCGCCTGAGAAAGAATACAAGTCAATAAGCAAATTCCTGAAGTAATCCCTCCATCCCCACCAGTAATGAATTGCTGTTTCCCAGCTCCCAAGAGCATGGCTGCGGCTTGGGAGCTTAACATTCAATCTGACATGGACCTCCAGCGTGCACTTTTAATCCCTCTGAGCGCAGCGACAGCTAACAACAAACCCCTCAAGCAGAGGAAGCGCCGCATTTCCTTCCCATCTTCCCATTACCATATTTTTAATTAGCTGGGAATAGCTTTTGCTTTTGTCAAAACAAATTCTGCTAAGTCACCGCTTCAGATTTGAATGGAGGAGCTGCAAACTGTGAGAGAGAAGCCAAGAAAATCCCCCTGCAAATGAAGATTTCTGCCAGCGGAGACATGGCAGGGAGGAGCGGGAGCAGCGTCTGCTCACCATCACCGGCCGTACACCCGTCCCCATCCCTGCAACCACTTCCGAGGCTTTAATGCAGGGCGGATGATGAAGAGCTGCCACAGCAGATGGATCTGCCGACTTGGTCGGAGGGAACGTGAGAGAGGAACAGAAAAGAAGGGTACCAAAAGATGGTAACATGAGGTAGATGCTTTTCCCTTGTTTCATCTCTCTTTCTCCCCTCTCAAAGGAAAATGGGGTTTTGACAAAGCCTGAACTTCATGAAAATTCTTCCAATTCTCCGTTGCTTCCTTCTTGTTTTAAAGAAAATGCTTTCCTTTTCGACCAGGAGAAAAAGGTTAACCTCTTTCTTCCCAATTAAAACAACTTTCAGAAGGATGTGATGGAAAACAAAGCCAACACTGCTGGAGAGGCGTGGGGGGCAGGTTTCTCCCCAGCGCCGTCCTCCCCATGCCCTGAATCTCTCAGGCTGACTGCTCAGCATGTCCAGCAGAAAGTGCAAATACAGCCCTGAGCCACCTCTTCTCATCCACCTTCACAGCTCTCTTCAAATCTACTCACCCTCGCAGGCAGGGAAGCTGAGGCAGGGGAGAAGCTGTTTCAACACTCTCCAAGCTGTCGACGAATCCCACTGCAGTCAGCGAGACAAGTGACACGTGGAAACCTCTCCCACCCCTAAACATCCCGCCGAGCGCTCGCCCTTGGGATGGGAGCAAGGAGGAGACACACTCAGTGTAAACAGGCTCATCACATTTTGGCAAGAGACAAAATCGGGAGGTCAGAGCTCCCCACGTTTACCCCAGGACTGACAGCATTAGGCAGCGTCCAAAAAAATATCGTTTTCCCCCACAAAAGGCCCAGCACAGCCCCCAGGGCCAAGGGGCAGGTTGCAGCCCCTGATCTGCTGCCTGCTCTGCTAGAGCTTCCTTGGTGCAGCGCAGGCTGTTGGATCAGGTCATGGCCACTGCTGCCACGGGGCTGACCCAAGAAAGCAAATCCCGACTTCATTCACGTGGTTAAATGGGGGAAAACGCACATGGAAAGAACCCGACACGCAAGTGGAAGGATTATCCTCAAGCAGGTTTCCAGAAGCTTCGGTGTATCGGCTTCAAGTCCAGAGAGGGTTGTCATTGGTGTGTCGGAGAAGGCTTTTTTTGTTCTTGCTTTGTTTAGTATGAAATGAGCTCTAAATAAATCAGCAATGTACAAGATGTGTTCGAATGGAGCAACAGACCCTGCTCCACAAAGGCGCTGAATGGCCCCTTCTCCTCGGGGAGATGGCAAACAAGCTGCTTCGCCAGCCTGCTCCATCAAGTTAATTTCTCTGCCCTTTTGTCACAACAAGCAGCCCCCGACGCTCGTTTGCGGTGTCGTACAACAAGGGCCATGCACAGTAATCTGGGCTTGGAGAATACGCAATAGCCCTGCCCTGGAATTAGGCAGCCTGATGCAGCGATACAGAACGCAGTAAAGCGGAGTCCCCACTCCACGAGCCATACCCACAGCCTAGCATCTGCGACGCACCAAAATATCCGCGAGAGAACGATAAAATACGGAGATAATCCTCCTAATGTCTCCAGCATTTAAAAGCTGATTAGTGCTGCTTCTAATAGAGCTGGGCCAAGGACTGAAGTGGCGTGCGGCATCTGGCCCAGAACTGAAGTGCAGGTGCCAAAGGAGATGCTGCTAGCGCAGAGGCAAGGCTCCACCTCCTCCCTCTTCGCTTGGCTTTGACCCCAAGCATCAGTAGACCCAGGGGCAGTGTGTACACCAGAGACACGAATCCTGCCCCTGCAGATCAGCTCCTGGCCTCCTCCCATGCCCGACACAGAGTCCTGCTAAGACTTTTTTGCATGAAGAGCAAGTTGTACGGTCAGAAATTTGAACACCTCCTATGAAGCCGTGCAGGTGAGACCCTCTGTCGCCCTTGTACCCACACAGCAGAAGGTGCAGCACTGCCAACCTGACCATGTGGCATGTGTTAGGGTAAGTCACACCTTGCACGTGCCTGCTTGCGAACCAGCGAGTCCTTCCAAGCACCACATCCATGCATCCAGATGCACAGAATGGTCATAGTTAGAAGAGTTTGTTTTTTTCCCCTTCAAGATAAGCCTAGAAAGCCAGGAAGACAGTAAAACACACAGGGCAAGAAACACAACCAAGGCCATTCACGGGACCTGCTGCAGAGCCACAGAGCACACCTCCACCGACCACAACACAGAGCAACAACAAAACTTCCCAGCACAGCACAGATGATATTTGCCATCAACTGACATATCACCCACACAAGTTTCTTACCCAGGTTGTAAGCCCCAGAATAAAAACAGGTAAGCCAGTATGCTGCTGGACAGAAAAAGCCCAGATCTGCCTCTTGCCAGAGTTCCTTGGAATAAGGACATGACTTCACCAGCAGCTGCATTACAAAGTGGACAGCATTTGCCCTACAGCAAAAAACTTACTACCCCCTCATCAGAACTGCAGACTTATCTTTGGAGGGTCTGTTTGTCCTGGAAACACGTGCAGTTGAGGCTGGCAGCCATCCCACACCACACCTGCCCAAACATCCACCTGCTCTGCACCAGAGCAGCACAGAGCTCCAACCAGTGGGTTTGCTTTGGGTCTCAGCGACTGCCTGGGGAGGATTTCCCCTCAAGGAGCCCCCTCCTACCCTCCATGGAAAGCCAGGGCCACAGAGCTGATGGAGCTGGGGTGGGTGCACCTCTTGGGGTACCATTCATGGAACAACAGAACATGAGCTTGGAGGACAAGAAGCCCATACTCAAGGTTTCTGGTCAAGATTTTTTTGACCAAATCCAAGGTTCAGTTGCTAAAGCCGAGACTTCCAAGTTCTGGGAAATTTAATCCCTTGGTTGAAGCTGAACAGAGGAAAAGCAGCCAAACCCACTAACATGAATTTTCAGAATAGGGGAAGCAAATCCTTCCCATGCCCCTAATCGAGCCATAATCCTGATTTCGCAGAACTGGTGAGCACAGCCCGCCCTGCTTTGGCCACCACCACCAAGGAGCCGGTCTCCATACTCACACAGAGGAAAGTCACTCCCAGCCACCCCCACCACCATCCCATCCTTCACCATGGCCAAGCCTCAAGCAACCAGGAGGCAGTCACACAGGCACCCTGCTGCATTCAGGCACTGATCCTTCCCGCTCCGACGGGATCCTCCTGCGCATCTCATCACCAGCTGACAAAGCTAAGGCAAGCCACCCTCTGGCACAAATGCCCAGCCTGTGATCGCAGAAAGCTGTTATTTTTTAGCAATGCCAACGAAAGCTCAATTATGGGTACAGCTGAATTGCTCTGCCACTCAGCAAGGCGAGTCAGAGAGCTCAGGGAAGCAGAGCAGCTAAAACTAGAGCACTGACATTGCCCACAACCAAAGAAGTCATCATTTCCTCAGGCTATGCAGTCACCACCCCTCTGGGGTAGAGCATGGCCAGGGATTTTAGTATGAATCCAGAAGAGGAACAGCCACAGCGAGGTCAGCCAAGCAAAACAGAGACATCCCCAGTCTGGTTTAATCTAAGTAAGTACCTGAGGTCTTAGTACCTACCTGGACCTTGCAGGGGAGCGTGCAGACAGAAGAGATGGTCCTCAGCACTCCGTGTACACCAGGAGCTGGGGGTTTTGAATGGTACCTGGGCTTAGCTCGGCAAAACTGCAGCAAGTTTGAAAACCAAGCTAAAAGCATGGCCACAGATCAAGCCTAGCAGGTAGGTCATGGAGAGAAACACCTGGAGATACCATCTCATGGTATCCCATGGCCTCCACTACCATGTAAGGTGAACGTACCCCAATTCATCAAAGTACAAGCAGGTGAAAGCCAACTACTGAAAGACCCAAGGAACAAACATGGAGGGAAGACCTGCATTTTCTAACCCACGGGTTTTTGCTTTGGATTTTATCTGACTGTATTAGATACTTCTATACCTTGCTCATTTCTGCTATGAAAGGTTTCTACTGAGAAGCTTTAGGCATGAATTTTTCTTGCCCGGGAAGACACTAGGTTGACAGCCCTAGACAGGAATTCTCTGTGCACAGGCAGAGCAAAGGAAGCCCACTGCCAGCCTAATACACATTATTTTAGCCCCACTGTAGAGATCCAGGTCTCAGAGGAAAAGGATTGATACGCAGACAGGCCTCAGGATCTCAGCTGAGACCCCTACAGAGTAACCATGACAAATTCTGCACACCAAACCTCTTACCCTACTTGCTGTGCTGCAGCCACTACAGCTGAGCTCTGTCCTCTCTTGCTCTCACATGCTCTTCCATCACTTCTCCATCTCCTTTTTTCATGCCTAAGCCACAGCTTCAGTTTTCCACCTTCTGCAGCTCAAAGATTGGGCTCCTGACCCTACATCTTGCATTTCCAAACCACAGCCACCTCCTGTCTTGATCTCAGCTTCCCAAACCATTTGGGAACTAGGCTGTGCTCTGATGACAGCAATCTTACATCATTTCTTTCCTGAATCTATCCTGGAGCTATGTCCCTGAATTTGCTCTTCTGAAAATCAAATTCCTTCTTCTCTTCCTTCTCTGAACAACTATTCCAGGCTGCTTTAGAGACTGCATCCACCCCTTCTGCTCTGCAGTCACAGATTCCTCAAATCCCAGCAGTTAACCCTGAGGAGCTCCTTTCTGCTACCCGAGTCTGGCACCCTGTGAAGCCAGGGCAGCCATAAAATTGATTTCTGCAGCCCCTGCCTGCACAATGAAGCGAGTCACATTTACCCATCTTGCTTTAAGCACCTGGCCAAAGGCTTCCTATATATAACTGATGGAGATGGGCAGCACCTGCCCACGACCCAGCCCCTCAGGCTTAAATCACTGCAGCTGTGAGGCCCTGGAGCAATTGCCTCCTCATTGCAGGTGCTGTGAGGAAGCCAGGAGTTGAGTTTGTGTAAACCACCTGGAAGCAGTGCCCTGCACGGCCCAATCTGTGCTCAAGCCCCAAAGGACCTCACCTGCCATTTCCCCACAAAGCCAATGCTTCCCTTCTAGCTGTAGCAGTTTCTACTTTCAGCTCGGGGTTCAACCCACACCACGACGACCAAGGTGGCAGCTGCCACCACCACGCTGCAGCCAGCTGAAATGAAATCACTAATATGGATGCAGGGATAGAATTTCATAACTCTGTAGGCTGAGACAGGCTCCCCTCCCTCCCCAAACTGCTGAGCGCTAAATCCTCCCCTATCTGCCACGTCCATCACGCAGACTGTGGGCTTCAGCAGCCAGAGATCTGTTTCCTATAAATTTTCTGCGCCGTGCCTACAACACTTGTAGTCTCTCTAAAATAATGATTGGAAGGTGGATAGAGGAGAACAAACAGCTCAGATGAACAGTTTATCTGATGAATTTAGTCTCTCCTCCTGTTCCTGCAATATCAGGTGGACAAATCCAATTTCCTCAAATGCATTTGTTGTTGGAGTTTATTTGACAAATACTTCCCCAAACAATTGCCTCCACATTCACTTAGCAAATATTTAAAATATGAACCGTGCTGTTTAGTGAATCCCCTGGCACTGCACTAGTCCCTAGCGGAGTCGAAAAGTTCGGTTTTCCCCCAATATTAGTTATTTCTGCATTTCAAATTAAATTTTTTGCCAGTTCTTATTCTTTTGCTGATAACACCAGATGAGTTGGTGGTGCCTATTAGGAAAGGAGCTGGTCAGTTGTCTTCTGATGAAATCGAATTTTGCTGGGAAGCAATAACCCATTGAAGCAGATACATTTAATCAGAAACACCCCACAGTCAAACGACTTGCAGCAAATTCAGCTCTCAGAAATCCCTTCTGGTTGTTTTCCCAGGCTATGGCCGTGCATTTCTGTCAGTCATCTGCCAGCTCCACATCTTCAGCCAAAAGCTGAGAAGCTTTGGCCTGGTTGATGTTCTCTGAGCTGGAGAAGTCCTGTGACAGGCATGGGTTTACAAGGGGGGGCTGGAGAGGCACAGGAAAACATAAGGGACCCAGAACAACGGTGTTCCAGGCATATTTTGCCCCATCAGCAGAGGCCAAGGGAGCTCAGGGGGATCAAACATCAGCCTTCCAGTACCTGCATGGGGTTTGCGAAGATGGAGCAGGGGGTTACCAGGAAGGTGGAGATGGGAGACAACAGGCATCAGCTGAAACAACCGGGCAGAAATGACTGGATGTAAGAACAGTCCCCACAAGGACAGTCAAACAGTGGTGCAGGTTGCCCAGAGAGGCTGTGCAGTCTCCATCTGTGGAGGATTTCAAACCCTGGTCTGATCTCCAAACTGACCTTGCTTCCAGCAAGATGTTGGACCTCAGACTTCCCGAGTCCCTTCCCACCTGAATTATTCCAGCCTGTGGCCCTAGGAAACCCTTTGCCAGTGAAGAGGAAGCTAACAAAAATGATGATTACACAGAGTGGCAGCAGAGTTTGAGGGATACAACATCACACCTTGGCAAAAGTTTGTTTCTAAAATTCCCTGTTCATAGCAAAACTTGGGGAAAAAAAATATCCACTTTTGGTCCAAACTGGACCAAATCCAACATGTGAAGAAATGCTGAGGGACCAACACCTGCATTTCAGCAAACTCAGCTACAAAGACGCATCATTTCAGACCTAGAGAAAATCAATTTCTAGCCCCCACGATTACAAAGAAAAATTCAAGAGCCTTAAAAGTTCAACCAGAACCAGAAGGCAAATAAAAAGAAATCACAATTCATTATTCATCAAAATCTTCTCCAATCTGTTTTAAGACCATGTCAGGATATTTTAGCACTGCAGGTATCAATAGCAGTAAAAAAAAAAAAAAACAACCTGCAAATGTGACTTTGAAATTTGCTTTTCATGATTTATTTTTTTTTTTTTTTGCCAGTAAAAAATCTCCTTGCTTGAATGTTCTTGGAAAGGTACCAGGGAAAGGTTGGGAATATAGCCCAAGCAAATTCACTTAAGAATTCAAACAAACACATGAGGACACAGTTTTGCTTTTGTCACCCAGCACTGGAGAAAAGCTGAGCAGTTAGGAAGAGGGCAGTAAAAGAACAAATGCTTCATTAAACCTGTTTTCGGACAGAAGAACAACACAACCTATTACTGGAAACAGTCTTTCCTGCTGCTTAGTCAACCGAGAGCCTTTGGACACAGCATTGAGTTGAGAGCAGCTCTTTGTACCCCCATTATTTATTTTGCGACTCGGAGGGACGCAGCCAGGACAACCCATCCTTCTGAGCCACGTACCAAGGCGGGAGAGGGAGAGATTTCACATTCCCCCTCCACAAGCTCCCACCCGCTGCCAAGATCAGCAAACGACACACGAGCGCACCAGGCAGGCAGACAAAAAGAATAAAGCAGGCTTTCTGAGACACAGTGAATTCCTTCCCTGATCACCAGAACGCTCTTTTCATCCAAAAAGAAAAAAAAAACACCAGGTGATCACTCTGGAAGGGGATTTTTGGGGGGTTTTGTGTTGTTTTTTAAACCTTCAGCCCAACCGTGTCAAACGTTCACAGGATTCAAGGAGAGAGATGATGGTTAGGGTTAGGAGAGAGATGATGGTTAGGGTTTCAACTCATAGCTCCACGGCCAGGGCTCACTCTTGGATGACGGTCCAAATCCCTTCCTTGCCTTGAAGGGAGGTAAAACACCAGCAACCAAGCTTCAAGAACCACAGAGTTTTTCCAGGCTGGGCTGTCTGGAAGCTTTCCTACGGGAAGTTGGGTTGTCAGCCAGGCATGGACCAGCACCATGCCTCCAGCAAGCACCCAGATCTTCAGCTGAGGGCTCCTCACCTCCAGGGAGTTATTCATGTGGAAACAGCTCCCACCAGCCCATATTCAGGTCTCACAGACTTAAAAGAAATGGGACTTACAGCTCCAAGAAGAGATTTTTTTCCAATTCTCTGTTGCTGGGAAAGGTAGTTTTTGTTACGTGCCTCGGAGAAGCCATGCTTTGTTCAAAGGGGCTGCAATTGCTCCTGGATGTCATAGAATCACAGAATCGTTTTGGCTGGGAAGGACCTTTGAGATCATCAAGTCCAACCTTTAACCCAGCACTGCCAAGCCCACCACTAACCCATGTCCCTCAGCACCACATCTACGCGGCTTTTAAATCCCCCCAGGGATGGCGACTCCACCACTGCCCTGGGCAGCCTGTGCCAATGCTTGAAAAGCCCTTTCCGTGAAGAAATTGTTCCTGATCTCCAATCTAAACCTCCCCTGGCACAACCTGAGGCCGTTTCCTCTCGTCCTATCGCTTGTTACCTGGGAGAAGAGACTAACACCCTCCTCACTACAACCATGTCCTCTCATCCCCGGCTCCACCTCTGACTCAGCCTGCTCTACAGAACACTCCTTAATGGACTGGCTCACTCCAGCTACACACTTTATATCTCTTTAGCTCCATGAGCAGATGGAGTCGAGGGACAGCAGGATTTATATTTCTTGCTTGAGTTGCAGCTTGGCTAGGTGGAAATAAAAAACGAGAAAGGTTGAGGAAATGGCATCGTAACAGCGTTTACCTCGTGGGCTTTGGAGCCTCTGTATTCTACCTGGGGTAGTGTTTGCAGTTGTCACTATTAATCCCATGCCTTCCTCCCCAGCTGAAGAGGAGGAGGCCCAGAGGTCCCTCCTAGACCATCTGATGGATGGAAGGGAGCTTCCAGAAGCACCGTGACATACTCAGCTGGCGAAGCCTGTACATCAGTGCCGATTTATACCAGCAGATAATCTGGCCCACACCGTTTCCTTCAGGGCATGCAAAAGAAAACCAGGAAACGCTTCTGACCTCTGAGAGCTTTAACGGGAGAGAAAAGGAGGTGGAGGCATGAAAGCACGCAGGGAGATTGACAAGGGCTGGGGAAAGAGCAGCACAATGGGCTCCTAAACGCCTTACCTTTCTCTGTATCACATGCAATGAGAGGCGGAAAGGAAAAGCAGGAGAGGGAGGGAATTACAATGAATGCCAAAGCTTCCCGACTAATTAATTACCCCTTTTGGTTTGCAAAAAAAGAGGCTAGAAATATCCACGCCTGCTCCGCTTGGAAGGCTCGCTCCGAACGTCCCCCCCTCGCCCCGCCGGCGCAGGGATAATTAATCCATTACGGGATGGAACATGCCGCGCCGCCGTAAAAAAAATAGAGAGATCTATTTCTCCTTGGCTTCTCCCCTCCTCCCCAAAGAGACATCTGAAACTTATCATGTAATAAATGTTTCTTGGATGGAAGGAGAGGTATTGTTCTCTTGCCGTGGAAACAATCCCGCCGGTGGGGCCAGCCAGGAGGGAGCGGGGCCGGATACTTCGCCGGGCAGCTCTTACGATATCGGCGGCCGCCGAAGGACGCGTTTCACAATGTCCCCTCTGAAAAGCAGCGCTCAGAAGAGGGCAGAACCGGCCGTAACTGAAGGAGGCGAGCTCAGGCTGCTCCCCGGGATGTCTCGAGGGTCGGAGGTGGGCTCCCCCCCGCAAAGGCATCCACGGCGCTGCTGGACGCGCAGTGGGACACCTCTGGGACCGGGGAGGTGGCCCAGAGTCCATCACAACACACCCAATAGAGCACCTCCGGCCAAGCCTCTCCGACCCCAAACAGCGCAGCCCTCTCCAGCACACCCTGCCCGTGCACGGCCGGGGGTGGGAGCCACTGCCTCGCACAGCTCGGGGCAGAGATCAGCCCTTCTGCAGGCACCTCTCCTTCAGCTCGACGCCCTCCTCTGAGCCCCTGACCCAGAGGACCTAGAAGCGAGCTGCAGTGGGCTCACGGTTTCCATCTATAACAGCCTTGATCATCCTCCAGCAAGTATTGTGATTTTTTCTCTGTTCCTGGCCAGCCACGATCACTACCTGGGGCGACATATTTCACCCTCACACACCTTTTTCACCCCCTGCCTGCCTGGCACCCTCCCACACACTCCGAAGGGCAGGACCTCTCTTCTGTTGTGCTTGAATCCCACACAGCACAAAGCCTGCTTCACCAGAGTATGGATTTTCATGTCCTCTCTAATCAAAAAGACCCGCACGCCGTTCTCTTGGTGCCCCTTATGTAGAGCACAACAAGCTACGACATTAAAGGTTTCTCGAGGAGGATGGGGTAGGTTGTTACCCACCCAAGACCCTTTGCTCTGCGGTGGTTTGGTACCCTGAAAGCACGGAAACTGCATGAGATCAGAACTACCCCGGCGCTGATCTCACCCCTGATCCCAGCATCCCGTCTGCATCAGTTTATCAGAAACATTTCTCCTTTCTGCTGACATCCAAATATTCTTGGCGTGAAGGAGCTGCTGACATTTATTCCTGAATTGCCACATTGCAGGAGTTTTGGCTAAGACTAGCATTACATAGGAAGAGCAAAGGGACATTGTTCCTTGGTGAAGATATGTCTTCTACAGTCTATCAGTCTAGATTAGACTTGGGTCACTTCCTCTATTCATTTCCCCAGCTGATTTTTTTTTTTTAAGGCTCTTTCAAAGAAACACTTGAGCTCAGTACAATGTTCTTGATTGCAACCAGAACTGGTTGAAAAATGCTGAACTAATTGAAAGAAATTTTCTTTTTTTCATTCCTTCCTCAAAACATTTCCAGGGTTTTTGGTCAGTACTTGGAACTGTGAACCTCCCCCCGCCCCCCACCAGGATCCACTGTACAACAGCAAAAGCTTTTTCCACAGCGTCAGCAGCGTTTTGAAAGCCTGCAAGATGATCTTAGGGCTGCAAAATGACTCCTCTGTCTGTCAAAGGCAGAGGGATGTCACAATGCCTCTTTGTGCTTTCACCAAGACATCTCTCACACCGACACCCAGGTTGTGGAGGACAGTTCTCCCTGCCCCTCCCTCAGCACGTGCCCTGAGCAGATCCCCAAGCTCTCTAGGAGCAGTTAGCATCACTAATCCTATCTGCCGCACGGGGAAACTGAGGCACGAGGTGGCAGCTGCTCCCACAGCAGCAGAGACCTGCCACGTCCCTAGGCCCCATGCGGAGCTCCGCACACCAAACCACGGCAGGGTGTCCCACCACCTGCTACGCACAAACCTCCACATCCACCTTCCAACGCTTGCCAGCCAGCCAGCCCCCACCCCAAAGCCTGGCGAGACCAGCTGCTCCTCCACCCCATCGTCTCCTCTTGAGCATCTCACTGGCCTATTCCTCCTCACCAGCTTCTCTCTCCATGGCTCCCAGCAAGATCGCATATTTCATCTCAAACAAGATGCAAAACAACCACCCACCCACCCAAGACGCCCAAGCTCTCTGGCAGAGGGGAGAGGTTTCCGCGCTGCTCATTTTCTTCCCTGTCGAATTAACACAAGCTAAACAATCTCTTTTCTTCCCTGTGCAATCCTCCTCCAAGCAGCTCCCCCCTTCCTCTCTTTTCCATTTCAACCACCTCAAGCAGAAGGCTCTTCGAGGCACTAGCGACTTCAAAGACACTAGGTCCAATGTGCGGCGAGCGATAAAACCCTACACAGCATGTGCTGGGCAAATTAACATCCCCTCCAGAGCCACCGGCTCCTCGGTCCCAGCAGCACTATAATGAGATGTTCTTCTGAAGGGGAGGGGGAACTCGGTGCAGAAGGGGAGATGTATTTAATGTATGCAAATTGACTAGCATGCAAATTGGCGCTAAGTTAAAAATAACACATTGCATGAGGAGTCCGTCTTTTAAAACATTTGTTTGTTAATTAGGGTAATATTTATTATCAGCCTCCTCGTTTCCTTCCACATCGAGTTCTCCACTTTCAGGGAAGTTTGTGTTTTGCATCTTTGGGGGGTAACTGCAATTTCCCACTGATCTCGGCCACCCCACAGCAACACTAGTTCCTTCCCCTTCCCTTTCCTTCCTTCCTGCCAACAGGCTGCAGGGATTAAAGTCACTTTTCCTCCTAGGGGAGATGCTCAGAGAAAAGTGATTGTCCACCATTTTGATACAGAGACTTTCTGTTTACAGCAGGTTTAGGAAGGATCCCAAGTGGGAAGTATCTGTCTCCTACACACCTCTAGAGCAGTTCTTCATCCAGCCTCGTCTAAGTACGTCAACACCTTGCACTCTTTAGACATACAATGCCTTGGGAGATAGAGGTGCAGGGTACTTCCACTGGGCTGAAGCACAGAGGGAGCCCTGGAGAGCTGCAAAGGCCTTACCCACAGCCCATGACACAGAAGAGGACCAGCAGCTAGACAGAAGCTCCAGCCACCCCCAAACAGAGAACCATACAGACTAAACTCTGCCTCAGCTGTAACAAATGGGCCAGGGTCAGAGCTGCCGCGGCTGGACCGTTTCCAGGTCCCAGAGGAGCGTGCTCTGGGGTTAATTTTTTTGATTATTTATTATCACTCAGCCAAAGACTGACAAAGTTACAGTGTTAGTACAACCCTCCAGCACCTGCCAATAAGCTATTGGCTATTACTTCACTAGTTGACTCTGCCCTTCTTGCCCTTCTGTCCTGTGCATGGTAAGAGCTGTAAAAATCATATAGAGACTAAACGGAGTCTAACTACAGTAATTAACATTACTCATTTTATTTCAGCTAGAACCCTAAATCAGCATACAAATGGATGTTCACACTGCCAAGAACCCGGCTTATCGTTCAAGGGACAGCCAGGCAAAGAGGGAGCAGCAGGGATGGGCTCCCCTCTCCAAGCACTTCCTGCTGGGAGCAGGCTGCTCCTCTGCCCCACCAAGGGCCAGACCTGTGCAGGAACAGCGATGGAAATCCATCCTCTTAGCAGCAAGGGTAGATTTAAAGTGATTGGGTTAAACTGCATTAACCTCTGTGCGGACATGGTCATTCCAGATTCAAGTGGCCATTGCTCAGGTTAATGCGAGCCTCTTCAATTTGACCTAATTCGCTACCTGAGTAAATAAGCCAAACCAAATAAAGGTTAATGACTGCGAACGAGTGCCTGCCCAGAGGAGAGTGATCCACTCGGAGCTTACCTATCAAGTCAACACAGAATAACAACAGCCCACTAGCAGACACCATCCCTCATCCCTCTGCCTGGACCTCCAGCTTGGAAGAGGTGTGGTATCAGAAGAGCCCACCAAGTCCTGGGTGGCAGCAAGGCACCGAGAGGCAAGAGGTGACCCTTAACTAAGGCAGGAGCAAAGATCACAAGTCAGGTCAGCAAGAACACTTACCCCCGCTACAGAACATCTTATTCATAGAACCACAGAATCGTTTTGGTTGGAAAGAATCTTTAAGACCATCAAGTCCAACCATTAACCTAACACTGGCTCTTCCTATTCCTTCCTTCGTCATTGCCTGCAACTGGAGGGACAGAGAACACTGCTTGTGCCCCCGAGTCCTTAACCAGCCGACCCAAGGCCCTGAAGTCTCCCTTAATTGCCCTCCAACTTCTCATTGCTACTTCCTCGCTGCCAAGCTGAAATATCAATAACAGATAATAACGCGAGGGCCTTACCAGGGTGGGAAGCTTCCTCTTCACATCTTTAACCCGGCTCCCAGGGAGGCAGCAGACTTCCCTGTGCAGCGGGTCCAGTCTGCATACAGGACCTTCTGTTCCCTTCAGGACAGAGTCCCCCATGACAATGACCAGTCTTTTTTTCTTTACAAACGCTGTTTTGACGCAGGGCTTAGGTCGACTTAACCCCGGCGACACCTCCAAGCTAGTCGAACCATCCTCCTCATTACTGTCCTGGTCTCCTTGCGGAGCCTCGTACCTGTTACTCAGGGGCACTGGGACGGCGGGGCAGGCACGGAGGAGATGTACCTGCTGCGGCGGGCAGCGACTTGCTGCCGCTGCCCCTTAAGTCCATCTGTTCAGCCCGTCATGTGCCCTGGGTGCCTGTCGGGCCTGTCCCAGAGGCGGTGGGGCGTGAGCCCTGCGGCCTCTCTCGCGCTCCCGCTGCCCCTCATCCCGCTCACCGCTCCCGGAGCTCCCTCAGGCGCAGGAGGGCCTCTGCCCGCGCGCACCCTCAGTTGTCAGAGCAGGGCAGGCCCCGCAGCCGGGCGCCCGGGCGGCAGCGCATTCCCCCCGGGCTCTGCCTGGGCACCTGCGGCGGCCGGGGCGGGGGCAGAGCTCGGAGAGGCCGCGGCTCTCTGCCGGCTGGGTACCGGCCCTCCCCGGGCGGGGCCTCGGCGCCCTACCTGGGCACACTGCCTGCGCGCCCCGCCGCGCACGCCGTCTTACGCAAACTGCCTAGCGCGCCTTGCCACGCACGCTGCCTTACGCAAACTGCCTAGCGCGCCTTGCCGCGCACGCTGCCTTACGCAAACTGCCTAGCGCGCCTTGCCGCGCACGCTGCCTTACGCAAACTGCCCTTCGCGCCCTGCCGCGCACGCTGCCTTACGCAAACTGCCTAGCACGCCTTGACGCGCACGCTGCCCTGCGCACGTTCTTTACGCACACTGCCTTACGCAAACTGCCCTTCGCACCCTTCCTCGCACGCTGCCTTACGCACACTGCCTAGCGCGCCTTGCCGCGCACGCCGCCTTACGCAAACTGCCTTACGCACACTGCCCTTCGCGCCCTGCCGCGCACACTGCCTTACGCAAACTGCCTAGCGCCTTGCCGCGCACGCTGCCTTACGCACACTGCCCTTCGCGCCCTGCCGCGCACACTGACTTACGCACACTGCCTTCCGCGGACGCTGCCTTACGCAAACTTCTCTTCGCGCCCTTCCTCGCACGCTGCTCTGCGCACGCTGCCTTACGCAAACTGCCTAGAGCCCCGCCGACCCGCACTAATGGCGCTCCTTGAGGGCTCCTTTAACATGAGTGCGGGGGGAGCCGGGCCGCCGTCACTCCCGGCCCGCCAGGCCTTCCCAGCCGCCGCGGGCTCCCGCCGGCTCTCTCAGCTCCCCTGAGGTCCGCCCGGCCCGGGACGCCCCCGTGCACCGTGCCAGGGCGCTCGGCTGCGAATCGGGCCGGCCCCGGAGCTTCTCCCCTCAGCGACTGTGGAGAGCTCTGAGCTAGGTCGAGCAGTTGAAGCACGCCAAGGGACAGAGCGGGACAGAGAGGAGATGGTCACACAGCCGCTTCCCACACACACGGCCTGGCAGGGCACCACACAGAGCAGCTCTCTCCAGCTGCCAGGCCATGGCAAAACTGCCTTCGGCTGAAGAGGGGTGAAGTTCAAAGCTTGTCATGAAGATGCAGGTAGCGCTGCAGTGTTAGCAACCACCCTGTAACCCCCCCAGCTTCTTCCCTGGAGAGGGCTCAGAGACACAGGCCCTTCAGCCCTCGTACAGACATGGTGCTACAACAACAAACCACTGGGATGGGGGTGATGGTAAATCAGCATCAAAGCACAGGGCCACCAGGCAGCAAAGTGGGATTAAACACATTCATGGACTGTAGAGAAAAAAAAAAACACACAACAAACTACAGGGAGAAGGCAGAGAGATACTTTCTAACATCATCCCTCTTCCAGTGACTGCAGGTGCTGGGCACAAGGGGCTGGATGGCGAGAGCGCCCAGACCCTCGTGCTGTCTCCACAGGGCACCTGCTGCTGGTGACGATGGAAGCAGGGAGCTGGGTTGGATGAACCACTGCTCTGGCTCAGTGAGGCATTTCTGTCCCAAACGGTCCAGCTTGAAGGCTGTTCCTCCCCACACCACTCCATCTCCCAGCCTTCTGGCCCCCAGGCAGCCCATCGCCACTGCTGTGGCAGGCAGGAGTCTCTCACCTGCCTATCCAGAAGGGGTTGGAGATCAGTACTTATGTGATGGCAGCTGCCCTTTCAGCTTTCCCTGAGCTCATCCAAATCAGATGTTTCTTTCATGTGCTCCCTGGGCAATCCCCCTCTCCCTACCCCATGCTCCTTCCCCCTGGTTTGTCATTTCCAGTGACACGCCGCCAGCAGTGACTGAGAGCTGGTGGCTGTCTCTGTCACTGAGGGTCAGGGTGAATGATCCTGCCAGGTGGTGCATTTTTCAGAGGATGAATAGTGACTGAATGCCGCGTGGCCCTGAATCCCAATGAGCTGCCACCCTACCGCAAGGGTTCACTAATGTTTTCCCAGTGTCAATCACACGTAAATAGATTATCCTTCCCAGCCTGAAGCACGTGGGCCGCCTCCCTGTCCCATTCATGAAGCTCCAGCAGCTGCTGGTAAGAAAATGCAGAATAAGGAGCACGCTTGGACATTGCATGGTGCTACACCTGCTCCCCTCACTGCACGCTCGGGTTGGAGGTACCTTCCTGAGTGCAGGAGCTTCTCCAGGAGCTCCAGGGCACAGCCTAATCCCATCGCAGTGCTCGTCTAATCCCAAAGGCCATTTAATGCAGTTTGCTCTGGTGCACCACACTAGTTTGTTTAGCCAACAGCTACCAACAAGAGCTGCTGTTGTGTGAAGACCACTCGGAGTTGCTAAGCAATTCATTTCCCCATGAACACACTGTCCTCTCTCAGGTAAATCCTGCATCGATTCCTTGACCTAACCCACAGCCAGCCAGCTATCCCAGGCCAAGGACAGACCAACCTCTCTGCTCTTAGAGGAATATTCTTTTTTTTTTTTCCATTCACTAGTGCCAATGATTGCAGCAGGAGCTGCAATCTTAAGACTTAAAGGTTATAGTATGTTGGCTGGTGAATTTGAGCTCATCCCAAATTGGGTAGCGGTATCAGGAACTTTCTCTGCTAGCATCGCTGAACAGCCTGGACACGTTCCCCACCAAACGGTACAAACTGGAATGCTTCCTAATTAACTGCACGGGAGCAGATAAAAATTCCCTGCTCTCCCCAACCCTGCAAAAGTCAGAGATGCAAAGAAAGCCGCCGCGCAAGCCTGACACCGGGGCGGGGGAGACGGAGCAGCCGTGGTGAGACATGTACTCACCAGCGTGACAATTTCAGCTAATCATCTAGGGCACGTTAGGTGGCCATTTTCATAAGGCGGAGCATGCCCACGGGACCAAATAGCGGGGCCTGAAAATTAGGAGCGTCACAGCTCGAAGCACAGGGATACGTTCCGCGAAACTCTAATTGTACGATGGTGCAGCAGCAGGCAGGATGGTCCAACAGCTGGCGGAGCAAACCCGGTCACCTCCAGGCCTCCTGCTACCTGACCCGAGCGCTTCAACCACGGCATCCTTTTCCAGATCCATTAATTCCTGCCAAAACACAGCAACTCAAAGAACGGCAGAGAGGAAACCACGCAGCTTGCTGAAGTCCATCACATCCCGAAGCCTGCACTGAGCTCTCCAGCGGCCCCACGCCTAATTCTCAGCTGCTGGATTCAGAGAGGATCTTGTTTTTTGAAGGATCTGCTACAGCCCGTGACCTTTCGCTCGGGATCAGGAGGGTCACAGCTAAAGGAGACGCCAGGCTCCGCGCGGCTGTCATCTTTCCAGCTCCTTGCTGGAGCCATTTCATCACGGCTGCTCTGGTTGCAGGAGTCGTTGCTCGGTTCGACTCCCAGCTTTCCTTCCTGCTGTCCAACTGCAGCACGCCCGCTATGACGGGGAAATCAAGGTACCGCAGCACTAATGAATTATTGCTCACAGAAAGTGAATCGCGCCCCGAAGATCCAGGGTGAGGTGACCTCCATGAATATCTTCACACGTGCTTCCTTGGAGGTTTCTGTGTCTAAGCACCAAGGCTGCACAGTAAACCAGAGATTAATGCAGAGCAGGAGAGAGAATTCCTAGGCGAGAATACAAAGCAGAACAAAGGCTGCCTTGTCAGGTCTTCAGTTTCTTTCCCATACTTTTATTTATTTATTTTAGGAAAAACTTCCTATGCCCAACTCCCAGCTTTCAACTCTGACTTTGCAAAATGCAAGAACGCTATAGTAACCTCCCTCCTTTGCAGGAAAGAAAAGCTCCCAGATAGCCAAGTCCCCAGCAGGCTTTCCAAGCAGCCACCACACCTTCCCTCACACCACTGCTAAAGCATCTAGCCAGGCAGAGTCACTCAGGAAATGTCTACTTCAGCTCTGGCCATGGCAAGGAAGATACTGTGAGCTCCTGTTCTCCACAGGTAGAAATACATCAAGTCCCTGCTGCGGGACAGACCTAGCTCCCAGGATTTTTCTTTCTCTGGAACTAGAAACCCTTGTATCAGTCGCACAGAATTCCTTTAGCTGTGCTGGTTTTCCTCAAAACCTCTGGGCTTTGCTCTGCTGTCGACCACACCAGAAAAATCTCCAGTTATATAGACCAGTGCTGGGGCTGAAAACTACACCTTAATGCCAGTCATCTGCAGAGACCAGTGAAAAGCAGTTGCTTTTTTTCAGAACAATATTTTTGAGGTCTCCCCCTTGCATCCACACACCACAGAATTATCTCCCAGAAGCTGCTAGCAGACCTTCACACACATTGCTGCGAGCCATGGCAGAGAGCTACCACCACACTTCAGGGGCCAAGCAAAGAACCGAGACTAACGAGGGTAGGTCAATCAGTGGGTAAATATGTGCTGCCCAACGACTTCATTTTATTGAGCTTCTCTCATCCATGCTTCACAATCAACCACATTGCAGGATATCTATGGCAAAGGTGTTTAATTAACAGATTTTTGAAGCTTGTTTTATTTTTAATGGACAAGAAATGAGGTACTACTTGCACGGGGCAGGTTGTGGGAGGTGGAGCATCTCTGGCCCATGTGAAGAGGCACCAGGGTGAACAGAGGAGGACTCGTAGCTGTAAGGCAGGCTTTGAGGCAGCGGCTGGCTGCAGAACAGCTAAGCCCTGGTGAGATGATACAACCAAGATGAACACAAACACAAATGCACTTTTATCTATTTTTTAAGTTACAGGTAAGGGTCGAAAGTGTTCTGCTGAACTTCAGTGTCGGAGGAGCTCGCACGCCAATACAGCGCTTGGCTCTGACCTACTGACATTTCTGCAGGTCCGAGGTTCGTACGTGGGAGCTGTCACTTTAAATTTGAATCGCCTGCTTTTGCTATCACAACAGCCTGATATTTTTTGCTCATGAAGAATAAATATTTACAAACCTTAACTCTCGCCAACAAAGGCATTCTGTTCCAGAATTTTCTTCGGTTTTTGTTCTAAAACAGTTTTAGAAATCGTTGCCCAACAATTTAATTTCTATTATTAAAACAAGCAACACAGTAAAAAGATACACGAGGGAGGGGATGGACCACAGAAGCTCACTGTTAACATTCAAGGGTTTTCAGCGATGCGTTGGAGAACAGCTGAGAGCATTTGCAGGGAACGCGAAGGACAATAGCACAGTAACTCCAGACAAGGACAGGTCACCAATCCGTAGGAAATATGTTTTCTTGGTAAACTAATGGGGGTTCAACAATTTTGTGCAAGAAAATGTGAGGTTGTAAACAGATTTTAAAAAAAAGATTGAAGACAAACACCCACTCGCTGCGGCAGCACCTCTCCTCCAGCCAGAGAAGCTGACTCCACGCTACTCAAACATCTAGAGAGCTGCAAACAAAAGCCGAGCCCAGGAGAGAAGCAGCCAGTTCACCATTTAACAAAGTACTTGACAACCCTCACACAAGCAACGTCATCTCCGAGTGCAACGCACTTCACTGGGATGCAGAGGAGGGTTTAGCCAGCCCCGTTTGGGGCAGCGAGCAAAGGTCAGGGTAGACATCTGACTAAACACAAGCTTCCAGCATCAAGCTGAGGCTAACCACGCTTTCTCTGCCCCGTGGAGTATAAAGGGAGTTGTATTTCGCATTGCTACCTGGTGCTGGCAAGAACATTCTGTCCAGTTTTTGTATTCACACTTCCAAAAGAACGTGTCAGAAATGGAGAGTTCAGGCAATAGCCACAATAATAATTCGGGGTGTGAAAAACCAGCCTTAAGGTGAGAACCTTAAGGAGTTCAGTCAATTTAGTTTCCTAAGAAGAAGGTCAAAAAGCAAGTTGACTCTGATCCATGCATTCCTACTCATAACAATTTCTGATATTAGTGGCTCTTTAACCTTGCTAACTGCAATCCAACAGCCGGAGGCTGGAGCTTGAAATGTCCAAAAATGGACCTTGGGTGAAAATTGTTGCCATATGGCTCCACGAGATTTCGATGTCTTTCCAGAACAGATGTTCCCACTTGATTACAAGTGGTTGGCCATGCGACCAAAATTCAAAGGTCACGTCCTCCTGCCTGAGTTATACTGAAGCCAAAGCACCTCTCCCTGATTTCCCCAAAGCCCCATCCCTCACCCATCCCAGCTCCAGAGGTGATGGTGGAGGTAAGACCAGTTCAGACCCTACACAGTTTGCACAAAGCAGGGTGAGAAAGTCACCCAGACCACACAGCTGCAGAAGTCTCCTTTGCAAGGACAAGGCAAGCAAGGACATGGGCGCAGCTGAGCTGCTATGAGACAGCAAGGGGAAATCATAGAATGGTTTGGGTTGGAAGGGACCTTAAAGACCATCTAGTTCCAACTCCCCTGCCATAGGCAGGGACACCTTCCACCAGACCAGGGTGCTCCAAGCCCCATCTAACCTGGCTTTGAACACTGCCAGGGAGGGGGCAGCCACAGCTTCTCTGGGCAACCTGGGCCAGTGTCTCACCACCCTCACAGCAAAGAATTTCTTCCTCATGTCTCATCTCAATCTCCCCTCTTTCAGTTTAAAACTGTCCCCCCTCATCCTGTCACTCCATGCCCTTGTAAAAAGCCCCTCTCCTGCTTTCCTGTAGCCCCTTCAGGTACTGGAAGGTGCTAGAAGGTCTCCCCGGAGCCTTCTCTTCTCCAGGCTGAACAGCCCCAACTCTCTCAGCCTGTCTCCATAGCAAAGGTACTCCAGCTCTGAGAGCATCTTTGTGGCCTCCTCTGGACTCGCTCCAACAGCTCCGTGTCCTTCTTGTGTTGGGGGCCCCAGAGCTGGATGCAGCACTGCAGGGGGGGGTCTCACGAGAGCGGAGCAGAGGGGCAGAATCCCCTCCCTCAACCTGCTGCCCACACTGCTGGGGATGCAGCCCAGGACACGGGTGGCTTTCTGGGCTACAAGTGCACGTTGCCGGCTCATGGTGAGCTTCTTGTCAACCATCACCCCCACGTCCTTCTTCTCAGGGCTGCTCTCAATCCATTCTTCGCCCAGCCTGCCTTTATGCTTGGGATTGCCCCGACCCACGTGCAGGACCTTGCACTTGGCCTTGTTGAACTTCATGCAGTTGACACAGGCCCAGCTCTCCAGCCTGTCAAGGACCCTCTGGATGGAAATACAAAAGGGGAGGAGATCTCCGGCATGTTTGCACTAAAGTCACTGCCAGAAGGGTGCAGCCAGAATGGGCAACCTGGCAGATCCTGTGGACGGAGAGATGGAGAGACCAGGCTGGGAGCAATGAGATAAATACTGGAGATAGATGATGCATTGCATACCCCACACACAATATATAGCGGCTTCACTCTATTAGGTAGATGGATGGCAGGGAATTTAAGAAGAGAAATAGATTTTTTTTACTAAGCTAATTAGCTAAAAAGGCTCGTCTGGAAACACGGGCCCCATTGTGTCTGAAGTCTGCTGACACACGGCTCAGAGCAACATTTTTCTTCCCTGTTATTACTCTGCCTCCCAGAGCATCCCTCACAGGCACACGGAGGGGGATGGTGAACCATTGGCACCCAAGCTGCCCAGCAAGGTGCTTAGGTGACACAGTAAATACATGTGTGTATGTGTGTGCATACATATGTAGATGTACACACTTGCATGTATCTGCATGCATCTACATATATACACAAACATACTTTACTTATAAATGCATTATATACATGTATATCACAGTATGTATATATATACATACAATTAATATATATTATATATATTAGTATGTAGAAAAATAAAAACCATGAAAGAGCAAAGTTTGCAATCAAAACCAGTTTGCTGCTTCACATTAGCCTGCCCCTTAATTTAAAAGCAAAACAGGGGGTACTCGATGAAACAGAAAGGCTGTGGGTCTGAGAGAAATAAAAGAAAAATACGACTTGACCCCGCGCAGTCACTTCTGGAATCCACCGCGCCAGGAAGTCATGGAGACGCACGCCAGTGGAACAGACATTTTAAGGGACTGGATAATTTTACGAGCATTAATAACATTTGCCGCTATGCAAGCTAATAAAATGTTACAAGGGTAATCAAACTTCATGCTTCAATGTGTAAGTTGATCACCTGTGAGCACTGGGAAGGAATTTCCTCTCTGGTGCTGTTGCACTGAGCAAGCAGCCAGCTGCACCACGGGGCACTTCTTCATTTTTATATTAAAAAAATGATCTAAAAAATCAGTGTCACTGCTGCTGCCGCTATGTCTTTGATTTGGTTTTCTCCTTCTGCAATAGGTGGCACCCACCAGAGAGACTAAGCTCACAACATCAGTGAGAATTTTGCTGTCAACCTCCTAAGGTTTCCTGGTGCAGTTTTGGGACAACATATCTGCCACAATCCAAAAATACTACCACTTTACTCGGAGGGTTGTTCTTATATGCTGGCAGCAAGCTTACACCAAGTTTAACCTGTCGTTCCAGGACCATAGATCCCACATGTATTCTTTACTCCTTCCATACTACACGAGTTGCGTTGGCCAACAGAGCACTGGCTCTTCTATTAATGTTCCTCTGAGCCCCATCACAGAAGAGGTCCAAGTACTACCAGGTAAACTTGGCAGCTTTTGAGCTACCTCTACCACTTCAGAACTACCCAATATGATTATTTATAACATCTGGGAAGCAACCTTGGTGTTTCCAGTGTTTGCTAGCCTCAGAAGTTAATGCCCTCGTAATTAATGAACTGACAGAAAACACTGCAATCCGCTGCCACAGGCTTTGCAAAAATAATTACAGACTTTGCTCCTGTGCCTACCCTTCTGTTCGAGGGAACCCAGAGAGAGTTCAGCCAGCTGGGGAGGAGGCTGAAGGGAGGATGGGACATAGCAGGAGAGTCAAAAAAATCCTTCCACTCAAAAATAACCAGCACAGGGGTTTACAGATAGAAGTCCAAAGGGCTGAAGTGGACTTCCGTGTGCTGTCAGGCACTTGGTGAGAAAACACGAAAGGCATGGTGATGGTAGCAATCAAGCACGAGACCTGAGCCAGGAGCCTTCCCTCTCCAATGCAAGAGCAGGAGCATATCAGCAAAACATCTGCTCCGGGCTCTCCACTGGCTTGCTGTGGTCAGACCACAGCAGGGTCTGGTGTGCTCTCCTGTGAAGTACGGTCCTTGGGAAAGCAGGATTACAGCCCCCTGCTGTACCCCCCTCCATCCATCCATCCATAGTAGGTTAAAAACCATGCTTATCGCCATGGTAACCAAATACCCACCTGAATCATTCACTAAATCCAGGCAGCCTACGCCCAGGCCTGGCTTCGCTGCTTGTGTTCCACCTGCTCTTGGGAGCACCTTTTCTTAGGTCCAAGAGCCAGGGGTCTTCCCTTTCCTCAGCCTTTGCTGGAAGAGGCAAGACACTTCCCCGGGACAGGAGGAAAAAGCATCTTATTATAATTAAGAGGTACATCACAGATCACCTGGGGTCTTTTTTTATTCACAGATTCCTCATTTGAGAAGATATGCTCCAATGAGAACCATGAAGATCCACCAACCAACCTGGCAATGCATGAGTCTTGGCCCATATTTCCTCTCCTTCTTATATTGTCCTTAGAGAACATCAGTTCAATCTTCCTCTGGGAGAGAGGAGTCAAAGGACACGAGGATTACATGTGTCAGTCACCCTTTCATCCCCTAGCAGACATTCTTACCCTGACGGTGACCTCCAGGCCACAAACCCCATGTTTTTCTGAATGCACTACACTCACTGCCCTCCAAAGACCCTTCCAAATTACACTCCCTCTCCTCAGCAGCGGCAGCAGTTGGCCCAGAACATGATACGCCCCAAGAAAGCCGTAACTTCCCCCATCAGGACAGGAAAGCGCTTTAAATCACAATTAGAAGAGCAGTGTCATTAGAGATCGGAGCTGACACCGTGTGTGATGTCACGCACATGAACCCCAGCAGGCTGACAACAGCTGTGGGCCCAGATAGATTTTAAAATTATAGGCAATAAAGCATGACATCATGGTGACATCATGGAAGGAGAAATTTAATTCCCAGCTCAGAGGCTATCAGTTACTGTTTTATTCTAAAACCTGTCATTAGCTGCGTGAGCAATGAGCAGAATCAATCATTTCCGTGGGTCTTTATGGCCACCATAAATTTTGAACACTTTGTCTCAGCCACCTTCCCATATACATACGAGCCCATCTGTCGGCTCCCACGATGCGCCCTCAACATCCCAGCACTACAAAACTCACAAGCACATTTCAGGCATAACCTGAAATAAAAGGAATTCACGGCCGGTGTGAGATCACACACGTTTGGCTTTGGGGTGTTCAGATACCCATCAGCTCTGCACATGGCTTCCTTCGCCGCCGTGCTCACACAGATGGGTACACCATAGATGAACCTTCTGACGCTTGTTGGAAGGTTCCTTTATGACCTTTAAAAGTCATTTTTAAACCTGTTTTGACAAGCACTCTAAGACAGCTGCTTCAGGAAGATCACCCATTGCAGGCTGCCCATCTCCACCCCGCTTCTACCACGGCACATAATATATGTTAATAAAGTACTATTTTCACGTATAGGTAGAGCACGCAGCACAGCAGGTTACATCAGAGGCAGAGGTGGACGTGCTTTGCCAGTGAAGTTGAAACAGGAGGAATATTTTGGGATGTTTTTATGAGTAGGTGATACTCATCTGGCTACTCTTATAAATACGACCCGGCTCATGTGGTCTTACAGACAGTTAACTCGGCCTTCATAAGACCTCCAGCAGTGATAAGGGATGGATTTTTCATAAGATTCTTGATAAAGAAGACATGCCCCTTGTCTCTGCCTCTTTTTTTTTTTATTTTACCCATTCCTGCGAAAAACAAAGCAGTGACACAACCTGATAGATAACTCCTTGAGTATCAAAATATATCAGAGACCTCTTGACTGTGTTATTTCCAGTCATAAGCTAGGAACCTTCTCCATCGCAATGAGCTGCCATTTCCAGTTTCCTGGCCTCCATTATATTAGATTAGGCCAAACAGTCTGATCTTTACCAGATATCACGGAAATACAGAAATCCCCTTTTCTTTGCTCCCACCTAGTTGCAAGATACAACCCCTCATATGTATTAAAATAGCAGGACTGACTCATTTTCATCAATCACAACTACACTTGTCCTGCTAATGGCTTCTAGATCCCGTGTGGAAGATTCATCACGTATGAAAGTGATCCCTCTATGTTATCGGTGTGATGGGGAAATGATTGCCAGCTGCTTGGGGCCTTCTAGATGTCCTTGAATTATTCTCAAAATCCCTGGCCAAGATGCTTAATAGTGGAACCTCTGAGGGAGCTCAGTTGATAGGCATCCAACATGATACCAAGTTTTGACACATTTTTAACTGTTTGTTGATGTACAGAATAACATTGTTGATGCATAATCTCTGAAGAAAAAAATCACAGCGATAGTTGGGCACAAAATATTCAACTCTGCTAAGGGAAACCTCAGTAGCAGTACCGGCTGGATCACAACTCAGTGCAGAATTCACTTCATTTTCAAGATATTTCATAAGATAGTCTTTACACAACCTCAATTCATTACTTCTGCAGAAAGATCAAGGATAACACTGGGTTTTGGAGATGGCAGAACGTTGCAAGTCACCTTCTCCTTTCTTACAGACAACAAACAATGCCAAGAACAAAGCAACCTTATTTAAGAAGGGCTGTTGGACAAGTCACTTTTGAGGGAATTTTGGGGAAGGCTGTTGGTGTTCAGGGAGGGCAAAAAGCTGCTAAAATTCCTCTCATAACAGCCCACTTCAATTCTCAGGTCTTGCAGTCACAAAAATCACTGTATCATTTCAGATCTGCACCTCTGATTGCTTGTAGGCTTTCTGGAAGTGTGACTTCGCACTAATACCCAAGATCGAGAATGATTCTGGGAAGCCAGTGAGTTTTTCTTAACCCAATTTCCATGGTCCTCATCAGTAACACACGATTAACAGATAATTTTAGGCAACTTGTGAGACAGCAGCCTGCGTGCAACACTCGCCATGCTCCACATAGCTAACACACTGTACAGCTACACGTACGCCAACGAGGGGATATAAAAATGGGCAAAGGATTGACTGTATTACCTCAAAGTTGCTGTATAAATGCAGCTCAGAGTTAGACAGTCAGAGCTTATGCGATCGTAGGGCTAGCAATTACTGAATTTGTTACTGCTTCAACTATCATGACAGGCATTGAAATAAATCTCATTTATATGACATACAGCCATCTAAAAATGTCTTTTTTTTTTTTTCTTTTAGAAATTCTTTTAGGATGTCAACATGCTACACATGTCTCCATTTTGAGTCCTCTCCAGACTGGAGATCAGGCAAGATATACAAGCCTTTCAGCCTGCCAAGTTTCATGTTTGTCAAGATTAAGCCTGAATTCTGAACGTTTTCTATATGGTGCCTCCATGAATGAGATTAAGGAGGGCCTCTTGCCATTAAATGTTGGCTGAGTGCATGCGACATACACCCGCTCAAGTGCTGCTGCAACCTTTTGGAGCACGGCGAGCAGCTCCCTGCCCACTGCAGTAACCAAGCAAGCAGAACACGTGCGGGGAGCGGGTAAGACAAATCCAATTTCCTTTTCCAGCTTCAGGGATTCAAAACCACCTCTCACATCACCCTGCAGGGTTCATCACTGCTGTGCTCCATACACTAATTTTGTATTTGCCTCTTTAGCTTAGGGTCAGGATCTTTCTTTGGAGCCTGAACCAGAGCCCAGGTGTTTCCCCTCACTCTTCTTCTGCCAGTGCCCCAGTCTTTAAGCCTGGAGACAAGCATCCTCACCCACCTGCTCGTACGCTGCATCCCTCTCCTCTTAGCACAATGAAAAAGCCACGCCAAGCCAGAAGACAGGGCGGGCTGAGGAGTCCCTTAGTTGTTTTGGTCCAGGGACGCCAGCCCTCCCAGATGTAAGGTCTGAGCGATACATTACTGATGTCAAAACCCACCAGGACCCTCAATGGGTCCTGCCTCTGAGGTCAGGGTGGATGCATTCCTGAAAGACGTGGTCCTAAGGCAACAGGTTCACCACATCACTCTTTCCTTAAAGACTTAGGAAGGGGACATTACGGTAGATGCTGTAACTGGGACTCATCGCATCTACCCACTGAGAAGCGAAGAAAACCACCTGTTATGTTCTTCTATTTAAGTATCACGCTACCACAAATTACAGCTCAATTAGTGTCTCCTGGAATCCATCACACATCTCCATAAGAACATGTCCCAGCTACTGCGCTACCCGGGCAAGTTGAGGCAGTAAATAGAAAAGTCTAACTGGGGAAGGGGGGAGATGCCATTTCGTGATGTTAAAAATATCCGACACTTCCAGGAAATAATGGTATAAATAGCAAACGAAACCATTCCTCCTCCAAAAATATTTCATAATTACTTGTCATAAAAATAATTAGGTTATGGTGAATTAGTACAAATGTTTACAGCAAAATTGCCATGCAAAACATTATGGGTAATAACACGCTAATTGCTGTAGAAGCAAAAGCTGATTATGTTTCAGCAGTATTAAAAGTTGCCAACTCGGCGCTTCTATCCAAGCGTCGATATCTCTCAGCGGTATCTGGGGATGCAGGAAAAACTGGCGATGAGCAAAGGAGATGGCAGGTAGGCAGGCCCGCGCCCTGCTCTGCCAAGTGCTTCTCTTGCTGGGTGGCAATTCCTAGAAAGCTCACACAGCACGGGCAGAGGATGCCTGCATCAGCCCTCGCTCCCTGGGTACAGCTGGAGCACCCGGCGTAGGCTGCGGCACGGTCACCTCTCCCTCTGCTGCGAGGGGATCACCCGGGCTGGGGGCTGCCCGAGCAGGTCAGGAGTAGCTGAGCTAGTGGCCATCATGGCAGCAGAGCCAACTTCCTAAGACTCCCTAAGCCTGGGCAACACCATGCTGCAGAACAGTGCTGAGCCCACGTGGCATGCCAGTCCTGCAGGGCGGATTACTCAGTCTCTACACCACCTTCTCCAGCACATCACACTCCACCGAGTACCTGCTCAACTGCCTGACGCATCCCAGCCCTCCCCATCGCTTCAGGTGTAGGGCACGTTCCTCCTGCTCCAGCCGAGAGCCGCCACACCACCTGCCCAGGAAGGACCAGACCCCTGCCACAGCATGCACCAAAGGATGGCCTTAGCCCCAGGCTGATCCCAGCCCAACACACCTCCCCTCTGTCTGCTCCTGTGTCTGCTGCCCAGCACTATGAGGCCTGGAAGGGTACCGTGTTCCTATCTTGAGGCAATCCTGCTGTCAAGTAAGAGCAGAGGAGCGTGCACGGATGCACACAATGAGCAACATTTTGCAGAGGTGCCCTCTGCTCGATGGAGGCTGTTAGCTCAGGTGCACGTCTGGAGCCTTCGGACATGACAACAAGCCCACAGCACCCTGCCTACAACCTGAAGTGTTCCTCCTGCCTTTGGGAAGAGAAGCGGTTGCCACAGCCTTGCTCCCAGCAGCCACCACATGCCAAGGCAGAGAGGCTGACCACTCCTTCTCTCAGATGCTAGTGCTGGCCACCTCAGAACAACCCCTTGGTCACCAACAGGCAGCCAGAGGGTGGCCTCTGCCCATCAAGCTGCTTTTTCAGCCCACCATGCATTGCCTCCAAACTCCCGCCCTACATGACCACAGGTCTCCAAGGGGTGAGCTACATGGGCTAGCAGGCTGCGACATGGTTTGTAGCAGCAGCCACTGCCTGAAGACATGTTTCCACACTGCTTAGATGTCCTCCTTGGAGCTGAACTGTCTGGAGCCCACATCTCCAACCTGCTGCTCAGCTAACCCATGTGCCCGATGCTTTTTGACATGGATGCCGTTGATCCAAGATGGCTCAGAAGAATCGAGGTCTACATATTTCTAGAGCTTGGGCAGAGATCTTTCACCCATCCCAATAAATCTATAGTGTTCCTTACAGGTCACACTTGCTTGTCACCAGATGTAGCTAACCGCTGTCTGACAAGGAGCATAGGTAAAGTTTAGACATACGAGTTGAAGGTGTGAATTTAAAGTGGATTACTCCAAAGTTAGTAAATCCCTACGGGATGCTCTCATTCAGAATTGAAGCAACATTAATTGGGTTTACCAAACTCATTTCCAGAGCAAATTACGATAAACCGGTTTACATTTGCATGAGGGCGTTCACATAGAAATTTAAAAAGGATTAGTGAAACTGTGTTAAGAGCAAATTTGGCTTAAACCTTCTAAGTGCCCCATATTCCAGTTTCTCCTGCTGGGGAGGTGACAAATTCTACCTTTGAAGACTTCATCATCTTTGTCCCTTTATTTTTCAAGGTTGGAAACAAGGTGCTTTCCAACAGGCAGAAATTCCTCATCGCCCTTTTACCAGTGCCCAGAGCCAAAGCAGTTCTCAGACCATCACAGGAGATGACCCAAGTGAATGGTCCAACAGCAGGCAAAGCCCATCTCTTACAAGGGGCTGTGGGCCAGCCCGACACCTGCCCCAAACCCTGCACATCTCCGCAGGCTTCAGCGATCCCCTCGTATTGACGCCGCTAAAGCATCTCCTCATCCCGGCCTCTCAAGTTTGCAAATACCAAATGAAGGCGGCCGTGGAAATGATTTTTTTTTTTAAATCCATCATTTCAGATGTTAATTCCAACGCCGGTTAATGAGCAGCTTTGCTGTGAATAGACTCGGCGAGCGGTTCAAAGCCCGGCTCTCCCTCCCGCTCAGCTCCGCGGTGTTAAAGCGGTGTTTCGTGGCGCTGGAGCACTCCCAGCCGCTGTGCCCCCTTCATTAGACACCGAGTCACAGCGGGCAGCTCCCGGCAGAAAGTGAAAGACGGAGGTAAAGCAGTATTTGAAAACAAAGGAGGGCTCTCTCCGTCCTAATTAGCGGCAGGTTGCGGAGCGCGGCGGCGGAAGGCGAAGGTCACTTCCCACAAGGCTCTGCTCGGGATGCCAAAACACCCACTTAATTCAAGCGGCTCAGCGGGCAGAGTCAGACCAGAGCAATTACTCTCCTCGGATTTCCCTAAGGAAGGTTTTAACAATGCAACTCTTAGGGGACAAAAAAAAAAGATGACTGCAGGAGCTCTCTATTGTGCCACCTCGGAGCGGGAGGAAGCGCAGCCTACCCCGCGCTGGCGCTGGGAACGGCGCTCTTTGTGCCTCTGCACTGGGAGGCAAGCTTGGAGGGGTTTGGGTTTTTTTTTCCTAAGGAAATGAATAAAAGCAAAATCTAACATTTAAAAAACAAAGACCAAAAAACCCACAAACATGTAGAACCTTTGTAGCAGGTTGAATTCCCTCTGAGCACTCCAGGTTTCTTTCCAGATGCTGCCAGTGAGAATTAACCTTTAAAGGAACCATCTAAGCATGAACTCTGGGAGCCTTCCTGGGAGACGCAGCTCCTCTGCTGGGACACCCTCTGCCTGCCTCAGCCCAAGAATCCAGCTGTTCTCTTAAACCACTCGCTGCGCCCCGGCCACCTCACACACACAGCTCTTCCAAAAGGTCAGAGCATCGTTTTCAACCTCAGCGGATATTTCCTTCTCGCACACACCCTAGGTGATGTTCATCCACATCTGCCCTCCTGCTCGCACCTCTCACAGCTCCAGGGTGCAGCGACTCTCCCTTCAAAAGGATCTGCACAGCCATTGACACCTTCTGCAGCTGGCAGGAGCATTTTCGAGGGGTGCTGCATAGGAATCCAACTTCCTTCATCCCTTCCAAAGGCTCCAGAAAGGGGAGTTCATGGTAATTTTCAGTGGGAAAGGAAGACAGATTTTTTTATTATTATTTATTTCTTTTTACCCCGATAAACAAGAGATGCAGACACCATCTGGATCCCTTCCCAAAGGCTTCAGATACAAAATGTTGTCCAGATCCCTCTTCACTGGTCCAGGTAACAGCAAGTGGCCCCCATCAGATACTCTACAGGATCCACCCCAATCTGCTCTTGGATGGGGAACTGCTTCAGCCAGCAGCTCCGCAGGAGGCAGAGTAGCCATAGGTTTAGTGCAGTTTTCTTTAAATCTTTTGTGAAAAATACTTTTCAGAAGACAACCTGCAGTTCTCTCCCTCTGGCACACTACGTGCTGTTCAGCAGTCGTCCCCCAGCCCCAAGGGGCCTGACAGACCCCCTGCTTTCCAAGCCTGAGTTCACAGCTCACTGGTGCTGCATAAAGCCCCTCCCTGTGTTGTACCAGCAACCCCAACAACCCAGATAAAAATCCTTCAGAGATGCTGTTCCCCCTGATTTCCTCTCCCAGCTACATCAACAGTAACTATTACTCAGCAGAGGTTTCCCACTGTTTATAAACAGCCTATAAAATAGCCAGCAGTGCTCGATGAGGCTCCAGGGTTTGTGCATCATCACTTTGCCCGCTGCCTCCAGCAGACAGAGCTGGTTGCTTGTTTGCCCTGGCACAGAGCTAGGGACACCAGACTGATGGGCACGTAGTATGGGTCTCAACTGCGTGCCACTGCTGTTTGCTCACTGGCTGTAAGACCTTCGTCTGTCCTGGCACATCTCTTGGCGTCAGATTGACTTTGCAGATTTAGGTGCTTGGAGCTGAAAAGTGGTTTTCATCTCAGGAGATGTTTGCCAGGTCCCTTCTGAGAGTGCTAAGAGGCGGTTTTAAGTACGGGTTCAGCCACGCCTGCCAGAAACAGTGATGCTCTAAGGTGTGTGTGGCAGTGCAGGGAGTTGCCACCAAGGATATACGGCTCTCCACCAAGCTGATAACTCCATCACAGAATCGTCTTGGTTGTAAAAGACCTTTAAGATCATCAAGTCCAACCGTTAACCCAGCACTGCCAAGCTCACCACTAACCCATGTCCCTCAGCACCACATCTACATGGCTTTTAAATCCCCCTCAGGGATGGGGACTCCACCACTGCCCTGGGCAGCCTGTTCCAGTGCTTGACAACCCTTTCGGTGAATAAATTTTTCCTGATCTCCAATCTAAACCTCCCCTGGCACAACTTGAGGCTGTTTCCTCTCGTCCTATCGCTTGTTACCTGGGAGAAGAGACCCACCCTCACTACATCCTCCTTTCAGGTAGCTGTAGAGAACGATAAGGTCTCCCCTGAGCCTCCTTTTCTCCAGACTAACCACCACCCCCAGTTCCCTCAGCCGCATGCCTCTATCGTTCATACTACAACGCTGAAGCATCCCGTTTGCTCTCTGGCTGCACTCCCAGCGAGCCCTGGCCACTGCTCCGCTGATGTATCCCATCAGTCTGTCAGCTACTGCCTCTTTTTCTGTTGCTCAGGTTTTCTCTGCAAACACTAAGTGATAAAACCCACAGTCACATGGAAGCAACACCGGCCGTCGGCACCACGCCATCCACCCCAGCACGCAGGGCAGACGCTCCTTTACCTCCCAGGTTTCTGTCAGTCCGGGTGGCAGTTAGCTATGGCCAAGCAATCAACGCTCACAACCACCAAAACTGCAGCAAGGGCACCCACATGCTCAGCTGTTTGCCTCTTCTCTGCACTAAATGCAACTCACAAAAGCAGTAAGTGCCTCACAACCAGCAATTCAAAGTTAGCTCTCTTCAGCCTTCTTCCTCCTGCCACTCACTGCTTGCAGAGCCACGGTGAAGAGCTGCTTACCTCTCCTCTCCTCCTCCTCCACATCTTTTAGCTGCTCCCTTTTTCTGTGCAGAGTGGTTCTTCTCCCTTTTTGTTCCCAGGCCCACACTGTTGTTGGGAGATCACTCAAGAGACAAGCAGCTGCTCTGCTCACCAAGCCTCCTCTAGGCATTTGGCAGGGCATCTGCTGAGAACAGCCAGTCCCAGCACACCCCATGCTGTTGTTTAAGTACACCTCTCACACCTACCAGGCTTAAGGAGAGGGTGACAATGGAGCAGTGCAGTCCAGCTCCCTCCCTTTGCACACTACCAAAGCCAGGGAAGGTCCCCAGTGAACTTCTTCTAAGGCCAGAGGGTGCTGGCAGGAGATGAGCACCAGCAAGGGGAAACGAGTGCCGGAGCATCCCTGCACAGCACGGCTGCGGCACCAAGCCAGCACCACCGCTCCCGGGGATGCTCCTGCTCCAGGGGTGCTGGAAACAACCCAGGACTCCCTACAGAAAACCCCTAGGTGGGAGGACATCCCCACCTTCAGTGCTGTGCTGACCAACACAACCCTCCACCCTGATGGACCCTCAGAAACACCCCTTCACCCCCACCCCATAGCAATTAAACCCTCGCTGCCTTGGCTGGGCAAGATAAATGGTGTTTATTGGGATCGCTTTCCTGCATGCCAAGCATAAAGCAAAATGCCATCGATACAGCTGCCTCACCTGATGGTTTTATTTCTCTGATCCCCTCACCCTTGCCTTTAATTTTGCTGTGCACCACAGCTCTCGGTGGGGCTTGCACCATGGTGATAAACCAACAGATCCCCGTTAACCCACGGCCCGTGGGCAAGAGCAAGAATACGCCTTTTCTGTCTCTCTTTCCCTTTTTCTTCTTTTTTTTTTAAAAAAAAATCTCCCTCTATCAATATTTGATGAGGGCAATTTCAAAGACTTGTTTAGTATGATCTCTGCATAAGGAGCCCTTCAGAGTGTTTATCACGTTCAAGGTATAATTACATTCAAATCCTGAGCCACAGTTGCCAGGGTTACAGCTGCTGGTGGTTCCTCCAGCTTTTGTGTATCTGGAGGTTCTCACCGCCCCCCACGTTCTCTGCTCCTTTTGCTGCTGGGGTAGGAGAGGAGGATGATGGGCAGGTTATGGACCAGCAGTGGCTGGAGCAGGTCACACCAGGCATCTCCCAGCCTGAAGGAGAGGTCAGCATCACCACGTGGGGCATATGGAGTGCAGGACTTTGGTGCCACCGTGGGTGGGTTGGGGATGGAGTAGAGGGAGAGCAAAGCAGAGGGTTGAAGTTTGCTGACAAAAGTATTATAGTAAGATCTTACTACAATATTATAGTAAAAACCTCAATGGCTGTAGAAGCTCCGTGGAAGGAGAGACAGCAACATCTTTCCTTCATCCCTTGAATCCCAAGTCAAAATGAAATCTAAAACATGAATTGCCAAGGGTAGGAACTGCATAATCCCAAGGGAGAGGTCCAAGGGTGGCCAGTGCTGCTGCCATGCCAGCCTGGGACCTCCTCACACCCTCAGCCTTCCCCACCCTGAGGGACCACACAGCCCTGCCACAAGCTCCTCTGCTCTAACCAGGCCAGGAGAAGACCTCCTGAGAGGCACCCAATGCCCAAGGACACCAGCTCTATGTGCACCAAGAGGACGCAAACTCCACCCAACGCATTCTTGCGAGCATTCCTGGCATTAGCGGGACTTAAAGCATACATGTACCTTATGGGCTACGTGCTGGACACCTGGGCTCGTGTTGCTGCTCGTGCAGAAAGGGGATGCCAGCTCGGGCTCCCTGCCTTCAGCTCAGCAGAAGCCCAGCTACAGCAGGGCCATGCATGGAGCCAGCTGCGACCACCGGACAGGGGAGCAGCCCTGGCCCCTCTCTTAGCTGATGGCGTGGACCCGTTGAAATGCCCTCAAGACCCTACTACACCGGAAAGAGAAATTAAATCCTGAGCATTTCCACTGCAACCCCATGTCCCCTCCCTGCTGCACCAGCTACTTGGAGATCTGTCGGTCAACAGCAGTGTTTAGTGGGGCATTAATAACCACCACGAAAGGGGCAAGCCAAGGAAAAGCCGGTCTGCCCTCCTGCCCAAGCCCTGGCACTGAACAGAAGCTTTCCAGCCATATTTAACTCCCTTCACCGGCCTCAAGAATGGCAGAAACTCGGCTCCTACCTCACATTTCCTGGACAGTGTCGGTAAATGCTATTTCACTTGTACAGCGAGGAACTGGAATTGAATTGCCTTTGTTCTAGTTCCAATTTTAAATAATATGAACCTTGGTACAATAGGCAGCGTTATCGCTAATCCCCACAGTTGAGCCTGAAATAAGCTTACAAACCACGCGGCAGCCGCGGTGGGAAGAACAATTATTCTAACAAAGGATGGGGGGGGGAAACAACCATGAGCTCCTTGGGTTATATGGAGGGTGAACACAGTTGTTGTCAATTCACAATAAATAAATAATACAATTTTTTAAAAAACAACAACTGCAGTGTGAAGGTCTGGTAAAATATTTACAAATATTTCAGTAATAGGAAAAGCTACCTGCTACAGTCAATAGGTTGTAAAACAAATCCAGATGGAAGCTATTGTTTGCCCCTAAATCAGCTCTAATGCACTAGCAAATGTGATTATCAGCATTCTGCGGGGAACGGCAGCATCAGCATTCATTACAGGTGTGCTCGGGAAAGGCTCTTTTGGCCACAGGTTCATCTGTAATTATTAAAATGCACCTTGTTAGCCCGCACTGAGCACGCAGCAAGTCCCAAATTTCTGGGCACTGGCACACAGTATTTGCTTTAATTTATTATGTGTGTTTTAGGTATTATTTTACTGTGTCAATGCCACGGTGCAAATGAGAAACCCCATCTCAAAGTGGAATAGAGCTTACCATTTTATGGCACCCGTGCGCTTGGAGCTGGCACATGCTTCGTTCCTAAGGGGAAGCTTCTACATCAAGGACAAGCCACGGGGAAGCTGGCAGCCATGGTGGCTGTCCTCACTGCCAGGCGTGGAAAAGGGGCTAGCACAGCACCTGGGTGTGCACCAAGGGGAAAGCAATGATATAGAAATGGGGAAGCCTTGTCATCTCCCTAAAGGCACCAACCAGACCACTGCTGGGCCACCCTCAGCAGTGGTGTTACCCAAAATGACAGCAAATACAGAGAATTTGGGGGAAAAAAAAGAGGAAGGGAGAGAAGCCACAAATTAGTTTGCATTATGAGATGAGAGAGATGGATGCAGTGCACCTCACCTCACCCATGAGAAAAGCAAGGGCAAAACCCCATGAGAAACCCTGGAGTAACAGTGCCCAGGCTGGAGCCTGGAGCTTTTGAGGGGAGGAGCTCTCACTTGGACCATCAGAGTCCAGAGAAGGGCAATGAAGCTGGGGAAGGGTCTGGAGCACAAGTGTGTGTGATGAGGAGCAGCTGAGGGACCTGGGGGTGTTTAGCCTGGAGAAAAGGAGGCTGAAGGGAGACCTTCTCACTCTCTACAACTGCCTGAAAGGAGGATGTAGCGAGGTGGGTGTTGGTCTCTTCTCCCAGGTAACAAGTGACAGGACAAGAGGAAACGGCCTCATGTTGTGCCAGGGGAGGTTTAGATTCGAGATCAGGAAAAAATTTCTTCACCAAAAGGGTTGTCAAGCACTGGCACAGGCTGCCCAGGGCAGTGGTGGAGTCCCCGTCCGTGGGGAATTTAAAAGCCATGTAGATGTGGTGCTGAGGGACATGGGTTAGTGGTGGCCTTGGCAGTGCTGGGTTAGAAGTTGGACTTGATGATCTTAAAGGTCCTTCCCAACCAAAACGATTCTATGACACAGCCACAAGTGAAGGCTTGGGCCTGATGATTAAAGGGACCAGCACAGGGAGATACCAGAGTCACCAGGATCTGAGCACCTCACCCAGACTGCACGTTACCACTCCTAAAGCAGAGGGCCAGGCAGAGAGCTGCTCCTCAGTATTTCCAGGTATCAGGGAGGGAGGATGAAGGTCCAGAGCGATGTAAAGAGCACTGCTCTGTGCTCTCACTTCAAACCGCAGTGGTACGAGGGACACCGCTTATCAGAGGAAGGGAAGGCGAGCGAGGTGACCACCGAGCATGTCTGAGCATCCACATTACAAGCGGGGTCTGTAAGGGGCAGGATCTGACATTTAACGTCTCTGTTTGTGAAGCGCTTGACATTCACGGTGGCAGGAGCGGCGCCGATCGGCAGCGAGGCCTTCTGGCTTCCTGGAGAGCACGTGCCCTGCTAAGAACAGCCTGGCTTTCCCTGGTGGCTAGCTGGCTCGTGCCTTACGCGAGCCCCTGTGGCGTCCCTGGGACATCCCACCCTCAGACTCCTGGAAAAGTCCCCTTATCCCCTTGTGCCTCAGCTTCCCTCCCCAGAAGATGGATCATCTACTCTGCTTGCAGGCTCTGCAGGACACGTACCACTCGGCCCAAGAGAGCCAGGTGTCGATCTTATCTGGGGCTCTGAGGAGCCATTATAAGAAAAATAAAAGTTCAGCACTCGTTCCTCTCGTGGCAAGCTGTGCCTTCCAGCAGGATGGATGGAAATGACTTGTTGTAAAAGGTGCCTCACCTGACAGCAGCTCAGCAATTGAAGTGGCAGAGGGGGAGGGAAACAATTAGTAGCTGGCATCTCAGGTAAGCCTATGCTCAGCAGAAGCTGGGGCCCTGGAACTAGATTTAATGCAGGACTCAGCTTGGACCAATGTGGTTGCCACCACTGGTGTGGGCACCTTGGTCCCCAGCAAGGAGTCCCAGGTCCTGGGAGGTGCCCAGCCTGTCTGCTCCCCAAGGGGATCTCCATTTGAAAGACAAGATGAACCTGGTGAGCAAAATAAACACACAGTGGGAATGCAGAAGATGGAGTAAGAGAGACCATCTATCACATAGGTGGAGCATCACTAGTGCTAACCCTCAGCTTCCCAGCCCCTCTGATCCTAAGGGTTCCTACAGGATTTCCACCCCTGGCAGACACTGCCCTGCCAGCTGGCTCCTCCTTCCCCATCCCCTTCCCCTCAACCCCACTCTCAACCCCACGCTGGCCTCCAGAGCCTCTGCTGACGTGTGGCTGGAGAGTGGTCTACAAGAGCAGATGTAAGTCGCAGGTGTGGTCCCCGACCCATCCCAGGCTTTACAAGGACAGTCCTGGCAAGGCTGGGCTCAGGAAGGCTGATGGCAAGATGAATTAGTATTGGCATGTGATAGTATTGGCACCACATGTGATTAGAAACATATTCCTGCCATGGTGTTAACATACTGCCCAGCCAGGAGAAAGGATGGTGATAGAGAAGGGAGCAGAGCCCAAGGTCCCCGGAGTACAGCACAGGTCCTGCTCTCTTGCCCATCCATCCAGCTGTATCTTCTCTTAATTACATTAAAATAACCCTCTCCCACCTCATTTTTTATTATTAGAAATGAACAGATTTAAAGCTTTTCCCCACAAATTATGGTTCACCTGAGTAGATAATTAAAAGACTATGAAGGAGATACATTTTTACGTGTAATTACGCCTACTTCTGCCGCTGTGTCGGGGCTTCAAAAATATTTGCAAAACAACTCAAAACTTTTATTTTGTCAGTGCAATAATTGCTGCTTGTCATGGCTATCAGTACAGGTATGTCTGCTCTAATGAGAGCAGCATTGCTGAGAGAGGGAGGGCAGGAGCTGGAGCTACAGAGCATCACGGGAGTGCTGGTGGCACAACAGCTGTGCACAGTGTGACACCAGGACAGCCAGAGCTCACCCAGAGCCCAGGCTCCAGCGGGGACAGCTTCAGGAAGGAGAAGGATGTTTGTTTGCATTTTATGGGGTGATCTGGGGGGATGGAGAGGAGGATTCTCATGCTCCTTCCGTGGACAGTACGAGGTTTGTTCCCCATCCATCACATCAGTGGGCGCGCACACACGGCCACATCTCCTCCACACGCTGCTGGATGCATCTGGTTGTGTTTGGCACACTGAAGGCTCAGTATAGAATCACAGAATGGTTTAGGTTGGAAGGGACCTTTAAAGGCCATCTAGTCCAACTCCCCTGCCATGGGCAGGGACATTTAAACTAGACCAGGTTGCTCAGAGCCCCATCCAACCTGGCCTTGAACACTGCCAGGGAGGGGGCAGCCACAGCCTCTTTGGGTAACCTGTGCCAATGTTTCACCACCCTCATCATAAAACATGTCTTATATCTAGTCTGAGTCTACCTTCTTCTAATTTAAAACCATTACACCTTGTCCTATTGCTGTAGGCCCTACTAAAATGCTCAGTAATAGCAGTGTGGGACCCAGCTGCCACCTCCATGGGCAGGCTCGTACCCCAGGCACACGGGGAAGAGGGGTAAATCACCCACTACGTGCAGGAGGCTCCTGGAGAGGAGCTGAATCCAGCCCTGTGTGTGGTGGTAGCACCCACACCTACATGTAGCAGCAGAGGTGCGTTTGTGTTCCTGCTGAGAACAGGCTGGAAATGCGTGTTTGCTGCTCCTCAGGAGGCTGCCTCTGATTCAGGGAATCACAGAATCATTTTGGTTGGAAAGGACCTTCAAGATCATCAATCCAACCGTTAACCCAGCATTGCCAAGGCCACCACTAACCCATGTCCCTCAGCACCACATCTACACGGCTTTTAAATCCCCCCAGGGATGGGGACTCCACCACTGCCCTGGGCAGCCTGTGCCAATGCTTGACAACCCTTTGGGTGAAGACATTTTCCCTGATCTCCAATCTAAACCTCCCCTGGCACAACTTGAGGCCGTTTCCTCTCATTCTATCACTTGTTACCTGGGAGAAGAGGCCGACCCCCCCCTCGCTACACCCTCCTTTCAGGCAGTTGTAGAGAGCGAGAAGGTCTCCCCTCAGCCTCCTTTTCTCCAGGCTAAACACCCCCAGGTCCCTCAGCCGCTCCTCATCACACTTGTGCTCCAGACCCTTCACCAGCTTCATTGCCCTTTTCTGGACTCGCTCCAGCACCTCAAGGTCTTTCTTGTAGTGAGGGGCCCAAAACTGCACCCAGGATTCAAGGTGCAGCCTCACCAGATGCAGCACTGGCCACCTCCTCCAGCAGAGGAGGCTCTTGGCTGCTGACACCTTGGTCTGGCTCAGCCCCAGGGAGGCCACAGCTCCCTCCTGGCACGACCCAGCACCCCACAGGCTGACACCCCCCAGCCCAGCACTGTGGGAGCAGGGTCGGCTCTCCCAGCCCCAAGCTGGTTCCTGGCTATCACACACATCACACCTCACTGATTAAATCCTCCCCAAGCCAAAACCAGTGCTGACCCAACACCTCCTGCCCCAGTGCATGCTGCTGCTCACCACACCCCTGGTCAGGTCAGCTGGGGCTTAGCAGGGGAGAAAAACTAAACAGAAGGGGCCCAGCAGAGAGCTGGGACATGCACAGGGAAGGAGACAAGAGCAGAGCACAGCAAAAAGCTGCTGACTCAGCACAGCGTGAGGGGACACCAACAGCTGGGGAAGGCGAGGAGCCTGGGGGTAGTGGGTGCACTGGAGGGCACCAAGGGTGGCAAATAGCATCTGTGGACCCTGGTGCAACTGAGAAAGTGGAGAAGAGGGGAGGGGAGCTTAATGCCTGCAGCAGCAAATGGGAACAGTGACCAGGCAAGGACAGGAGGCTCCTGAACCCTGGACAGACCTGAGCCTCCTGCCTGTGTCGGGGACAGCAGGTCCCAGATAAATAACCCTGCGGGTTTCTCTCTGACTTGTTGTCTCCATTTAGCCCACACCCAGGGCCAAACAACAACCAGTTGATCTATCACCCAAGACCCCTTCCCAGCTGAGAAAGGGAATTGGGAAAAGGAGGGAGACTCCTGGGTTGAAATTTAGACAGATTTAATAAAATAAGGAAACCAATATCAATGCTAATACAAAAGACAAAATTGTACTTACCTCATAGAGTGGTGGCAAGTCCCTCCAAGGCCAGCATCGGTTGAGAAGAGCAGAACAAAGAGCCCCACCTCCCCCCAAGCCCTCCCATTTATAGTGAACGAACATTAACGTTATAGAACACACCTGAGGGCCAGCCTGGGGCAGCTGCCCTGGATTTAGCTGCTAATGGCCTTGATCACCATCCCATGGCTGGCCACAAACTGAAACAAAATGTAACAGAAAAGTGATTCTATACATTTTATCCCCATGGAACCAGGACACTTGTCCTGGGGAAAAAAATCCCACGGTGGTGGATGAAGCTGCTGAGGTGGCTTTGTGCTTCATCTGGTTACGCTTGTTTTATGAAATCACGTGTGGGCTCTCTGGTGACCCTCACCCACCAACTCAGGAGCCGCTTTAAGAACAGGCTCGGCTGCCTCCCAGCAGAAACTGCACCCTCTTCTGCAGCAGTGAGGCAGACGGGCTTCCCCACGGTGGAGTCACCACAGGAGGTATCACACCCCTGTGTTTGCCCTGCCTCGACGTGCTGCTCACGGTGGGGTGACTCAGGAGTCACCCCGCTGCCGGCGAGGCAGGCAGGCTGGCACCGAGCTGGTGTGCCGGAGGAGCGGGGTAGTGAAATTTCTGGGAGCTGCTGCAGAGTAATCGGAGCCAACACGCCGCTTCCATTTGTCAAACCTGAGAGCCATGAAGGAAAGATTTTTCATCTCGAGAGCTGCTCTCCCTCCTGGCTCTGACAGCCGCCTGTGCCTATATTCAAAGCTCAGGCAAAGCTTTTTGGACTCCGTGTGGCCTTGGGAAATGACATCTCGTTCCAGCTGGGATGCAGGCAAAGCTGGTGACTGGTTACACCCCAGGGAAAAAAACAAAACCACGCAGGGGCCAGAGCCTGCAGCCCTATAAACCCGTACGAGCGAGGTGAGGCTCCATCGGGGACTGCCCCGGGACACCCCCCACAGCTCCCCGGGCTCCCGGCCCTCCTTCAGCCATCAGTCCCCAGGGCTCCTCCAGACCCTGTTAAAAGGCTATTCCCAGGCAAGCTACTCCAGGAACGTTAAGCACTGGCTGTTATGTCTTTTGCTTACTCAAGGGGCAAACCTTGGGGTGACCTGTGTAAGGGACGTACCCTCTCTGTGCCCCAAACCCCAGAGGAGTCCGGAAACATGAACATCCCTTTAAACCACACCAGTAGCCCATTAAATCAAGTATCTACTCAATTAAGGACGCACAAACAACATCAGCTCTGCCCATTTGCATCTTGCACGTCCCCAGACCTGCCACGAGGCTGGATTTCATGGCAGAGGCACTCTGCTTTCGCTTGTCAGGATGGGCTTGGTAAAGAAAAACCCCAAACACCCCAAAACCCAGTTCCTCTGGGCTTGCCATTCTCCCCGTGTACAAAGAGTGAGGCAAAGCTCGCTGTGTATCTGTGAGCCTGGGGCGGCAGAGTCCTGTCTGCAGGGACCTGGAGCCGTCACCATGAGCATGTTGAACTTACTTGCTCAAAAAATCCTCCAGCAAAAAACCCCAGCTCTTAATGACCCCAGAGACGCAGCATGAACTCAGGAAGATCTCTTGATAGCAGCCGTGAGAAAGCCCCGCATCAGCAATACCGCCGAGCTGAGAATTACAGGGCAGTGGAGACCTCAGGGATGGGCCAGCCCCACCTACACCTCAACCAGGGACACCTCCCTCCCTCTAAGATCACCCCAAAACCACAGGGCATGGGAAGCCCGTACCCCCCCACCTCAAAAGCTCTCCCAGGAGCAGCTCCTCTTTCTGAACCCCAAAGACCTGGGTGGCAGTTGCATATTTCTATATCTATCGATTTACAAAGGTTTCCCGTTTTAGCCCTCGTTGCTGGCTGGAGGAGGTTCCCTGTGGTGACCCAATGCTGGCATGACTGGAGCATCTCTGCTACGAGGAGAGGCTGAGGGAGCTGGGGCTGTTCAGCTGGAGAAGAGCAGACTGAGGGGGGATCTTATCAGTGCTTACAGATACCTCAGGGGGGGTGTCAAGGGAATGGGGCCAGACTCTTCTCAGCGGTGCCCAGCGACAGGACAAGGGGCAACGGCACAAACTGAAACATGGGAAGTTCCATCTGAATATGAGGAGGAACTTCTTTGCTGTGAGGGTGCCAGAGCCCTGGCACAGGCTGCCCAGGGAGGATGGGGAGTCTCCTTCTCTGGAGATATTCAAACCTGCCTGGACACGACCCTGTGCAACGTGCTCTGGGTGACCCTGCTTTGGTGGGGTTGGGCTGGATGATCTCCAGAGGTGCCTTCCAACCCCAGCCAGGCTGGGATTCTGTGGTTCTGTGATCCTATGGTCACCTACCCTCAGGTAGCATCACCTGGATGGGCTGCGTGGTCCCACCTGGATGAAACGCCTGAGCGTAACCAATGCAGAAGGAAGAATCCCTTTTCCTGCAAGCATTTACCGCAATCCCCCAGACCAGCAGGTTCAGGCAGAGCATCAGCCTCTTCCTCGACAGGCTCCAGCGAGGCTCAGGCAGTGAGGAGCCGCTGCGCTCCCCCAGCACGGACGGCGCTTCCATCCCAGTCAGCGCTTCCAGCGTGGCTTCCCGGAGCGATCGCACACGAGGGCTTTGAAACGTACTTTGTGGAAAAACCTGTGCCAACAAAAACTCCTTCCCCAGCTTCTTGCAGCGAGCTGCCTCCGATCAGGATCGCCGAGGATAAAGTCACTTCATTTACAACCCGGAGAGCCAAATCTGATAGAGATCAAAACTCGAGGTGAGGCAAGGAGCGATGGAACGCTGCCAGCTCCCCAAATGAATATTCGTGGTTAATATTTACCCAGCTCCGGGCTGGGAAGGGGGAGGAGAGGGATGGGGCTTATTTCATCATTTTTATTGAGTGCAATTTTCTCTTTAGTACAATATTCTCTGAAAGTTACTGTTACAAACTCCGACAATTTCAACACAATCAACAAATTGGGGAAGTGGGGGGGGAAGAAGGGCAAAAAAAAAAAAAGAAATTACAAGGGGTGAACTCTTTTACAGACATCTCACTGGTTATGTACAGGACAGGGGATGGCCGGCTGGCACGGGGGGGGGGTCGGGGCGCTGCGGGGACCTCTTGGCTCATCGTCTCGTGGGTGGGGGAGAGCGGTCCCTGGGGACGGGTGTCAGCCCCTCTGCGGCGCTGCTGCCTGGCTGCGACGCTGGCCTCGACACCCTGCAAGGGGAGAGGGAGGGAAAGGAGAGGGTGAGGATGAGCACGTCCCGCGCTCGGAGAGGCAGCACCTCGCCGTGAGCCCCGCCGGGCCCCCCCCCAGCCCCCAGCGAGACCCAAAGGCTTCCTACAGCAGATACAGCCTCGCAAAAGACAAAAAAAAAACCACAAGAAGCAGCGATTAATTAATATGCTGTCAGAAAAGTGATGGTTTCACTGAAAGCTCTCAATTTTTCCTCAGGGGAAAAAAAGAAGGAGCAGAAGAGACGCGTTTCTTTGTGAAGCCGAGGGGTTTTTGAGAGCAGAGGGTGAGGTTTGGTTTGGGGGCGGGAGGGTTCCTGCATCCCCCAGCACTGCAGATGCTTTTCTCCCCCCTCCCCCTGCGATACGAGCACCCCCAGGTCTGAAGCAGGAGCAAACCCACCCGGCCCCACGTAATGGCTTTTGCCCAAGTAACCAACCCACCCGTTTTCTCTCTGCCAGCGGGAAGCCAGCAGGTCTCCAAAGCAAAAGAGCAGCCCCAGGAGCACCTCCTTCCCACCCTGCGACCACGAAGCAGCAAACCCCCATCATTCAGCCACTCCAGAAAGGCAAAGACGCTTTTAATATACAATTACACCTCAGGAACACAAAGGCACCACATTAAATAACAAAGCGATCGACCGCTGCGTCCCTTCGCTCGGCCACCGAGAGCCGGGGCTCGCTGGCCTAACTCTTGCCGGGTGCCTCTGTGCCTCTCCGACGCTTTCAAAAAACAACCCCAGCTGTGTCTGACATTTCACTACTATTAAAATTCATCATTCTGTCCAATGAAAATATATATATATATATATTTTTTTTTTTTTTTTAAGCAAACCCAGGTGGTAATGAAATTTTATCTAGTAATTTAGTGTTGGGCAGAAAAAGGGGCATGGCAGAAAGGGTAAGAGAAATTGAGATTATCTTTATTCATGGGATTATCTGGGGTGCAGCAGGTGATGCTGAACACGATGCTGAGCCAGGCGGTGTAAATGAAGGTGGTGGCACCCCCGTCAGTGGGGTGACGGCGATTTATCCGGCCACATCAAAGCTGGAGCCGAGCGAGGGCTCCGGCCCTGGGCACTGCCCCCGGCTCCGCCACCGCCTTCCCCCCGGGGCCTTTCCCAGCTCCCTCGGCCGCAGCCGCCCGCCCCGCCGGCGGGGAAGGCGTTGGGGTTTTGTATTCCCCTCGGGAGCCCGCACCTTTTCCCTGGGGTGGTGGCTGCCAGCTCCAGCTCCCTTTGCCCTGGCAAAAGTGATCCGGGGGCAGCTACGGGCGATGTGGGCTGATCCCAAAGGATCGATCCCAAAGGGCCCGAGGGACAGGGCACAGAACCCCAGCCTGGCTGGGCTTGGAAGGCACCTCTGGAGATCATCCAGTCCAACCCCCTGCTCACCTTGCACCTCCCGCCGGCAGCCCCGCTCGGCGCTAATTACCATTGATAATTGCACTGATGGTGACTGTAATTTTCCTGCCCTCTCTCCCCCGCCTTCATCAAGGGTTCAATTGCTTAATGAGACCCCTGAGGATAATCATGGGGAGAAGCAGGTTCACCCCCGCCGCCACGGGAGAGCCGAGCAGGGACAGGCACAGGGAAAGCTGCCGAGCCTTGTTTACTTGGGGACACAGAGATAAATTCACTCCAATTAATTTTTTTAAGTGGATAGGTGTTAATCCCCCTAACACTTATCTAGAATTAACGCAGCCTTAAGCAGATTTTTGCCTAATCCACTTCCACGCCTGCCCCGAAAGGGCGCGGCTGGTTCCGGAATTCAGTTAATCCACTTAAAATTCAGGCAGTGGGTTCGTTCGGATTAACCTCCTCCAGCCAAAGCGAGTGGCCCTGGGACACCAGAATGCCAGCAGCTCTGACAACCCAGAAAGGCCCAGGTGAAGGGCACCATGGCCACCACAGGCAGATACATTCCCCTCCCCAGCACCAATCCGCTTCTCTGACATGACCCAAGAGACCAGATTTGATGCCATGGATGCTTACAGTCCCCAAAGGCGCGTGCCTGGCTCCCATCTCACGTCTCCTCCCACCACGCAAAGCACAGGAGGTCCTCTCCTGACCAGAGCAGCTGGGTCTGCTCCTCTTCCCACGCCAAGCCCAGGCATGGCAATGCAGCCCATCAGGGTCCAGCAACAGAGGGATGCGAGCCAACAGACCTCCCCCAAGCCACAGATGCAGATCCAAAACCCAAGGACATCAAAAATAGGAGAGTGCAACAAGCCAGCAGCTCTCGCCCCTCCCCAAGCCAGGTTTTGGAGGAGGCTGAGCTCACCTGGGACAGGCGCAGCCGTTCCCCCATGGCAGGGTTAGGCTTGGACTAGATGATCTTTCAAAGTCCCTTCCACCCCAAACCTTTCTATCAAAAACATAAGCTGAAACGGGAGCAGCGGAGAAACCGCTGATGGGGTGAAACAACTTGCCATGGGAGCCCCGTCGGTGTGGACTTCACCTCTCCTCTGTCATCGCTCCAGAAGTTTCTGGCTATTCCGAAACTGAGAGGAGACTGGGAGCCGCTGGAGAAGGTCTCCTTCAGGCTCTTTGAAAATAATCTGGAAGGCGCCCAAGCTGTAATTAGACCAGCATCCATCCCGGCAGGGTCCTTCGCAGCAGAGGCACCAAAGCAGAGGATGACACAGGCGTTAAATGACCCCCCGCAGCTCCTCGTGCAGCGGGGATGTGATGGGAGCAGGAGACGGGCAGCACCGGGGCGAGGGCACGGGCTGGATGCGAAGCCCTGGCCCCCACCGCCCACCTTTCCATCTGCGGGTGGCCTTGGAGCTGTGGTGCGTTCCCGAGAGCTTGAAAACCCGCCGCAGGGTCTGTAAATCCATTCCTCATCTTAAAAAAAACATCGATCCTTTTTTTTTTTAAAGTCAAATTCAATATTTAAGAGCAACGATTTCCGAGTGAACACGGAGCGGCTCAAACGTATCGGCAGCTTTTATGGATCAGAGGCAAAAGCCTTAACTCAGACCCTAACGTGTCTGTCCCCATCGCAAAACAACGGCGTTTGTGGCAGTGCAGGGAAAAAAAAACCTTCATCGGTGATGCCCGATGGTTTATCCCAGGCCAGGGCCAGCTGCGGTGCTCTGCTGGCTCCCACGGGGATGTCCTCGGCCGGCGGGCAGGGATGCGGGCAGCTTTACTGACAAGACCTCTGCAAACCAACCCCAAACCAACCCTTCCCTCCATCCCAATCAAAGAGCATCCTCCACACCGGCTCCTCAGGAGGGTGATCCTCCTCCATCGCCCCGCGGAGGAGCGGAGAAAGGAAGAGGAGATCCCACGGGGCTGAGCCCGGCACATGGGGAGCTCCCGGAGCAGAGATGGGGGAGAAGGGAAGGGGGACGGGGGGATAACAGCCCTGTTCTCTCCTGGGGGCCAGGGCTTTGAGCACACCAAAAGCTGACGGGTCAGAAACCACGGGCTGAGCTCGCTCTTATTTCAGCGCGAGCCCTGCTCTGACTTGCAGCAACATTTAAAATTAAATATACACAAGTGCTTTCAAAGAAGTGTTCATTGGAAGGGCATTAAATGGCATAAAATACACTCCTTTTTTTTCTTTTTTTCCCCTAGAAAGAGGCACATCATAACACCGTTAATACACGCTCCTCTCCCACGTGCCAAAGCTCGCTCCGGCTCCGGCCGCGCGAGCGGCTGAGCTCACCTACACGACGTCTCATTTTAATTCCTGCTACTGAGAAAGCTGCTGCCTTTCAATATTTTCATCAATATTTTCAAAATTTCATCAGGGATGGGGTTGGATAAAAGACATGCAAAGCTCGGGGGGAAACAATGCAGCTGAATTGCCGATGGGGATTTTTTTGGGGGGGAAGAGGGGAGCAACACCAGAGGACGCAGAGGGAGGAGGCAACGTGAAGCCTGTTGGCAACAGCCAGTCCAGACGTGACCGTCTTGCCCACCGATCCACACCGCGAGACCTTAGACCAAGCTCAGAGCAGGGGTTTTGTAGCAAAAAGTCCCTTTTTTCATGTAATGCTACATGCAAAAAAGACAAAGCCAACACAGACACACACAAAAACCCCTTACAAAGACACAAAAGGGCCGAGGGCTTTGCAGTTGCCATAGAAATGTAGAGAAGGAGCTGACAACCACAAAGCGTTTCCGTGGAAGGACGGGACCGGGGCGGGCTCACGTGAAGGCGACGTAGGCGAGCGGCTGCACCCATGTGCCGCTGCTGGGCACAGAGGTGGCCGTGGCCAAGCATCAGCTACGAGCGATGGCCTGGGTCCACCAGCTAAGGGCACCCCTCAGCACCAGGCAGATGAACCCACCAGGACCTCGTGTGATGGATGAACCCCACCTCGGAGAGGTCTGTGGAGTTAGTTCATTTCGAGCAGAAACACCTTTTCCTTCCTTTTATTTCTGTGCAAACCAAAACTTTGGGCAAAAAAATTTTTGAGCCATCCCTTCCCCTTAGGGATCAAAGAAAGGAACTCCAAGGCCAACCACAGCATGGACCAACAGACCCAAATCCACATCACTCCTCGGGCCACAAAAAAAAGCAGCAGGAGGTTCCAGGCAGAGCCTCCTGCCCCAGGTCCCACCGCTGCCTGCGGCTCCTGCCCCATCGCTGCACAAGGTAAAGCTGGAGCATCTCGACTGCTTCTCCATGACATCGCTGATGACCTGGACAGTGCAGCCACACGGCTATGGCCAAGCACCGGGGAGTGTCCTGTTGACCCAGAAAAGTGAATGTTGGCAGCAAGCCTTGACTCAGGAGGCACCTCTCCGATGGTGCCCTGCACCTCCTACCCCGGCAAAAGCCACCTCCTTGGTATCCAACGAAGGACAAGAAGGGCCAGTCCAAAGACACACAACCCTGCTGTCACAGCCAGGCAGGGACAACGCTGTCACTCCTGGACAGAATGGCTTTGGGGTTTGGAAGACTTATTATCCTTGGACTCACTCTGCTGACCCAGCACGAGGCAGAGATGCCACCCTCATGGCGAGGGCTGGTTAGAAGAGGTGGGATATGGGGATCACCTGCCGCAACACAGCCCAGGAGACGTCAGACGCTGGCCAGCTGGGGATGAGAGCAGGGTGGAAAGCCCAACAGCGCTGGCATCTCCAACAGGCACCGCCGCGGCCGCGTGTCATCTCTCGAGGGGACTTGCCACCCTGACCTCCTGCTGGTCTCCCTACGGGTGAGCTTAGGATGGTGCACGAAGCTTCCCTGGGGATGAGACTGGTCTGGAAGGCATCACCTCAGGGGCTGTCAGCATCCTCAGCCAGCCCCAGAGTGGGGAGGACGCCGAGGGGGGCCAGAGGACCATCTGCCTCGCAGGTCCTTGGGCCACACGCAGCAGGGGAGCGTAGAGGGGGAGTTTTGATGGTTAGCCTCTGTCGCTGTCATTCGTTTCTTTAAACGCCTTTAGCTTCCTTCTAATAAAAGACAAATCATGAAAAAAAAAACCCACAAAGGATCCTTCACCGCTGGCGACCATCAGCGCGGATTAGCATGCACGGCGCCCGCTCCATCTGCATGTTGTGTTCGGTGTGACAACATCCCGGAATACAGATTCGGGCCGCAAGTATCCCACGAGGAATCAGCGATCGTCTATCAGACAGGACGAGGAGCAGTCCCTGCTGTTGTAAACAAGGGGGGGGTTTCTCTGCCTCTTTCTCTGGGGGGAGTTCAGTGATTTGAAACAAGCTCATTCCTGCATCTTGTTAGTACCTGTTCTTCAGCAGAGCGGCGGGTCGTCCTCCTCGGGTGATGAAAGAGAGAGAATTGGAGGTGTGAGGAGCCCCCCATCATTAGGGTCCTTCATCTGCTGATGGTGTCAGCCTCCCGAACCAAGCACGTGCCCCCCATGGGACACACGGACATCCCCCCAGCGCCCCAATGGCCCCAGAACGGGGGACAAAACTCACACCCAGGACACGTGGACAGGCGCTGGCAGCACGCAGAGGAAGGGCTTGTCCCTTTGTGCTCAGTGGCTGCAAGCCAACCTGGTGAGGCATCTCCATGGCGTAGATGGATGTTGGGCAACCTGATGGTGCAGATGGATGTGGAGCAACCCCGTGGTGCGGATGGACCTGGGGCATCCCCACGGCAAAGATGGACAAGGGGAATAGAATCACAGAATCAACCAGGTTGGAAGAGCCCTCTGGGATCATCGAGTCCAACCGTTGCCCTGACACCACCCTGTCAACTAGACCATGGCACTAAGTGCCATGTCCAGTCTTTTCTTAAACCCCTCCAGAGATGGTGAATACCCACAGCAAGAGTGGACATGAGGCATCCTCATGGCACTGATGACCACGGGGCACCCCCACGGCGCAGATGGACACGTGAGGAGGACATAGGGTTTCTCCTACACGTATGAGCCACCGCGCCACCAAATCAGGGCAGGGACCGGCAGCCCCCGCGGCACGGCTGGGCCGCCCGCCCGCTCCCCTGCCACACGGGCGCTGCTTGCTGCCAGCAAGAGCACGGTGATGGATCGTTACGACTCGCACGCGACCGCCTAAGTAAAAGCCTCGTTAAGAGTTCATTCATTTCATCAGCTCTCGGCGTGGCCCGCGGAGGGAAGCTGGAGCGCCCGGTCTGACAACAGCCTGTGCAAACACTGACACGCATCCCATAATTTTAACTAGATCAATTTGCGGAGACCGACGGTGGAACAAAAAATAAACCCCAAATTAAACACGGGGAAATATTCCCTGGGAGAGGCTTTAAGGCAGCGAACAGAACAACACAGGGCAGGGCGGACGGATGGACAGAGAGGCACACGAGACACACGGACCTACCTCTGCAGCCACGAAACCCAAGTCTGTAAATCAATATCAAAATCCTCAGGTCCGCGAGATGGGGGAAAAATGTCCTCCGGAGCCATCTTCCGCGTCCGCCAGGCTCCAGGGGCCTCAGCAGTCTGTTTCCCAGCACATCTCTCCTCCTTCTCCAGCAGCCACCGACCCGGTCGCCACCCCGCAGCGGCTCCGTCCCGGCCTCCTCCTCCCCGCTCGCAGGATGCTCAGCGCTTGCTTCGCCGGCGGGCGCTTCCCTGCCACCTCCCCTGCTCCCGGGGGGGCTGCGGGCACAAACGCCCCCCCCAGTGCCCCCAGCCCGGGCTGGGAACCGGCCGGTGGTGATCCTCATTACGGACAAGCAGTGGGTCCACGGTAGGGTGACAAGGTACACAGGCGCACGAGCGCGCACACACATGGGAACACCTCGTTTGCCAAGATGGAGGTGGTTTGTTTTGTCTTTTTTAATCCTTTTTTTTTTTCCTTTTTGCAAAAAAAAAAACGCGAGCAAAAGAGAAAAAAAAAACCCCAACCCCAAGGTTTTCTATTGAAGGTACATCTCTTCTTCAATATGAAGACATTAAGTGGATTGAGTCGGATCCCCCATGCAGTGGTCAGCGAAGTCCTTTGGTAGTTGCCGGAGCAGCACGCGGGGAGGACGGCAGGGAGCTGCGGAGACGTCCGAGGACACTCCCACCCGGTCCGTGAGCAGGGAGGGAGGGAGGGAGGGCAGCAAAGGAAGGTGGTTTCTCCGGACGGGACGCTCCATCTCGTGCCTCTCCCTTCCCCAACAGCCCCTTCCTCCTCCTCCTCAGTTTTGACCACTGCTCACTGGTGGTGGGATTGGAGTCTGGTCTCTAGGGTTTGGGTTTGCTTCCCCAACGCACATTGGTTTGTCTTCATCGTTTTTTTTTGTGTTTGTTTTGTTTTTTAAATATATGATTTGTACATATTTATATGTATTTATATGCTGTTCCCCATGACATTGGTAAGTGTGCTTCTGTTGGTGAGGAACGGAAGTCACCAGTTCGAGGTGAGTCCCAGCAACGTCCTTCGGCTGCGGCAGTGGCACCTCTCCAACCGCTGCCCCGCGGCGCCCGTCAGTTCCTCCCCTCCCACCTCTGCCCCTCCGCTGCGTGCCCTCCCCGGCCCCTCCCCGTCAAACAAGGGACGTCATGCCATCGAGGTCGGAGACTGGCTCATCTGTACTCGCATGGACTGGACGCTGTTGAGGATCTTCTTCTGGTGCCCAGCCAAAGTCACCCCTATTCTCAGGAGGTCTCTGGAAGACAGATGGGGGAACATCAGTGGAGGGTTGGTGGACCTGTTTTGCTGTCTCTAAGTGAGGTGAGGGAGGGGATTCTGCCCCTCTGCTCTGCTCTTGTGAGACCCCCCCTGCAGTGCTGCGTCCAGCTCTGGGGCCCCCAACACAAGAAGGACACGGAGCTGTTGGAGCGAGTCCAGAGGAGGCCACGAAGATGCTCAGAGGGCTGGAGCCCCTCTGCTCTGGAGACAGGCTGAGAGAGTTGGGGCTGTTCAGCCTGGAGAAGAGAAGGCTCCAGGGAGACCTTCTAGCACCTTCCAGTGCCTGAAGGGGCTACAGGAAAGCAGGAGAGGGGCTTTTTACAAGGGCATGGAGTGACAGGATGAGGGGGAACGGTTTTAAACTGAAAGAGGGGAGATTCATATTAGATATTAGGAAGAAATTCTTTGCTGTGAGGGTGGTGAGACCCTGGCCCAGGTTGCCCAGAGAAGCTGTGGCTGCCCCCTCCCTGGCAGTGTTCAAGGCCAGGTTGGATGGGGCTTGGAGCAACCTGGTCTGGTGGAAGGTGTCCCTGCCCATGGCAGGAGGTTGGAACTAGATGATCTTTAAGGTCCCCTCCAACCCAAACCAGTCTGGGATTCTATGTAAGCTCAGCTGGTCCGTGCCTTTCAGCAGAAGAGCCACAGAGGCCCAAGCGCAGCCCCATGAGCATCACTGGGGGCGAGGTGGGACCGAGAGCACCCTGAGCCCCAGACGGCGAACGTGGCCACCTCCAGGCTCAGGGTGCTTCTGCTGACCGGTGTGATGAACACTCACACCCTTCCTTTGCAGGTGCCTTAAACTGACCTTCCCACCTCCCCGTAACCCCGCCCCGCCCCGGGCAGCACCCAGCACTCCCGCACAGCCCTGGCACGGCACCCAACTCACTCGGACGTCATCTGGGCAACGAGCTGCAGGGAGGTGAAGCCAGCGGTCAGGAAGCTGTCCCGATACTGGCTCATCTTCACGGCGCTCAGCCAGTCGTCTACTGAGGTAAAGGCAGTGAAGTCGGGGATGGAGCGGTCGAGGAGGGGCTGAGAAGGCCTGCAAGAGGACACGGCGCTGGGGACGAGCCCGGCCGGCACCGAGGGGCTGCCGCACACGAGCCCAGCCGGTGCTCCCCAATCCACCCCCCTGCACCCTTGTGCTCCCCCAGCACCGCCCGGCTCCCGGCACACCCGAGACATGGAAAGCCCCGAGGAAGGGCTGTCCCGTGGGAACCCCGCTCTGCCACCCAGCGCTGTGACCCCGCTGCGGGAGCCACGGGGACGGAGCAGACACCGCGCCCGTACGGTCACACGCCATAAAGGATCGATAGCGAAGAATTAGTGCTGCTGCTTGAGTGAAAACGACGTGTTCTTTGTCTGACCGTCAGGCAGAGCAAAGACAGAACCTGGCACACCATTTGTGAATCCCCGTCCTTGCCCCCCGGCAGCACAAGCCGCCCAGGGAGCCTCGGGGTGCTGCCGCAGAGCCCCCCCCGCGCGCCGCGGCACTCACACAGCGGTGATGGTAGCCACAGTTTTGAGGCTCGCCGGGTTGCGGATCATCTTGTCGAGGGTGTTGACGATGTCGGCGAAGCGCGGGCGCGTGTTGCGGTCCTTCTGCCAGCAGTCCAGCATGAGCTGGTGCAGGGCGGCGGGGCAGTCCATGGGCGGCGGGAGCCGGTAATCCTGCTCGATGGCGTTGATGACCTGCGGGGCAGCGGGGAGGGGGGACAGCGGCGAGTGAGGACGAGGGGCTCAGAGGTGTCACACAGGGAGAACCGCAGCGCCGAGCCGCGTGGCAGGCAGAGGAGGGGCAGGCAGTGCCGGGAAGGCGGCTGCCAGCCCACTTGATCATCAGCAAAGGGAGCAGGAGGAGACGCTGCCGGCTCCGACGGCGCCGGGGCTGGCAGAGGTTAATCTCCGCTCTGATGCTCCCCGCGCCGCAGTTCCTCCGGCACGGAGCTGCCACTCATTATCTCTGCACATCGCATAGCAGCACCGACTACCAAAGCTCTTTCCCCGCTCGTAAACCCTCTGAACATTTTCAAAGGCCCTGCAGCCTGCTGAAGTCCAATTACCAGCCCACTGGCTTTTCTTCCCAGTTCCCCTCCTTCCCCCCCTCTCGCTCGCCAGCCTGTTTCATCTCCAGCGCCGAGCGCTGCCGAGGCTCTGGGAAGCAGACGGCTGCTCAGGCAGGGCTTCCCTTTGGGAACGAGCCCCCCCACGCCCCCCAGAGCTGCGTGGGTGCCCCCCAGTGCTTACGTCTTGGTTGGACATGTCCCAGTAGGGCCTCTCCCCGAACGACATCACCTCCCACATGACGATGCCGTAGCTCCAGACGTCGCTGGCCGAGGTGAACTTGCGGTAGGCGATGGCCTCCGGCGCCGTCCACCTCACCGGGATCTTCCCCCCCTGCGGAAAAAGGGAGAGCAGCTGAGAAACGGCTCCCTTGGCAGAGGAGAGCCATGAGCCAGGGTTGGAGCCATCCCGCACACCTCTGGTCCCCGGGGACCCCGCTGAGGAGGGGGCAGGTGGTACCCGATGGGACAAGGAGCCAAAAACACCTCCGTGAATTTACCTTGTACCCGCACAAAAGGGCTCCACTAAACAAAACAAAAGGGTTTACCCCACTCAGGTGTCACCCCCGAGCGACACCTCCCCAATCCAGCTGCCCTGCAGGACCCAGCACATCGGTGGCCTGTCCCCTGGCCCCTTCCCAGGGAGGCAGCAGGTGACAAGGGCTACGCAGGACCGCGCTAGTGCTCGTCTCAGGTGAGCAGCCACCGGTATCCCCATCCCTTGGAAACAAGGTCCAACCTAAGAGCATCCTCTACGGCATCGTCTGGGCTCCCACAGCTGCTGGAAGGACCTTCCAGCCCCACTGCTGGAGCGGGAGGCAAAAAGCAAAACACCTTTAAGACCCAGAGGAGACTCGGGAAGCACAGGAATAGGACAGTGCCTCTGGCAGAGAGCCCCTCATTTCTCCTAAAAGCTCAAGATCAGGCTCGGTGTCTCAAGGCACCCCATCAAGCCAGGGCAGGAGGGACAGAGGGACTGCTCCCCGGGCAAGCACCGTGGAGTTAACAGCAAAAAAAGGCCCAGGGGTGAAGGAAAACCCCAGACATTCAGCACAATTGTTTTCCGTAGCTTTTCCGATGAAGCTCAGCTGCTCTTAAAGGATGAATAGCAAAAAAATTTAATTTGAATAACTACAAATGAGGAAATTAACTGCTAGGTTGTTTTTCCTGCCTTTTCCCCCCACCCTGAGCTAAAAACCTGCTGTGGGAGGCAGAGTGATGCAATCGCAGGCACAGCATCACTTCCCAGCTGCCGGGGAGATCTATTATGGCCTGAATTAAATAAAACCACAGATGAGACAATCCCTTTTATCCCTGAAGGTGGGGGAAAGGCTACTTCATACCTCAGCCCAGCAGCTAACAAAAAATGGAGGAATTGCTTCTGCGGGAGGTGCAGCCCTGTGCTCGCACCCAGCACACGCTCCTCTAACCCATCAATGGGGCGAGGTCAGCGGGTTGCTCACCCCCTTCTCTGAGCATCCTTACCACCACCAAGGGTCTCGCGAGCTCACTGGCAGGGGGATGGCTGTGGTGGGGAGCTGGGGGGTCCCCGGGGGAGAGCCAGGCTGCCATTACCTACGAATGAGTTAATTAAGGACGGGAAGGGTGGCTGGGGAACAGCAGAGCTCCCATTAGGCTTTAATTAATGCCTGGAACAAGTTTCCAGCAGAGCAAGGCAGACCAGAGCTGGAGCGCCGGGGGAACACCATCATCACTGGGCCATCAGGAGATGCTGTGATGTCCCTGCCTCCCCTTCCCAGTCTCTCCAGGGACTCCTCCGTGCACCTTTCCTCCACGAGGAGAGGGAAGAGGCTTATCTGGAAGCTGCCGAGGGCAGAACGATGCTTGGTGGAGGAGGGAGGCAGAAAAATCGTAGAAGGGAGGAAGAGAAAGGAGGGAAAAGAGGATGATGGGTGGGAACCACAGCCAGGGTCTCCGGGCCACGTGGTGGGAACCCTCCTGAGATGCTCCCATCCATTGCAGAAGCTCTGGGGCGTACACCCAGCACCCTTCTCCCAGGTCCAGCTGGCCACGGGTGCAGGGCAGGCACGGGGGATGCTGGGCAAGACCAAACCTTGCGAGAGGTACGTACCAGGGAGCTGGTGTAGGTGGGGTCGGACGTGTCGTCCTGCAAGTAGCGCGAGAGGCCGAAGTCCGACACTTTGCACACCAGGTTGCTGTTGACCAGGATGTTCCTGGCAGCCAGATCTCGGTGCACGTAATTCATCTCCGCAAGGTACTTCATCCCGGCGGCGATACCTCTGAGCATGCCCACCAGCTGGATCACCGTGAACTGCCCATCGTTTTGCTGGGATCGGAAAGAGCAGGCACCAGGGTGAGCGTGTAGATCCCACCACGGGACCAGAGCTGCTCACCCCCAACCCTGGGAGATAGCCAGCACCAAAGCATGCATGTTTTGGGGGCGTACAGCACACTGCAGCCACCCCCAGAGCTAAGGGAACAGACTGGGATTTACAGGACAGGGTGCCACCACCTCGTTCCCCAATCCCACGGCTGAACACCAGCCCGCACAGCCCCACCTCGCCTTACCCGCAGGAAGGAGTCCAGGGCCCCGTTCTCCATGAACTCTGTGATGATCATGACCGGTCGGCTCTTGGTCACCACCCCTTCCAGCCGAATGATGTTGGGGTGGTCGAACTGCCCCATGATGCTGGCCTCGCTCAGGAAGTCCCGGCGCTGCTTCTCCGAGTAGCCGGCTTTGAGCGTTTTGATGGCCACGTAGATCTCCCGCTTGCCGGGCAACTTCAGGCGTCCTTTATACACTTCTCCAAACTCCCCTGCAAGTGCAAGAGCATCCGCTACCACCTCCTCCTCCACACACAACATTGCAAAGAGTACCAGTACCTTGGGCTGCTTGGTCTCCAAACCAACCGGCTGAGCAACGTCAGCCAGTTCACACCTCAACGATGCTCTCCTCTATGAACCTACTCACCTGTCCTCTTTAAAAAGGGACAATGTCTGCTGCTGAGGACATGTTTGGGCTCGCAACCCTCTCCAAGGTGACAGAGCCCAGCACTGACAGAAGCGGAGGCTGAGGCTGCTCTTGCAAACCCCCGCACGAAGGATTTGCAGAGCAAGAGCATCAACGTTTAAGGGCTACCTCAAATATAAGGTGTCGGCGTTGATAATCCCGGTTGCCTTTTTGCACATCACTTATCTTGGAATGGAAAATAATTGGGCTGTTTTCATTGCTGCCCTGATTTAAAATACAGAGGAAGCCTCCTCTCATTTGCAGCAGGAGAGCTTTTCCTCCGCCAAGGCAAAATTTGCCTGTGGAGGGATTACATTTAAGCCAGGTTTGCAGCCACTTTGCCTTGACGAGCAGTTAAGGGCCCCAGAATTGATCCTGACCAAACCAGGTCATTGCTTCTTTGCAGCTTCCCCCTGGCTTCTCACTTTCTCTTCTACGTGTGTGACGCAGTTATTTAAAAATGGCAATTAAAGCAGCACAGATGACATACAGACACGTGCACACGTGTGTATATATACATATGTATGGGAATATGGCACAGACTAGAGCGAGATTTGGCTTTTTCTTGTTATTTCGTGGAAAAGCCAAGTAGGAAATCCCAAGAGGCCCCATGGTCACCCAGTGAATACGTTCACGGAGCCTTTCCCACCTCAGAGGAACTTTAAGAGCAGAAACCAACCTCATGTCCGCCCTAACCCATCACAAACCCAGGAAAGCCTGATGTCTCGAGGCTTCCTTGAGGGTTTCCCTGTGAAGGACCACGTGTGCACCCCCAGAAAGGTGCTCCAGGTGGGTGGGTGGCCACAGAAGAGCGGCTGAGAGGGCAGGGAGGGATGGGCAGGGGATGGTGAGACCCACCTGCTCCAATGACCTCTTCAATCTTCACAAAGGATACGTCGATCTCCTTGGCGAACTCTCGGACCGCCTCGTTGGGGTCCTCATAAGTGAAGGGGTCGATGTAGATCTTCATCCCTGGAGACCCTTGTTGCAGGAAACACGGGAGCAGCGGCAAAAGGGAAAGAAACCAAGAGCAGTTGTGCCATGGCCAAGAACTGGAGGCCCTCGTGTCCTCAAGCCCTCCGTACGCCCGTTAGGATGGCTGCTATCGCTGTGCTCACCTGCACCACCTCCACAGACACTTATCGTCCTCTTTGGTCCCCCTGCTCCACCCAACCCTCCCCTACATCCCCTCATCTCCCTCTCTGCCCTCCGCTCCTCCTTCCTCTTCCTCCTCCCCAGCGATGGGGAGCAGGTACAGACCTGAACTACAATCAGGTGGCTTTACAGTGAGGGCTTTACGAGGCTCCACGCGGTAGTGAAGAGATATTTATTTACCCAAAAAGGCCTCTGATAGCTTTGTGGCGGCTACTAAATTGAGAGTGCAGCAATTACAATCAACGACCTGTACGGAGCCATCAAACACGGCTTGGCCAGCCACCGTGACGAGCGCGCAGTCCCCTGCACGGGGGCAACACGTAGCAGCAGGATCTGGCCACGCTGCAGGGAGATGGGGGAAAAACCAAAACAAGCCCCCAAATTAGAATCACAGACTGGTTTAGGTTGGAAGGGACCTCAAAGACCATCTAGTTCCAACCCCCCTGCCACAGGCAGGGACACCTTCCACCAGACCAGGTTGCTCCAAGCCCCATCCAGCCTGGCCTTGAACACTGCCAGGGAGGGGGCAGCCACAGCTTCTCTGGGCAACCTGGGCCAGGGTCTCACCACCCTCGCAGCAAAGAATTTCTTCCTCAGATCTCATCTCAATCTCCCCTCTTTCAGTTTAAAACCATTCCCCCTCATCCTGTCACTCCATGCCCTTGTAAAAAGCCCCTCTCCAGCTTTCCTGTAGCCCCTTCAGGTACTGGAAGGTGCTAGAAGGTCTCCGTGGAGCCTTCTCTTCTCCAGGCTGAACAACCCCAAATGGGGTTCAAAATTCCCCCCATGGGGTTCGCAGACATCGTGTCTGGATGACCTGGGGCTTGCAGAGCTGCCGGGGGGCACGGCTGTGGGGCAGAGCGTGGCCACTGCCATCCCCGGGGCTCAGCAGGGCACTGGTGTTATACCACGGCCCCCAAAGGGGAAGGCTGCAATGAAGCCATCTGTGCATCTCCCAGTTCATAAATCCCTTTACGGCTCTGTCTCATACACTTTAACTGCCCCATAAATTTTTTTACAAGAGCAGCTGATGCTCCAGCCAGGATTACAAAGGGATTTACAGGATCGTAACCGAGACTGACTCACTGATCAAAATATTGAAGAAATAAAGGAGACAATAACACCAAAGTTTCCTGCTGGCTGCCAACACAGGCTGGTTGTCAAACACCCTCTGATGTGCCCCGTGGGCTCAGTAAACACCAGGTTCAGCTCCCCTCTCATCCCCATCCCACCTGAATGAGTGGGATTAGGGCACCTAACCCCATTGCTCATCTCTGCACACCTCCTGGCGAAGCCGCGGCACAAAATCACAGAACCAGTGAGGTTGGAAGAGCCCTCTGGGCTCATCGAGTCCAACCATTGCCCTGACACCACCATGGCAACTAGACCATGGCACTAAGTGCCATGTCCAGTCTTTTCTTAAACCCCTCCAGAGATGGTGACTCCCCCACCTCCCTGGGCAGCCCCTTCCAATGGCTAACGACCCTTGCTGAGAAGAAATGCTTCCTAAAAGAAGCATGAGATATTACAACCTGAGAGACCCCATCGCACCCCAAAACCCACCCGGGGATGTCCTTGCCGGCAGCAAAATGGGATACGTAAGTCCTCCTGCAGCCCAACATGGGTATAGCCATCAGGCATCGAATAAATCTTCCCCCGTCGCCCACGGTGCAGAAACGTGGAGAAAAGAGGGAGGAAAAGCACAGGTCCATCGTGTTTAAGCATCACCCGGTGATGTTTGGAAGAGTTTATCATTTGCCTGGAGGTTTATGGTCCCTCACGGCCCCGCCGTCATGTTGGGAGGGGTTGGGATGAAGGTCAAGAGAGACCTAGAGTTGCCAGCTTGGCTGGGCTCTCCTGGCTGCCTCCAAACCCTTTCCTTCCCTGTCAACCCCCCCTGTTTTCTCTGCCAGGCTCATTACTCCATCTCCATCCCTCCCCTCCGCTCACCCAAGCTGCTCCCCTGCTGTCCCTCACCCACCCCTGCACCCCACCACCGTCCCTTTTCCCCGAGCACGTGCCCAGGACCCAGGGACAGTTTCTTCCCTCAAGGCAGCAAAATGCCCCTAGGAGGCACCTCTAGGAAAGCGTAAATGGGATTTACATCCCGTGGGGACGGGGCACGGAGCCTGCAGGCACCAGGTAGCAACTCCTCACTCTGCGGAGCTGCTACTTTGCTGCTTTATTATAATTTCTGGCCGTCACAATGGCCCACTGGCTGCTCTACCAGGAGCTGGAGGGGCACCTGAGCACACGTGATAGACAAGACGCCTCGAATTCATCCTGGTGCACAGCTCCACCACCCACCAAGGTGGCTTAGGAGAAGGCCTGCCAAGCTCAGGCTCTCCTCCTTGTTTGCCAAGGGGATCAGCAGCCCAAAGGCAGTTGAAACTTCCCAGTCACTGGCCGCACACCCTTCCTGGAGCAGGGCAAGCATCGGCCACGCAGCCAGGACAGCAGCAATGCTAGCCACCAGCCTCGACTCCCCGGCCACACTCCCAAAATCCAGAGTCCCTTTAGTGGTAAGAGCAGCCCAGCACTGATCCTGGCCTGAGCTGAGCCTGCGGCAGGAGATCAGGAGCTCATCCGCGCTCCACACACCGCCTCTCTCCTTCCCTTCCTCCTTTGGGAGTCTTCACAGCATCCTCTCCCCACGCCTTGTCCCCCTCCATCCCCATCCCCCAAATCCCCCCTGTTGCTGCTCTTTTCCCACCCACAATGCTGCACCATGGCAAAAACCCCCCCCAGACACCCTGACACACGGCTGTGGACACCTCAACTCCCACCCCACGGCCCTCCCCACCTGCCCCACGGGGCTGTCACCCCCCCACCGTGCAGGTTACAAGGCGGAGGAGCGGGGCACACGCTGGGTGCAGGTTCAGGAGTGTTTCCCCACCCGCCTGTCCCCGCTCACCTCGCCCGGTGCTGTAGTGCTGTAGCTTGTCGCTGTACACGGCCTCCTTGCTGTAGGCGCGCTTCCTGGGAGGAGAGGGGACAAAACAGCCGGGCTTGAGGGACAAGAGGCTGGCGACGGCCCCAAACCGCTCCCTGGCCAGCAACACTCGGCGAGCGGCATCAGCTCGGCGCTCTCTCCAGCTACGGGGGTCCCCCATCCCTCCCCTCCCACCCCAAATCTCTCCCACCTTCCAGGGAGGCAGCATCCCACGGGCACCCACCTGCTGCACACAATGGAGATGGCCACCAGCGAGACGATGAAGACCACCCCGGCCGCTGCGGACCCCGCGATCAAAGGCAGCTGCTCCCTCAGCTCCGACTTATAGTCATCTGCAAGAGAATCACAGAATCAACCAGGTTGGAAGAGCCCTCTGGGATCATCGAGTCCAACCATTGCCCTGACACCACCATGTCAACTAGACCATGGCACTAAGTGCCATGTCCAGTCTTTTCTTAAACCCCTCCAGAGATGGTGACTCCCCCACCTCCCTGGGCAGCCCCTTCCAATGGCTAATGACCCTTGCTGCGTTGCACAAGGAAGGATTGTCACGCTCGGCTCACATGTGTTTTGGGCTAAAAATATGGAAGAGAAGGTCCCCAGGAATCACATCAAACCGAGGTGCATGGGCCCAGTTTCCCAAAGAGGTTCACAAGGTGGCTTTGTCCATGCCTCTGGGGTTTCTCTTCCCTCAATAAATTTAAACCTGTTGGTCGTTTCAACCAAATTTAACAAGAGGTCTCACAGACACAAAGTTCCTACAAGTTGCAGGAAAGGAGGAAAAGACCCTATTAATAACCAAACCAGCCAGGGCAGGCTGCCCCAGGAACCCACATCAGACACGAGAGTCCACCAAGCAACAGTTAACCTTAACGCAGGCACCCAGGAGAACCCAAGTGCCTTCCCTGCAGGTCCACTGGTAGGTATTGACATCTCAACAGACATCATGAGCCAACTCCTTTTGCAGAGCCACAGCAACCACAGCACCCCTTCCCCACCGAGCATCCCTCAAACCCCGTTGGCCACCCCCTGCGGCTCCCCGCAGCAGGCTGGGCGGAAAGCCAAGGTGGCACAGGGAGGACTGGACATGCCTGGAGTAACCCTGAGAAAGCCACGTGCCGCCTCCATGTGTCTCCCTCTCATTTTCCCCTTCTCCTGCCCTGCCCCATTAGCGTGGGGGTACCCACAGCCGTGGGGGTGGATGGCACCCAGCAGACCCCCCACTCCCGGGGGTTCTGCAGCCCTCCAGAACCACCCCCAGCAAGGTCTGCCAGGCTGTGCCAGCAGCCACAAGCAAGGCTGAAAATAAAATTCACTCCAAAAGAAAGCATTTAGCACGCTTTTATCTGTATTTTTCTACTCTGCAGTTAATTACCAGCAACTAGATTTATCTCTTGCACACCACTTAAATCCTGAGATATTCTCATCTAACAATCAATTATTATTTAATAATCCACACTGTCCATTCTTATTAAATTTCAATTAATTGCTTATTTGAGGCAGGATTTTTCTCCTCGCTTCTCTAATCCTGAATATTCGAGGCATTGGGGGGGTTTATTACCATTTCCGTCCCTCTGGTCACCCTGCATGGTTTCCCTTTCCCACCCCGTCTGGCACTTGACACGAGTGCAAGCACGGGGCAACTCGGTTTTAGAAAAGAAGGAAAGTTTTAGGAAGGACAGCCAGCAGGGCAGGGACCCATGGGTGTCACCTAAGCAGAGCAGGAACCGTGCCAGCAAAAGCAAGGAAGGGGCTCCTTGCAGGGACTTCAGCTCCCCCAGCGTCTGGAGGGGTAGGAGGACCACGAAAGGAGCCTTGCTTCATTCACCAACTTCTGGATTTGTCCCAAAGCTGGGATTAATGAAAAACCCTCCCAGGAGTTATTAGTCTCTGAAGAGACCTAGTGTTTCTGGGTGCAGGGAAGGGCTGAGGCCAGAGGAACAACAGCACGACTCTGGTGAGGAGGCCAGAAGAAGCCATGAAGGTCGTGAGCTGGCCCTTTCCCTTCGACACACCTCCTCAGGGTGGAGAACCAGCGTTTCGAGATGGGTCTGACCCTTCCAGCTTTGCCCTGATGGCTCAGATGTGGCTCTGAGCAACCCAGGAGAGAGCATCCCTGGAGAGCATCCCCGGAGTCCTTCAACCCTCCGCTCCTCCCCACCCCACCGTGCTGGCTCTGCCACCACGGTCAGAGTCAAGGAAGACAAAACTGCAGCTAAATAGCAGGGGAGAAAACAGAGCTGAGAGATTTAGAGCAGATTACTCCTCCAGCTGGTGATTAATAAGACATCGCTGTAAATCACCAGGCTTTTGCCACGCTGCCCGCTGGGACGGAGGTTTGCAGAGACAAGTTCGTTTAATCCAATTAAAGCCCGAAGCTCTCGCTGGGAGGACAAGCACCCCTGTCCCCCCTCTCCCCGACTCACCGTCCGTCAGCGTCTGGAAGCACATCTTCCCGCTGTACTTGCCGTAGCCGGCCACTGTGCGGGCTCGGACCTGCACCACGTACACCATGCCGGGGCGCAGCCCCTCGATCCTGGCCGTGTTGGTCTGGCTGCGGGCCATGGAGGAGTTGTACTCGTTGTGGTCCTGCAGGCACGGCCGAGAGAGATGGTCAGCGGGGACGGGGACAGCGAGGGGGATGATATGTCCCGCAGCCCACCCGTCCCCGCTGATGGCAGGGGTGAGGTTTGTCTACAGGGGGGTAAAGCGGTGGCCCTGGTTCTGCTCCAGGAGGACAAGCACTGGAGCTTGGGCAAGGCGGCTCAGACCCTCCTGGCTGCCCTCAGCCCCTGACACGGAGGATCCCGCAGGAAGAGAACCCGTGAGCTCTGTCTGGCCTCTGGGGAGGTCCCCATAGGATGTGCGTCCCCAGCAGCCCCCTGGTCCCACCACAGCGAAGAGCGTGGAGCAGTGGGGGGGGGGAACAATAAAAGCATCCAGAGCAAAACCACTCATGAGCAGCAAACGCCTCCTCTTTGAACCACTGATGTCCCCATGCATTTCAGAAGCGTCACGCAGTTATGGAGACCCCACGACGTGCCCTACGAGACCCCGCTCAAGCGGGTTCAAGGCTCGAGGCCCAGCCCTACAGTTCCTGCAGGGATCCTTGTGCTAAACCTTGCCAGAAACCTCGTGCGTCTCCAATCTCATTTTTTGCAACGTTCCCTGGTGATCTGCTGTAAAGGGGCCACTGGTGAGATCATCTAATTATTCACGTTTAGAGGAATTCATTAAAGCTGGCCAGACGCGGGAGGGATGGAACAGCTTGGGCTCGGCACGGTTCACCGCAAGGGTCGAGAGCGTGTCCCTGCAGGGAAGGATGGCTGCCAGGGAAAGGACCCAGCGGGAGGCAGTGACCCAGGACAGGAACAACCCTGATAACCTTCGCCGGTCCTCGCCGTCCCCCTCTTTTCCTCCCAATGCTATCCCCATGCACCAGGTCCCTGCTCGCCCTAGCAGATACCAGAGCCAAGGCTGCAACAGGCACTGATGTGCTGGAGAAAACGCTGCTCACGGGGGAGGAATTAGCACATGCAGCCACAACATCGCTTCCCTTCCTCATCGCTCACACCCTCTGGAGCCAGTGTGGGCGACCAGGCACCCATCCCACAGCCTGTCCCACCACCCAGACCCTTCCCAAAGAGCCTGACTCAAAGCTCATCGGTGTTCTCCCTCTCCCAGCAAGCTCAGGACCTGAGCAGCCCCCTGTCAGTGCCATATGGAGCTCCGCGTGCCCCCATCCCACCCTCCGCCACAAGGTTTCCACCCGAGCTTACCGCTGCCGGCCTGGAGCCCACGGGGCTGCTGGCGTCGGGCGTGCAGATGCGGCTCAGCTTCTCGTAGTATCGGATCTCGTAGTCCAGGATGATGCCGTTGGGCTGCTCGGGCTGAGGCCAGGAGAGCGTGATGCTCCTCATCGTGGCACTCACCTGGTGCATGATGGGGACGGTGGAGGGGGCTGCCGAGGAAGCAGGGAAAATCAATGGGGGGAGAGGATTGACGGCCCCAGGGAGGGGGGAAATCTCCTGGGCACGTGGAGCATCCCAAATCTCCCATGCCTGCGGTTGTTGGCCCCATGGGACAAGCTCACGCGTTAGCAGTGGGAAGAGCGGCATCTCAGCAGCTTACACGGAGCCAGCACAGCAAGCCGGCGAGGGAATTCTGGTATTTAAACCAATTATTCTTTTTAATTAGGGGCTTAGAAATCCTCGGTGTTCCTTCTCCCTGGGATTGCTTGCTCCATGGATGTCTCCCACGGAGGGGCAAAGACAGCAAAGCTCTCCCCAGCGGGGACAAAGGCTTGATGACGGTCCCCAGCTCTGCTTGCCATCATCTGCTGTACCAGCCTCTCCAGGGGAGCCTGCACATGGCTGCGACCCCACGTGCTGGCAGTAATAGGACGTAGGAGCAAAAATCTGCCCACCCTGAGGGTGATGACGGGAATCCAGGGCAGGTACCCCCCAGCCCAGCAAGGGAACCCCACAGTGCTGGGCCTGGAGCACAGCTTCGGCTCAGCCCTGGCCTGGAGGAGCTGCTGGGTCCACTCTCAGGGGCTCTCTGGGGATGCTCATCCTCAGCACCCAGATGTGCTTCTCCAGGAGTTTTATTTCCCAAGAACAAACACTTGCAGAACAGCCTCAAATCATCCCCTGGAGCTGAGCACCCCTGGAACCGACCACCCTTGGAACTGACCACCCCTGGAGCCGATCACCCCTGGAGCCCAGCATCCCCAGCAGCAGCAGCACCATCCTTCCACCATCAAGCACAACAAGCTGCTAAATTAGCCAGGAGCCACTTTTCCAAAGGCTTTTCACCCTCCAAGTTATAGTTGAAAGGGCCAGAGCCAGCCAATACAGCCCTGATCCTGCACTTGATCCTACACCGCCTTTGTTTACCCAGCGTATTTAATCCTATTTTTTTCCTAATCTCTCCACACGCGCTCCGAGAAGATGCTCGTGGGCTGAAATTAAACACTTATCTTGATTGCTGTTTTGTTAATTACCGCGTTCCCGCCCCGTTAGCTGGATAGCGGCGCGCAGGCGGATGGGGCCAGGGGCAGCCATGGGGTGAGGTGCACTAACCAGCCCCGATCCGGCCCCGCGTGGGGCAAGTGGGTGGAAGAACCCACGAGGGTTTTCCCTTTGCAAGGGGAACAGGGCATGTGGGGTACGGACAGACGGACCGGGGAGCCCTGGCTGTTCCCAGCTCCTGGGCAGCCCTGGGGTGGGAGATGAGCACAGAAACACCCCAAAGAAACACACCTGCGCTACACGCTCGGCACAGAGCAGGAATTACCATCCCCTTTCTCTGCCCAAAGCAGATGGATTTCCATCCCCTCCGCTCCCTGCGCTCCTCACTGCAGCCCAGGACCAGGTCCCTCCTTTGCCTTCTGCACACCCCATCCCAGCGTCATCCCAGCTCAGCCCAGAGCTGCTTGTTCAGCTCCTGACACCTGATCAGGAAGAGGGAGGGAAAGGGGCAGGGGAGCCTGGAAAGATGGGAGAAGGGGAAAACGATGGGAGAGGGATGTGCCAGAGGGGACAGAGCCTGAACTCAGCCCTGGGGTGGGCTGCGATGCAGCCAGGCAGTGATTCAAGGCTGGATTCACCCCACCTCCCTGCTTCCACCCGGGAAAAGAGGGGAAATGGCGATGTCGTTTCAGCCCCAACAATCCACAGGGGGATAAGAAGTAGACACTGGTCCTCACCCCCCTCCCTCCTGCAACCCAGCTCTCGCTTTGCCCAGGGCACAGGCACCCCCTCCACCTCCCCCTTCCCTCTCCCTCCCTCTTTTTCTGGCCTTTCCCTCCGCTTGCCGCCTTCCCCCCACCCCATCCAGAGCTGGGTGCAGCCATCTCACACCGCTCACACCCCAGGAGCTTTCTTCTTTGGACTCAGAGCTTGCAACTGGTAGTGGCTTAAAAACCCCCCAGCACCACCTCGCCGCAGGACTCACCGGCTTGGTTGGTGGTGATGTTGACGGAGACGTGCTGCGGTGGGAAGGGGCTCTTGTTGGAAACCCCGTTGACAGCCTGGATCTCGAAGGTGTACGGCGTGTGCGCCCACAGGTTGCTGATGAAGACGCGGGTGGCCGTCAGCCCCAGCTGCCTGGGGACAAAGTCCACGTTGTCGTCGCAGCGGGAGCAGGCGCGGCGGTCGGACCGGCACTTCTTGCAGACGATGTTGTAGGTGACGTCGTCCCTACCCCCCGTCTCTCGTGGCGGGTGCCACTCCAGGATGATGGACGTCTCGTTGACGATGGAGATGACGTTGCGGGGGCCAGATGGGACGCCTGCAAAGACGAAGAGCGCTTGAGACGGGTCCTTGCCCAAAATGTTACGCTCAGCAGGAGCCCCAGGAGGCTCCAGCATAGAGAAGGACACCCCACAGCTCCATCTGCCAGTCACAGAATCAATGAGGTTGGAAGAGCTCTCTGGGATCATCGAGTCCAACCATTGCCCTCACACCACCATGGCAACTAGAACATGGCACTAAGTGCCATGTCCAGGCTTTTCTTAAACACCTCCAGAGATGGTGACTCCACCACCTCCCTGGGCAGCCCCTTCCAATGGCTAATGACCCCCTCTGAGAAGAAATGCTTCCTAATGTCCAACCTGAACCTCCCCTGTGCAAGCTTGAGGCTGTGTCCTCTTGTCCTGTCACTAGTTGCCCGGGAGAAGAGGCCGACTCCCACTGCACTACAACCTCCCTTCAGGTAGTTGTAGACTGCACTAAGGTCACCTCTGAGCCTCCCCTTCTCCAGGCTAAACACCCCAGCTCCCTCAGCCGTTCCTCATAGGTCGGACCCATCACTGCCTGGCTCAGGAGGGATTTGGTCTCCATGGCTTTCCTTGATTCAGGGTCAGGCTCTCCTCATCGGCAATGCCGACCACCCGCACCACCGGCCACAGAGAGGGGTTTCACAGCTGGCGATGAGGATTCCATGCCACAAACCCACTTAGTCTCCAAAAAAACCCCCCATGCAGAGTGCACGCAGATCCATCTGCCAAGATGGATCCATTTTAATGGTCGGGAGATGCCGAGATAGCTCCAGTGCTCATGTGGAGAAGAACCTCAAACAGATTATCACAGCGAGAGGAACGCCACTTAGCCAGCACCGCGGAGAAACGGCGGGCGAGGAGAGTCGGAAATGGAAAGCGGTTATTAACGGTTCGATAGCTCAGGTTGGGAGCCCGGGTATTTAACGGCACGGAGGAGAACCGGCACCATGTGCTGGTTTGCAAGCAGCTCGGATGTTGGCCGAGAGATCAAAATTGCATCGATCAAATCCACCAGGAGCCATCACAACTGCTTCAGAGGACAGGGATTGAACACAGCTCCGATTGCAAGCGCTGCCAGAGCGGGGCCAGAGTCCGCAGGGAGCGATTCAGGAGGAATCCAGGCAGGAGAGCATCATCAAGGCACAAACACACATCTGCCCAGGTCTGGGGAAGGATTTGGGGTTAGCCAGGATGGCTCCGCGGCCAAAACCACAAAATCCAGGTGCTGGCTTATATTAAATAAGGAAAGCAATTAATTACTCGTGCTGGCTCGGCTCCGTGCTGCGCTTCTGAGGAAGAAAAAAGACTTTGCCATGATGGGGGGAGCAATAAAAATGATGGAGGACTTGACCTGCGAGGAAAGGTGAAGAGAGCAAAGCACACTCTGTCTTGGGGAAAACCATCCCAGAGGAGCCCTTCACGTGGGCAACATCGTTAGCAGCTGCAGATAAATTAGCCCCGTTAGTGGCTGGGGTGGGTGGCTTCGTCAGCGTGGGGGTGACATGGCTGGTGGGATGGATGAAAAAACATTCCATTCCCTTTAATTCTTTTCCCCTTTAGCGGAGTAAACGTGCACGTCAGGGAGCAGTCGCCAGCGCAGCGTCCTCGCTGGAAAGGGCTCTCGGGGACTCCAGGCACCACAGACATCCCGTTGCGGGGTTCCCCCGAAATCCCAGTAGCAGACAGCGGAGATGTCCAAGGGGGTTAATGGGAGGAGGGGTAGGGGACACGTCGGGGGCAGGAGCAGGGGGAAGGACATCAATTATCCGCGGGGAGCCAGCTGGAGGACTCGCAAAGGCTGGGGACAAGGATCAATAAATAGCAAGTTACCCCCAAAAAGCTGCATCCAATCCCCCTCTTCAGACCTTACAATACCTTTTCAAGCTTTTTTCCAAGAAAAAAAGGAGAAAAGCATCTTTCTTCCCCAGCCCAGTGACAAAACCCAATTTCCTCCCCCCTTAATTGCAGCCCCTTCCTTCCTCTGCCAGGGCTATGGGGCAGGCATCGCCCTCGAGAAGGGCTCTGGTCCAGGGCAGCACCTGCAGCTCCACGCTCTTATTTACTCCTCTGACACGGAGAAACCTTGTCGGTGAACAGCTGGCACCTCAAATTAGAGCGCTGTAAAATTAAGCATCGTCGAGAAGAAATAAAAATCAGCCAACAGACTTTCTACTGTAGTCCTATAGCGCAGCAACACTGTAAATCAGCGACGTAACGAGACATAATAAAGATATATAGATCATCTGCAGTTGTGCTACCTGCTGACTACCTACACCCTGACAGCTCAAGTGATCCAGCAAAACATGCAAATCCTTTCCTCGCTTCCGACGTGCATTTCGGGCACTTCCCAGCACCGAGGGTCCGGAGCATCCTTGTGCTGAAGCTCCCTGATGGGCTCATTCAAGGGCCTGGAGCGTATTTTGCTGGGGGTGTTGAGGCCGAGACTCACGTTCCCAGCGGGCTGAAGAGCACAGCAGCTCACTCTTCTCTCCTGGGCTCTTTTCTCACCAAAAGACAGGCTTGAGGCCGCTGCTGCCATCCCAGACAGCCGAGCAGCGATGCATCGCGTGTCACGCCACGCTGAATACCAACGCGTAACACACCCTTTCCCCCTATAAAATACTCCATCTGCAAGACCACGAACAAAACAGCAACAGCAGGTAACTTTAAATTCTAATTTCTCCTGGGAACTATGTCCCTGCCATCACCACCGCTGCCAGGGTGAAGTATAAATTGAAAACGGCTGCCAGGGTTGTGGGGCCATCCCATCGCTCGTCATTCGGTGCGTGCCAGGAAAGCAGAGCGAAGGGTGATGTGACATTCTCTACTTACACCGGAGTGGCGGTGAAGGGACTCGTGTCGGCGCGAGGAGGGTTTCTATAGGTTCAGGCTGGATCTTAGGAAGAATTTCTTCACTGAAAGAGTCATCAGGCATTGGAACGGGCTGCCCAGGGAGGTGGTGGAGTCACCATCCCTGGAGGTGTTCAAAAAACGTCTAGATGTAGCGCTTCAGGACATGGTGGCATTGGGTTGATGGTTGGACTTGATGATCTTTTAGGTCTTTTCCAACCTTAACAATTCTATGATTCTACAGCATGTGGAGGCGGCGCCGCGCCGTGCGGAGAGGGATGGGTGTTTGATACGGGCAGCCCAGCCCTCTGCAAAGCTAAACCCTTGCGGTGGGTTGAGCTCAGCTGGCTGCCAGACGCCCACCCAGCCGCTCTCTCACTCCCCTCCACAGCAGGACAGGGGGGAGAAAACAAAGAGGACAAAGCGTGTGGGTTGAGACTTTATCCCTGCTGCTTCCCCAGCAGCCAAGGGGAGCAAGACCCTGAATTCACCCCCCTGCCAACCCCAATCTGTTACTCACTGGTGCAGGGAGCTGCCGGCAGGTCGAAATCCGCCCGGTAGTAGCCGTTGCGGCACGTGCAGACCGGCGACGCCTCGGCGGTGGAGCGGCTGTTGGAGGGGCACGGCGTGCAGAGCCCCGCGCCCTGGCTGGCCTTGAACGTCCCCACGGGGCAGGCTGCAAGGGAAAGGAGAGGAGAGCGGTTGGGTGCCAAAGAGCGCCGGGGCGGAGGCGAGAGCAGGTCCTGTCCTTGAGACGCAGCAGAAGGAAAAAGGAAAGAGATAAAAGAAAGAAGACACAGAAAAGCATCACAGCTGTATCAGAGCTGAACGGGGAGCACCTTCCCATGAGGTTAGGACGGCCGTGGTTTTCTTGACGGGTCCACCCCATTAATCCCCCACAGCCCAGGGCTGGGGCCGATAACCCGCTGGCCTTCAGCCGCCAAGGGCACTCGAGCAGGAAAAGGCAACTAATTCATCAATGAGAAGATGCTCCGGTTAGTTACGGCGAGGCTTTAATCAGCGACGAAGGGGAGGGAGGCCTCATTAATCAACCATCTCGCTGCTCCGCGGTTAGAGGGTGAAGATGGAGCGACAAAGATGGGGTCCCTTGTCCCTGTCCCACCCCACCGCTCCTCACCAACTAGGCGCTGATGAATGGATGCTCATCCATCCTTGACGGCTCACAAACCCCTCAGGTGACCCCTACGAAACCGAAGGCTGCTGAAGGGAACGTCTGGATTTTGGCACGTGGACCCGAGGGACCAGACTCCCATCCAGGTCTGCCATCCCAACCGTTCCTGGCCTCACACACAGGGTGGCCCCACCTCCGTTTGGCTCCCGGCTCTGCCCCCGTGACGCCGTCACCTCCAAGGCATGGCTCTGCAGACAAACACCCTAAGTGTCTCATAAACACGGTGATGATTGAGATAATGGAAAGTGCCTCTTAGCCCCTGTCTGCTGCATCAGGATATGAGGCATCTCCTAGGAGCCACGAAGAGGAAATTAATAGGAGCAAGCAGGAGTAACCACTTTGATGCAATTTCCTTGGGAGATAGTGGACCATCTAATCTTTATTGGAGCCCTTTAACCTGTCATTCAAAATTCATGAAGGCCTCTTGCTCACACAGTCTTTCAAGATATTAAAAGATGATAAAAAAGGATAAATCAAAACAATATTTTACAATTTTATTATTCAGCGGGTTTTTTACCCCGCCTGAGGCACGCAACTGACTGCGATGAACCATCTCTGCAATGGCACTAACAGCTGACTGGGGACGTGGCATCCCAGAGGGACCAGCCACCACCTCCCGCTGCCCTTGCTCCTCCCCACCACGGGAGCACTGCCGAGTCCTCCGTGTCCTACCGCAGCCATCCCACATGTACGGCCTCTTACGGAAGCACTTCGGGCCATAACCCACCACCTCCTGCAGACACGCAGCTAGACACGCGGGGTCACCACGCATTGTAGGACGCTGCGTGGGCACATGAGGCCTTGAGGGGCAACTCCAGGGTGCCAGAGCAGAAGGCAGCAGGATGCAGACCCTTCCCTGAGCCACGCACACAGCCCTGTGCCCCGTAACAGCACGAGGAAGCACAGAGCTTCACCAAACACACAAGGCAGCAGACACAACCACGCGTGGACACCAAGACTTCGAAGGTGGATCTCCGTTTCTTCACCTCTCCCTTCCCACCAGCACCTCCCTGCCATGTCCCAGTGGCATCATGCTCCCACCAGCAAGCATTAGCATCCATGAGTTGTGCAACAGGTGACTTGTGGGCTCTAGAGCTGGAGGACATGTTCAGAAACGTGCCGGGCTCTTTGGAAGAGCAGGAAGGAGAGGGCAGCAGTACCAGGGAACAGCTGCCTGTATTTGGATGGAAGGGGATGGGAGAGGGAGGGAGGAAGACAAGAGGGTCATGGTGTTATGAACACGCCTCGGTTTTAAGAAGATAGGTACATTGGTGGGTCGTTTGAAGAGGTTTGTTAATTTTTAATTACAATTAATCCAAGTGATGCTTTGTCAAAACACCTGAACAAAGCACACCCTGCAACCCAGTGTCCTCAGGTTTCTGTTATCACTTTGCTTATCCGTAAATTCCTGTAATCTGCAGGCACACGGCTCTTAATTGCTATTATTACCAATTAGCTTCTCCCTCCTGTAATTACACCGTGCTTACCTAAAGCCTCCCACAGGTTCAGGGCAGGCTAATGCCTCCTTCCTTCCTCCCAGCCCTCCGCTCTCGCTCTTGCCCGCATCTCCCATCTTTCTGAGGGACGTGAACCATGAACCTCCCACCGAAGACGAAGCCAAAACCCTCAAGCTCCTGCAATGCTGCAGTGGGATCCATAATCCTTCAGACTGTAAATGCCCTGTCCGAGTGCAAGGCTCGGATCGAGGGCTCGAGCCCAGCGGGAGCGATAAATCACCCCGCTAACGGCCAGTGCAACGTTTGCCTTGATTTAGGGGATGCTGCAGGAAAGTCTCCTGGAGCTGGCAAGGTCTGGAGCTGCAATAGCACGTCAGAGAAGTGCAGGACAAGGCTCTGTCTTGGCTTCCCCTGGAGAAACAGGCTCCCGACGCTGGTGCCCAGGCTGCGGCACAACCTGCAGCGCTTCAGCTCGCAGAAGAATTAATTGCTTGTTGATTACGTGGGCTGGATAAGATTAATGATGTGCTTAACTACCCATTTCCTCGCGTTTAAGCACCGGGGGTCTGTTTGTAAATGATGACACACGGAAGCCGGCCGTGTCACTCAGCCGGGGCTGCCTGCTCAGCACCGAGCCCCCCCAAACCCCAACGGTGCCTGCGGGCCGGCCGCGGTGTGGGCACCCCGGGGACGTCACACGTCCCGGGTGGCCAGGGCCAGGACCCCGCTCCTGGGGGTGGGAGGGAGCGTCGTTGGGGGGCCGCTTAAACCCAGGCTTCTCGCAGCGAGATGGCATCGCTGGAGGGTTGGGGGGAAAAAAACCCACAGATGTAAGTCACTGTCATGCCTGGGGGGTGGTGGCAGGGGTGGCAGCCAATCTGCAGCACCCCACAGGGCTGGATGCAGCTGGGGGGCTCCTGGTGAGAGCTGCCCCTCTTACCCCCCCGAACACCCCATGAAGGCAGCGCAGACCTGCACCCCCATCACCGCCTCCCTCCTCGCCCTGCAGCCTGCACGGGGTGGGATGAATTACTGCAGCTGGAGAGCACTGCAAGGCTTTCTGCTGCTGAAAACTCTCCCGTCTCACCAGCGGGTACCCTGCACCCTTATATTTCGGGTGCCAGGGGTCCCAAGAGAGACAGAGGTGAGCAGGATCTCTCCACTCATCCACCCCTGCTCCTGCCCAAGGCAAACCACCATCAACAGACCAGACGCTCAGCAGAAAGGCTGCAAGCACAGGGGTATCCAAGCGTTTCATTTTTCAAACTAAATCCTCTCGGTTAACGCCTGGAACTTGCACTTTTTAATTACTCTCTCAGGGAAGCTTCAGTCAAGGAAGAAAGAAAGAAAGAAAGGAGACATCTCCTCTACATCAACTTGCTCTAAAGCTCCCCGAGGACACAGAGTGGCATTTTTCCTTATCAGGCTTTAAAATAGGAGCTTCTGCAAAGAATTACAGGCTTCAGCTCGCAATTCCCCACCTCCTGCCCCCGGCACCCTGCTGCCGCTCCCATCGCTCGCAGCAAACCCAGCCTGCGCCGCCTCGTCGTTCCCCTGCCCCTCATGTCCCCACTAACCGCATCTCCCAGGTATCCCCAAATTCGTGCTTGTTTCGGGTTCCCTTTTGGGTCCAACGCCTTTGCAGGGCAAACCCAGTGTCTTTAGGCACATCCGTGGCACGGGAGGTGATGAGAAGATAGGTGAGAAGCAGCAGGAGATGCCCTCAAGCAAGCTGGAGGCAAGGAGAGGACCGCCACGTGCCAAGGCACTGAACTGCCTGGATGATCCAGCCTGGCTCCAAAAAGACGCGTGGCTGGCACCGACCAGCACCCCGGGGAGATGGGCAGCGGGGAAGGTGGCCTGGTGGCTTTGAGGACCATGAACAAAGGAGGAGCTGCAGCTCATTGCGCTTACAGCCCACCAGAACAGGATGCGAGCCCACCTCCTCCCTTTCTGCAAACGATGTTTTTTCATTAAGAAAAAACCTCGGCTCCTAAAACTGACACTTTCTGCAGGAGAGGCACAACTTTTCCATGAAACCCCAAAAAAAAAGAGAGTAGGTGCTTGCTGGAAACCCCTTGTACGTTTTGCAGACACTTAAATATATTTATCTTTAAGCACACTAAAAAAATAAAATTTAAAAAAAAAGCCCAGCAATTTTTCAGCCTTCCAATGGAGGTTTTCTGACTAGCCCAAATCACGAGTACTTTAGGGGCAAGGCAGCTCCCCTCCCTGCCCTGCTGCCTCTGCACGCAGGCTGGGAAGCCCTCTGAGATGCTTTCAGCTCCAAGACACCACCCAGGCAAATAACCCCCCCACGAACCTGTGTGCTATAGAAGAACGGCATTTAGGGGATGTTGTGATGACAGGGGCAGGCACTCTGGCTCGGCTCCTGCTTGCCCTCCTGGGCAGACAGTGCTGGGGACACCAGTGCCACCGTGTGCCCCGGGGACACCCGTACCATGCCGCAGAGCCACGACGCTGCCACGGGCTGTAACACAAACGATGTTTATGGGTTTCGATCCCTCTGATGTGTTGCTGACACCAGGGATGTAAGGCTGCGGTTTTGGGGAAAAAAACCAGCAGAATCAGGCACGCTGTCACCCACGTGCTGCCATCTCCCCGTCTTCAAAGGGCTACATGAGTGCTGCCTTCCCAGCCCGCCTTCATCTCCCTCGTTATCCTCCCTGCAAACACCCAGGCAGGGAGCTGCGGGAGCTTTAATTGCATCCCTGACTTGATGCTCTCCCGTCATCCCTTCCCTCCCTGTTGGGGAGAGGGTGCTTTTGTGGGGTTTCTTCCCCCGTTTCTACTTTTTAATGATCCAGTTCCCTTTTTATCAAGCCAAGCGCTTCTCCTGAGCGCCTCAGCGAGTACTGCCATGACACCCTCTGCAAATTAAACCCAAGAGTATTCGGAGTAACGCCGTGCTCCATCAAGGAGGGTGGGATGGTACCCACCACACATCCTGCCTGCCTGACCATGCCGAAGAGGGAGACGGGGATCGCACCCAGCCCTGAAACGCCCCGTCAGCCAACAAATCTCTCCTACACCCAGCCCTTGGGGCAAGGCAAGAAGCACAACCCAGATGGGGAAACACCGGGAGTCCGAGCATCCCCAGCCCTGACACACCCTTGGGCAGACAGACGGACGCTTGCTCCACCGAGGAGGGAGCTCAGCACACCCCAGCACCCTGGGGACAGGTCACCCTGGCAGAGCCTTCCCCCAGGGAGGGATAAAACCTCATTTTGGTGCAAACTTCACCATTTTTGCAGCCAAACGCACAAATCCTCACCGTTTCAGACCACTCGGGGCCGAGCGCTCGCCCAACAATCACAAACACCGCCCGCCTCGTTGCGTTGTTTCCATATTTCAGCGCCGCACAGGCAGAAGCTCATGAGATAAACATGAGCTTCCCAGCATCTGGGTTCGCATCCCGCAGGCGACGGGCCGCATCCCTCCCCGCCGCGCGGAGGAAAGAGGCCCCGGCTCCTCGTGACGCAGCCGGTTAATTAAACCAGCCCTTCACCTCTGGAGGAATAGGTTTAGATCCGCCTTGGGACACATGTAAATTAAAGTCAGCAGCTTCTGAGCCTGGCCTGCCATGGTTTATTCATGGAGGAAAAGTAAAATTCAATGTGGTTTTTTGCTTCTCAGGGGTTTTTTTGGCTCTTCTACTCATGGATGAAAAATGAGTCGAAGCGGGAAGGCACGGGGCAGGATTTCAACGGTGCTTGCAGGGTAGGTAGCTGCGTGAGGCCAATTAGAGGCAACAGGGTGTTGAAAATCCTTCTCTCCTGAAAATCCCATCCCTCATCAACCAAGGATGTGCTCCCCTGGGGCAGACCGACGTCCTTTCAGACTGAGCCCCGTGCTCTTGGCTGCGAGCAAAACACAGCCGATGCTCACCCAGAAGCAGTGTTTCTCCTCCAGGAAGGCGGGCTTGGGAAAATTGAGGGATGCAGAAGAGCTTCGACACCAACTGTTCAGCTGGTATCATGATCCTAAACAATGTGTTTCAGCCCAGAGCAGGGCAGGGAAGCAGCCGGTTTTGGCTCCCACGTGCCCTGATGCTTGCTGCCCGCAGCATCCGTCTTCCCAACGGGTCCATGCTTGCCCATGTGATCACCCTCTGGGCTTGGCTTTGTCTGTTTTTCATGGTTGGGGAGATTTTTGAAGGTCTAAAGACAAAATCTGTCCTAGATCTGTTTGTTGGATGAGAAAGAGGAGAGCACGCAGGGCCTGGGCAGACGGCGCCGCGGGACTGCCAGCTCACCGCAGAGCAGGGAAACTCGCTTCGCCCTCCAAAACAGCCCAGGGACAGAAAAACAAAGCCACTTCTCAAGGTCACTTTGGCAAACCACTTTTCTCCTGTTTGAATTTTGCTTCACTTTATGTTCCACTTTGCGCCGGTGCAAGGCTGCCTGGTCTCATGCCATGGTTTCTCCACCACTGCGGGCTCGCCTTCCTTTCCATTAACCAGCCACAGAATCACAGAATTGACCAGGTTGGAAGAGCCCTCTGGGATCATCAAGTCCAACCATTGCCCTGACACCACCATGGCAACTAGACCAGGGCACTAAGTGCCATGTCCAGGCTTTTCTTAAACCCCTCCAGAGATGGTGACTCCACCACCTCCCTGGGCAGCCCCTTCCAATGGCTAATGACCCTTGCTGAGAAGAAATGCTTCCTAATGTCCAACCTGAACCTCCCCTGGCCAAGCTTGAGGCTGTGTCCTCTTGTCCTAGCGCTAGTTGCCTGGGAGAAGAGGCCGACTCCCACTGCGCTACAACCTCCCTTCAGGTAGTTGTAGACTGCAATAAGGTCACCTCGGAGCCTCCTCTTCTCCAGGCTAAACAACCCCAGCTCCCTCAGCCATTCCTCGTAGGTCAGACCCTCCAGACCCTTCCCCAGCTTGGTCGCCCTCCTCTGGACTCGCTCCAACACCTCAACATCTTTCTTGAAGTGCGGGGCCCAGAACTGGACACAGGATTCAAGGTGCGGCCTCACCAGTGCCCAGTACAGAGGGACGACCACTTCCCCAGACCGGCTGGCTACACTATTCTTAACAGAGGCCATCAAAATAACAATGCCCAACCTTCTGCTCCAGCACTTTTGCACATGAAATTAGGGGTAAAACGCACACCACAGCTCACGCAGATCCTCCGTGTTTCCATCTCTCCCTGGTGTTTCAGCTCTTCCCCCCTGGGAATTAAAGCACCGCTATGGAGAGGAGGAGAGAGGTATTGCAGGGTAGGAAAAGGCTGGCACTGCCTCTGCGAGCACTCGCTTCCAGGGACCAAACGCTGAATAATTTGATCAAACACTAGACAATTTATCCACGTACGCAGGGAGGTTTACAGCGGAGCGACCGGCGGCCGCGTGGCCACAGCAGAGACTGGTGCCAGATGCTCCTCCCCGTCCTAATGCTGCCCGAGTTTATTAATCCGAGTCAACAAATGAAGGGGGATGAAGTTCTCCGCAATGATTTGAGGCCATTTAACCTTCTTATGTTCTTCTTTAAAAACATATTCAGCGGCTGCAGCCCCAAACCCTCCCGGGCAGCGGGGCTGGGTGGTCGGGAGCTCGCTGAACAGCAGCCACAAATTAAATGCCATGACACAGCCCTCCCTGGAGACGTGGTATAGGGAAAGGGGAGATTGATTTACCAGTAAATAGACAACAGTGTCCAACCCCGGGCGACAGAAGTAACGCTGAGCTGAAGGCGGCTGGCGCTGCTCATGTGCCACCTTGGTGATGCTGATCACAGACTCAGACTGGTTGAGGTCAGAAGGGCCCTCTGGAGATCACCCAGTCCCACCCCTGCCAAAACAGGGTCACCCACAGCACGTTGCACAGGGTCGTATCCAGGCGGGTTTGAATATCTCCAGAGAAGGAGACTCCCCACCTCCCTGGGCAGCCTGTGCCAGGGCTCTGGCACCCTCACAGCAAAGAAGTTTTTCCTCATATTGAGATGGAAAATGATGTGCACGGGTCCCACCGCATCACACCACGCCAGCTCTGGTGAATCGGGCCGAGATGCCCATGCAGAGCGCGAGCCAGAGAGGGGACCACCAGGACCAGTCCCAGGTGAGCAGGTACATCCCCAGCACCGCAACATCACCAGCAATGGTCCTCCTGATGGGTTTGGGGCAAACAACTGGGGGGATCAAGATTCAGGCTAGGACTCACGTCCCAAAAACACAAGCCCCAGAAGATGCTCTACTCCCATCTCAGGCATCAGGCTCGATACAGAGTCACAAAGCAAGATTATTTTCCCCATGAACTGCAGCAATGTGAGAACCCGGGAGTCGATGGACACGGACTGGAAGCCATACAGAAGAGCCAATACTTTCATGGACCACTTCACCCAGCACATCACGTTCACCCCTCAACGCCTACGTGAGCTATCGAGCCACGCAATGAACAGGAAAGCGAGCTGCCACGAAAACTCATGGTGGGTCTCAGAGCATGGTGGGGCAGCATTGCCCCCAGGGTTCCCCAAAGCACAAACCCCTCCTGGCTGGGACACAAACGACTCCCGTTCCTAATAGGCACTAATTAAGTACCTTTTCCTTCTTCGCCAGCTCACACCACGCAGTATCCCCTCAATCTAGAGAACAAGTGCTTATTAATTATGTCTGAAGTGGTTCCTTGTTAGTGCTGATGCCGCAAGGGATAAGTCACCCTGGGATGGGGCTGGGGGAGAGCTTCAGCCATAGGGCCAGGCATACGCTGCCAGCAAGGGCAGGGACATGTGGACACGTGGCTTCCTCGTGTCCCTGTTGTGGCACTGGAGGACATCACGCCTTGGGTTGCACTGGGGTGGTGGGATGGCCCATCATGGAGCAGGACCCCCCATCCCAGTGGAGATGAGCCTTGGGGGCTGCAGTTTGTCTGATTGCTTGAGGACCATACCTAGGGCTGGATTCAGCCAGGGGAAGGTGTCCCGACCAAGGCACAACTGCTCTCCCATATCCCTCATCCACCCCAAGAGGCCCACGCATGAAATTAATTAGAAAAGCAATTAAGAGAGCTCCCCTATGAATATTTATAACGGAACGAGCCATAATTACTACTCCTTGGAGGAAAGGCGCCTTCCTACCCAGCCGCGGAGAGGAGAGGGGAAACGCGGCACCGACCAAGGGACCAGAGGCACCAGCTGCTCCTGCCTTCACATCTACTTGCCCACACACGGCCCCGGGGAAACCGCCTCCATCACCCCTCCTCCCCTCTCCCTGAGCAAAGCACTCCCCTTCCACCCCCGGGGCTGGCATTTCCAACAGCAAGCTGTACTTCCCACAGCCAGGGGCAATTTACCATTATTTCTACAATCGAGCATCACTTATATATATTTTGTATGACTTCTCTCTCTTTTCACACCTCCTCCTTTCCCACCCTGAGCAGCTAAACGGTGGCCGCTGCCATTGCCTTGCCCTGCTCCTGCCGAGCGGCTCTTATCAGCCCTAATCTCCTGGAGCCAGAAAATGCCTAAAAAGCAATTTATGAAAGTTTTTCCCATCTCCCTTACACGTATTTATTTTTCCCCATCCACGCTCCCCCTCTTGGCTCTATTCTTACAATTTTCCCAGTCCAAACCGCTCACTCCCAAGCCCCTTTTCCCAGTGAGCTGCTGGCTGAGTCCCCACCTCACTACCTTCATCTCAACTTCCCAACACACTCAATCTAACAGCCTGGGAAAGCACAGGGGACCAGAGAAATTTTGACTTTCCTTCCCAATTCCCCTCTCTCTGCATACATTTGAGCTTAAAAACTCTTCCTGACCCCACTCCAGCTGGCAGAAGAGCCAGTCCCGTGGAGACCCCACGCACTGGAGCCACCTCAGCAGCTACTGGGGTCAAGCAGCACAAACCAACCAAGACCCCAGCCTGCAAGGAGTTCAAAGGAGAATTCAAAGTAGACAACAGGTTACGGTAACTCAACGTGACTTGGCTCCAACATAACTACCATCAGGTCATTGATTGAGTGCGCCCTCAGCAAGTTTGCTGATGACACCAAGTTGTGCAGTGCGGTCGACATGCTAGAGGGAAGGGATGGCATCCAGAGGGACCTGGACAGGCTGGAGAGCTGGGCCTGTGCCAACCGCATGAAGTTCAACAAGGCCAAGTGCAAGGTCCTGCACGTGGGTCGGGGCAATCCCAAGCACAAACACAGGCTGGGCAGAGAATGGATTGAGAGCAGCCCTGAGGAGAAGGACTGGGGGGTGATGGTTGATGGGAAGCTCACCACGAGCCAGCAATGTGCGCCTGCAGCCCAGAAAGCCACCCGTGTCCTGGGCTGCATCCCCAGCAGCGTGGCCAGCAGGTCGAGGGAGGGGATTCTGCCCCTCTGCTCTGCTCTCGTGAGACCCCCCCTGCAGTGCTGCGTCCAGCTCTGGAGTCCTCAGTACAAGAAAGACATGGAGCTGTTAGAGGAGTCCAAAGGAGGGCCATGAAGATGGTCGCAGGGCTGGAGCACCTCTGCTATGGAGAAAGGCTGAGAGGGTTGGGGTTGTTCAGCCTGGAGAAGACTCCAGGGAGACCTTATTGTGGCCTTCCAACATATAAAGGGGGCTTGTAAGAAAGATAGAGACTTTTTACCAAGGCCTATAGTGACAGGACAAGGGGAACGGTTTTAAACTGAAAGCAGGTAGGTTTAGGTTGGACATAAGGAAGAACTTTTTTATGATGAGTTTGGTGAGACACTGGAACAGGTTGCCCAGAGACATTGTGGATGGCCCATCATTGGAAGTACTCAAGGTCAAGTTGTTCGGGACTTTGAGCAACCTGATCTAGGGAAAGATGTCCCTGCCTACAGTGGGGGGGTTGGACAGGATGATCTTTGAAGGTCCCTTCCAGCCAAACCATTGCATGACTGTGATTCCCAAGCCAGCTCACCCCCGTGCAGCAGGGGAGAGGCAGGCAACCTGCTCAAAAGCTCCCAGCCAGGGAAAGGACCTTCTGCTAACGGCATGAACACGCTGGCACTGTCCGTGTTGGTGTCACCACCAGGGACAGGAAAGATGCCCAAAGCTGCAGGGTGGGACAACACCCACTAACCCCACCTCTGCGCAGCCAGCTTCGCCCTGCCAAAATCCCCACCCGTGTCCAACAACAAGCGGGCAGTAAAAAGTAGTCTCCTCCATGCTCAACATCTGCTACACGTAAGTCAAAGCCACCCGAGATTGGAGGGATTTGCTGTATGTAGGCAGCTCTGAAAGCTTTTCTCAGCTGTGAAACATAATTTGCACCTTGGGCTCTCTAAGAATAAGTTGTCTTCAATAATAATACGTGATTAAGAGCTCAGGAGCAGATCGGATGTGGAGGCAGGAGGTCTGTGACAGCCCCAGGTCTCACCCCGTCACCCTCGTCCCAGCCCCACCAGCCCATCTCGCCGTGCATGCTGAAACAGATGCCCGTGGCAGGCCCAGGAGATTGGGGTTTAGCCAGAAGAGACGATCGCGGCAGCACCCAGACAGCCAGAGAACCTTTTTGCCGTGCCCAGAACCATTTCAAGCTTTCAAACAGACTCCTTGTTTTGCAACAGAGGAAAACCCCCAAGCATCAAAGTCATCCCTGCTCCGAGGAGGGCGACCGGCTCCCTGTGCACCACGGAGGGGACACGCGTGCCGCCGTGCATCAACCCATCCCCAAGCTACGTCCGGGGCAGGGCTATCGAGCGATCGGTTTTAAGCACTTCAGTGATATTGAGTCTGGATGCAGACAGGTAATGAATAAAAAAATCAGATCAAAATAAGTCAATATGAAGTCTCACCTCACTGGTAGAGCCTCCAGGCTGCAGACCCAGCAGAGAAGAGCTGGCCAACCTAGAGCAGAAATGTAATCCCTAATTCCCCTCGTATATCGGTTCCCCAGGATGCCTCTGCTTTTACGGACAAGTTTTAGACAGCAAAGCCCAAAAACCAGACCTGAGGTCGGAGCCCTCCACCTCCAGCACGGCACACAGCCCTGGGCTTTACAACCCTCACCCAAAAAAGCACGGAGGGGGCAAAGCTTTGCCCACACAGACCAGAGCATCGTCCCGGAGAGGCCACAGGGAGCAATGAGGCAAGGGCAGCGCTAGCCCAGGCACCGCACGCTGCTCAGGGGGATGCTGCTGTCAGGTCGTCAGCGATGACCATGCAGGATGTGGCCACGTCAGGAGCATTGAGGTGACCAGCTCCTACCCCCAGCCCACAGCTCTCTCCTTCCTAAAAACCATTTTCATACAGAATCACAGAATCAATGAAGTTGGAAGAGACCTCTGGGGTCATCGAGTCCAACCATTGCCCTCACACCACCATGGCAACTAGACCAGGGCACTAAGTGCCATGTCCAGGCTTTTCTTAAACACACACAGAGACGGTGAGTCCACCACCTCCCTGGGCAGCCCCTTCCAATGGCTAATGACCCTTGCTGAGAAGAAATGCTTCCTAATGTCCAACCTGAACCTCCCCTGGCCAAGCTTGAGGCTGTGTCCTCTTGTCCTATCACTAGTTGCCTGGGAGAAGAGGCCGACTCCCACTTCACTACAACCTCCCTTCAGGTAGTTGTAGACTGCACTAAGGTCACCTCTGAGCCTCCTCTTCTCCAGGCTAAACACCCCCAGCTCCCTCAGCCGCTCCTCGTAGGTCAGACCCTCCAGACCCTTCCCCAGCTTGGTCGCCCTCCTCTGGACTCGCTCCAACACCTCAACATCTTAATAAATATCATACAAGCAGGTGAGTACTAAGCGATGCAGCCCCACCCCACGCCGTTAATTACAAGCCTCCCTGGGAGGAACATCAGTTCCCTCCTGGTGTGGGTTTGCACATCGTCACGTGAGGCGCCCACACCTGAACACTCAGCCTGGGTTGACGCTCCGATAGACAAGGCGTGGAGAATTTCTTGGCCACGAGTCTGCCGCCGGGGCAGATGGGCTTTCCCGTGGCTCCTCAGGCCCCCTCCGAAGCCCCACTTAAGTGTGCGAGCGACGCTTTGATTTAATCACGGCACTCCCGCTCTCAGCACATCCTCCGAGACAGGAGATGCCGGCGTGACAAATGCCCACTCCATCACATTCGGAGCCAACGCTCGCGGCACCAGGCAGCGGACGCGGGAGTTTGGAGAGGGCAGAAAATTAAACCCTCAGTAATCTGCGCTAATTACTGTTGTTTTCTCCCTCTCCTTGGTGGACTCCAGGCCCCAGGAGCGCCCCAGGTCCCGGCTGGCAGGTCCAACCCACGCAAAACTCCTCTGGCAGCCAGGTGAAAGCAGCAGCGTGGCTCGCCCCACCTCGCCCGTGGCTTTTTCACAGCTGGCGTTTACACCACTCATCCAAACGGCACCAGCAGAGGCTTGTTCCCCAAAGCAGAGGTGGCAGGAGACCTGCAAAGCCTGACCACAGTCCCAGGGCACGGCGCCCAAATGATGCCCTGCACTGGGGGAGTGCCAAGGAATTATTTCACAGCTTGGGGGGGGAGGAAAAACTTCTATTTTTAATTATTATTACTAGCTAGAGTAAAAAAACCCCTCCTTCTAGAAACAATAATAATAGTAATTATTATTAGTAGTAGCCAGCTAGAGTAAAAAAATTCTCCTTTTTTAAATTATTATTATTACTAACCATTAATAATTTATAATATATTTATTATATTATAATAATATAATATATAAAATAATAATTTATTTTTAGGGTTAAAAAAAAAATCCTTTTTTTTATTATTACAGCTAGTCAGCTGAGAGAGATGCTGGCCCCTGAAGAGCTTGCCACGGGCTGTACAGTGCTTGCCACGGGCTTTACGGTGCAGCACACGGGCGAGAACCCCGTCCCTTGCAAGCAAACAGCAGCAAAATGGCACCGGCTGCAGTCGTTCCCGAAAGAGCTCTCTTGTAATTTAAAAAAAAAAATAAAAATAAAAAAGGAAAAAGTTATAGAAAGGGTTTAAAGCTCCCCAGGGTGAGCCAGTGGGTTTGCCAGGTGCTGGCCGCTTGCAAACAAGGGTGGGAACACGGCGGGCGCCGGACGCGGGCCGGATCCTGCCCTTCCTGGACCGTGAACAAACCAAGGGTGGGGGAGCAGATTTATGCCCCTATTTGTAAACAGGCTCATGAAAAAACCCTTGGGGGGGAAAAAAATAATCAAGGGGGAGATTTTTCTGCCTCTTTTAAGACTGGAATCAATTTAACACTCAAAAGTTCTCATTATGGGGGTGGGAAAATACATAAACGGCGCATGGTATAATTTAAGGAGTAAAATAAAGATGATATGCAGAAAAATAAAGCCATATATCCCAGCTCAGGGGCCGTCCCTAACCCCTCTGAGGCCCCGCACTGCGATGGCACAGCGATGCTCACCCCTTCCCCGGGGCATCTGCGGGGTTTCTCCCTCATTTCTCCTTCGGAGGGGTCTGGATCGCAGGGATGGCCCAGACCCCACTCAGGATTTGGGGGGCTGCAGCCCCTGAGCCTCCCCGCCGGGACCCCCGGTCCTTCCCCATCCCCGCGCTGGGGCTGAGAGAAGGGCCCCGAATCCACCGGAGGAACATTTGGGCTAATAACGTCTAATTAAGACTTCCATTAAAACCCATCACACTCATTAGAAAAAAAAAAATTTAACAAGGTTTTCCTGGGCATTTTCCTTGCAAAATTATACAGGGGTTAATGGATACCTTCATTAAGGCATAATTTAAGAAAAATCACACTTTTTTTCTTCCTTTTTTGGAGGCACGGCGATTCAAAAGCGCCTCCTCAGCAGCGCGGCCGTGGTATAACTGGGCTGCCTGTTCCACCCAGCGGTGGAAGCGGGGAGAAGGCTGCCAGGAGGAGGCGAAGCCCCTCGCCCGAAGGGGAGCGTCCCTCGGGCCCCCCGGCATCACCGCTGGCGTTCGGGGAGAGCTGGGAGAGCTGCCGCTTCCCAGCGCGGCCCAGGCGGGGAGGGCACCTTGGGCTGACGCAGGGTGGGAGAGAGAGCAGAAAACTTGACGTTCTGCAAAAATAAAGGCCTGTTCTGAGTGGTCCTTGGGGCTAAAAGCAGTTTTTTTGGTGGTTCGTGTGTGCCAGGCGCCCCGGCCCTGTGGGAGCGGAGACGCAGCGATGCACGGGGAGGAGGAGACCCCCCGCAGCCCCGCCACCCCGGCCACCCCCTCCCTGTGCTGCTAAGCGAGGGCTTGAAGGAGAAAAGTTTGAAATCCCACTCCCAAATCTGCAGAGAAGTGTTTTCCCCGCGAAGCCACCCAAAGCCTCTCTGCTGCAGCTGCCGCCGCAGCGGCTCCCTCGGCCCGGAGCTGCTGGGCAGAGCTCCTGCCAGCGCATCAGCCGCGCGGCCACGGGCACCGATCGAGACCCAAAGCTTCTGAACCAAACTAGTTGGCCTCGTCCTGGTCCCCAGGAAAGAGCACCGATGGGTTTTCAGCCCGATTATTTACCGTCACAGGCGGGGGTCTCCGTGGGCACCCCAGCCCTCCATGCCCTCGCCCCGCTCCGGGATGCTGTCGGCCCTGCCACGTGCCTTGCCCTGGGACACGGCCAGGTGCCAGCGTGCCGTCCACCCCCGGGGACACCAGCGCACCCCTCTGCCAGGCACCCTCGCAGCCACCAAAGCAGGGATGGGGAGGGGGAGGCACTTCATGGCAAGCTGGGACTCCGTGGCTGCACTAAACCAAACCCAAGGCAGGCAGAAGGAGAGACGGGCAGGGCGAGGCTCCCACAAGCACTTTCTTTTTAACCTCTTTGGTGTTTCCTCTCCTGTTTTAAGAGAAGAAAGATAATATGTGGCCCAGGTCAGGAGATGCTGGAGGGAGGTGAGAGCTGTTGGGGTCGGTGCAGCCGCTGGAAAGATGCTTCCCAGCTGCGGGGAAGTACATGGACCAGCAATATTGGGAGGAAAAAAAAAACCCACCACCACCCTAAAAAGCAAAAAAGGGCCTTTCTGCAGCCCCCGCAGCGGCGTGCTGGCCCCAACCCGGGCATCTGCGGCGTCCTGGGATGGACACACCCCAAGGTGTGGGGGAACAGGGTCCCATGTCCCCGCGACACAGCCCATGGCCACCCCTGCTGCCACCCGCCCACGGGACAAAACCAACATCACCTTCATCACCCGAGAAAACCTCTCCTGGGTGCCCCAACGTGGTACTGGGGCTCTAGGACGGACCACGGCGCAGGGAAAAGGCAGGCAAAGGCCCAGCCAAAGAGACCAAAAAGACCCACTTCTTGGCACAAGCAACAATTTGATCAGGAAAACGTGACGTCTCCCTTGTTTTAAGGGTTAGCAAATTATTCTACTACTAATTACAAAATGTTAGTAATTATTATTAAAAAAAAAAAAAAATCACTTTGTAAATCCCACGCTCTGCTATTGTTCCCAGCCTTCTGCGAGGGATAAAGAGAGGAAATCAGTGACTGGGAAGCCCAGGAAGCAGCAGGACCGCTCGCTAGCCCCTTCTCCCTGGCTTTGTAAATACCAAGTGGAAATTCAGCACAAGGCTGCTTTAGATCCAGCCTTTTTTCCTTTGTCGGCTTCTCCGTGCAACTGAGTTATCGCCCGGGACTGGGAAGGTCAGAGAGTCGGCGTGATTCCAGCAGACACAAATACAGTGCCCCATCCTCAAAGCCAAAGGGGATAAAACCTGAGAGACCCACGACTGCCATCATCCTAGCGAGGGGTTACCTTGCCATCGTTAGGTTTCAGAGTCAAACACCAGCAGAGAAAGGGTTTAATAATCTTCCTCGAGAAGAACAAGCAAAATCCACCCATCATGCTCATCCAAGGTCTCCAACGATTTCCCCGGCCTCCCAACGATCTCCGCTCCTGCGTTTCCTCCCACCTCCTCCCCAGCACGATGATGCATTGCACCTTGACCACGCAAGGAAGCCATAAAGCAAGGCTGAGGGACGGGGCAGAGCAAGACGAATGGGTTTAATATCAACCTGCACGGCGCGTGGGCTATTGCACCAAATGAATTATTCATTTTGGATTCAATAACTGCCGCCACTTCGCATTGACCCAGGAGGTGCCGAAGAGGATGGGGCAGGCAGTCCCATGGGCTTTCGGGGATGGTGTGCCACCACCCAGCCCACACCAGCCAGATCTGCGGTGCCAAACCCCAACCAGCCCGGGATGGAAACAAATAACGGGGCAGATGGATAAGGAACATCTCCCTCCCTCCCACCTCCATCTTCGTGTCGTGCCGGTAACGACCCTCCCGTCACTCTGACCCCAAAACACGACAATAATCTCTTCGGGACTCAAAATCCCCCCGAGGACGGTTGCGTTCTGCCCGTGCCTCTCGCTAAGTGCCGCTAAAAGCCGGTATTAATGAATCCCTCAGCGGCCCCGCGCTCTGCTGTCAGCACGACCCCGCTCCGCTCCAACAGCCCCGTGACAGGCACAGCCTCCGGCCCAGCGAGGGGGAGGCAGGAGAGAGGGCTGGCGGAGCGAAACAATTCAACCCTATTTTTTTCCCCACTGCTGAGGGATTAAGCCCATTTTCTCAGCCTTAAAATATCAAGGATTTTTTTTTTCCCTCCTCTTTTCCTTGGTGACAATTCCCCCAGGCGCGTTAAGTGGCTCATCTCAGGTTGATGGAGGCTTTGAGCAGATGTCAAGAGCACGTCCCTCCCGGGAGGCGGGGTGCCATCCTGGCAGCAGCCCTGCGAGGCGAACCCAGGGGGTGAACAAGACAAGGGAACACGACCCCTTCGAGAGCACGAAGACAAAGAGAAAACCAACAAATTGTTATTTCTAAACCTCACAATGTTCCACCTCCTGCCTGCCGACCGCTGGGAAGGGCAGCAGTGGGCTCAGGTCTTCCCTCGTGGTCTCCAAGGTCCACAGGGATACAAGGAGGAGCTTGACCCCCAAAGGGTGCACGCGAGCTACCGAGAAGCCAGAGTGCAACCCAGGGTCAGATTTTTACTCAAACACAGTTAATTTTCCAACAGTCCTAACATAAGCCCTGGCTTTGGCTTTTAGAGCGGGTTTTAGTGAACTTCCAGGAGGGTCTGGCAGGTTTATGGGTTTTGTGTTCCTCACCAGCACTGAGCAGGACCTTCAAACGTGCAGGTCCCACTTGCCGTCCCAGCCTTTCATCCATCCCCCTGATGCAGGAACTGGGAAATACCCTTAAAGGACTGGGAGAGGGGAGTTATTGAAGTTCTGCTCCAGACACAGCATCGTACCAGCACCTGACAGCGTCCACAGGATAATCAAAAACGCACGGTCCCACCATTGCGCACATGCTTGGTGCCATGTAACCAGCTGCTCGGTCTGCACCCACAAGGTACTTCGGTGCTTTCAGGATTCCAAACAGAAACACAGAATCACAGAATCAATGAGGTTGGAAGAGCCCTCTGGGATCATCAAGTCCAACCATTGCCCTCACACCACCATGGTGACTAGATCATGGCACTAAGTGCCATGTCCAGGCTTTTCTTAAACCCCTCCAGAGATGGTGACTCCACCACCTCCCTGGGCAGCCCCTTCCAATGGCTAATGACCCTTGCTGAGAAGAAATGCTTCCTAATGTCCAACCTGAACCTCCCCTGGCCAAGCTTGAGGCTATGTCCTCTTGTCCTATTGCTAGTTGCCTGGGAGAAGAGGCCGACCAGCCAACCCATAAGGACATTTCTACTCCCTCAGACCTACCAGGATCCTGAATTCTCCCCTCATGGAGCCCGAATGCAAAGCGTGCTCCCCACACAAAGGCCAAACACTGGCTGGTAGCTCCACAGAGCTACCTCTTGGGCAGCACAAGGGGTTTCTCCAGCATCTGCACTGCCATCGGGGAGCGCGGACATGTTTGGAGACGGGTGCTGCGGCACGGAAAACTCAGCAACTTCCCCACGCGCAGGGGTCTGCTCGGCACAGCTTTGGTGGCATGAAAACATCATTGACCATTCTGGGGTTTGCACATGAGAAAAGGAAACAAAAAACCCCACGGAGATGGGTCTAACACCCACCCTGAGCACTGCCAGGCTGTCCCCCCTACCCTGCCCAAAACGACGGGCGCTGGGTAGGTGCAGCATGCTCCTCCCAGGGGGTCAGAGGCACTCAAGACCTGGACCTTCTCCACCACTCCGGTCAGCGGTGGATGGGAAGGTCAACACCACCAAAACCTGGGGCACGCTCCGGTTCGCGCAGAGCCCTCCCTCCGAGGGAGTGCTCGGCTCCTCCTGGGAACAGACCAGCTCCTGGTGGGAACAAGACCACGCTCAGTGTCAACCACGAACCTCAAAGGAATCCACCGGTGGGGCTGCTCGATGTGAAAGCAAAGCACGAGCGCGTGGACTCTGGTGGTTTCCCAGTTTTCGGAGCCCTGGCATGGGAAGGCATCGCTGTCCCCACCTTGGCCGAGCAGGAAAGTGGTTTTTCACAGTGAAAAACTACACAAGCTCCCAGGTTTAAAGCAAATGAACAAACAAGTTTCTCCATAGCTGGAATCCCAGCTTTGCTATTTTCATACATCTGGAGTTACAGGTAGAGGAGAAACACCGTGGTGGCCACCCCAAGGAGCATCACAGCCAAACCTGGTGCTACACGTGCTGCCACCTGCACCAAAGGAGGTCCCAGTCAGACCTCCTCCCATCACCCCCCTTCCCAAAACCAGCCCTAAACCACTTTGACACCTGCTTTTGATCTTCTCCTTCTTCCCAACCCTTCCTTGACCTGGTGGTGCCCACCTTCTAGAAGCTATTTGGAAAGCACTGATGAAACAGGGTTAGCTCCTCATGCAAAAACCCTTCTCTTCCCTCCTTCCAAGCAGCATACAAAACCAATACCTTAATTTGGGGGAGGAGAAGGAAAGGGCAGCGAGTAAAGCTAATAGAAAAGAAAAAAATCCTCCAATAGTATTTGGGAAATATTAATCAGAACAGCAAAAGGAGATGAAAAGCAGCGAGTGCTATTTCCATATTTATACCCCGCGCTGCGGAGGACTCCAGCAGGCAGCAGCGTGCTGGTGGCATGGCTGGGGGAACCCAAAAAAACAGCAAAAAAATTCCAATTAATGCCAATATCAGAGCAGCTTCGCTGCAGTCGGGCCCGACGGCGGCTGCCCGGCTCCCGCAGCTCTGCTGGGGAAATAACGAGGCAGATGAAAGCGGCTCGGCCGGCCCGCACAGCACTTTGAAGGCAGCAGATCACAGAGGTGGCTTCCAGCAGACTCGCAGTGGTTGGTGACTGCACCGGCACCCACGTCCTCACCACGCTGCTCACTGAATGCTGCCGCTGACCAGAGCGCACCGAGAAGCCACAGGTTGAGCACTGCTCCCAAATCCCTGCCTGGTCCCCAGAGCAAAACCACTCCACAGCAGAAAAAGGGCGCAGAGCCGATTTCACAACAGACATTGTCCAAACCAGCTGGTTTGGGGGATGAACGTTTTGTGAAGCAAAGCTTAAAAGCAACAAAAGCACCCCGTTACCCAAAGCCAACCTTACCTTTGCAGGCCACGTTGTTCTCCGGCTCGTAACCAGCCTTGCACGTACAGCGGCCGATGGGGACCATCCACTCCCCGTCCCCGTTGCAGTACAGCTTGATGGGCACGTCCACCTCCTCGGCGTTGGGGATGCAGGTGCCGCGGGCGGTCACTAGAGAGGTGCTCTCCGCTCCTGTCATCGTCTCCGGGAAGATGGCGAAGTTCTGCACCACGCTGGGGCACTTCTTGAAGAAGACCCTGACAGACAGCAGAGACATGCAAGCCCCGTAGTCCTGGAAAGCCAGGTAAAAGCCATTGCGGGTCAGAGGCCCGAAACTTCTCACTTCCGTGTTCACCTTCATCAACCTGCCACCAAAGTCCACCTGGGAGAAGCTCTCGTCAGCAGCAATGGTGTCCACTTTGAGGTAGGGTGCCTCCGTCCAGAAGGCGGACTTCTTGGTGGCAATGACAGAGTCTGTCTCGTAGTAGTAGAGGTTGAAGGTCTCCTTGCAGGAGCCGGGGACGTTGGGGAGGCTGCTGCAGTCCCGCACAGTGAAGCGCATCTCGGTGTAGATGCGGTGAGCTCCACGCCGGTTGATGAACGTGGTGAGGAGCCAGTTGTTCTGGTTGGGCTCGAAGACGTTGCACACCTGGTACGTCCGGATCGTGTTGAGGTTTTCGTCGTAGCCACTGACTTCTTCCCACTGCAGAAAGGAGAAGGGAGAAGCGATGAGAGGCAGGCAGCAGGACCGGCGGTGGCCCGTGAGCCCCAGAGGTGCCACTCACCCTGCGCAGCGGAGAAAAGGAGAATCCTCGAGTCCCAAAGGGGACGAGGAACGTGGTCATGGACACATGATGTGAGGCACGTGCAGAAACACCACCCAGGCCAGCACCAGAAGAAATCCTCACCCTGTTGCCCCTACATGCCTCTCCCCATCCCTCCCAGCTGATGCTAAAACATCTTTTCCATGTGGGCAACTGCCTCAGCTGCCCTGAGAAGATGTAAAAAAAGGGAAGAAAGATGGTCCAGGCACCCAGAGACAGGAGAGAAGCAGCACATTAGGCTACAGCTTCATTAAAGCCCGAGCCAGCCCGTGGGCTGGGAAGCGAGCCTGACCCCAGGCTCTCAGCACAATGGGATCATTTCCCCCGGCAAAGAAAACGAACTAAATAAAACATGACCGCCACGGAGAGAGAGAATATAGATTTGCAATTCGATTTATAGAAGGGCATTAATATAATCCAGGCTACAATTTCAATTAAGGGACAGCGGCAAACTGTGAATAGTCTATGATGGCATTAGAGTCCTACAGACAGATTTACAGCCTCATAATCCATTCATTTTAACTAATCCATGTTTACAGTCTCCTCATAACAGCATTATTCATATGGCAATCTTTAAGCAGCACTCTGAATATCATGCATAATTTCCAGGAGCGACGCTACAGCGTGTTTGTGCTGATGTGAGGGCACAACGCGGGCGATGCCAACCTGCCCCGTCACGTTGAGTCTTCCCAGGGAGCTGCTGCACCACGACCAACCCCCCAACCTTACAGATTTTGCCCTCTTCCATTTTCCATTAAACAACCACGTTCCTCGCCTGCTCCCCAAGCTTCCCCCTTGTAAACCACAGCCTTGATGTAAAAAAAACCCCAACAATGCAGGTTTTTATCTTGTTTTCAAAGCAGGGAAGAGCAGAAGGAGAGCCCGCATCCCGCCGCAGCCAGTCTCCGGGGACCACAGCCAGCATCCCAGCTGGCATCCGTGCCCCAGCATTACCATCGACAGCCCCCCGGAGCCCCTGGGCACATCTGTGAGCCGGGGTGAACAGTCACTCTGGGGGCTCAGCACGCCCCAGGGGCACGCCACCACCCCAAGGGACCCAAAGCCCATGCCAATGGCAACTGGGGTCAGAAGAGGTGGCTCATCAAACCCCTGCACCTCCAAGAGAGACGAGAGGAGCCCAGGAGAAGGAGCTGATGCCCCAGCAGCAGCCAGGAGCCCCTCTCCCATCCTCCCTCCTGCCCCAAGGAGCAGGAAGGTCCCATTTATGAATGGCTGCTGCTCTTCTCCCTGTTTCTTTGCTTCCCCCTCTGGTCCCTTGCTTCTTCGCTTGTCCCAGCGATGCTATGGCTTGTTGCTAAGCCCCAAAGCAAGGCTGCCAGTGCACCCTCATTTTTGGGATGGAGGGAGGCAGGGCAGAGGGGAAGCTTTCGGTTTCTTTCCCCAGCTTTCAGCAGTCGGGGCTGAAAAAGAAATAGCACAGCCCTAAGATGGCTGCTTTTGGTAACTGAAGACTAAAAAACAAGCAAAGACCAACTAAATTTGGGGTCGTCATCAACTCCAACACAAGCAGAGATCCCCATGTGTATCTCAGCACCTCCACACCAGGCTGCTAGGATGGGTCACGGTCTGCAAACCCTCCCTGGCACCCTCACTCCGGACAAGCCTCACCCAAATACTGGCCGTTACTGTTGGACAAGCCCAGAAGCAGCACAGACCTGCCCTCAAATGTTTGTGGTGAACTATCAAACGGGACAAACCCTAAAACCCAGTGCTGTAACCGGGCAGCTCACAAAGACTGCTGCATGCCTGGAGCGAGAGGAAGACGTTGCTTGTTTTCAACTGGTGTCCAACCTACTCCAAGACCTGCGTCAGCTGGGACACGATGCCTACAGGGGGGTTCACTCCAGGAATCCCAAATACACTTTAAGATGCTCCATATTCACCCAAGCAAAGTGCCTGGTGCTGCTGAAAAAAGCCCAGTCCACAAGCAAGGGGACTTCACAGGGGAAGTCACGCTCTCCAACACACGCTACGGACTAACCGTGTCTTTAAATAAAGGACTTGGTGTTTTAAAATACTTTGTGGAACATCTAATATATGCTCCTGTAAAGAAGACTCACCAGTAACTCTGAGAGAAGCAAGAGACAGAGTATGAATGCCGGATCACCACGTGGACAGGCTCAGGGCACGCTGCTCTACCCGTCCCACCGTGATGCCCATCCATCAGCTCGCATCCCCCCCACCGCTGCTCCTCTCCTCCCCGCCTCCGTCTCTCACTTTCTCTGCCAGGGGAATGTGAGTCAGGTTATTTTATGCTTCCATTCCTCAAAGGCTCGTATTATATTAAAAAAAGATGTTTTAAGTGCCTCAGGGTGCTTTGTTCCTCATTACTTCATAAAAGTGACGTTAATAGCCAGGGAAGAGCACTGCCGAGTGCAATTACAGATGATGTTCTAGGTATGAAAGCTGTTGTGAGCCTGCTAATGTTTCCTAATTACAAGCCTTTTGGCATAGGGAGAGGGAAGGCACGAGCCGGGGATGGAGCGCGGTGATGGGGCTGGACCCTTCACCGTGGGGGAGGACAGGCAGAGGATGGAGAAAAGCTCCATCCTCGCCCAGACCCCGGGACTGTTCAGGGAGGGGACGCTGAGCCCTGCCCAGAAGCGCAGCTCGGCACAGCGATGCCCTGGCCGCCCCACGCCAGCCCAACGGGGCACCACTGCTTCTGATGCCACTTCCCCAGCTCCCCACCAGGGTTTTAAGATAAACAGCACGAACCCCACGAGACCGTGTAAGGATCGGCTGGGCGAGTGGCACTTACCCCCGAAGGAGGGTTGGCGGTCCAGCCCAGCTCGGCCGTCGCCGTCCGTGTATCCATCAAAGTTTCTGAGGAAACACAAGAAGAGGAAAGCAAACTCGTTACTCCCGAAGTTTTCGATGATGTTAGGAGCACAGAGCCACGGAAAAACGTTCAGCTGCCTTCATGGAGTGAGCAGCTGGCCCTTGGAGCTGCTCACAAATAAAGCAGCAGGTGCCCTAATATTTAAGGGCAGCTTCACTCCGGAGCAAACGGGGCAGGACGAGACTCTTTGCGAAGAGTCACGGCCTGAACCCAGCCCACGCTGCCATCTCTGACCCTCCCCAGCCTGGAAAAGGAAAACAATGTTACCAACTAAAAAAAAAATAAGAAAAATTAAGACGGATGCTGTAATACAGCTGATATTTCCCTACTTTTATTCTCATAAAAAAAAAAAAAACAAAACAACAAAACATAACAAGAACAACAGTGAGAGCAACAACATATAGAAACAGATGGGAAAAATCCTCCAGGTTTTATTTATTTGTTTGCAGCAAGGAGACACGCAGATTAATTTCCTCGATTCCTGTGTGTCTCGACCAAACGGCGGCTGGCATAGCCGAGCATCCCCCATGCCTCCCCTTCCCCCCGTGGTCCCAGGTACTCACGGCAGCTTTGCAGCGCCAGGAAAACGGGTGCAACAAATGGTTTGTGTTTCCTGACCGCCTTCCTCCTGCCACCGAGCTCCCCTTCCCTCGCAAACAGCCCCACACCTCGTTAAGCACTCGTTAATCCTCGCCACGGCCCTTCAGATGAGCACGCAGACGTGCCCGTGCATAAATCGATGCGAAGGTGGAAGCCAGAGGCCGTGCAAACATCTCCCAGTCCCTCCTCCCGGCAGGGCTGCGCAGGCAGGGATGCTCCGAGAGGCCCCAAAACGCTCGGTGTGTTTCCCCGCAGCAAACAGGGGGTCCTTGTGCCACGCAGGGGAAACTGAGGCAGCGGAGCCCAGGGTGACGCAGGCTGGGACCCGGACCCGGCTCACCCACCCTCTGCATTAAATAAGGTCGCCCTCAGCTACAGGAAAGGCCCTTCTTGCAAGGGTTTATTCAGAAAGGATTTGCACTCCACCATCTCCCTTCCTGTCCCACAGCTTCCTTCCCCAGGCATTTTTTTTCCAGCGGGGCAGTGACAGAGGAATGTACTTCTGATAAAGTACAGTGTGGGACAGCAGCACGCCAGGACCGGCTCTGCTCCGAGCTGGCACCCACCGGGATCCCTCCCAGCCCAACATCTCACCCCTTCCTCCTGCCTCATCCCTCCCCGAAGGCTCCACGCTTTGCAAATGAAGCAGGAAGGCTCGGCCGGCACGGCACGCCGCAGCCCCCGAAGCAGGAGACCTCAAAATAACTAAATAAATCGAGAAATGAATGAATAAATTGAAAAGAACCACAGAGAAGCTTTCACTTGGGAGGTTTGCGGCGTCCTAAGGGGGCTGCGGCCAGGGAGGTCACGCTCACCGTTTCCACCGCGGACGCACAACCTGTGCTCCATCAGCTCCGTGGTTCTGAAGCGATTTGCAAACCAAAGGAAAAGGAGGGTTGAGAGTCACCACAGAGAGAGCCTGACCCACAGAATCACAGAATCAACCAGGTTGGAAGAGACCTCTGGGATCATCGAGTCCAACCGTTGCCTCTACAGACCATCTCCTGCTCAGGCCCTGCCCTGACTCCCAAGGACACTGCCACATACGAGATGATCCATAACCTGGCAAAACAGTTTGATGGCTGTTTGGTTGGTTGGGTTTTTTTTTAAATAAAATGAAATAAAATGGTTAAATCCTCCCTTTCAGCTCAAATTCCTGCTGAGCTCACCCAAACCCCGTGACTGGAGAGGTACTGGCACCAGAAGGACTCGGCTGAGCAGCTTCCCCTTGACCTCTGCTGTTTCCTCTTGGAGGAAATCTTGGATTTTACTTTGTTTTCTGGGACGTACAAGTGACGTTGTGACCCCAGGGGAAACCCTGCAGGGACGTTAATCAGCCACAGAGACCCCTCACATCTCTCCTCCCGTGCTCCTCTTGCCTGCCTCATCACACAATCAACTAGGTTGGAAGAGACCTCATCCTGCTGCAAGGACCAGTCCTCGTTATTGGGCACTGGATGTTAATTAAGCAGGGCTCTGCCTGGGGCAGGGGGGTCCTGCTGGGAGAGGTGCGCTCGTCCCCCCAGCCCGGGCAGCCCCCCGGGGGTGTCAGCGCAGGGGAACATCATCTCCCCATGCCTCCTACATCCAGCACAGCATCATCAGCCACGTCGGGTGAGCCGGTCCACCCACCTCAGCCAGTGCCCACGCCTCCACCGTAGGCAAGGTGCTGCCCTCCCCTCCAGCAGCTCCTTGCACGCCTGATGTGGGCTTGGCGGATGCTCAGGGGATGCTCTGCCCGGGAGGGAGCTCGACACGCTCGCTCGGAGGAGTCTTGGGGACCTGAGCCTCCACCGAGGCAGCTGAGCAGGCTGTAATGGCCGAAGCCCTCGTTAGGGAGAAGACGAGCTCCGCTCCGGCGAGCTGAGCTCTCCTAGAGTGAAGGATCTTCAGCTGTATACAGTAGATTTTCTTTAATGGACACATTACTTTAAACTAAGCCTTCACCATCTGTTCCACTCCCTAATTATCAATACAAAAACAAACGTCTACTCACAATTACACTCGTAACGAGTAAAGATGCCAGCAATTAGAATGCACCAGGATCCTCGGCGCCGAGCAGCGCATCCATCTGTGATGGCACCGGCGCGATCCAAGCGGGGAGGACTCACTGCCGTCCCCAGCTCCCCGCACCCTCCCGGGCAAACGGCTGCGAGGTGCGGCCGGAGCCGATGCCTGCAGTCTCGGAGGGGCAAAGGGTGAGCTGGCATCATCCAAGGGGCAGGGGGGAAATGAGTTTGGGGCGAGAGTAGCCATGCACGGAGCAGGGCAGCGCAGGAGCCACCGCGGGAGCCTTCGTTTCCCACCAGCCGACGCCGTCTTGCCAACACCCTTCCCAACAGGATTTAAGCCTCTTCTGGAAAAACCTTTCTGAACTACCCAAAATGAAGCGGAACTTATTTCCTGAACGCCCCAGCCTGAAACCTGTACCTCAGACCTCCCCACCATGGAGGGCTCCTGCTGACCGCGCCGTGAGAAGGTGTGACTTGTCCCTGGTCTGGCTATGGGCAGAGAGACATGGAGGCAAGGAGGCCAACCCAACCTGATCGCTTTTCAACACTCATCTGGAAAGGAAGAGATACCACGACAAATTTTGTGCTCAGGGAGGCCAGAAAGAAACTTCTACGAGCGCTGCACTCCTCAACAGATGCCTCGGGGACATGGTCCCTCTCCCAAGGCAAGGAGCAGCCGCTCCCATTATGTTCCAAGAAGATAACGGCAGGAACCAGCCTAAGGCACTCGAAAGCAAATGCCTGGGCATATGCAGAGAGACACAGGCATGTCTAAGACAACCAAGAGGAAAAAAAGACAGAAATTAAGCAAAATAAGGAGAGAGGAGGCTTGATGACAACAGATGGGTAGAGGGAGCTTCGGAAAGGCTGCCAGCTGCTGGAAATAACCCCCCGAGATGCGTGGGGAGCGGAGAGGTGCGTGGCGACAGCTGAACCTTCGGAGGGAGAGGGGAGACGGGAGGGCAGCCGTGGAGCGAGGGGCAGGGGTGCGGAGGGGCAGGGGACACTCTGCGGGTGGGATCTTTGGAGACTCATCCCGAAGTGCCCTCGCAGAGCACAAAGTGAGCCATGGGGTCAGTGCACAGCCCAGCCCCAGGGCACGTCCCCTGGGCAGTCCCAGCCCCACAGCATGACTTTGGGAAGGGGAACAGCAGCGAGACATTTTTCCATAAGCAAAGCACCATCTTTTCCCCTCTATTTCATGCTCACAAACGCCAAGCTTGCTTTCTACCCCCCTCTTTCTCTCTCAAGGGCTTCAGCTGATTCAGCCCAAGGCAAACGCACAGCTTGGGAAGCTTCTGTCCAAGTTTGGTGACATTACCAGAGAAAGGGAACAATAGAGAAACAGAGCCAAGACGCTTTATTACAGAGACTAGTGCTCAATAACATTAACTGCTGTGATGCCGCGAGCTCTTCATCGTCGCAGCTTCAAGCCGAGCCCAGATTGCACCACAGCTTTCATCACCGCTACCTATGTGCTCGTGGTTTGCATCACGCCTCTCAATGTCAAGGCAAAGAAAGTCCCACAGGTGCCGGGGGAATAATTTGAATTTAATTCTCACTATTCCCCACAGATTAAGGGGTTCAAGCACACACCAGGAGGTTGCCTGAGTAATTCCAGGTTGCTCTCCATGACCATGCTTCTGACCACAACACCCCACGGACACAGCCCAGGTTTGCCCATGCAACGTTTCAATATATCCTGAACTTTAGATTAAGCTGGGGAAAAAGCAGGAACAGAAGATTTCAGATTTAAACTGAAAGATGGGAGATTTAGATGAGATATTAGGAAGAAATTCTTTCCTGTGAGGGTGGTGAGACACTGGCCCAGGTTGCCCACAGAAGCTGTGGCTGCCCCCTCCCTGGCAGTGTTCAAGGCCAGGTTGGATGGGGCTTGGAGCAACCTGGTCTGGTGGAAGGTGTCCCTTCCCGTGGCACGGGGTTGGAACTGGATGGTCTTTGAGGTCCCTTCCAACCCAAACCATTCTAAGATCCGTGTGGCTCTGCCACAGGGACCAAGGCGGCGAGCTGCTGGGTGCACATCCCACCCGAAGAGTCTCCTCTGCAGGAGGACTCCTCATCTGGTTCCTGCTCCTAACTGGGAGGGAGGACTGCTGCTCGCCCCTCGTCGACATCGACACGTGACATCTCCCAGAGGGCTTAATTACGGCGCTGGAGAGGCAGCAGGGCAAGAGCAGGACCAGCCCCTCCCCTTTGATGCGCGCTGCTCTCCTCAACGGTCTCCTGATCGCACCAGCTTCCCAAAGAGCTGCTTACAGGATCTACACACTTTCAATCAAAAATATTACAGCAACAACTAATTACGTCCCCTCATTCCCATGGCTCTCTGCCTTTAATGGTGCATTTTGCTGCTACAGAACCACGGTGAAACTGCTCTGGAAGTGCATAACGAGCTCTCCCCATCAATCTCCCGCGGGTTCGTTATGAAGGATTACCCAGCAAACAGCAAACCCAGGCGAGAAGGGAGAGGATGCGCTAAACAACAACAAAGCGAGTCGACACGGAACATTTTCTGCCTGTATTTTAAAGGAAACCACCGGTGCTTTGGGGTCTGTGTGAACCTCGTAGGGGAGAGGAGCAGCCGTGCAAAGCACCTCAGCCATGACACCCGCACCCACAGCCACCAGCCAGCACGAGAAGACCTGCAGTGGCCAAAAAAACCCCCGCTTTTGGTTGGAAAGAGAAATTTATATATTTGAGCCAAGGACGAGCGTGCTGTGTCAATCTGTGACGGGATGCATGAAGCCGCGGCCGCGCGGCACAGCCCCGGCCCCTCCTCCGGGATCTCCCGTCAACGGCACGGATTTCAGCGCGCAATGAAGATGCATCGCAGCAGGGCGGGCGGGAGCTTAATGAAGCTCAGATTTGGGGGTGTTTGCTCAGCAACTATATAACAACTTTATCAACAAACCGCTGCCTGCTGCGACGGCAGGGTGAAACGCTCTAATTACAAGCAGCCAACGCTACCCGTGTCGGGATACAGTAAATTGAAATATGCTGGTTGACGTGCCTGGAAGCGCCCCATAAAATACCTGCTTCAATTTTTGCAAGCTTCCATGCGAACGCACACATGTGGCAAACCCAGCGTATGAGGCGAGAGAAAAGCATGGAGAAAACCCCCCCGCCGAGCCCCCTGCCTAATGCAGGCTGAAAAAGTTGCGGAGGTGATGTCAAGCTTGGACCCTAAGGACCAAATCCCATTTACCAACGCTCACTCCCCCCCCAAAGACTGTGCAGAGAAGCCCCAGCCCCATCATCAACCCTCGGTTTTCAAGCTCCAAAGGGGCTCGACCCAGCGCGGGTACGTGGTGTTGGACGAGCTCAGTCGGAGCCATACAATCCATTTATCATAATCCCACCGAGGAGAGAGACAGTAAATCAAAGAGACAACCCGCCTGCAAATAAACTACAGGGAGGAGGGAGAGGGGGAGAGGGACGGAGAGGAAAAGAGACAGAACTGCAGAGGGGGAGATAAGAGAGAGGGAAGGAAACGATGGAGAATTACCAAAAAAAGCATGCATCACTGGGAGAAAAAGACAAAGGGGAGCAAATCAAGGATCAAGACAAGAGAGAGGGGACAGGGCTTTCAATACCTTTTGTTTTCCAAATTGTAAACCTATTTTAGAAAATCTGGGAACAAGTTTTAATCCACTGAGCTCAAAGCAGACGTCAGAGGCAATGGGACAATCTCAGGATGGCGTCTTACAGGTAACCCAGGATCTTCCAAGTACAAGGAGCTCGTTTGTCCCCGTCATGACACGGTTGGTTGCCGATATCACACTTTTTGTAATTGCACACAGGCCACGGATATACAAAACCCACACATACACCACCAGCCAAGTGACCCAGAGCTAGAAGGTGACAAGGCTGTCTTTCAGGAGAACGTTTTCCAGAACAACGTCACTATGCATTTAAATCCTCATCTTTGCTTTCTTGAGCCCGGGTTGCCAGCAAACATCACTGAACGCCACAACTTGCCCCAAAAATCACCATATGTCAAGCTTGGCGGTTACTCATTTCATCCTCCAGAAGATGTGGAACAGGAACTCAGACACCCACGGGTGGCAGAGGCTTTCCCAGAAACCCTACCCTCCAAAAAGGTTGCGAGGCTGCCCAGGAGAAGTAGCACCCTCCAACTCGAGGTCCAGCTAAGTGATGTGAGAAGGTCTGGCTTCAATGAGGGATTGCTTAGGTTAGGGAAGGGCAATCGTCCGCTCTTCACCATCCAATGCTATCACCACCCAGGAGCACACACCAAAGCAGACGAAGGCTGAAGGTCAGAAGCCTGAAGACACTCTACCCCTTGTCACGCAGTCAGGTGGCTTCGGCACAAGCTTGGCACAGCAGCCTCACACCACTGGACTTTTTGGGTGGAGACCAGCTGGCTTGGACAACCACCTCACCAGCCAAGTGAGTGAGAAGGATCCAGTACCCCAAACCCATCGTACATCCCAGCAGGAGCACAGCGCCTTAAGGGACGGCAAGGACAAACCAAACATCGGGGAGCGATGTCAACAACATCGTATTTTCTGCTACTTTTCTGTAGCTCACTTCTTGGTCAACAGCCACGTACCAGCGTTGGCTGCATGTGGTGTGCTCCAGCCAGGTTGAATGGAAGCGAGTGACCTCACCCAAGAGAAGGACATGCTGAAGGAGCTCTTCTCTTGGAAAGAGGGGGCTTGATCTTCCATCACGCTACGAGAAACCAAGGAGCCCCAAAAAGAGGAGGGGAAAAAAAAAAAAATTAGAGCAGGGTTTGAGACTTCACAGACAAGGGCCATGGAAGCCTAATGATCTCAGTGGAACTGGGCTCCTAGTCAACTGGGATTCCCTTGGAAAGGACAGCCTCTAAATACAGAATTAGTCAACTGAGAAGACAGAGCAGCCATAAACATCAACAGCATCCACGATCGCACGTGCTAGGGTAAATTAGAAGGATGTACAGCCTTCACGCCTGGACACACACAGGGCATTCGCCCGTGGGATTGCAGGGGATCTCCCCAGCAGCATCCTCACACGTGTCTTACGGCTGCACCATGCTTGGCTACAAAGCCAACCTTCGAGGCCACCAGAGCAGAGCCAGCGCTGGAGTAGGTACAATAAGCTTTGCTGAACTGATGCACCAGACCTGTCCCCGCTTTCCCTGCTGGATTTTGCCTTCCTCCAGGACAGCACTGCCTACAAGGAAAGCTCTAAAAATCAAAACATTTATCCCGCGTTTCTCTACGCACCATCGCTTCTTTAGAGCTTCAGGATGAGTCATTGTCTTGGACCACGTTCTCCAGAAAAGCTTCACGCTCGCTACAAAAACACACATCTCGTAGAGCCCTAAATCTAAAATGCCAGCCGTGCTGTCAAAGAGCCCTCGTGACGAGAAACGCACCTGGCATCGTCCGGCTCCTATTTACTAGATCTTATTTTAAAATGTCAAAGGGATTCTGCACGAGCTACGAACATGACAGACGGCTCAGACGGCGCGCGAGCACCGCGGGGGGACTCCAGCTTCGCCTACGACATCCCTCCGCCCCTGCGCGCCTCCTCCCAGCACAGCCGAGGGTTTGGCCTTTCCCCCAGACGCCAAAATCTGGGAGAAAAGCCTCCCTTCTCACCCCGACAAACCCTCTGGCTGCCAACAGCCAAAGCCACGCTCCTCGGTTGAGCCAGAAGCTGAATCCCCCCACCAAAAGTAGAGGCTCGCAAAGAAGAACTCTGGCTCTGGACAAGCGTGCGTGGGGTGAGCTTGCTGCTGGAGATGAGGAGCTCAGCCCCAGCCGCCGGAGCAGAGCCGTCGAGGGGAGGAGGTGGAAATGCTGAACCTCAAACGGAAGAAACCACAAAAGCTCGTGGGCAAGCGGCTCGCCGTGCCGAGCGCCGTCTCTCCGGCGTTTGCACCAGATGGAGTCAGCTCGCAAGTGCAAACGAGGCAAAGGGAAATAAATCTGTGCCGCCGCGGCAGCCTGGGGAAGCCTCCGTCGGGACGCGGACGGGGTGGGGGAAGGCTCTGCCTGCATCCCCTGGGGATGCCTTGCCGGAGAGCCCCGGCACCTGCCCAGCCCTCCCCGCCACGAGGCTGCACATGGGGGAAAGGGGATGTGGCAGCGCCAACAGGTCCATCACAAAGGGCAGAGCACCCCGTGAGCAGACCCTGCGGGGTTTTGTGCTCTGGCCCCACGTCCAAATGCCATTTCCCAACCATACCTTGGCTCTCCCAGCTTCGCCTAGGACATATCTTTTGTTTTTTTCTTCTCCACTTTCAGATTTGGTCAAACTAGCCAATGGCCGGGATCTGTCACTACCCTGTGTCCTCTCCTGAAAATGTTACTATCAGTCTGAGCCACCTTTGGGTACGTATGCACACGCTGTAGCGGCCGGTTGAGCTGCTGAGCGGCCACAGCTCCCCCCGGCCCAGGAGGCAAGAAAGAGGAAGAGAAGGAGGAGGAAGAGGAGGATGTTGGCAGGAGATGCTGCTTGGCAGCCGGCCTGCCCAGCACACCCCTGCCTCCAGCCCCAGTGCCTGCGCGGGTGCAAGCTGGAAAGGCTCTAGCATGAGGACGGCCATCTGCGTGCCGGGAGCTGTGCCAAGGCGGGTTTGGTGGATGGTTTTTCCCCCCTCCAGGCCGGTCTCCTTCCTGAGTGCACGGGTACAGCCGACAACACGCAGGTGACACCTCACCAAAAAACTTCAGCATGGGGCTGCAGGGAGGTAAGCAAGGAGAAGTCCCTTGGAGCCGCCTCCGGCAGCTTGCCAGCCCGGTCACTGGCCAAGCCCTGGGAGGTGACTACAGCCCACCACGGGCGAGGGATGGTCCCGGTGTGACCGGCACGGCTCCATTTCACGCAACGCCAGCTCTGCTCATTTTTAAAGCGGCGCCGGTTGATGATAAAGTTCCCCCTGAGCTTTTCTCCATACCTACCTCATCTCCTGATGACACTGACCCACCCTCCCTGATTGTGGTTTCCTTACTGAAATAAATCACCTTAAGCGCACGTGGTGCTCTGGGTCTCATTACTGTTCATCATCATCTGCACAACGGAGCTGTCACATCCTCACGACATGGGAGCGATTTGGGAGGGCAGGCAGGTGGGGAGAAAGCGCCTGCAGCTCGCCAGGGTACCAGGAGCTCCCCACCCCTCTCCTCCGCAGCTTTTGGATGGTGGGCTCAGACCTTCATGGCATAAAAGCACCCCTCATGGCACAAAAGCTCAAGAGAACACAAGCAAGAAGGTGCAACACGCATGTAAGATGGGATCGTTGCACGCAAGCACCCAGGAGATGGAAGATGGCAGGAACAATGGCAGAAGCATGTTGACGGCCATAGGGTCTTCCTTCAGCGAGGTCTGTCCCTGCAGGGAGACCTCCTTCAGAGGGGGTGGCAGAAACTCTTTCCTCCCCAAATTTAAACATCTAAGGGAGGGAAGGAGGAAGAGCTGGGCATGAGGGCAGCAAGATGGTCACCAAACCTTCTCCAGCCCAGATCCTAGGCAGCACTGTGTTCAACTCCTCATCACAGACAGGCACTTCCAGCTCCACAAGGTTACTCCAGATTAATCCAGGACACAAGATCGCGGTCACGCTGCACACGCAGTAAATGAAAAGCTCCGTGCCAAAACGCCATGAGGACCACTGGGGCGACAGCAACGCAGAGGCATCACCGGCCTGTCACATCGCTTCAAGAGTCAAACACTCAGACAGCCAGAAAGAGAGCAATTAAGGCTACCGCTAATCTTTTAGTGCCCACAAAGACGCGTCTGTTGGTTTTTTATTAAGGAGGGAGTGTGAGTGCCACCAGTTTCCAGATGGCCAGCGGCCCCACAAGGGGCTGGGACCTGCCTGGTGTGAAAGGCCAACCCAGGTGGCAAGAAGGAGCTGCTCACCCATGGCCACGCAGCTGATGCCTGCACCCCTGCGCATCAGCACGGCTCCCTAGGAAAAGGAGCTGTTTCCCAACGTGATATTTGGGAAGGTGCAAAGGTCCAGGTTTCCTACCAAGTACGCAACACCTACGTACACCCTTGAGCATGGCCATGGAGAAGACATGCTGCTCTCCTGCCTTCCGTAAGGTCAACACCCGCGCTTGTCCCTCTGTCTCCCCCATCCCAGCTCAACTTCATAGGAAAAACACCCCTTGCTGCCCTGGTGACCGTGGCAGGAGGAAGAGACCCCGGAGATGCAGGAGGAGAAGACCCCCAGAGATGCATGTGCACCAGGACATCCACCACTGCCGGGAAGGACACCCCAGGTGGTCCCACAGCCCTCGCTCAGCTCTCCCAGCATCCCACCCCTCCCCAACGACCCAACCAGCCTGCTGCAGCCCAACCTGGAGACCCCACATCCCCCCCCGCCCCTTGCCCAGGGCGCCTGCACACGTGTTCGCGCACGCCGGCACCGAGCAGGGGGGAAGCCGCGTTGCAGAAATAACACAGGCACACAAACAAAAGAGCACAAGCCATTAATCTGGGTGAACCGGAGGAAATGAAATCATTATGTCTGCAGCTACAACATCCCAAAGAACAAATTTCCTGCCTGGATAATAAATGGACTCTTTTGTTTCACATTGGCCCCAACCACGTGACCGTCCTGGCCTATTCCTCATCCAAAACATCTTGCTGTATAAATACCCAGACAGGCTCGAATTTCAGCTGCTAAAAATATGTTTTAATTATAATAATATATAAGAATAACAACAACAACAGAAAAAATCTAGGTCTACAGGCTCTCTTTGCCTCCCAAACAACCTCTGAAGACTTTCCAGCATGCAGGCAAGCAAACAAAAAGTCCAAAAATTGCCAATTACAGCTGAACAGCACAAATGCAATCACTGAAAGAAAGACCAAGGCCCAAACGGCAGCCCTGGGTTAATGCCCACCATAAATCACCCCTGCCAGAAAGGGAAACCATGGGTGCAGGAGCATTTTAAGCATCGACAGCCCAAAAGTACCTTATAAGCATCTCCATGTGCCGGGATGGGGACCAAAGCCCCACGGCACACCCATGGCGGCTCCTGCCCTCCAAACCTTGGGGCTGCGCAGGTTTTTTTCTGAGCCAAGTCTTCTTCTGGTGGCTTTCTGGTGCCTCACTAGGGCTTGGAATTTATTCGTGAGATGGATGGGGAGAGCAAGTTCTGGCCTCCCCTGGCTCGGCGAGGGTATTTGTCGGCTGTAGGAACAGCTCTGGGGCTCTCGAGGGATGCAGACCTCTATGAGAGTTGCATGAGTTACTGGTTTCAAACTGTTCCTTTAACCTGCAACTCCACCAGATCACTCAGTTAAACCCATTTTTGCACCTAACTGCGTGTTTTGCTTCTGATTTCAGCTTCTTTTCGCTCGCCTTCCCAGCTTTACAAACACACAGCGAAACTGCAACAAGTTTCCAAACAAGACATGGTTTTGAATCCAAACATCAAAGCGCCTTGGTGCTAAAAGTCTAACTTGTTTGGATGTTAAAGAGAGACCTCCACGAACGGCACTGAGCTCAAAAATCCCCCCGGGGCAGCGGGAGGCAGAAGATCCAACCAAGCCCACCACGCTCAGCCACAGCTCTTACTGCCTCCCCATCACCCCGAGCATCCCAGCACCCCAAGGCAGAACCTCTCCAGCTTCAAACAGAAGCAGAGGAAATCCTCGTTTTGAAAGCCAGCTTGGTGTGTCGCACCAGCAAAACTTCAATTTCATTTTCCTTTGCGGGGCCATCTTTAATTTCAATTATATTTTGGGTGTTGGGGAAAGTGTCCAAGCATAGCTGCTGCCTCATTTCAATTGCTTATTGTTACTGTTTCTTCAAGGAAGGGGAAAAAAAAAAAAAGAAAAGTCCTTGGAAACTAAATATTTACACACCCACGTAGCTAATCCCAGCAGATCCAAGGGTGGGAAGCCTATTTTAAAAAAACATCCCTAATTACTTTCCCATTTTAAAGGGAATAATCTGGCAATTAGCTCGAACGCTTTACTTAAGTAACCACAGATTTTTTTTTTTGAAGAGGAACGATCTGCCGGCGTGTGCACACACAGGACGGGGGTTTGACAAACCGTTTCTATACGCTTCCCTCCCGTACAGCTGCCGAGAGCCGAGCAGCACGGAGGAGCTGGCGGCACGGCGGGCGGGCAGGGGGTCGTTAAATGCCACCCCAGAGGGGGACACCAAAGCCAGCTTGGCCAGCGATGCGTCACTGGTTTCTGCTGGAAAAAAAAAAAAACTAACTAATCCAGACCAGGGGGTGTATGCAAGGATTTCCAAGGTCCCCCCTGCCACAGCAAAGCAAACAGCAGCTCTTTGCTAATTAGCAAAAGGGCTGAAATCTTCAGGACTGGCAGAAGTTTGATGACGAGACGCGCTCGGCGGATCATTTAGAAAGATAAAACCGCGCTCGCTCTGCCGCAGCCGGCTATTAAAAGTGGAGGATGTTATTTCAGGTAATAAAGAGCAAGACCTGAGGACCGGCCTGGGAATTCAAATTTACAGCTTGTATCAAATTCATATGCTGTAAAACTTCACCTAGTTTATAAGTTTCTTGCCAACTTCATAAAACATGTTTTATTATTATTGTTTTCTGACTCTCCTGCCTTAATAAAATCCCTCTCCCGGCCCGTGTGGGTGTTGCATTATAAACATTTGCACTTTGATTCATTCAAGGCTGAAGAAAGCTTTCAAGGTAACCTGTTAGGAATACTTCAAATGCTTCAAAGACATCCCTGTTTCCCCTGAACATCGCAAGGTTTTAAAGAAATAAATAAAAAAAGTGCCTCGTTGCAAACCACCTCCAAAAATCTGCTGGGCTGGTGACTCGAGTATTTGCGAGTGACCGAGTCGCACGTCAGCCCGGTGGGGTCCGTGCCAGGGGTTATCAGGGCACAGGGATCCCCCAAGCCCAGGGAGCCCTGGGGATGCTGCCGAGGGGGTCCCACTGGCCGGAGGCAGCCGGACCATTTACTCACCAGTTAAGGACTGGACTGTGCACAAGTTGGGGTTTCCCTGACCCTGCCCAGCCCCAGCACACAAAGGCAGAGCCGGAGGGTGCCCTCCGCAGCATCCTTCTCAAAGCAGCCCGTTTTCTCCAGCCTGGGCCAAAGCCCATTGAAGTTAATGAGCAGGTTTTTATAGCGGTGGGCAGGCTTTCGAGCGAGCCTTTCAGCGCCGCACTCCCACGGACGCGCAGCGGTGCCAGCCATTTCGGTAATAACCCACGCACGGATAAAAGCCGGTTTGTAGAAAGACACCGAATACAACCAGCTCGCGACCTTACAGCATGCATCCACCTCCTCTCCTCCGCGAGGTCAGCTTCAGCATCTGGGGGTCGGGGGGGCATCGCCAGCCCACGGCCGGGAGCTCGGAGGGGTCCTGCCCAAGCTGGGTCCAAAGAAAAAGCCATCAGCACCTTTGATTCCTGCACGGTTGATGCTTTTCTCCATCTCAGATTTTATTATACCAGAAATTACCGCTTTACAGCTCTGCATCTGGTCCCAATGACATCGTTGTACGTGACCTCACGGCACCTCTGCCGGGAGCCTGACGAGCTCAAATGACTTAGACCCCCACCAGCAGTTTCGGCTCAAAGGCAAAGCACAGACAGCATTTCAGGCAGCAAAGGCCACGCGTCTCCAGGGAAATCACCCGCCTGCGTGAAGCTTCTGGACAGCTTCAGCCAAACCCCACGGGCTGAGGAGCAGCTCTGTGCACCTCGGGCTCATCCGCAGCTGGGTTATGCCCATAATTTCCAGCACTCGACAGAGGACGCAGAGACCCACCGTCACTGCTTTAAAAATAACTACGGCAGAAGCGCGGGGACGGAGCGGCCACACGGTGAGGGCATCTCCGTGCTGCTACACACCCCGGGTGAGCAACACCTACGGAGCGACCTCGCAGGCACCACAAGTACCCTCTGCAAGGCAGCACGATGCAAAGCCCTCAGTACATTGGAGGTACTTCTACAACACACTGGTGATCCCGAAAAGCCAAATTTTGTTCTTTTCAAACCTTTGTTTCACATGAAAAGCAGCGCTGATGCCTCATTGAGGACTCGGAGACCATTCCTCTCGTGCTCTGTCCCTACGTGTCTACCTCGCTCCTCAGGCGTTCAGAAATATGAAGCTACAGGTGTTGGGTGAAAAAAATAAAATAAAATGAAAGTGCCCAGCCACCTACCAAGACCAGCCCTCAGCTATTTCCCCGGGCCACTCCAGCCCATCCCCGGCACACCAGGCTGCCCCACTCCCAGTTCCCCAACGGGACCGCAGCAGACCCCCACAGCCGGCCCCGACCTCCTCCTCCCTCCCGAGGACAGCCTGTCCTTCTCAAGCCTTCCGCTGGGCTCCTGCTTTTCCCAGGGAAGATGTAATTCACACCCTTTCCACTCTTCTGCGGTGATTTAATGTCTTTTGAGCAAAAAAGCAATTATCCTCCTATCAACAGGACCCTAGCGAGGATGATAATGAGTCGGCTCCGACCCTGCGGCTAAGGAAGCGGCTGAAGCAAGCGGAGGCCTCCAGTAATCAAAAGCCCATCCCCAGCCTCTGATTGCAAAAAAAAAAAAAAAAAGAAATAAAAAACCTCCATAAAACTTCCATCGTTGCCATTCCCTGCTCCAGCCCTCCATCTGAAGCGTATGTTTAAGCACCAGGAGCAAGGGGACCCACAGCAGCCCCAGGTCCCTCCTGCTTCGCCATCCAGGTAAATGTTGGGTGTCACCCACAGCACCCCACGGCAGGGAGTGGGCACGGGGGGATTGATCCTCTGCTCAACATCAGACACCACAGCCCTGTTTTCCCAGGTTCTGGGGCTCAAGGAGAAGCAACCCCCCAGCCCAAGCCAAACCCCAAAGGTGACAAGAAGGCAACCTGCCCTGCCCTGGGACTGGTATGCAGGACCAAGCAAAAATAAAGCGTCCCCATGCTCTGCCCTGCAAATGGGAAGAAAATAGGAACAGGGTGGCAAAGACGTGGACGTGCAACAGGTCTCGGGCTTTGCAGGGCTGGAGATGGCAGAGCCAGAAGCAGAGAGCATCCAGTGCTGCCCGATAGCAGGGCAGTGTGCTGAGCTGCCCTTCCCCTCAAAAAAATAAACATACATCAAACCCCAGCCGTGTCCAAATCCAAGGTGATGCCAGTTGGGTTTGAATCACCCAAAATCCGGTGCCCAGTTCCTGCTGGGATGTGGTGCACGGGGTACCAGCACATCAGAGAGGCAGGCAGGACTGCGAGGGGGACTTCTTGGGAGAAAAGATCCCGAAACAATCTTTTAAAGTCGTGCCGAAGCCTCCATCTCAGATGGGAAGAAACAGCCTAAAAGCAAGGATTTCCACAGCCTCTTACCTATTCCCAGCCACCACTTTTATTTGCTGCATAACAAATTAAAGCTTAATCAGCTTCAAACACCAGTTAACGCCGACTGGATGCCTCCCCAGATATTAAACGTTTTTCTCACTAAGCTAAAGCACATACCTGAGGCTTTACTAATCCCTAATTACTTGGCATGGCTATTTCCAAATTAAAAAAGAAAAAAAAAAGGCCAAAATAAACTTAATACTAGAAAAAAACTCCAAGATAAACTTAATACTGTATTTTTTTTCTCCTTCCCACCTGCAAAGACCTTGAAAAGATTCCGCCTGCTTATTAATTAGATACTAGGAAGAAATTCTTTGCTGTGAGGGTGGTGAGACACTGGCCCAGGTTGCCCAGAGAAGCTGTGGCTGCCCCCTCCCTGGTAGTGTTCAAGGCCAGGTTGGATGGGGCTTGGAGCAACCTGGTCTGGTGGAAGGTGTCCCTGCCTGTGGCAGGGGCGTTGGGACTAGACGGTCTTTAAGGTCCCTTCCAACCCAAACCAGTCTGTGATTCTATGATTAAGAGGAACAACTTCGAAAATAAGCAAATGAACACTCATTAACTAAAATCATTCCTCACCCTTCCAGGTGACCGCTTGCCATCACCTTCCACCTGCCCCAAAACTGGACAGCACGGAGATGCCAACCAAGGGGATGCTCTGGGGGCTGCAGGGACCGGCTGCTCTCGGGCTCCTCTCCTAAACCCGGGAGCATCCCACCCAAAACCCCGGGAGCATCCTACCCACCAAGTTTAGGTTGGAAGAAGCAAGGCCAAAGGAAAGTCATCTTCCTCGGCCGGGGCTGGGCACAGAGCCCCTTCCTCTTTGAACTGATGCCTCTGTGATTTTTTCACGGCGGGGCTCCCAGCAGGAACTGATTAAAGCCAGACCAAAGCGTGTACGCTTTAATAGTAATTAGGTCACCCTGGGTTGTGGGCTTAGCAGGCAAAACTATAATTATTTAGAAACATCAAGTTGAAATGCCGAAAAGTCTTAATGGAGCTGAGCTAATTAACTAATTTCAACTGAATAACTGATTAGTTTAAAAAGAAAAAAAAAAAAGAAAAATCAATGATCATAGACAACATTTTCTTTTAACAGGTTGTTTTCTTGCAGCAATTCTCAATTGCACTAAAGGAGACCAACAACCCCTGCTAACCAAACATTATTGTAATTAAATATTCAACAGAAAGCCTCTTCAATTATTCAAAAGACTGATAACACTTGTTTATAATTGGGGTGGTGGGAGAGGTCTCCAGGAGCAGGGATTCTGCACATCATCGGATGCAAACCCATGTGGGCGGCCGGGTCGTGGCATCAGCACATCTCCAGCCACCGCTCCCAGCCCTCCTGCAGAAACCCAGCCCAGAGGAGATGCTTCCCAGCCCGGACGTGAGAAAATAGACCATATGGTCCCTACGCTTTCTGGATTTTTGTTATTAGACCAAAAATTTAGGGGACTAATGGCCAGTTTCCAGGTTTCACACCATTTTCCGATGGTAGCGTTACTCCCCCGGCAGAGAATCGGGAGGAAAAGCAGACCCCGGTGCATCATTATAATTCACTAAGCGGCATTACCATAGGAAATTACAAATTAGCTTTTCAGCAAAGGATACGGGGATATTTAGATTAGCTATAGCGAAACTACAGAACCTTTCAGCCCATTTATCAAAGCTCTCGCAGCTCAAACTTCCAGGGAAATTAAACAATAATAAATATCGAGCAGGGAAAGTTAATCTCCGCCGAACGCGCTTTAATAATTCAAAAGTTATGAGAAATAAATACATAAAGCGCAGACCCTTTAGGTCCTACAAACACACGTCCCGTTTTTCTCGCCATTTCTCACGATGAAACTTTGTGGAAAATGGATGGTGATAAAGAAAAAAATAAACCCAAAAAATCAGCTGTGGCTGGGAAAGACCAGATTTACTGGGCAGGAGGGCTGTGTTGCCTCTACCTGCTACTGGGTGGTGTCTGCCATCCCCACCACCCAGAGCTGCTTTGCAAGGTGCTCTTGGTCACCAGTGGACCCGAATTCCCACCACGTGCGTTATCTGCACCATTTCCATCACGCGGGCTCCGGCTCCCCAACCTCACAACCCGGGCTATGCCCTTCCAAACTGCCACCCAGCAAATACCCGAGCTTAACATTTGCCTCACACAAACAGGAGCCCCTCTGCTGTGGAGACAGGCTGAGAGAGCTGGGGCTGTTCAGCCTGCAGAAGAGAAGGCTCTGGGAAGACCTTCTAGCACCTTCCAGTACCTGAAGGGGCTACAGAAAAGCTCCAGAGGGACTTTTTACAAGGGCATGGAGTGACAGGACGAGGGGGAACGGTTTTAAACTGAAAGAGGGGAGATTGAGATGAGATATTAGGAAGAAATTCTTTGCTGTGAGGTTGGTGAGACCCTGGCCCAGGTTGCCCAGAGAAGCTGTGGCTGCCCCCTCCCTGGCAGTGTTCAAGGCCAGGTCGGATGGGGCTTGGAGCAACCTGGTGTGGTGGAAGGTGTCCCTGCCCGTGGCAGGGGGTTGGAACTAGATGGTCTTTAAGGTCCCTTCCAACCCAAACCAGTCTGTGATTCTAAGTATTCATGCGTGCAACGCTTGATAGCTCGAACGTTTGCAGAAAGAGAACAAGGTCAAATTGAAATGCGCTTTCACATTCTAATGAATATTTGGGGAAAACATTCCCTCCCCCAACCCCAACTCCTGACTCAGCCTTGCTGTGCTGTTAAACGCCTGCTTGTGTCTGTCTAGAGGGCACGGAGCAACCTTCTGGCAATATCACATGAGTTTGTGGCTCCTGCATGAAGCCATTTTCATGCAAGGGTACGATGAGCTCGTACCCGCAGCTGGGAGAGGTAAATAAAACGCATCCTCAGGCTGGCTGGATCTCTGACAGAGAGAAACAGCACTCTGAGCCTCAGCATCTCTTCCACCAGCCTCATCCCACAGCACTCCCGCTGCACCAGGGACCAGCGTCCCCAAGACTTCGCCAACCTGATTAGGCTCGAGTTACCTGTTGCCCAAGGTCCTGTTTTCTCCTTTTCACTAAATCTGAGTATTTCTTTAGCTTGCAGAACCCATCTCTGCTAGAAACATCTATTTTTCAGCACTGTGGCCTGGAGCCGGAGCCAGATGATACATTTGGGCTACTTCATCGTCAAACACAAGTATTTTCTTCCGATTTTTAAGGCCAGTGGGAAGTTTTTACTCTCTCCTGTTGTGTCAGGAGCTGTACCTGGGATGGGCAAGAGGCCACCTTGCAAACGCCCCTGGCAGCTCATGCCACAGCAGACAGGGCACACTAAACACATGGGAGCACAGTGCAGCAACCCAATTTCCATACAGAGACAGCGAGCAGAAAAATAAATACATTTATCCCAGACCCCACCTTCTCCATGCCTGCCTTTCACATAGCTCCTTCAGGGCCCTCATTTGCATTAACTGCTCCAAGACCATCTTCAGCATCAAATAAATACGAATAACGACAGCCCAACAGGCAGGCTTTCCGTTTTCAGCACTGCTTTTCTGATCTCTCCATCATTGCCGGCGCTCGTTTTCATCTCTAAGAGGCTTCCAGAGCCGAGCCGCCAGAGCACTGTAAGTTATTCGACTTTCGGCTGCGCTACGTTCGGGGAAAGTGAAATTCAAAGCTTTAATTAAGGCAAGAAATAAATCAAGCCCTTTACCTTAAGGAAGGGACCAATGTGAAATTCACATGCAGATGAAGTCACCTGCCGCCAGGTCAGGGCCATCTTCACCATGAGTTGAGCCGCATTTATGCATCCCAGGGACTAAAGTTCCCCTTTTCAGGTTTTCCAGCGCTTTGTCACACCGCGTGGCGTGAGCCATCGAGGTCACCTGCAGCTTCAGGCCAGCAGGACCTTCAGAGACACCAGCATGCTGCCTTTGCTTCACCTCCATCTCCAGGCCCGAAGCAAACGGGGAGGGAGGAGGAAGACTGAGGCAAGGCATAATGAGTCAGTGATACCAGCAATTAATCAAAAAAAAAAGGCAACACAGGCATCTGCAGTCTCAGGTCCCTTTTCCATGACTTGACAAAACGCTTTCCCTTCAGGCTGACAAGATCTGGGCTCACTCATCCTGCCAAGAATAAGGTTTTTCCCCTTAGGGTTTTTTTTCCCCCCCTCCAGACAGTTTGTGTAAAAAAAGTACTGAATGCCAGCACTTGCAAATTGCCACGCAGGATACTAGAGCTTGCAAATTCTCTCTTATTTCCAGCTTCTCCTTGAGAGCCGCCCTGCTCCGGGCGAAGCAGCCGGGCCAAAGGTGGAAGCCCAGGCGGTGCCGGTGATGGGAAGGGCGGTGGGGCGGCCGCCAGCTCTCAGCCTGCTCGGCGCAGGCACCGCTCCGGCGGCAGCGGAGGAAGCCCAGAGGATGCCTGCAACAGATGTGCGTGTCCCGAGCCAAAACGGGAGGAGAGAGGGCACCCGGGGCGGGCGGCACGCAAGGAGCAGGAGCCAGGGACGTGGCGCTCGAACCAAACCCCCAGCCCTCTCCCGGGCTGCGGCTCCGAAGGCCAGGCGGGCAAGCGAGCAGGTAAGCACGGGAAGCAAAACTAGGCTGGGTTGGCAAGCCCCGAGCAGGGCTTTCCACCTCCCTCCCCGTGCTTTGCTTACCACGATGCTGCAAGCAGCAATACAGGAGACAGAGAGGAAAAAGTGGTTTTTAAAAGAGCAGGCGCGAGGCAGAGGGATGATGGATAGGTAAGCAGGTAGGCAGATTAAATAGCATACGTGGAGGAGCTGCACCAAAATGGACATCAGCCCCACCTGACCTACCGTCACCTCGAACTCCGACAGCTCCAGAGTTAAAACGTGTAACGTTAGCCCATTACCACCCTCTCTAGATGGTAAATGTGATTATATTTGGTTCAGCTAGCACGAGAGCGAGCACGCGAGCGGCTCCCGAGTGACTGCAGGGCGTGGGAGAGACGGAGTATTTGCTCCTGTCATCTTCTCACGTCCGTCTTCCTCTTCACAAACCACAAAAAAAAAAAAGATACGACTATAAACATCCAGCTGTCCGGCAGAAAATGTCAGCTAAGCCACAGGATTTGCTAAAAATCAAGTAACCACAAGAAAACTCAGATAAGCGACTCTACTATCTCCACGTTCGCGTGCCGCAGGCAATGAGTTAGCAAGGTTTTAGGGAGGATAAAGGGAGATGTTTGCAGGCAGCCCCAGCCCTGACCCCGGCTGCAGCCTCCTCCCCCTCCAACCCGGTCCAGACCCCCAAACATCTCCCCTCCGCCATCCCAGAAAAAAGACTTTTTGTCTGGATGGCTGATGTGGGATGCAGGGAGCCATCCCTCTCCCAGCTGCTGCTGCAGCCCCGCGGCAGAGCTGCGCGCTAGCCGTGGCTTTGCCTTGCTGCCGGAGAGGGCTGCTGACAAAACCGGCCTCAGAGCCGCTCCGGGGGGGAAGCCAGAGCCCGGGGTGGGTCAGGCTCTAGAAGGTGCTTAGAGAAACCCACGGTTTAATCTAGCAAATTCAACCCCTGCACCAGGAGGAACCATAAGATTTCAATAAGCTCCATAAAAAGGTGTTTTCTTTATACGACCAAGCCAGGAGACTCTCACCTTAACTCCAAATCAGATTCAATTCCTCTGCCTCAGAAATTCCCCGGCCAAAATTTTCCCTTAAATCCAAGGTCTCTCCCAGAATACTACTTTACTATGCAAGTGATTTCCTCAGCAGGGTAGAAATAACATCGCTCCTCAACAGGTTCGGTCCCGGGCAGGGACGCTGGCTGTGCCAGCCCAGGACGCACTCCCAGGGGTGGCTCGGGCCAAGCCAGGGAAGGCCCTGCGTGAGACGCAGACACAGACACAACACCCCGGAGTGCTCTCAGACAGGGACCAAGCCGAGGTCTCCCCACCAGCCACGATTTCGGCAGCGCCTCAAGCAGCTGACGCTGCAAACGCCAGCGAGCAAAGCGCTGCGAACAGGTCTTGCGTTTTCACGTGCGGCTTCCGAACACGCACCCGTTTGCATCACGCTTCGGCAAGGCATCAGCGTTTCCACCTCAAGGGATTTCTACGGAGATGCAACGAGGGAGGAAGCCCAAGAAAGAAGAAGAGCAAACGCCTGGGTCAGCCGAAAGCCAGCGGAAAGCAGCCACGGCAGCGAGCGGGCCTGCCCACCGCGATCCGGCACGCACGCTTGCGAGCGGAGGGCAACCACGGCCAACACCGCTCCATCAGAGACCATCGCAGCTACGTTTCAGCTCCTGAACTGGCTCCCTGCTGCCCAGAGCTGAGCCACCGGGCTCCAGCAGCTTGCAGTTCAGCCACAACCACGCTCCCATCAGCTGAATCCCCCCAAGGAGGGGCCAAGCCCCATGCCGGCCGGCAGCTTGCTTCGCCCACGAGACCCCGTGCATCATCTCTCCGCAACCACGCGCTTCTTGCTGCCAACAGGCACCGCACCCCCTGCTCGCAGCCACCGCTCGAGCGCTGGGCAACCCCTGCCACAAACCCTTTCACCACGTTGTACCGGGGAAAAAAGGGAGCATCAACAAAATAAAGGGTAAAAAAACATACAAGCAATATTTCCGACAGCCATGCCGACAGCAGCACCAACGTAAGCCTGGGGTGACCTGGTGGCCCTACCCGGCCCAGAGGCTGGGTCTCGGCGGCTGCGGGCACCGTCCCGGTGCACAGCGAGTCCCACCACCGGGCGGGCGAGGGGGAAAAGACCTCAGCCCAAGGGCAGGAACCTGGCTGAAGGGACGGCCACGCATCTGCCCCGGGCCTCCACCGCCGGGCCAGGCGTCTCCTGGCCCAGTCCGACCCGAGGGAAGGAACCCCCTGCCCACCCCTCCTGGAGCAGCCCCTCTTGTCTCCCACAAAGCTCTCCTGAGCTCCCACGCGTGTTGGGAGGCACGAGAGGAGGAGGATGGTCAGAGGCAGTCCCTCACCGCGGCCCCGGGCAGGGCTCTGCCGGGGAGGGGACCCAGAGGGGACCCTGGAGGTGTCCCCCACCGCGGCCCCGGGGCCGGGATCCGGAGGAGCCGCCCGTCCCACGCAGAGCCGGACGGGTTCCCCGCAGCCGTCACCGAGAGCTGGCAAACCCCCCGCCCCTTCCCGAGGCCACCCACGGCCCGCGGACGAGCCCCGGGCCGCCAGCACCGCCGGGCTGCGGGAGGATGGCTGGCACGGCCGGCCGGTGCCAAGGGGAGCTCCGCGCCCGCCGAAGCCAGCCCCGGGCCGGCGCGCTGCGCGGCGGGGGAGCCGGTTCCGCGGCCGGTCCCCGGCTGCAGACGCCGCGGGCGGCTCTCCCGGCCCCACGCGTGCCCAGCATCCCACCCCGCCTCACCTTCCACGGCGGCCGCGGCGGCGGCCAGGCAGAGCAGCACCACCAGATCCGCAGCCATCGCCTCCCGGGGCCCCGCGCCTCGCCGCTCCGCAGGCGTCAGCCGCTACCGGCGGGCGGCCGTGAGCGGGCATGGGGGTGCGCCGGCGGGCCGGGGGGGCGCCAGGGCCGGGCGGGCCGGGCCGGGGCGGCGGGACGGGACCGCGCCGCCTCCCCGCGCCGCCCGGCTCACATCGCCGCCGCGAGTGGGGCGCGCGGCCACGCCGCCGCCGGCCCCCGCCGCCGCCCGGGCCCGCCCCCGCCACCGCCCCGCCAATCCCCGCCGCGCGCCCCGCCTCCGGCCCGCCGCCGCGCTGCCGTCCGAAGGGGGACGGCGCCCCCTGGCGGCCCGCCGACGCCACCGACGCCACCCCCACCTTCCCCTCAGCGGGACCCACGACGGGGCGGACCCCGCGGCCGCACCGCAGGGACCCGGGGAGGGGACGGGGGGCGGCTAGCTGGCCCCAAACCCCCTCTTGTGCCCCCAAAAGGGAGTCGGAGCAAACAGGCAGCCTCACAGCGAGGCGGGGGCCCCCGAAACATGGCCGCTCCCGCCTCAGGCCCGGGAGGCAGCGGCTGCAGCATTCAATGCGGAGGTCTCCTCTCCTCTCACCGTTCGCAGGGTCTCCTCTCCCCTCACCTTCTCCCCTCAGCGTTTGCAGGGGCCCTGCGGTGGGATGGGTGCCCAGGCACAGGGGAGCAGGAGGCCGCCCTCCCTTGCTCAGGACACACCCGGTGTCCCTCGACCAGCCCAAGGCTCCTGCCCCCAAGGCCACCCGCACGCAGGGCGACATCCTCAGGGCAGCGTGGGATGTCACCCCTGCGTGGCCTGGGGCGATTTATACCTGTGGCCGCTCAAAGGAGCCCTCCAAAAGGAGACTCACCCCTCACACCGCACCAAGCCAGCTCTCCTTGCCCTTCCCAGGGCTCAGCATCCCCCTCAGCTCCTCTCCGCAGCCAGGCAGCCAACCTGGCACAAAGCTGACCCCGTCCCTCCTTCCTCCCGGGTTTGTGCATCGCAGCGCACACAGGAGAGGAAGAAAAGTGAGGGCAGGGAAGGCAGCGAGGGCTCGTTGGGGTCAGGCACCTGCCTGCAGCCAGGGCTCAGGCCTGCTACCGCACTGGGACCAGCAACCCCGCAGGGGTATCGAGCACTGGAAAAATCACCAGCTTTTCAGTGAGAGAGAGCGCAAAAAATATTCAGCGGTGCCACAGGAACAAGAGTTTTCTTCTGCGGTTGCACAAAATATATTTCAAGCAGCTCTTATTCAGCTGAGCAAATAACAGAAAAAATTGCCAAGAACATTCTGGCTAAGTTTTAAGAAAATTTGCTTTCATCTTGACAACCCTTCTTCATTTCCTTCCCATGAATATCTCAGCAATCCAGTTTACTCACTCAGAGGATCACAGAAAGAAAACTGTGAAGTAAATGTCAGTATTATTTGCATCTTTATCCAGTCTGCCACAAAAGCAACACCATGCTCTTTATCTGATCTAGCACAACTCAGTAACAGCTCAAGTATAGAATATTCATGATGTGCAAAGCAAAAAAATGTTAATCGTTTGAAAATACAAGAGGCGAAGAGCTGAGCCTGTGAGTTATCCAGAGAACTGCCTCAGTTGGGATTTTTTTTTCCCCAAATAATTGTTATCAACTGAAAAAACTTGCATTCAGAAGCTAACGTTTGACCAAAAAAAGCCTGACAATTTTTGTATGGGGAAAAAAAAATAATACGTCAATATTATCCTGATTTCTTTTCAGCTGGCCAAAGAGTTGGCTGCGCTGGGTAAAAGCCAGCTGTGTTTGTTCAAAAAGCTTTCTCTTCTGTCAGCCTTGCTCCCGGTCTCTGAACACCAACACTTCGCTTCTCCTGGAGGAAGCAGCTCAGAAAAAAGCCTCTTCACCACAGACGGCCAACACGAGCAGCAGGCGCGGGAATGCAGCAGCACTGCGCCGCAGGGCCACCCTTTCTTGCTCACCCGATGGGCTCGTGGCCACTGGCCACCCCAGAGCTGTGCCCATCATCATCCCTTTGGAGGAAGTTCCAAAGACATTGAAGCTGGCCCTTTTTTGGCATGTTTTGCTCTGTTTCCCCCCTCTGAGCTGGCTATCAGTGGGAGGCCTCTCCCACAGCGCCCCATCCATCACCTGATCCCCACCCCAGCACCAGAAGGCCACCAGCAAGGTCCCACCTCACTTGCTTCTCCTCAGGACCCCATGTCCCAGAGCTGCCACCAGGGCCCCAAAGGCCCCAAACCCCAAGCAGTGGCAGCAGTATGCCACAGTTCTCAGCAAGCACCCCGCAGAAGATGAAACCGCCCCTCTGAGACATGAGTAACCTCCAGTTCTGCCCACCAGGCACCTGTGCAGGAAGGACACGGGGCAAAGACCTACTAAGAGCACGAACAGCCTCCAGGAAGGCTTTTGGCAGCCCCACGCCCAGTGCGCACAGCCGGTCCCTCTGTTCCCGCGGCGCGCAGCCAGCAGCACATCGAGATGGCGGCAGTCGGCTGCCAGAATTAGCTCTGTCTTAATTAACAGCTTTGCCTTTGTTCTCTGATGATGCTTCAGGCAACGCCAAACCCTTTCTGGAGGACGAAGATCTGGGATCCCAGCGAAAAGGAAACATCAAGAGTTATCGAACGCTGCGGCACAGATCTCCTCCTCAAAAATCCCTTGAAACCGCTTTCAGGACCAAAAGTGTCACAGCCTGTGACTGTCCCCATCCTCCCCTGCTATGAATCCCCCCCGGCCATCCCTGTGGTGGTGGCAACGACGCTGCAAGGGGGGTTTGGGAGGGCTCACCCCAAACCCTTTGAGCTGTGAAGCGGCAAGCACTGGGAGCCTGACAACATTAGGTGCATCACCCAGATGGTGACCAAGGCTCCTGTCCTGCACCAAGGTCAAACAACCCTTCCCCTGCACCAGCCCCGCAGAGCGGAGGAGCTGGCAGAGGACACGGGAGCCTCCCCCAGCCAGAATAAGCACAGGCGCTAAAGCAGCCGTGACGCTCCTGGTTTATTTTCCGAGCGGAGGCCAGGCCTGCGGGAGGGCAGGAAGATTTCCACACAGCACAGGAGCCGTCCTCAGCAGTGCCCTCACATCCCTAATCCTGACAAGGTGGCGCGGGCTGCTCCTACCAACTTGCCCGTGCATTAATTGCAAGGAAAAAGCACGCACCTACAGCGTCCTCCCCGAAGTCAAAGCCTGAGGAGCTGATAAATCCTCTCCCTGATAAGAAAAGCAGATTCCTTCAATTTTCCAGCATTTCAGACTTGTCTAATGTGCCGCAACACGCGAGCTGGGTGAGACAGGTAAGTACGGGCAACGCTGGTGAGCAGCATCCAGCCCCTGCAGCACCGCCTGTGCAGTTGAACCCCCTCCTGCGAGTCCAAATAAATGTAATATGATGTAATAATATTAATTAGCACCAGTAAATGCTCAGTGTATTCAGGGCACGACTCAGTCACTTGGCACAGTGCAGTCCAAACTGCTTACTGTACTCCCAGAAGAAATAACCTCAGGGAGACTTCTGGACTTAAAATACCATAAGGAAACTAAAGAGAGGGAGAGAAGTTATTCTCCTCTTCAGGCATTCACAGAAAATTCAAGTATCTTATCAGAGCAGAAGTAGAAGATGCAGGAAGGACGACTCCTTTGTCATGTGAACAATTTGAGGACTAAATTGAAGCGAGACGCGAAGAAAAAGTAGGTGAGATGAAGGTTAATTTGGCAACCGGAGTGAGAACAGAGGGAGCTAGGGTATGGAAGAGTCTATTAATTCCCTGGGCAAAAGAGATGCAGTCAGAGCCAGGACTCGGAGTGACTCCCTGCACAGTAGCGAAAGATAAATTGCAAGTTCTTCTTGTGGAATATTCTGTTTATTAAGTACAGAAATAGAAGACAGCCAAGTGCCAAGTGCCTCGAGTCTCTCAGTGCCCGAGAGCACATTAATCACTACAGATGATTGAACAAAAGATGAGCGCGGTATTAAGGCAGGCGCTGGTGTAACACCAGGCGTCGTACAACGCAACGGACCCACAACTTTCTCCGCTCCACATTGCCACCAGCTACAGAGGCAGGGAAGGCACCTGCTCCTCTAGCGATGGGCAGCAGGACAACCTTTCTCTGCAGGACGAGGTAAAGATCAGCGAGTTCCCCCCGTAGGAACACAAAAAATTCACTTTGATTTCATAGATGCTGCAATTTCTGCTTCCCAGGTTTTCCCTTTAATTGGGCTTTTTTGGATGGTTGCAAGTCCCAGTGAACATGCCGACCGCAGGACAACACAAGCATGGATCAGGCATGCTCCTTGCTCTGCGTTTTCCCTTTTTTTCCCAGCCTTTCCAGGTGGAAGGATCTCTTTGTTCCCTTTGAAGGCAGAGGATTAACAAAGGCAAATGTGAAAGAGAAAAACAAAATCTCCTTTGTCTGAGGATGGATGACTTCTTTTTATCTGTATCTAATCTGGTTTCGACTTTCATTTCTTCAGGATGAAAAAAATCTGAAGATTAAATTTTATGCCAAGGCAAGCTATAATAAGTGACAGAAACGCTCTGTCTCGGGGTCTCTTCTGGCTCTGTGAAGTCAGCGCATTCACGGTGAAGAAAGTAAAATGTAGACAGACAAACACTTTCAATGGAGATTTAAAATAAAAACCTCTTCTCATGTTCCAGATGCAAAAGCTACAGAAAAATATGTCTCTCCTCCAAGGAAATTTCATTATCTTGAAGCAAAATGCAATTTATCTTTGGAAGCTTTAAAAAAAAAAATAAAAAAGTGGGGAGGGGAACCTGCCACAGGAGTTTCACTTTATCACAGCATTTGGCTTGTTGCAGTCTGAACTGTGGTTCTGCTTCTGGAAACAAACAAGAGATGGGAAGCTTTTAAGGTGCCAGGCTATCTAAAGCAGCAGGGAGGAGGGAGGATGGTCCAGCTTGCTCCGTATCTGCTGCTTCAGGGTCCTGTTCAGAGGGGTTTTTTCTACTGAAATCGCCCATTAGGGTGCCAAAAGCTGGCTGTGTGGGCTGATTTATATCCGCTTCCCATCTCATGCACAGGGAAGTTCCCATTTTTACTACTAGATCGTGATGAATTTCCAATTGTCACCTTGATCAATGGTCCCATGAACACTATCATAAAGGTAATATGATTTTTTTTTCCCCTTTCTTACCACTCACAGGGTAATTACACGGATGATTGCACTCAAGGGCAAGAGCATGTGTCCTGCACCCTTGCACAGAGCACAACACACCAGCATGCACGTGGCACCTGGTGCTACTGGCTTCACCAGGGCAAAACAACACGAGTTTTTTCCCCAGGTAAAGGGAACAAGAACAGGAATATTCAAACTATGTGCTAGACACATAGACAAGCAAGTGAACGTCACTGCAGGCACTGTAGCCTGCCTGCTGTATTTATCATCCATCTCACAGAAGGATGGGCATGAAGGCCAGAAGGTCCTACTGCACCCCCCAACCTGACTGCGTAGGCACTAAACCTCACCCAGCGAGTTTTGCCATGATCACTTGACTGCTTGCGAGAGAAACTTCCATCTCAACAAGGTCTTTACAAAGCTACCCCTTCGTGTATCCCCAGGCACACATTCCAACTGCCCCAGCAGCACTCACGGGCCCTTTCAAACGGGGATGATGGGAACCACAGAGCTGGGTGACAACCTTCAGGCTGCCCTTTCCTCGGCCTCTCCTGGGGGACCAGCTGCAAAGACCATGAGGTGCCACGGCCTGGCTCCTGTCATGCACAGCCTCCTGCTTGGGCAGCCAGGGTCTACACGGTCATAACCCTGCTAGTGACCTGCACATTCCCAGCTCCACTTCGTGCCAGCAATGAGGAGGGGAGAAAGACTTAGTCTCGTTACTCTGACAAGCAGGAAAGGACACTTATCTCCAAGGGATGTGACAACTGCACAGTTCTCAGCTCTCATCCCTCCACACCACAGCTCACGATGCCCAGGCACTTTACGCAGCCACAGTAGAGTGCAATTCTTCAGGCAAGTAGCTGGAAGAGGAATGAAGCGAGTCTTTGTCAGGCTTGATTGGCAAGAGACATCAAGAACCCTGCAAGAGGGGGGTTGAGGAAGTTTTGCATTTCAAACAGGGCAGGCAGAGAGAGGTTTACCCAGAGCAAAGAGGGAAGCAGCAAGGCTGCCGTTTCATCGGTTAACATCTGGCAGCTGCAAAGCTCAGAGATAATTCTGCCTCCATCCTCCAGAGAGTTCGGATCTGGGAGGGATGCCAGAGACACAGCAACCGGGAGGGGTTGAAATTCCTTCACAGAATCCAAAACAGGCAGTCAAACGTCATGATATTCTTCCTCCCTTTCAATAAGTGACTCTTCGATGCTGATTGAGCCTGTGGAAATTTTTTTTTTTGTCTAAGTGGAAGGGGGAGGAGATCCAAGAGGGAGATACAGGTAGGGGAAAGGGAAAACGCAGACAACAGCTTTTGTGACCAAAATCACAGCTTTCTGATCAAAACCTGTAAAGACTTTTGATCAAAGTCTGCAAAGAAAGCTTTTAACTGTTACCTATATTTCCATTTTAAAAAAGCCATCAAGGAAACCAAGTCATTTCCTTTTAAAAATACCAAGGTTTGATTAAAGAAAACCAATAGAAAACTCTGGTTTTAGATAAAAAGAAAGCCAAGCCTGCTCTGATCCTTCAGCCAAAACTTGGAACTTATTCAGGGGTAATTCTGAAAACTAGCAAGCCTGTCCTATAATGGCTTGTGCAAGACCATCACTTGCAACCAGATTATTTCATTGTGGGCAAAAGGATAATCTCCACCCGAGCAGCATCCGGTGCTCCCTGCCTGTCTGCCAGCTTTGCACTTGAGATCACAGAATCAACCAGGTTGGAAGAGCCCTCTGGGATCATCGAGTCCAACCATTGCCCTGACACCACCATGGCAACTAGACCAGGGCACTAAGTGCCATGTCCAGGCTTTTCTTAAACCCCTCCAGAGATGGTGACTCCACCACCTCCCTGGGCAGCCCCTTCCAATGGCTAATGACCCTTGCTGAGAAGAAAAGATGACCCAGCCCAGCCTGGGAAAGTGACGGTCTTCACCGGGAAGGGGTGATAGAGCAACGAGGCAGTCTTTTCAATTACAGAGGAAATTGTCCTAACAAAGTCATGCCCTGAGATCCCCCAGCCTGAGCAGCAGCTGCCAGCCCCAGCCGTGGGTGGGCCTGTGCAGAGACCCCTCAGACCAGAGATGGGGCTCCTTGCTGGTTGAGACTCCCTGGGGAGCACCCGAGCAAGGAGAGCTGCTCTGGGCTCCACCCAGGCCAGCGCTCTCCTCTCCCCAGTTATTCATCGACAAGCAGCAGTGTTAGGCTGAGTCCAGACACCCCATTTTGCTGCTGCCTGTGCTGCACCCCAGGCTGGGGGCCAGCACCCCGAGTCCCCTCCAGCCACGCAGGTGACCGAGGTTTTCTCCCACCAACCTCTGGAGGTCAGCAACCAGCAGCGCTGGGGCTCTGCATTAGCAGCTGCCGTTAAAAAAAAAAAAAAACAAGACCCAGGAAAGCAACACAATGCGAGGAAGGACCCAGTGGTCCTTCCAAGATGCTCCCTCCATACCACAGGTGACCTCAGATACTTGCAGGGGCCAGGCACACATCCCCCCTGCACTGCTCTCCTTCCCTTCAGGCACGCAGGGCCTTTCTCGTTAATAGGAAATGACTAATTTCTAAAGCCTGCTTTACCCATTTAAAAGCGACAGGTCTCGTGCCAATTTGTCCACAAGTAAGCCCCATTTCTGGTAACAGGAATGAATCCACATCTCACTTTGCCAACCTCCAATGTCGTTTTCTCATTTCGCATCTGAAGGACACGAGAGCAAACCCTTTACAGCTAAATCATTACTGAATTTACAGAGGTTAGGAGAAGCTGGTAATGTAAAAAAAAACACTCTTGGTAAATTTATTACCTAGAATCTGACATCGTCCCGCATAAATCTCAGCGTTCCTGGTAAATACAAAGATTTCCAGTAAAGGAAAGACACCAACAAGAGCATAGGCAAGCGAACTGGAGGGTTACTTGGTATGGAGGGGAAGCAGGGCATAGATCACATCCAGACCCGTTAGAAACCCCCAGCAAAACCCACTGTGCAGAGCAGGAAAGGGAAACACCTCCCTCACCTGCTCCAGAAAGGTAAATACTGAGGGAGGAAAGTGGAAGAAATCCTCCTGCTTTCCCCAGCCACACCCAGAAAGGCAGCAGCTCTGCCAGGGCAAGGCAGACATCTCCCAGGGACACGTTTCCTTGGGCATCAGCAGGAAAGCCACCGGCCAGCACCCCTCAAAGCCACAGCTCTGCTGTGTGCCAGAAGCTAAATATTAACCCAAAAAGGAGGAAACCCCCTCAATGGGGCTGTGGCAGGGCATGAGGGCTCCTGGCTGGGCTACAACCCGCTCTCTGCTAGCTGGAAACAAGCTTTCCTGCCCACTGGGAAAGAGTTTTCATTGCTGGTTTTCATCCAGCTCTCTAGGAAAGCAAAAGTCTTGCTTTTGGGTGAAGATCGTTAATCTCATTATTTTTAGATGACATTTCTAGGTGTGTTCTCAAAGCTCCGGGCTTATGGCAGAAGCACAAACAAGAGGACGGGTCCATCACGCGCTGATACGAGCTCACTCCCTAAAATGAGTGGAAGGAGATGAAAGGTAATGAGTCTGGGACTGGGAGGATCAAAGAGGAGAAACGGAGGACGTTTGGCAGAAGACAGCCAACCGCTCCCTCCTCTCCCCATCAAGGGAGGGCTATGGCACCCCAAAAGCTCACTGACAGTTGGCACAGGCTATGGGACGCAGGGTCCAGCCCACCACTGACACACAGGTTCCTCTTCGCAAGCAAACAACTGGACTTACCTTCCACATCCAAAGTGGTCCCACACTGCAGCCTCCCAGGCGGCTCAGTCACGTAACTCAGTCTCAGAGTGATAAGACACAGATGCTCAGGTCAAGCCACCACCCCAGCAGAAGGAACAAACAGCTCCTGCTTTGCCAGAGGAGAAAATAAGCACTTCACCCATCCAGAGCCTCTGCCACCGTGCCAGGAGGCAGCCCTGGCCAGCAGCAGGCCTGCCCTGCCCACCCGTAGCACCATCCCTCTCTGAAGCACCCCATACAGGACCTCAGCCTCTGCAGCAGCACACCAGCTTTACTGGGAAGCAACACTAACATGGTACCCACAGGGAGAGGACAGGCACGATGGGTATTCTGTGTTACAGAACAGCACAAATCAGGCACCCAGATTTCCCACACCAAGGGCAGCTTCCTCAAACACTCACCCACTGCGGGTGCTTTGCTCCTGCACATAGTCCCAATAACATCTCTAGAGCTGCTTGCACTCCTGAGCACCACAACAGACAGCCAGAACCTTCTGCAGTGCACCTGGCTCCTTATTTATCCCGTGACCACATCCCAGCTGCTACTCATTTCTTCCTAACAGGGCTCCTACCAGGACTGGAGAGCCCAGCTGGGCTTCAACTCACAAGCAGTGGGCAAAACCTCTCTGTATCACCCCACCTTCAGCTCTCCCTCACCAGGGGACAGTCCCCGGAGACTACCAGCTGCAGAGGAGCTCCTGGGCTGCCCAAGCTGAGGGAGATGCTTCAAAAGCAGCAGGAAGGGCGATGGGGCTGGGTTGATAGGGTGTGACATGCTCCCAACCCAACTTGCTGCTCCAGGAAGCTCCAGGGCTGCCACCAGCACCTGCACTGCTCCCACCCATCAGCATCTCCTTAAGACCCAGCAGCTTGTGCTCACCCATAGTATTGCTCCCGCTTTCTCCCCGGGAGCTTCAAGCACCTCCTGGTGACATCGCGCTACACCCCCTTCCTCTCCCTGCTCTTTCATTTCTCTCCTCAAAGTTTCACTTCACCTCCCGCCTCCTTGCTTCGGGGGGGGTCATTGTTCACATCTCAGCAGCCCGCAGAGCCACGCCGCTGTGCTGGGAAGGGCTTCACGCCCAGCGCGGAGGTGGGGAGCGGGCGCTGACGTGGTGCCCTCCCAGGGGGAGCAAACACCAGCACCGGCGCAGCTCAAAGCCCCCCTAAGCCTCATGATCTCCCCACAAAACCCGCAAAGAGTTACAACAGTTACGTGGGATTAGGTGTCTGCGTCCATCAGGCAAGCACGTACGTAGAAAAAGGACAACACAGCACAGGCTCAAAATGCAGCGTTTAATTCGCAGGAGCCTACGCACGCACGAAGGTGCTCGGGTCCCGCCAGCACAGCGAGGAGCAGCGAGCCTAAACGCTAAAGAAAGGAACAGGGAAATTGCACCGGTGTCAGACAAAGCTCCCCTGGGCTGGCCGGGCAGGCCCAGGCGGAGGCTCAAAGGTTATCTCCAGATTACAGGTGCGATGCTCCCACAGTCGGGGTGCGGAGACCCAGGCGAGGGAGGAGAGATAACAGCTTGAGCAAAGTGATGATTTTCAGCCTCTTTGGCAACAGCGAAATCGTCCTTTCATTTCAGATGAGCTGATGTTTGTCTCTCTGGGTTTTTTCCAAAGGTCAGAACATCTGTGCAGGTTTGTGTGTGTGTGTGTGTGTGTGTGTGTGTGTTTGAAGCAAAACACTGACCCCTTTATGAGGCTGATTCACTGTTACGTTTAGTTCATTCCATTCATCTCTGTTTAAATAATTTGGAAAAAAATCTTTAAAATCTGTCGCGCTCAAAACCAAACTGTTCACTGAAACTATTTTTTTTAACCGTTTCATTGTTCCTGGTGCCCAACGGCATCACCAGAAGGCCCCCAAACTAACACCAGCCTCCCTCAATCCTCAGCTGCCTGCCTCCCCCTTCTCAAGGACAGCCAAGGCTTTCGGCAGAGTCAAGGATGCCGAGGGCTGACCCAAAGCCACCAGCAAAGCCCTGCTGTGCCATCCCAAGGGCAGTCTCACCACAGAGAACCCACAGCTGGGAAAAAAAAAGATGAAGAACGGGAGATGTGCTGGCTTGGAAGCACCGGAGGGGAGATGCTGCACAGGGACATTTCTCTTCTCAGCTAGAAGTAAGCATGCCCTGTGCTCACCTCGTGCCCGAGCCCCGTCAGCTCTGTAAAACACAGGCTTTGCCCCACTTCTTCTGCTCCAGCCCACACGGCTGGCAGCAGAGGCTGCACCACGCAGGCTAGACTGAACTGAGGGTGCTGGGACAAAAATACATAGTTTGGGTTTTTTTTTTCCCCATTTTCACTGAATGTTGACATCTTGCTGGAATCCAGGCCCCCACGGTTGGTTGTAAATCATCCATCATTCACGATTTAAAAAGAAAAAAATAACCCCTTTGCTGCCCCGTGCCACCAGCGAGCCAGGCCAACGCTTACCAGAGCATGGGGACAGGCACGATGCTGCTGCCCCGGGGCCAGGCAGAGCCTTGGGGCTGATGCCCGCCAGCCCTAACCGTACTTATAATTTTATACATTTCATAAGTGTGTGTATAAAATAATCTACTTATTTTTTTAAAAAAAGAAATCAACAAGTTGAGAACCACAGTACAACAGACAACCTTAGCTGTGAGCCGTTGATTTTTATATAATACATGATATCCGAATACGCCGATTCGACGAGGGGAACGTACCAATTTGGGTAATTGATGAGGCCCTGAGAACACGTATGCGCTGCTGATCTGGTTGCCTTAAAATGTATGTATATTTACAGTGCCAGCTTGTTTGCATTTCTGATGATCCGGAACGCCGAGGAGGCAATCAGCTCCTCCAGCGCACGCAATCAGCGCTGCAGCGGTCGCCGCTCTGTTGTGGGTGAAGCCGCTCAGGCTGTAATTTTAAAGCTGACAAACACCATTAAACTGTTAAATGGAGCAGGGGAGGGCTGCTGCCGAGCCCAGACACCACGGTGGATGCTCCCTTCGGCCGGGAGGACACCCAGGCGGCGCGGGGAGATGGAGGTGGTGAGAAGCGACACCAGGACCTCGGTCTGACCAATGGTCATGATGGGATGACGCTGACACTTTGAGGCTGGGATGTATTTAAGCCTGAGCGTTGGCTCAACTTTTTTCACTGGAAGTTAGTATTCCCTTTCCTCCACGTAAAATCCACTTGAGTAATCAACTGTAAAGCTAATGACTCGGGCCCCAAATCAGCAAAGTCCTTGAGCACACGCTGAAGTCCCATTGAAAGAAATTAGACCTAAGCAGACGCTTTGCTCCAGGGGGAGGGGGCTTTACGTAAAAAGTAGCGAGAAGGCAGCTCAAAATAGGTGTAATATTCTATGGAAGTAAATCACAGCCGCTCGAGTGACCCCTGAGCATCCTGCTCAGTATTTGCAGGGACCCGTCTGAAGAACGGGAAACATAAAGGCTTAGACCTGGCTTTATTTTGTTGGTGGCCAAACCTAAATAGGCGTCAGAGGATAGTCCTGGGACTCCCAGACTGCTCTCAGGTCCACGCTCATGCTGTGAAAGCATCTCCTTGGGTGCCTTGAGCCAGCAGCTGGGGTGGGGATGAAGGGTGCAGCATCCACCATCACCCCAGGCAGGACCAGCATAACCAGCATCTCTCAGCGGTGCCACACTGGGGCACTGGGATCCCCCAGGGAGCTGCAGACAGGCTCTGGCCAGCACCACTCCCTGCAATAAGACACACCGCCGCTGAGCAGCAGGTGGGCAGGGTTAGAGCCCAGGGACCCCGAACCGAGCCCCCTCCTCGCCAGCAGCACTCCCCTGGCTTTTCCGAGGACAAGTGCCCAGGTCAGACTGAGCCTGCACGTCCCCCCAGCTGCACCACGGCCCCGACAACCCCCCTCACGCCTGCTCGCCCGCGGGTTCGCAGAAAGCCAGCGCCTGGGCCCCCCCAGCTACCCCCCGGAGTGACGGGAAGAGCAAAGCTCAAGTTTCCCTGTGCACCGGAGAACAGGAATAGCGTTCGCTCCTGCCAAGGACAACACCTCGCTCTGGCAGGTTGTGCAGGTAATCACCCAGCGCAGCTGAAATCTAGCTACAACTCGCCTTCAAAACGGGATTTTACAGCCCCACGCGACGTTAATGCAGGTATATCAATACACACATACACCCAAAACCGACGTGATCAAAGAAGATGGTTTTCCTGGAAGTTTTCCAGAATTTGGATATCTTTATTACAGTGAATTACTGAGGTCAAAGCCCTAACTTGTGGGAACTGGCTCAGCTCTGCTGAAATCAATACCCCTACGCCAGCTTCTGCTATTTGATGAGGTGGCCCAGGATCTCTGTATTGGCTTTACTGCCTTCTGCCACCATCTGCCCGGTTCCCATTTCAGGGCCTCTTGCTGAAGTTTGCCTTCGGAAAGGAATCCCACCAGGAGGCACAGACTGAGGCTAAAACAAAGCGTGAACAGGGCTCAGAGAGAGGAGAAAAGGGAGCAGATGTGCCGAAGCAGGCGGTGCTTTGCTGGGTGCCCAGCCCTCTGCTAGCCACACGCCGAGCATCCCCCGGCTCTCTGGAGCCAGCTCAGCTCAGACGCAGGGTAACGGGGAGGCTTTTAGAAGTGATAACGAGGAGCGAGCTCCTTGTTGGGGGGTTGAGCAGAGCTGGTGAGCGGCTGCAGCAGGACACGGCCGGCAGCACGTGCGAGGGCAGCTCCTGCCCTGCGCCGTGGCAGCGCCTGCCTGGGCTCTACGCTTTCCTCCGTGGATTAAAAAGCAGAATGCAACCCCATCCATTCAGCTAATCCATCCCTCATTGCTCTAAGTGAACAGGGAGGCTGAACATTTAGTTCACAATTCTTAAAAGATACTAGACTCTTTTATTTTTCAGCTTATTTTAGTTCTGTTTGCAGAGTCCTGGGGAGAGGGTGAACGCTGCAAGCAGAAGACTGGACCAGAACAGCTTTACTTTTAGCTGAGTTCAGTCTCATTTGCCGTCCTGGGGAGGGTTTGCTTGCTTTAGGTCTCCCAGTGCTTTGAAGATTACTCCTCGGTTCCCTGGAGATCCTGAGGTCCAACACTTCCCCTTAATCCCTTCTAAAGAGGTGTCCAGCATAGGGCCAGCCTGAGACACGGCAGACCGAGAGGTGTTCATGCTCTCCCACGTGCACACAGGGTGAAAAGCCATCTGCAAAAACCAGGAAAAAAAAAAAACCACGTTATTAACAGCAGCCTCTTGCAGAAAGTCAAAAGCAAAGTCATAACAGACCTCTTTTACAGAGGCAACTGCAGCCGGCGGGGTAAGAGAGAAGGCCACGCTCGGCCTCCGCGGGGGGACTGAACCAGTTTACGTGCTAATCCCAGTGTGAGCAACCAGAGCTGGCACCAGCCGGAGCCAGTTGTCTGACTTCAGCATTTGGCAGGGAGGGACGGATGAACAGAAATATGTAGCGCAGGCGCTGGCTACCCGAAGCCATGGGTTGTTCGCTGTCAGCAAACGGAGCCAGACAGAAAAATAAATACAGGGAATATCTTGAATTTGGAGAACAATTCCCGTGCCACTGCAGGCGTCAGCAATACCCCTGCCTTTGCTTTTTCAGTGCCTGCAGCACGTTTTACGGCGTGGCCAAGGGCAGGGAGAAAGCTCCCATCCCTCCCCCAGCTCACACGTGTCCGTGCAATGCCTCCAAGCCCAGGGATATCTCAGCATTTGCTATTTCTGAAAAAAAAAAACCATAATCCTGAGGCCAGAGCAGAGGAGGAACGAGGGCAAAGAAGGGCTTTTGGCAGGAGAGCGCTGGAGGATGGTGTTGTGAAGGGGTTATATTCTAGGGGACGGTAGCCTGATGCTCCCATGGGACAGCCAGCCCCATCCTCGCTGACAGCCCAGGACCCAAGCGCCTGTCCACACAGATGCTTTTGGAAACGCCACCTGCACATGTGCAACACCCCGAGCTCCACGCCGCGGTGACAGGGCTGGCACCCGGCTGGCAGCGCAGAGGGCACCGAGGCGGCTCGCGGAGGGAGGGGGGGATGCGAGGCAGCGGGCACATCTAAATAAGGTCACGGAGGGAAGGGCAGGATCATTTTAAACAGTTAAAGTCCCATTTTAATGGGTACCACGAGGGGGAAAACATTCCCATTGGCAAAGGATGAAGCATGTATTTCCTTTTTCCAGAGGGCAGGTTTTGCAGCCGCCCTCCCTGAGGAAACGCAGCACATCTGCATCCGTGCCCCCCTTCCCCACCCCACCACTTCAGAACCTGTTGGTTTATTGTAGCAGGTCGGAGCAGGGGATGTCTCAGGGACTTCTGCTCCTACGCTTTCTAGGAAGCAGAGACACCCAGGTCACGGACAACCCCGCTAACGAGCCCCGTGGGAGAGATGTTGCGGGGTGTCTGCTACCCCGGGGCACAAAATCCACTCGTCCCCTCTGGCTAGTAGCTGCTCAGCACTCGTCCTTTATACCCCTGTCTACTCCAGGTTCAAGGGAAAACCAAGTAGAAATGGCTAAACACTAATCCTGCTCCTCCTCCCAGCGAGGTACCCAGCAAAGCCTCTCCTCCTTCGCTCCCCAAGGAGGGCACGGAGCCCAGGTCCCCCTCCGCAGGGCACAGCACACCTTTTGCTGTGGTCGATACTCCAGTGTGCAGATCAAACGTCCCAGTTCCCAGCCAGCTTCCCCACAGCACGCAGTTAGCTAGGCAGTATTTTCTCCCCAGTTCAACCTCCCCATTTTTTGGAAAAACGTGGCACTACTACTTGCTCAAACGCATATAATATCCTTTTGGCAAAGAAAGAAAATTAAAAGTATTTCCACTGGTGTAGCTGAATGGCCCAACGCCAGCCAAGCTCACAGAGTGCACTCTGATTTGTATTTCAAACCCTACCATCAAGCTTGTCCAGCTTGAACAGCCCAGATCTCCAAGCACCTAGCCTGGGTGTACCCCACCTTCCACCCCAAAAAATCATGAGCATTAGCATTTCTGAGGCCAGCTCAGACAGCTATCTGCTGGAAATACTCAAGGCAAAAGCTGGTGGTGCCTTGGCACACCGGACGCCTCGTCCAGCCCTAGTTTTACGAGTCTCTGCTTTGCATCGGGGTAAGCTCACTGCCACTTAAGCAGATTGGCTCAAGGAGAGCTATTAAATAAGGCTGAGCAGATCAGTCCTTGGAAATGACAGCTCTGGTGAGCCTCACATCTTTCCATCCTCGTGAAGTGATTGTGAGCAGTCCATTTTCTCACGTGTTCACTAGGGAAAATATAACATACCATTTTCCACACCATGACCTGATCCCAGATCTTCCCAAGTGTCTGCTGGCAAACCATGGCCCTGGGTGTGTCCGCTCCGAGACAGACAGGGAGAACGTTCCTCTTTCTAAAAGGACCTAGTTCAGAGGACGGAAGGGTTTTCTAACTCCTTCTGAGGCCACAGGAGTCTGATATCACCTGTGGACTCCAGCATCCTGCATTGCCAGAGCGAGGAAGGTGTGTGTACCCGAGGGGAGAGATGCTGGGTGAAACCCCTGCGTATCACTAAGCACAATCACAGCAGCAACCGCTTCACAGTTCGGTTCTGCCTGGTCTATTCTGAACCTCAGCTGGATTTGGGGCTGGAGGGGCAGCAGCTTGCTCCAGCTCCTGTTGCAGTCCCACTGGCTCTCCCAGGGCGTGGGGGAATTAATAATCAAACATGGGCCAGGTGAGGAGTACCGGGGCTAGAAGGCAGCTGTAATATTTCTCCGAGCCACAGAGCCCTCACTAATATTAATAAACCTGGTGGTTTATTAATAAGCCCATCACCCTGGCTTTGGACACCGCCCCAGGTGAGGGTGGGAGCCACCTACTCTGGTGTATTTGGATACCGAGTGGAAAAGCAGCTAGAAATCCCTGTTTTAACCCTGCTGGATCAGAGCCTGGGTGTTGCCCTTTGTGCTTTAACAGCCCGGCACTTCTCCAGGTGTCTGTGCACAAAGACAGGCAATGTCATCTTCCCGCAGCCCCCTTAACTGCTTATCGATCCCAAAGAGCCTCCAAAGGGATTGCTCTGGCTAGCTATCATCCTCCAGAGCCCGGGAGATCCCCCCTATGCTATAGACATCTCGGTTATAGCTTTATTTACTGTGAGAGAGCAATTAAGCCGTCGCGGTTCGATTTACGGCCAGCACAGATAACTCCTCTTAGCACAAGCCAAGGCCAGTTTAACTTTTGGATGCTTTCCTCTCGCCAGGTGCAAAAAAAAAAACAAAACCTGCTTCATTTGTGCATTTTTTTAAGTCTCTAGCCCAAATTCAAACCTCGTCTGTGATCAGGCCAGTACAAGCCAGGAAATTATTCCCCAGAAGCGCATTTAATAGATTTCCACCGCGCTCATCGCAGTCACAAGTCAGAGCTCAACTCATCCAGCTTTCTTTTCTGAGAGCCGCATCCTGAAGCTGGTATTGGGGGTGTTGGTGCTTTTGGTACCCAAAGGGATTAAAATGTACAGCTCCACGTTCAGGCCAGCACGGCAAAGGCGCCAGGCACAGCAGGAGAAAAGCGCACCCGCGACGCTGCTCCACTTCTTGGACGAGAAAGACACCGTGACGGGAGCAGGGCCACCCGGGCAGGGAGCTGGCGATGGGGGGACCCAGCCACGCGTCCAGCCAGCCTTGGTGGAGGGGCTGGAAGCCAGGACATCCCTCCCAGCCCCTTCCCGACACTCTCCGGGGTGCACTGTGAGCATCCCAGCGCACAAAGCCTCCTGCTGGCCTGAGCCTCAGCTGCTGCTCCAGCAGCGTGCGATGGATAATGTCCATACTTCAGGGCTTTACGGACAAATCACCTGGATGATTGAGCTGCACTTTATTAATTTTTCCAACTACCAGCAGTGAATTAATCCAGCTGGAGACTGCTCTAACTTCTCGCTAACGCCCAGGTTCTCCACATGACCAAATTACCCACGAGGGCAGGTGGGGTTTCAGTGGATCACCTCGACGTCGCTGCGTAACGCTCCCTCCAGACAGCCAAGCTGCTGCCAGCCCGCTGAGAATACACCCAGGTGAGGGGCTGCGGTATTTAAAGAAAACCTCTTTTTAACTAACTTTATGTCTTGGCAGGACAGAGCATTAAGACAGGGGAGAGGAGGGGGAAGCGCTGCCATTTCTGACTTCAGGAGCTGCTACACGGCACCCTGCTCCAGAGCTGCTGCACCCAGCCAGCTCTCTCCTCCTGCTCATTAACTGGACACCCAGTTTCTGTTCTAGGCCTCGTTTCTCCCCCAGCGTGAGATACTTCCTTGACTGATGGTCTGGAGACCGTTGCTGATGGCCCTACAAGAACGATGCCAGCACCCACTCAGCACGCTGACCACCACCCAGCACTCATCAGAGCCATGCAGCAACCCAGCAGCAGTGGCGAATGCCTCAAGACACCACTTTTTCTTAATTATACACTTAGAAAGGTTCTAAATGATACATAAATAAATAAAACATCAACAACGATAGCCTGGCTCCTTTTGAGCTAACCCTTGCGACCAGAGGTAGGCCACGCTCCGCACGCCAGCCCTGCTGGACCGGCGCTGCCTCCCGTCTCTGCTGCCCGACTGAAATGAGATTAAGGTGGTTGTTAATCCTGTCAGTGCTCCTGGAGCAGCGGTTCGGTGTTTGCGTGGAGCGCCCTGGTGATAACCGCAGAGTGCTCTAAAGGCAGCCCCAGCCTACCTGGGTAAACACCCCCTCCCTGCACAATTGCAGGTGCCACCGCCCAGCGAACCCGCTGTCCCTTCTGCCTCCCATTCCTGCGCCCTCCCGGGGCAGCCGGGAAGGAGCAGGGCACTTGTCCCAGCTTGTTTCCCCGATGCCTCTCTGTGCTATGGCACCTGCTTGCATCGGCCTTTCCCGATGCATTCACAGAGGTGCCTTCAGTTGAAAAAACCACCTCAGCCCACGCGTTTGCACCACGCCTGGCCAAGGAAAGGGACCGTCTCCTCGGCGAGCTCGCGTGCATGGTACTGCCACCGTGACTCGAGCTCGCAGGTACAAAGATCAGCCCTGCCGGGAGTACCTTAGCTCATTTCCTCCTTTTGGCACTACTCATCCTACTTACTCCAAGGAAAGCGACGGCACAACCTGCTCCACAGAGTCCCAGAGGTCTCACTCGCATCCTCGCCTCCATGGGAAACGTCAGAAGCTTCTGTATCGCCTGGGCAAGGAGGTAATAACTCGGCAGGCCCCTCGTGTGAGGGACCGATGCCCTCTGAGCAGCCACTGGCTTTTGGAAAATACTGCAGTATTTTTGGAAAATACTCCGTGCCGAGGGCAGCGTCGGCTCCCGGAGGGGCGAGACGGGAGCGCTGGGACGGGAGGTGTGCAGGGGGAGGCTGGGAGCACCGGGGCAGGCACCGCCATCCCTGGGCACACCTACCTGCTTATTTGGCTGTTTGCTCTCGGACAGAGTGAAAACAGAAAATACAGACCTACAGCCCTTGTATTCTTTCCCCTTCTAGCACTTTGGATGATGTCTGAATGTTAATTTAGCAACTTCCAGGCAGGACAGTAGCTTTGTTTTATTCTACGGTGACATATTAATTTAAGGGAAAAAAAAAAGCCATTTGGCATCTGAAATATAGTATCATACCCTGCAGCATTAATTGGTGGCATCAGCACTGTGTAATTTGTTACTGGTGGCATATTTCTCTATGGCTTCATTTCCTTAAAAGCACGGGAATTAATGAGGTGTTCCCGGCGGTCAGGGGCTGGCAGGCACCGGCATAATGCGGGCAACCACCGGCGAGGCGTCCCGGCTGCGCGTACGCGTCAAGAGTTAGTAACCCACTGGTGTAAATACCACAGCTCCCCGCCTCACGGGGATTGATTTACGCTGAGGCAGATGGGTTTGCACCCGCCGAGCGCCGGCCCCGCTATATTTAAGTGCGGAACAAGAATTCACCTCACCTAAGTAATATATGGCCATGTTTAATCACCGATATTTGTTTGTGAGGAGTTACTGAGGATGCCTCTTCCCAGCTAACCGGCACCCTCGGTGATTCCTGCTGAAAAGGAAGCGTCCAGCCCCGTGATGTCATCAGCCCTGTGAATCACAGCCCTTCTGCTGGTACCTTAATTGTATTTCACCTCCTTTTCTTTTACACACGGAGTAACTCCGGGTGGGAAAACACCCATCCGTGGTTAAACAGCCCCAGTGAAGAGCTGCTGAGGGGTTTGTGCCCTGGGATCTGTGTGAGCATCACGTGCGGTTGCAGGGGGGGGAAGTGTCACCCTCGAGGAGGGGCCGGAGATTTGTGGCAGGGGACACCCATGCCCACCCTCGGTGCCTGTTTCAGCCCCACAGCGCAACATCGGCATCCTCGGTGCCAGGGGCTGGAGAGCCAGGGCTGCCGAGGTTGAGCTGTACCGGTGCTACAAGCTGGATGAGGCCAGGGAGGGAGGATGAACCTGCTCTGGGTGACCCTGCTTTGGCAAGGGGTTGGACTAGATGATCTCCAGAGGTCCCTCCCAACCCCAGCCAGGCTGGGATAAGATGCTCCACATGAAGCTTCACGCTTCACAAGTCACAGACCGTAGAGGGGCTGTAAACGAAATAAGAACTGCAAAAACCATTGCAGTAGCACGATGCCGGAGCGTGCCAACATCCACACGCACCCACACACGTGTCTGTACGGAACAACTCACAGGCAGAAGCTCCCAGCCGAGCGCAGAGGTGCTGCACCGCTGGGAGGCCACGGTGATGGGCATGCCGGCCTTGCCACAGCTCCGATCGCTGCGCCTGGCGCCGCACAACCCGCTGCGTTCGGGGCTCCCTCGTGTCGTGCCAGCGCTGCGGCGGAATTAACGCTGCCGGTTTGTTGGTCTGATTGGGAAACACGCTCGGGCCGTTTACTGGAAAAACAAAAATGACATTTCTGTGAGCCAAAAACCCGAGTGAGGGATGGCTGCATCGGGGGCCTTTATGGTAAAGCACAATCAATACTTCGTTACGGGGTCAGAATTCAAACACACAACAGCTCTGACACCACCAGCACGATGAGTTATGTTTCCTGACAACCCCATAACCATCTGGTATCACTTTAAGCAGCACAATATGGGATATAACCGGGGCAGGGGTTTTGCTGGGAGCTCGCGAGCCTTCGCAGCGTGTGAGCATTGCCAGGGTCCAACAGCCCCAGGCAGAGCTTGAGCACCAACAATTTCAGCTCCTTTTTTTTATTTCTTGCTGGAAAACCTTATAAATCAAAATATAGTGTGTCCAGGGGCCCTCTGACCTAACGCTAGAACGGGTTACCCTAAGAAACCCTGCCCATGTTTTACAGGGGCTCAGGATTTATTCTAGGATGACATATTCTATACGTATGCATTATATATTTGTATAAACTTGACCTTTTAAGAGCTGCCCTGTGTACTTGTTGAGCATCACATATAAACCCAATATGAAATATTTCAACCAACAGCGTCAAGATGACAATGTGGGTAAAATTCAGGGCTGGGGGAGGTAGAGAAGAGGCAGGCTCAGAAAATCAAGCACTAAAGAGAAATGTGCTTTAACCCCAGCTCTGCATCGGGTTCACGAGACGCTTCATCCCCAGACCTCGGTCCTCACTCTCCGAGATGCAGGCAGGAGTTCAGATGACCTCTTTGAGGTCCCTGAGGACAAAAACTGGAGATGAAATGGTGACTTTTAGCTGCCAAAATCCTAAAAAAACCTAAACACTCTTTGGGCCGGACAGCAAATAGCAGAAATGTTACAGGATTTAGAAAAAACTCTCCAGTTTCTTACTGAAAGACCTTTCCTACAGGTAACACGATAACTCTGTCATCAACCTCTGTTCGAGCAGAGCAGAAACAACTTGACTCTTCAAGGCAGAGCTGATAACCAGTGGCAGCGAGTTTCCCGACGCAGGGCTTGGGGTATTAACATTTAAAAAATCACGAGACCCTCAAATATCACGACGCTAAGTCTCATGACCTTTAAGTCAAGTAGATTCAGGTTTCTTTTTCTTTGACTCTCACTGTGCTTTTGGGATGGAGATAAAAGACCTTGTTAGGTTTAGGCAATGTTGCAGGGAGTCACCTTCACCCATTTTTTCCCCACGTTTACATTTCTGGTCCCCTAAATTCCGTTATTGTAAGCACTGATTTATTTTTAAATAGTTCTTTTCAGTGCTGACGCATTTTGCTAATCCTTGTTTTTAAGCCAATTCGTGAAAGATTTTAAAGCTCGGTTGAAATTAATCTCCTTTTGAAGCTCAGCCTGACCAGAACCAACATTAAGCAGGTCCTGAAGTTTGTCCAAGTCATCTCACAAAGAAAAATCTCTTTCCACCGCGCTAGGAACGGCCTTATGCCTTTCACAAGTTGAAAGGAGAGGACTAAGATTCAAAGACAGAATATTAGAAAATTGTGAAGGCCGAGGTCCCAAAGCACAGCCCTGGGTGCACAACACCCGAGCAGTCCTTACTCAATCCTTTGGCCACGTTTCTGCCTTCGATAACACATTTTCCTGAAAAATCAAAGCTCCCCTCAGAGAAAGCCTTGCACGGGGCTGCAGAGATTCTGTTGGCTGAAATCAAACTGTAGAGTCAGGTGTTTGATGGCTGCTCCACAGCACCGAGTGAAAGCCCTTTCCTGCTTGTCTTCTGCATGGCCAAGGTGTGTGTTTTAGATAAAAGCCCCATTTCTGACTGAGGCACTCAGAAGCGAGAGGACAGGGTCTGCTCCTGCTCTCCCCATCTTTCTCACCATCACACGTGGCTCCTGGCCCTCGGCTCTACCTGCTGCCATGAGCCTCTCCCCTCCCTGCGGTCCTGAGTCACCCCGCAGGCAGGGACCCCCCGACATCCCCTCCTCCAGATTTCAAACAGACACAGGAAGCCACCAAATCCTGCTGCCCACGTTCAGCCAGCCCCAGCCTTCTGCCTTGCTGGCCGCTGCCCCGCAAACCTCTCGGCTGCTCCACGTCGCACCGAGGCTGGATGGAGCCGGGGACGCTGGCAGCCAGCTCGGTGTGCGCCGGCACGGCTTGGCAACGCCCAGCCACCTCCGCCAGCTCGCTCTATTTGTATGTGCAGATAAATATACACGAGGCAGAGCTGAAAAGACGGAGTCAGCTCCTCTCTGAAGTCCTTCAGCTCCTGTTACGGCCAGATCCCCAGCGCCCCGTGGCACGCACGCTCTTTATAGCAGCCCTCAGCCTGGCACAAGCGCAAAGCAGATGGTCATAACGACTTGGCCCGGGGCCGCTGTCAGCCCCCAGCTCCTGGCCTCACATGATGTCCACCGTGCCACCTGGGCCTCCTGCGGGGCTGGACACAGCACACCCGGGGGCAAAGCCGGAGCAGCTGCTGGCATGGCAGGGGTTAACACTGAGCAGTCCCAAAAATCGCCAGCTCATGGTGCCCCAGCATCTCCATCTGCCAGGGATGCTGCTGCTCCTGAGCAATGGGCTGGGGTAGCTGTGGGCACAAGTCAGCAAGGAGAGACCCCCCAAGCAACACTGAGTGGCAGAAGGATGCAGGACCTCAGGCAAACCCTCCAAAGCCTTGTTATCACCCAGTGAGTCCCTCCTCTTGCTGGCCATTGCTGATGCAGCTCCGTCCTGCTGCTGCAGCTACCCCCAGGTCCCAGGACGCACCCGCTGCTGCTGTCTGCCCCCAAAACAAGGGCACAAGGGGCAGAAAACACCAGAGTGGGGCACGTGGCCAGGGCTGTGGGAGGAGCAGGGAGAGAGGTGGCAATAGCAGGGGCAGAAAGCTCATCCCATGCCCGGCCAGCCTCCCCCAAAAGGGGTGAGGAGCCAGTGGGGAGCCTGGGCACGGCCACCACGCACCGTCCCCGCGGGTCTGGGGACATGGGCTGGGGAGCCTGAGGCAGGAGAGAAGGCCTGTGCAGAGGCAGCGGTGTGCATCGCTCGGGTGTTTCCCCCACAAATTACAGGGTTTGCATCACCACCCCTAAACTGGGGGGGTTTTGCCAAGAGCAACAGCGGCTCCAGGCACACGAGAGCCCCCGTGGTGCTGGCACAGCGGGGGCTCGGTGATGTGTTGGTGAGGGAGTTACCGCAGCACTAACAGCCACGAGCACGCGAGCGCCTGCCCCAGCTCCCACCGAGGAGCCCGCAGGGCCATAACGAGGAGAGGCAGCACCGCTCCAACTTCCTGGCGCTCGGGGAATCTTCCCGGATCCCCTTACGTCCGTGTGTCCTTGGCTCATCTCTGTACAGTTGAAAAACACTGTAAGGGGAGCCAGTTAATCGAGCCAGCGGGGCTCACGGAGAGGAACCCAGGGAAACAGCTCCTGCCCGCTGTGCTTCACTGGAGAGCGGGGGGTTTAACCGAACCAGCCTGTGTTCGCAGCCCTGCTGCCTCCCGTCAGGCTGCTCTACAACACGGCCCCAAGGAGCGGCCAGTTCCCCACCATTTGGGCTCATCAAATTAACCAGAAGGTGTTAATCATAGAACCACGGAATCGTTTTGGTTGGAAAGGACCTTTAAGATCACCGAGTCCAACCATTAACCCAGCACTGCCAAGGCCACCACTAACCCATGTCCCTCAGCACCACATCTATACAGCTTTTAAATCCCTCCAGGGATGGGGACTCCACCACTGCCCTGGGCAGCCTGTTCCAGTGCTTGACAGCCCTTGTGGTGAGACATTTTCCCTGATCTCCGATCTAAACCTCCCCTGGCACAACTTGAGGCCATTTCCTCCCATCCTGTCACTTGTTACCTGGGAGAAGAGACCGACCCCCCCTCGCTACACCCTCCTTTCAGGCAGTTGTAGAGAGCGAGAAGGTCTCCCCTCAGCCTCCTTTTCTCCAGGCTAAACCCCCCCAGGTCCCTCAGCCACTCCTCATCACACTTGTGCTCCAGACCCCTCACCAGCTTCGTTGCCCTTCTCTAGACTCATTCCAGCACCTCAAAGTCTTTCTTGTAGTGAGGGGCCCAGAACTGAACACAGGATTTGAGGTGTGGCCTCACCAGTGCCGAGTGGTGACAGCTGGATGCCACCTCCAAGCTGACACGGAAGCAGGGGGACGAGGACGGCGGGGAGGCTGTCAGGGCAATGCCCCTCGGGGTTTACCCCGCTGGTGATGCGTGTCACGACCTGCACGGTCTTAGTGCGCAGCACGAAAGGCTCCGGGTCCACGGGGGGATGTTCCTAGGCACTGCCGCGATACAAATAAATAACGATAATAATACTCGGGGCAGGGCAGGGGGGGTCTGTCATCTGACCCAGCGCCGGGGAAAGAGCACAGAGCTGGCTGCCCGCGCCAGCGATCCGATCCGAATCTGCTGACATTTGGCTGCGGGCGGGAAGGGCTGACAGTTGTTTCGCAGGGGAGCGGCCGCGGGCAGCTCGACCGCGGGCCCGAGGGCGATGGGGTGGGCTGCCACGGCACACTGGAGCCTTGCTGGCACCAGGACCCGCACGGCCAGGCTTCACTGGTGCCAACCACTCAAGCGGCCGCGCTCCAAACACCGAGTGCTCCACGCACGCAACGCCCAGGAGCCCTTATCTTACCTCTTTGATGGGTGTTTATTTCAGGAACACTTCCAGAGCGATGGAGATGCTTTGTCTCTTCAGTACAGTGTTTTTTTTGTCGAACGGGGACCGGTCCTCATTGCCTCGGCTCTGTGGTCACAGGGGTTGGGTCTTTTGCTTGAATAACCCTAAAGCAGAGAGGGACACAAATGAGGAGAGCCAGACATGCACCCAGACCAAAGGCACTGGCTCCCCGGGGTAGGGAGAAGGCAGAAGGTGCTGCCACGTGCGTGTCGCCAATGGCTCCCCCTTGGGATAAACCGCGTGAGAGAAGCAAAACACAGAGGTGAGGGAGAACTACTCACTGCCAGGCCGCTCTACTCACTACTCTTGGTCGCTTGAGACTGCGAACTGACGGTCGCGTTGTCCTTGCAGGCTCTGCCGGTGCTGTGGAGGCGAAGAGGAAGGCAAAGCCGACGAGCTCAGTAAGTCAGCACTAGCAGCAGATTAGGTGGCACCTGAAGGACAGCGCGCTGGGGCTCACGGAGGGCACCACCTCACCTCTCCTGCTCTTCTGCTTTCTGAGGGCCTTGGGAAAAATAAAACAGCTTTCACTGATCTTACCAACCAGGAGGGATAAACTCCAAGTGATGTTGTACCAGGATGTGACACACAAATTACCAGCATCACCACCCCAGTTCCCTAATCTCCAGGGAAATTTTAAATAGTGTGAATGATTGAAGCCACAAAGCTTTGCTGCTGGTGTTCCAGTATGGTGGTGTAGCTCACTTCTGAATTTGCTGCTCTTTTACCTCCCTAGAAGTATGTCAATATTTTACACAATGACGATGTCAATATTTTACACGATGACGATGTCAATATTTTACACGATGTAACACAATATTTTTGGAAAGGAAAAAAAAAAAGCTTACTCTTGCTAGCAATGAAGTGACTGATAGTCCTTCCCACCCAGTCTGGCTGCGCTGAACCTAAGCACGTCCACTCTTGCCTTTGATCGCGATGATGTGTGCTTGGCTGGATGAGCAGGGAAGGGAGGGCGGCTGGTAGCCACCGGCTCATCTCCGACAGAACCAAATTACAGGCTCTGCTGAGCACAGTGGCTGTTCCAGCGCTACGGTAAACCTGGGACTTCTCTGGGCAATCTGAAGGAGCCGGCGGGCAAGGGAAGGCAAAGCAGAGCGTCGTTCCTGGGGTAACGGTCCATGCACGCTCCTCCTCCCCCAAAGCTCCTCAGGAGCCGGCAGGAACGGAGCCCATCACGTTTCCAACAGGGAAGCCGAGCGAGCAGCGCTGTCCTTGCCACTGTCTCAATGACACCAATAAAGTGCCGCAGAGCTAAGGGGGGCAAATGGTAAATCTCCAGCTAAGAACAATGACAATGGAAGTACAGACGTGAAAATTCATTACTCGGGAGCTATCCTGAGGGACCCCCTCAGGCTTTCGGGGTTGCTTTGACCCGCTGGGTCTGGCTCCAACACTCAGGCCAATGAGCTGTGCTGCTGCCTGTGCTTTCCTCCCCTTTTTTTCCCCATTTCGACCCACAACATCATGCCACGCAGCACTCAGCTTCCTCAAACCACGCAAGCAGAACAAAAAGCATAACGTGGTTTTTGGTCAGCTGCTCGAGGATAGAGTCTAATAACATTTTCTCCTATTTCCAACAGCCCACGTGGAGGTGGTAGCGGTGACCGGACAAGACAGCCAGCCCAGCTCCACAGGTGAGCTCGTTCCCTTCTGAGCAGATAAGTCTCTCCTGCCTACTCTCCAGTCTCCCGGAGCAGAAGGGATCTATTTCAACACTGCTCATGTTGCCCAGGATGCCCCAGCATCCTGCCAGGTTTCTGCAAAGTTAGAGATGCCCAGCAGGCATCTCCATGGCAACCCTCGATGCTCCTTCCACCGGGCACAGTGTCCGTGTCGGAGCGGCAGGCTGTCGGGTTCATCTCCTACCGCCTTTTGGACCAGCAACGGGAACCGAAAGGGTGTCTGGCTCCTCTCGATGCATTACCAGGCTGCTGGGGAGCAGCACACCTCGGGGTTTTGACCTGGGGAACCGGCCAACCCGCTCATCCAAGCTGGTAACAAAACACCTGGCAAAGCATGAAGGTTTGGCCGGTGCAAAAACGCTTCGGTGGTTTGGACTTCTCTCACGGCCAGGGTGGACGGCAGCGAGCGCAGGCAGCCCGGAGTTGGCAAACGGCCCGTGCCTCCAGCAAGCACCCCATTTTGGTGCTTGATAGAGCAAACCCATGTGTCTGCTCCCAGCAACTGCCCGCAGCACAGTGCAAGGCAGGGGCAGCTCCAGGCAGCACTTCCCTTCTGGTCCTTGACCAAAAGGAAAGAGTTTATGTGTGGAAGAAATAACCCTGCCTCCCTTTGGACACATTATTCCTGCCAGCCAGCTTCACGTGTTCTCAGGGACACAGCAGACCTCCTTCGTGTCACTCCTAGTCCTGGGAACACACGGAGTCAGCAGTACTCCTGGTTCAAGGACCCTTTTGTAGCAAAGCCAGGCCCAACTCACCACAAATTAAGTTTACCCATCCCCTATTGGCATCATAACAGCTCCTTCAGCCCTGACAAGCACCACATTCCTCATGCAAGGGCACCTGAGATCATGTTTTGGTAGACGCAGTTCAGCGCGGTACCCACTGACACACCAGGGTTACTCCTCTGAACACAGATCTCACAGCAAATTCAAACTGTTCAGCCCTTACTCCTGATGCTGCTTTGTCCCACCAGCAGCAGATATGCATAGACCACCTCAAAGACAAGAGATAGTTTCCTCAATAGCTTCTCTAAGTCATCAGCATACTTGCTTCTGTTGCAACCGTTGTGTCACCAGCTCCTCCAATAGCTCAGGTGTCCATGACCACCACGCAGAGCATCCGGCTCCTTCCACAGCATCGTGGTACCTTGGGTTAAGAAGAAATAGCCTCAGTGAGAATGGTTTCACGACCTTGCCTCCAAATAACTGTTCAGGTCCTCTAGCTCCAGGTAAATGCAACCAGGGAGCGTGCCCATCTGCAGAGAAAGCTCCCAAGGAACAACCAACCCACTCTTCGGGGGTTTAGTCCCCCACAAGGTCACTATCACTCCAGAGTGTTGATTACTACCATGTCTGCTTTCCCTTAAACACCACTACCGAGCTGCACGTGTTTCTTCCAAACTTGCTTTCTATTTATGTTTGTCATTGTATTATAAAGTACCAGGCTGATTGAGCAGAGGAGATAACTCATTCATCTCCTGGGTCAACAAGAGGAAGGGCTTTGCTCATCACTGCAGCACAGAGGTGTTGATAAAACACAAAAGACAACACTCGGTCTAGCAAAGTGCCTTCTGCATCCCCCAGGAAGTGACATGTTGCTCATTTAATTAGAGGGGGCAAGGCTCCCTCCTGAATAAACCAGAAACAGCCTTCCAGGGAAAAAATAAACCTGCCTGGGTATTCTGGAGGACTCTCGGAAAGAAGAGCTACACAAAAGCTCCCCCCAGACCTGCACAGCACAAGAGCCAGAGTTCTGGAGAAGGGGTATGTCCAGAAAGCCCGTCTGCTCAGGGGGCAGATATATTGTCCCTGGAAAAGCCAAACGAGCCATCTGGAGAGCTGGTCTGGTGATGGTTGGGAGAGGATGAAACCTCTTCCAGGGACCAGCCCGGAGAGCTCACTGGAGAGGTCAGGGCAGTGAGTCTGTCACACGTGCCCTCACTGCCTTCAAAGGATGAGCTATCTGGAGATTATAAACAGATTAATGCCTTAATGACCGCACGCAGCCTGGCCAGAACCACTCTCCTCATCTACAAAGGCCAGCAACAAAAAGTAAGCCAAGCAGCACACTGAAGGTCAACAGCTCTGTGCTCTGGGAGACAAGGCAGCACAGCTCTCCTGCCCTGTCAACCTCTGGTGGCCAACGTCCTGCCAATGGCCCCCTCCCTCCCTCCAGCAGCCCTGTGTGCTGGGGACAAAGGCAGCCCTGCCTCGGGCTGCCACGGCATGTGTGGATGGGGACCATCCTGCCAGAGCTACCCAAAGTGGCTGAGGACACAAGGCCACTCCTGCAGGTCTCTGCCACAGGGCATCAACGTTGGTATTTTCAACTTTTAAGACACCTTAGCAAAACATCTGGTGAACCTTCAGTTGCTGAAAGCTCGCTCTTCAAGGAATGAAGAGCAGCCATCATCACGGCGACGTTGTTTTTCACTGAAAAAAAAAAAAGGAAGCAGCAGAAACCTGCAGAAATATTTGCAGTCCTCTCTCTGAGCACAGAGAGGTGACACTCGTACTCCCTGAGCCACAGCTCCGCTCCTCACCCAGCCCTGCACTCAGTGTATGGCTGCTTCCAGCATCTCCGCGCAGGCAGCCCGGGCGAGGGTGGCCACACGGTCCCCAGGGGAACGACTCCTGTGCCGTATCACTAGCCAGGGGCCAGCCAGGCGTGGCTTTTATGGACCAGCAATCCCCTCCGAGATGCATCACCTCCTGCCAGGGGCTCGCCCACCTGGGGACAGCTACTTCCCCAAGGCAGGTGGACCCCAGCTTCAAAGCATCGCTCCCAGCGCGCCTCCTCCTGGGGGTCGTGGCGTTCGATTCAGCTCTGCACCAGCCCTCATTGTCTCCCCGCAATCTAAATACGTCCTGACCTCTCCTCGCAGGACTTCCCCAGCCCTCAATTAGCTCGCCGGTTCTGTGGATAGCAGGAAACTGAATACACGGGTGTATAGTTCAGTGGAAAGTTCTGCTGCCGTCTTAAATCATAAAGCACAGCTGCTGACGCGGCAGAAGCCGCAAACCGAACAGAGCGGCTGTGGGTTGGGAGCCGCTGGGAGGAGGAGGAGGGCAGCGACTCGCAGCTCTGTTGGAGGGAGGGAGGAAGGACAGGCCAAAAGAGGAGATTAAAACTCATCAGAGCGCAATTGTAATGAGTTATCCAACACGGACGCTCCAAAGTGAACTCGTAATTGAGGGAGAAAAGGGCAGCGGAGATTCAGTGTCTGCAAATGCAAAGTAACACTGGGGGAAAAAAAGAAAAAAACAAACTCCAAATATATACACACACAATAATGGGCTGTAAATGAGCTACGCTGAGTCGGGAGACAGATCTCGGGAGTCTTTGTGGACAGCTCTGTGAAAACACCCGCTCGGTGGCGGGCGAACAAAGCCAAGCCAGCGCTGGGACAGGGCTTGAACGGGAAGGGCACGGAGAAGGAGACAGAAATCACACGTGTCCGGCCCCGGTCCCCCGTCTCAAGAGGGGTACGGTAGAGCTTACAAGGGCACGAGGAGCAGCAGCGGGGAACAACTCCTGCACAACGTCTCTACAGCTTGGAGGTGCCTACTGCTGATGCCTCCATGGACGGCGCAGGTGGGAGAAACAGGGGTGGTGTTTGTCGGAACACAAGGACCAGTAAGCACCAAGTGAAAGGCAGAAGTTTTAAAGCAATGAGTATTAGCATTTACTAAAGGTCTCATCAAGGGCATGTTAGTCCCAAACTAAATTAAAGGGGCTGGGATTCATCTACAGGCGGCATTGGCATTGCCTCCACTGGAGTTACATGCCCAGGCTTCCTCTCCAGACAGCGAAGACCCTGTTCCACCGAGGTGTAAGCCATCTCCCAGGGTGGACACCTAGAGCAGGTGAGGAGAACATGCCCCGTGTCTCTGCACCGAGGAGGAGGGCAGCCCTAGCCCTTTTTCCAGGTGCAGGCATCTACAACGGTCTTGGGAAAGCACTTGGGCACCCTCAAGCACAGCCCTAGCAGGACCGAGGTCTCCAGCAGCCACCATTCATCAGGGAACCTTCCCCCCACACCTCGGGCCGGAGCCTTCAGGGCCGCAGCGCAGGCAGGGCGCCTGCAGAAGAGTTAAAACCGCTTTCCCGGGGAACGCAGCCTGCAATTTTCCGTTCTACCCAACGGAATTCAAATAACCTAATTCTTGCTCTACATTTGCACGGTCTCTCTCTCTGCCGGCTCACCCCTGGAGAAACGACAGCCGTGTGGTAAATACACGTAATCACGCCACTCTGATAGCTTCTCTTGTTCTCTGGTCATTAATTCATCTCCCTGGGACTCAGGTGAACATTTTGAATCCTGCAGCAGATCCAAAGAGCTGCTTTTATTTTAAAATCAACACAGCAATAAAAGGCTTTCTCCTTTCCCTCCTCAAAATGTAAATTTTCCTTTTTTTTTTTTTAGCTTCAAAAATATCCTGGCACACAGGCAGATGTTGCTGGTTGCGACCTTATCTCAGGCCAATGATGGGGGGTCCCTGTGCACGAGAAATCGCACGGCTCTATAGACCTCCTGGACAAGGGGGACAGGCAGCAGCACCCACCTCGAGGAAAGCCTTTGCCTTCGTTCTCATGGCACTGCCCTAAAAACACGATCAGAAACCTTCCCCTTGCCCCTCTCAAGGTATCCGTTTGTTGGGAAAACAGAGAAGAAAAGGAAGTGCAAGAGAGCCCTCCAAAAACAACTCCCTTCTCCCTGAACGATCATTTTTTCTAGGGAAGCAGAAACTTCCCGCAGATGCTTTAATCATGCTGGAAACACGTTTTGGCTGAAGGCAGCTGGGGCCGTCGGAGGAAGGAGCGCGGAGCAGTGCTCAGCCCGCGGTGCTGCTGCCTGTGGCGGCGGGGCCAGCTCACCATCAACAGGAACAAAATCAGACTCTACTAATTTTTACAGCCCACCAGGAAGGAAAGCGCCAGCAGCGACCGAAGCAGCGGCCGCCACGTGCTCAGCTGCGCAGGCTCCAGCTCAGAGCTGCCAGGGAACAAAACCATCAGCTCCACATCAGCGAGTGCCACCACAACGTTCATCTGGGCGTCCGCACCCAGTTCAGCTCGTGTTCTTGGTGTGACTTGGGTTGCGCCACTGAAACCTGCTTTTACCGATATCTCCAGCCACATTTGGAGCGAGGCCACGAAGATGCTCAGAGGGCTGGAGCCCCTCCGCTAAGGAGACAGGATGAGAGAGCTGGGGCTGTTCAGCCTGGAGAAGAGAAGGCTCCAGGGAGACCTTCTAGCACCTTCCAGTGCCTGAAGGAGCTACAGGAAAGCAGGAGAGGGGCTTTTTACAAGGGCACAGAGTGACAGGATGAGGGGGAACGGTTTTAAACTGAAAGAGGGGAGATTGAGATGAGATATGAGGAAGAAATTCTTTGCTGCGAGGGTGGTGAGACCCTGGCCCAGGTTGCCCAGAGAAGCTGTGGCTGCCCCCTCCCTGGCAGTGTTCAAGGCCAGGTTGGATGGGGCTGGGAGCAACCTGGTCTGGTGGAAGGTGTCCCTGCCCGTGGCAGGGGCTTGGAACTAGATGGTCTTTAAGGTCCCTTCCAACCCAAACCAGTCTGTAATTCTATGACTTCTTTCCTTCTTGTCACTGAGCCATCACCCTTCTGGAGCCAGAGAGGAACGAGGTTAAGAGCAGGCCTGGAGAGGAGCTGCTGTGCTGGAGGAGCAAGCCAGGACGTGCAGGGAAATCACTGGTGATGGGAGGCAGCAGCGGCGCAAAGTGGGTTGGTGGGATGATGCATTGGCTGGAGCAGTTTGGTGCAGGATCTGGATGACACCAGAATTAGGGTTTGGCAGTGCCGATGAGTAGTTCAGGAGATCCCCACCCGGGAAGATGCGAGAGAAGGGACCCACAGGAACAGGGGCTGCACCTCAGACGAGCGGCTGGGGCAGCGGGGAGGAAAGGGTGCTCCTCGCCGGGTGGCACGGGCAGGAGCGGCAGGGCTCGGTGACAGGTGACAGGGGGGTGCTAAAGGCCACCAGGCAGATGGCGAAACTGTGATTAGAAAGTCACTCCAGCCATAAATCTCAGAGACCTGAACCGGAGACGGGCAAGCCCCAGATGGCTTGGAAAGCCTGCCTGGTGGAGCCCAGCGCCTCGCACGCATCTGTGCCTCCCTCCTCCTCCTCCTCACGTTTAACCACCTCCAGCCAGCTCCTCACAGCCGAACCGCAGACCCCTGAACCTAAAGCTGCTCCAATGCACGAACCACAGAGCAAAACCACTGCCTGGACCCCAAAAATGTTATCCACTCCCAACATGGGACTCTCTCTGCATTACGGGTGGTTACATGCAATGTCCCATCCCTGACGCTCCCCTCTTGGCAGGGGTGCTGCGGGCACAGCCAAGGGGTCCCGGAGGGTGGAGGACCGTGCAAAGCTGGGAGGAGGAAGGTTCCCCACAACCACGTACGCTATTTCTGGATATGCTGAGGAGCTGCTCAGGGCTGGATTTGCAGGCAGGCATGGGGGTGTATCGGCTGTCCGTGCTTTGGAAGGGGCTCAGGAACAGAGAAGGGGCAGGAGATTGGGAGGGAACAGGATTTATATAGAGATCCACGGGGAAAACCCGTGTCTCCAAACACGAGTAACCCAACACCGGGCAGTAGTACCAGCTCCTGCCTGCGGATCCAGGACAACTCCCCAGAGGAACCTGCCTGAAAACCCCTCGCGACACCCACAAAAAGGCACCTTGCCCGTGCCGAGCTCCCGGACCCCCCCTCTGCCAGCCGGTGCCTCCCGCAGCCCTTCCCAACGCTGCCGGAGAGCCCTTGAGCCCACAGGTGCCGTCGCTCCCCCGGGACCCCCGGCCAAGCCGCCCGGGGCTGGCCCTGCGGCCGGGATGGGGGCCAGCGGTAAAATTAGACAGCGTCTCCCTGCCAGCCCCTTCTCCGAGCTGCAGGGGCCCGCCGAGCCCAGTTGCTAACCCACACTGTAACCCTGCTTGTCCCCCATTTTGTAGGGCCAGGAGAGGCTCTAGAAAGCTGGGGATTTGCACAGCTTTCCTTTTTGATTCGCAGCCCCCAGCTACCCGGGCTCGCAGGCTGATGGGGACAGAGGGAGGTGGGTATTTTTTGGCTCCTTTGGGACAGGCTGGCTCGCACCCTGCCCTTCCCCTCGCTGCTGTCCCTCCGCACACCGAGCGGCCCTGCGGAGACCGATCCTCCCCACCGCAAATGGCTGCTCGTGCCCCGCTTCCAGCCCCTTTCTCCCCGCCGCAGCTGCTGCCCTCCTCCTGCAGCAGTTATTGTTATTATTTATACTCCTAAGCATCCTTTAAGTTTCTGCCAGGGGAGAGGATCAAAAGAGAAAGCCTTTTAAGGATTTCTGCCAGCGCCAGGAAGCGGATCCCCCCCCTCCCCAGCGAACAGTGCTGCTGGGGGATTTGAGTGTAGACAAGTGCTTAAAGCTGAAAAGGGCAGAGAGAGGGGAGGGGGAGCTGGGGCCACGCTCTGAAACCAGACCCCCGCCCTGGCCGCAGCGCAGCTCCTTCCTCTGCTTTAGGAACCGGATCCCTCCCGCGATTTCCTTTCCAAGGTGACTCGTAACCTCTTCATTAGGGTGGGCTTTGGCCGAGCGCTCATGGTGCAGTTGGCTCGGCGGGGAGCGCGCGTCGCCTTTCCCTGGGGGGGAAACACACGCAGCGGCTGCAGCTCCGCGGGACGGCCGGCGCCCCGGCCATGCTCTGATGGGTACCATGGACTTTAAGGCAGACCCCAGCACCGTAACCATCAATTTGCTGCTCATCGTCCACCCTGAGGAGACAGCAAGCAAGCAGAAAGGGCAGCGGGAGAGGCAGCCGGGAGGCGGCCGCGGCGCAGGTACCGTCTGGCCGCCGCGGGTGCGAGGGAGGGGAGGGCTGCAGGTGCAGCAGCTTGGGAGCAGGGTTTAGGCTTTCCCCCCACCCTTTCTCTCTCCTTTTTTCCTTTGCAAAAATCCCAAACTCGAGGCTTTTTGTTGCAGAAGACAGTGCTCCCGGTGCAGCAGAGCCCGTGCACGGTGCGTGCCGCGTGCCGTCAGTGTCTGGCTCTGGTGCACCAGGAGGTCACACGCACACACACACTAATCCCAGGACCACGTTTGCACCTCGCTCTGTCCCTGCGGTGGCCCCGAGATGCCTCCGTGGGCTCTCTAGGCATTGTCTCCAGGGAGCAGGGCAAGAGCTCGGCAGTTTCACCCCAGACCAGCGCCTACTACAACGGAGCACAGGGGCAAAACTGTTTTGTTTGAAGCGTGTCTAAGCTTTGTCTCCAAGGATGACTACCCCGAGCCATTTATAGCTACAGTTTGGGACGGTCTCCCTGGCCCAGCTCCTATCCTTCAGGGGATCTTCCAAAAAGCAAAGGCTGTGCTCTGCAAGGGGACCCTCCCTGCAGAAGTAACAGGACAAAAAGGAGTATTCCTGCTCTAAAATCTTGGGGGAAAGACACATTTTCAGACAACCCGTTCCAGGCTAGCAAGGATAGGCAGAGCTAACACAGAAGTTGTGTTTGCGCTCCATCTAACACGGCATCCAGCACCTCCCCAAATACAAGCAAGCCCTATGGAAGCAACCTGGACGTGGACTATTGCACTTTCTTCCTCCTGGTATCTTATGCTCTAGCAACAGGGGCTGCAACAACCGCTGCAGACGAGGCAGGGAAGGTGGATCCCGATGGCACCCTGGTTACACGGAAGGTTTTGGGGTGCTTGGCCTCCAGGCAGTGCCAGAACATCATTGCAGGAGGACAGCCTGCCAACCTCGTGTTTATATTTTACAGGTTTGCAGGACGATGGAAATGGGAACGGCAGGTCACAGCCACCTCAGGGGAGAGACCTTAACGGTACGTCACCTTCTCGCTCTGCTGACAGACTAACCCAGTACGCCAAACCCCTTCACAAGCTTTTAGCACCCAGCTGTGCCTCTTGAGCAACAACCCATCCCTCTCCAGCACTTTGGGGGGCTCCGATGGAGGCCATGTGCCACGGGAAGTGTCCCCTCCACATAGAACCACAGAATCGTTTTGGTTGGAAAAGACCTTTAAGACCATCGAGTCCAACCATTAACCCAGCACTGCCAAGGCCACCACTAACCCATGTCCCATTCCTGCTCATCTACACGGCTTTTAAATCCCTCCAGGGATGGGGACTCCACCACTGCCCTGGGCAGCCTGTTACAGTGCTTGACAACCCTTTCGGTGAAGAAACGTTTCCTGATCTCTAATCTAAACTTCCCCTGGCACAACTTGAGGCTGTTTCCTCTCGTCCATGCTCACGACAGAGCCCGCACACGGCCATCTGCAGGTGACTCTCCTGCGAGCTGCTGTGCAGCTCGGTCATATTTCAGGTGCACGGAGCTCTTACGTTTCGCAGCCAGCTGATGGCAGGGGAAATTCAGTGCCCCGAATTGCTCAGGTTGCAGATTGAGCTTCCAGAGACTTCCCCAGCACTCCCACAGCCTAAGCAGGCTCTGGGGTGCACAGGGAACCTTTCCTTCCACAGGCCAAGCAAGAGCAGCACGCAAAAGCCCCGGCGGTGCCCAGCACGATGCTCGGTAGGAGCCCTGGTCCAAGCCCCTCTGAAATCAGTGGTGGCCGGACGGTGCGCGCAGGCTGTGAGCGCAATATTTCATGCCAAGATACAACTCTGGAGATTTGTTTTTTTACAAATCTGACAGTCTCAGAGACCAGATAACAAAAGCCTCCACCCCAGGAAGCAGATAAATATTCAACACGCTCTCACTCTTCCGTCATGCTCAAGAGGGTCTGCGACAGGAGCTGCAGAGCACAAGTCGGAGCCTCCATTAGGAGTGGGAAGACTGTATCGATCACTCGCCACCCCGAACTAATGGCAGGAGTACTTAGCATGCACATTCCCTGCAGCTCTACCTTAGGCACATTTTAAACCCCCGTGAGGGTGACTAAGGAATTCAGACGCCAGAGGAGCGGGCAGAGCTTTCGCTCCTCGAGCGCCGCAGGGGTTAATGAATTCCCCCTCCATCAGCCGCGTTAGCATCTTGATGAAGCCTCCGACACTGTGCAGCAGCTGGTGCCGCCGCAATATTTACAAACTGTGTGACATAAGCCGAGCCCCAGCCCCACCGAGGCGCGCGGGCCGCGGCCCCATGCCGCGCCGCAAAATCCCATCCGTCACGGGCCGCGGGGTGCGAATGGTATCCGGCCCTCGGGATGAGCCGGGAGCACCAGGCTCCTTGCGCAGGGCTCTGTCCCCTGCAGGACAGCGATCCTGTGACGCCTTGAAAGAGAGCGAGAATGGCCCTGGCCAACATCCACCCCGCCGCCGGCCAGGCTCGAGCCCCCAGAGCCACGCAGGAGCCGGGGCTCGGTGTCGCCTGGCACTTGCCGAGTGCCCTGGCTCGCTGTCAGGGCACCCCAGGGAGGCGGATTTACGCTGCACACAACTGCGTGGTCCCCGGGTGCTCCCCACACCTCCCTCTGCCCCAAGGTGCAGCCGGCATCACTGACCCGGTCAGGGTTTCCCAGAGCGCAGGGGAGAGAGATGAAGCTGAGGATGAGATGCTGACAACCACACCAGCACTCCCCCTCAGGGACCTCATCTCCTCCAAGCCCCCCATGCTGCCCTTCCCACCCACCCACCTCTCCGAACACGCACCCGCTGGCCCAAGCACCCTAACCCCCCACCCTGGCCCCAGCCCTTCCCCAGGCTGGAGCATCCCTCTGGAGCGGGGCCAGGCGCCCCTGGACCACGAGCAATCGGGCTTTGAAGCCAGAGAACGGGGTCGGGCTTCTTGTGTCGTTACTTACTTTGCTGCTGAGCAAAGGCACAGATTTAGTCCTCCTCCGCGCCGGGCAACTCCGCTCTCTTCAACACACTGAGATGTTTTTCTTTGTGCAACCAGGCCGGCGAGTCTCCAGGGAGCCCTGCAAGCAGACACAAGCCGTTACTTCGTACTCTAACGAAGGTAAGTGGTGACCCAAGGGATACCGGTTCCTCAGTGAGCTCCCGCTCAAGATTTTTCTGTAATAAAATAACCTCAGAACACCCCAAAAAAGCCCCACCCTGACAATTTTGTCATCTTGAGCATAAAGAATTAAAAATCCCAGGGGAGCCTGGAGAATCCTTGGGTCTTTCAGCGTGGGTGCGTGGACGTGGGTCCTGGAGCACCTGGGTTCCCACCATCCCCCTGACCACCAGGACGTAGCACAGATGCAACCAGAAAGCACAATAACAACACACTCCTGCCAAGGTCAGCTCTGCCAGTGCTGACGGAAGGGTGCAAGGGCTGGATGAAATCATATTGGCAGGAGTTTAGCTTAAGACAGCTGGGTGCAGAAGCCCTTTCATAGGGTAGATCCTTGCAAGGAGCCATCCCTGCACCACAGCAGGGGCAGGGCTGGGCCAGCTGCACCCCAAAGCACCCCTGGCCAAGGACTTGTCTGGACACGAAGAACAAGGAGAAATTCTTTATGAAGGATGTCTTGATGAGGAACAGTAAAAAAACATCATAAAGACATCAGCAACCATTTCAGACCATTAGTTTTTAAAGCGATAGATGCAGCACTTTGAAAAATTTCTGTGGAATTACGTTTTTTCATTTGTTAAATGCCTTTTAAACTTACTGGAAGAAGGCATTCCTCATCGTTAAATTTGCTTCTTGGAAAGCAAAGAATTTTAATTTATGGGGGAAAATTGAGAAAGTGGAAGCTGGCAAGAAAACTCACAGAAACCCAAAGATTATTTTTATCTTTAGAAATAAAAAAGGAGCCCTGAAAATATAGAAATCGTAATGAAATGATACTGTTTGCACAGAGTGATGTCCCTGAGAAACAACTTCATTTTACCTTTGCATTAACTGATGAGATACACCAACCAGCTCCAATCCTGACACCCCGATACATGCAAGCATCCCAGAACTGGAGTACAACTCTAGGATTTAAAAGTGCTTTTTAAGGTTTTTCTGCTTTTGGGGCTTTAAAGGACATCAAACTTTTCTGCATAATCACAGGAGATAAAAAACCAACTTCTTTCTAAAGTTAAACTCTGAGGAAAAACTTATTCTTTGAGGAACGTGCAGATTCCTACCTAATTAGCTGGTTTCAAGAGCTGGCTTTCAAGGAAAACCCCAGATGTCCTGAGACTCTTGATAAAGCCGGAGGAGGTGGCACGTGCAGTTGGATGGCAGCCCCGAGGCGCAGTAACATCTTGACCTTCAGTCTCCAAAGTAACCTCAGTCTGATCGGGAACGGGGAGCCCACGGGCACACTGAGGGCCTCCAAGGAACCTCAGTGGTTGCAAAACCTTCTGAAATAGTTGCTAAAAAAAAAAAAATAATGCAGTGTCTCTGAAAAAGTTCAGGTAATTCTTACAAGACACTCCCTAATTTTTTTCCTTGCACTTCTCACTATGAAACTCTCAACACAAGCCCCCCAGATTTCCATCCGAGGGGGTTCTGGAGCATCAGGGCACGCAGAGCGCAAGTCCCACTCCCAGCTCTGCCAGGACGCTGCCTCTCACACGCAACGGCCTCTGCCAAGGATTTTAATATCACAAGTCAAACCATTTTCACAGCTCTGAGCCTTTTTCTGTTTGATTCCAAGAAAAATCAATGAATGAAATTGATTCTCTGCTTACCGTATCTCCATCAAGAGCTGTTTAATGTGGTGATAAACCTTTTTCTTAAGCTGCCACCTAATCCTCGCTGAGGACCCCTGTTTTATTTACGATCCACTTTATCACCCATTAGGCTATAACGGGCTGGCTTTGATTTTTTTGAGAATTACAAATCACGCCGGAGGTGACCAGAAGCTTTCTGGCCATATGGTTTATCTCAAGGGTGCTGTTTTGCCAGGAAAGCCGAGCGCTTCGGTACCTTCGCAATCGCCAGAGCTAAAGTTAAGAACCGATGCCTCGGCAGGGAATCCTGCCCTTCTCCACGCCCTGGTTAGTTTTCCCTTTCTTAGGGAGTTTGTCATCATTTCTTGCAGGAACCCAAGTGACGGTGGAGGTTCATCCCAAGGACAGTGCCCCGCAGCTCTTCAAGAAGCTCTCCTTTGGCAAAGGTACAGCTTTGGATCCTGGCTGAGCGGGTCCAGGCAGGAGGGCGAAGGGGCCGCATCCTTCCCTTTGAGGGAGCAGGGAGGGCAAGAAGCCCTTGGGGAGCTCGGGGAGATGCTGCACCCCTCAAGCTGGGGTAGGGCTTGCCATGATTGCACTAACCATGGGTTGTTGCAGGTCCCCAGAGGCTGCCCAGCCTGACGGGTCAGGACAACAAAGGTGAGGCTCTGCTCTGCCACGCGCGCATCTCCAAGGTAGCCCTCGCCCAGGAGAGGATGCCAACCCCTGAGCTGGCTCTCCCTGCCAGGCAGATGCTGCTGGACCCTGCCAGCCCCTGGGGCTTGAGGAGAAAAATCCTCCTGCTCCTGGGGCAAGGGGAGTCTCCTCCTCCACAGGCTCCAGGATAAGGCGGGTGGTGACAGGCTGGGGCTGCAGCATCCCTCAGAAATCCTCCAGCTGCCGTAGAGCTCTCTGCAGGGTTATCACCTAACAGCTCTGGCGCTCAGCTCTCCCTTCTTCCACGCCCGGGGGGTTTGGCCTGGTGGTGGGCAGGGGTTAGGTGTCCCCAGCCCTCGGGCTGGAACAGGAGATGCCTGGCTGCCGGGGAATGCGGCCTCTGCAGGGCTGCAGGGCAGCGGGGAGGGGATGCAGGGCGCAGCAGCCGTCAGGGCAGCTTGCTCCATCCCTCTGCCCTCAGCACCCACGCTCTGCAGGGTGCTGACACCCCTGTCCGAATGCAAGGGAACGGGCAAACGCCTCCATTTCCTCTTCTCCCACCCAGTTCTGCTCCCCAAAATCGCTTCTTTCTGTTTGTCTCTTTTCTCCTGCCGACACCTGCTCACCTCGCGCTCCCTTCTCCCAATTTTCCAGGTTTCCAGCGGACCGAAGCCCCACGGCCCCCGGGAGGAAAAGACCTGCACGGTAACCATCAGCCATCCCCTCGCCCCATGCCAGCAGCACGGTGGGGCACAATGCGGGCAGCCCCACATAGAAAGCCCTTCAGTCCTACAAACAGGGCTTACCCTGCTGCAAGCCTCGACTGAAGCACACAGACAAGGGATTTAATTCCTGTTACCACCAGTAACATCCAGCTTCCCACCCCCCCCCGTTGGTCGGGGTGGCGGATGGGGATGGCTTTGGGAACGTCCCACGTTCCCAAGATCTTCCCCCTGAGGCTCCACACCTGAGGCAGGCTAACGTGGGATCCCACGGCGGGATCTATAACCTGGCAAAGCCCAGAACTGATAATTCATTTTAAAAAAAAGCCATCCCGTTCCCAAGAGGCAAAAAGTAATTTTCAGAGCTGTAAAGAGTGGGAACCTTTACGTGCGTAAATCTGCTTTATCGCTCTCTAGGTCAGCCCAACAGCCCTTTTCAGGGAAAACAGAGACAAACAAACAAGGCTGGTGAAGAAACAGATGCCGTGTGTGTACGTGCTGGTTTTGGCAGATGGGTGCTGCATCCCACCCACCCCGTCACCGGGATGCCCCATAACCCCTCCCTGGGGCAGAGGGTTTCGGAGAAGAGCAGGGTTCACGTTAACAAAACCCCTTTGCAAGTCAGGAACCACTTCTGGCCACCTGGAGCTGGTGGCAAAGGGGCCACAGCCACATTTTGGGGAGATGGAGAAGGAGCAGGTGACAAACATGGATTTCAGCAGCAGTGCTGGCTTCTCAGCTAGGGCAGGATGCTCTCGGAGCCTCTGGTGCATCCCGCTCCCACGGCATTTGCCCAGCGGGCAGCGGAGGGGCGTCCCGCTTGCTTAGCAAGGGGCACAAATAAACCAGCCCACAACCAGGCCAAGCCTCCGTGCCCCCACGCACAGCCCAAGGCCATTCGCTTCTCCTTGGCACCAGCAGCTCTACGGCACCACCGATTCCCCTCTCCCAGCACTCGGGAGTCACGCAACAGCATTTTCACCTTGTGAGCTCTTCTAAATCCTTTTTTTTTTTTCAGAGAAATAGCAATCCTACCGAGATAGCTAGAAGAATCTCTTTAGTCCTGAATGGCTTTGACAGCACATGATGGGGCAGAAATTGCTGTAGAGCCCAATTCTTCTCTCCCCAGCTCAGGAGAAAAGGGAGCGTTGAGCAGACGACGGGCCAGGGGAGACGTCCATCCGATACGGAGCTGTAGCTGGATCACTCGGGTGGCTCGCTGAGGAGAGAGAACAGCGTCAGCTCATTCAGAGGCTGTTAAAAAACAAGTTACCTGATTAATTAGGGCAAGTTATTAACCCTGTATTCACACTGGGTAGAACCAGGAACCTAGAGCCTGCAAAGACCCAGAGGGGCAGGCACACCAGCTCCACGCCAGTCGCTCCCCACGTGACGTTTCTCATGGGCTTGAATTCTTGCAGCATCGTGGCCCTTTGCCGTGCAAAACAGTCACCGCTTTCAGCAAAACTGCTGAAGACGTGCAGCTCTTTGGTGGTTTTTTTTTTTAAAAAGCCACGTTTTTGCCAGGGTTTCCCCAGCACAGATTTTTCCCTGATGCTCCTGCGTTGTATCCCGTGCTCCTCCACACAATATCCTGGGATTTTCTGTGCTGTTACACAGTGCCAAGGATGCAGGGGCACCTCCCGCTCCAGCAATACCCAAATTACACCAGACTAGACAGGATGGCTCCTGCCTTCCCCGCAGCTGGCAGGGCCCTCGTGTCCTCTGCTCCCTAAGCACCCGCTGATGGATGCCTCCACGGGTCGGGCAGGAGCTCCGCAATGTCCCCTTGTCCAAGGGTACAGCCAGGAAAAATACCCCCTCCCTTCCCGAGACAATGACAACTCATTTCTTCCCAGCATATCCATGGGACAAATCCTCTTTGAAATCCATGCCAGTAGATCTGCAGCAATTTGAGAAGCTGGATGCCTACGCGTTAAAAGTAAGTCTTGCTTTTGCCTCTGTCCTCCTCCCAGCTCCCCTGCTGGGACGTTCCTTGAAACCGAGCTACCGGCATTAATACCGGCTTAGTCTGGGGCAAGTGCCTCAACATCTCCCAAAAAATTGAAAAACCATCTCCCTGCAAACATCAGCAACAGAGATCCCACTCTAGGAGGGAAACTACGACCAAAAATACTTGCTCGAAACGTGGAACCCCAGCTTTGTGTTTCTGTTTTTAATGAAGCTCGAGCAGTCTCCTGGCAGGTGGGATCTCACTAGCTTTCGAAAAACAAGGGAGCAGGGAGGAAGAGGGAACTACCATAGCAATTTTCTTCACTACGATCATGCAATTCTTCCTCCTCACAAACAGGTAAACGTCAAGAACAGCGTAGAGGAGCTCGTTAAAGCCCTGCTCAAACAAGCCCGGACTGATCTGGAGAAAGTCCGAGCCATATGGATGTGGATATGCCATCACATAGGTAGGTTGAGATCTTCAGTTGAGGAGGTTCCACCAGGGACCACCAAGCTGCCTTGCCCAGCTCAGTGTCATCACAGCTGCTTCTGCAGCTCCTCTGGGCAGGAGCCCACCCCTCGCAAGGAGCAGCCTGGACAGCCCGGTGCTGAGCACAGCCTGTCCTGGGCGAGGTGCCCTCTTGCCTCCCACACTCCCTTGGCTGTTTCGCTACCAGCTTTGCCCCTGTGTTTTGTGGATACCTCCCGTGCTCCAGCTTCTAGCCGCTACCTAACCGCCTTCATCCCATTGACACGTCCACCAGCCACACCAGCGCAGCCCACCAGAGAGGCCAGTTTTCATACAACACGCTGGCACCTGCGCGATTGCCACCCCTGCCTGTGCATGCACCCTTCATGAGAGCTGCAATCACTCTCTTTCCCCTGCCCCTTCCTACCCAGCCCCAACCCAGGCACCACTGGCCTCTCAGAAATAAATAACCAAGAGATGTGAGGAGGACAAGACAGGAGGAGGCAGCATCATTTGTAGCCTCTCCAGTCTGGCACCTCAGAGGGGGCAAAAGGCTTCTTGTCACCCCAGGCTCCTTGGTGGGGGGAAACCAGATTGCATTTTGCATGGCATATGCCAAAATGTTTCTTTCCCGTTAACTCTTGGGGGCAGAGGGGCAGAAGTACAGCTACACCTTCCCTCACCTCTCGTGCACCCTGACGGGCACTGGCGCGGTGCGATCGCTGGCCGAACGGCCTGGTTTGAGCTGGTCCATTCACCTCACACGCCTCCATGGGACGTCTCTGATCCCCGACAGGCACGCTGTGATCTCCTCAGAAGATTTTTTGACACCATCTTTGGCCCCTGTTTACATGCATGAGAAATAAACACAGTGCTATGAATTGAAATCGGCTCACAAAAACGCAATGTATCTCTCCTGGAAGAGCACTGACGATATAAACTCCTTGTTTGGATTTCAAGTGAAAAAGCTGCTCCTTGGGCACCTCTTCCCACCCAATTCAATCCCTGCCTGCGCTGGACTGCTACCTCCATGCAGCTGTAGCACTACAATAAATTATTTTAGCTATTATTTCTAGCATAAATACAAAGCCACGCGCAGCCAGCTAGCTCTCCATACCCCTCAAAGTGCTCTGCAGCTCTGCTGGTGGCCCAGTGAACGGCCCAGGACCACAGAGCCAGCCTTTCCCCAGAGCCCCCCGAGCCAACCGTCAGCTGAGCCCCTCAGATAAAAGACCAGCAGTTGCAGCATTTCATCAAAGCACCGATCCAGCGTGTTGCCAGCTTTTTTTCCCCCTCTTGCACAGCATTAAAGGGAGGGTGAATCAGCTGACGCAGCATTCCTTAGGAGCTTTGTCAGAAAAAACATGTTCTTATTTTAAGAAAGAGGTTATGGACGTGACCAAGGTTGGTTGGTATTGAATTAACCTTCCCAGACCAGTTCCTCAAGCTCTGTCTGAAGGAACCCTGCTGTGCCGCTTTTCTGCATTCATTAAACACGTTAAGATTTCCTACGCTTCCAGGTATTAATATGACTCACTTGGACCAGTTCGTTTCACGTATTTCCCAACAAGCTACTCTCCAGGTATTTTTAATACTAATTGCTTGTAAAGAGTGCAAAAAGCTCAATGGTTTTCCTTTGACAGCAGCACGAGTCCGACTCCTCCAAATGCAGGGCTCTGTTTTTCACCAGGAGCTCTTGAGATAGACCTCATCCCTCTCCCCCCACCAGTCACCCACGACATCCTCGTGCAGGAGGTGCCACGGCTCGTTTCTCTTTGCTCACGGAGATGAAAAGCCATCCAAGCGTCGCTCCTGCTGCCCGGCGATCCCATTGCCTCAGGCTTTTGGATGAACTTTTCCTCTGTGTTCCCTCCCGCAGAATACGACGTGGTGGGCTACCATAACAAGAGCCAGCTGTCGAGCAGACCCATAGATGTGCTTCAGACGGGGAAGAGCATTTGTGAGGGATACGCTGGGCTCTTTGAACAAATGTGCAGGTAAATTAAGCTCAGGAACGTTCAATGCCAGGGAGAGTTAACATTCATTGTCATCTCTGTGCCTATTCTGTCTGCCTTTGCATTGACTGATGTGACTTTAAGCAGGATGTGGAACTTGAGCTTTCAAACCATGCTGTGGAAAAACAGCAAGTCCCAGAAAGGTCAATTTTGCCTCCTCCTCCACCCCCTCCACCCAGCATAATTTACTTTGTGCCATCTGCTGAGCTTCGCGTTGCATTAACATAATGGCAGATGAAAACACAGGGCTAATTTGGTTAGAAGGAGCCAGGTTTTTCCTTGGAGTATCTGTGTGTGAAGGTTAAAAGCATGGCAAGGCTTAAACAAGGAGGAGTGTTGCCTCCAACACGCTCCCACGCAAGAGGCAGGCACAGTCCCAGAAGGAGATTGCCCAAAACCTTCTGGAGATGCCCTCACCTCTCCACCACAGAAGCCCCATGGGGACACTGCCTCCCCCTTACCACACCGCTTTCTGCAGTCAGTCTCAAGGTCCATCACCGCTGAGGCAGCAGAGCAGCTTCCATTTACAAGATGGCTTTGGAAAAAAATTAAAGACCAGTTATTAATTGCCATGTGTAAGTAACAATTGGCTTTTCGCACCATCCAAAAAAAGATTTGGGAAGGTTTTCACCATGAAACACACAAAATCTACGGGGAAAAGGACAGATTTAAAAAAAAAAATACTGTGCCAGATACTAAAGCGGTGAATGCTTCCAACCACTAACATATCCCACGATATTGGATCTTACTTTCTAAAGAGTAAAATAAAGAAAGAGGATGACAAAGTATGAATTTATAACTGCATCTTACGGAACAGTTAATAGCAGATAAAAGGGGGGGAAATTTGCACCTGTTCAATAAAAAGCATATGGTTAGTTCATTAAAAATATTAATCCTTCCAAGGATATCTTTTGCTATTTAAAAGCTCTCTTGATTTACTCTTAATTCCTCAGTTCCAGGTTTATTCATTTCGTGGTTCGGGAAACCTCCCAGTCATCCAGCCTATTACTGGATATTATGTTTGGATATTATAATTAGATATGATATGATATTATATTTGACAGAGTCAAATATTAGGTAAAGGTTTAGTTCCTTTCCTGAAAAAAACTCTAACCAAAGACAACACCCCTCTCTTGCAAGGGGATCTCCTCATCCCTTCTTCCTGTGCACTGTTCAAGCCTTAGGCTGAGTCTGAGCACAAAGGCAAGAGGCAAAGAGCATCTTCGTATATAAAGGTTTTTCAGAGCCGAGTTTTGAGGGGAAAAAAGGTCTTTTAACGTGCCTTTTTTTCCTAGCTCCTTTTGAGGCAACTTTAACAAACAACCCAATTTGCCAGTCACCAGGAGTCCCCCCAAAGGTCCTGCTGAAGGCAACGGCTGACACTGATTGAATCCCACTTGTCCCAGTGCCAGCAGGGAGAAGGATCCTTGTTGTAGACACACCGCTGTCACCTCCGACCACAGCTTTGGCAGCCAGGCTTTCTCCCATTAGCTGAGGCTCCTGTCACAGAGGAAAGGTGGGCACAGACAGTGGGAAACTGGCCACAAAACACCAGCTTCCAAACATCAGGCGTAATAGCAGTGAACGTAAACACAGGCTTCTGACCAATATTTCAGCAGCATTTATCAAGAACTGGCTTCTCAGCTGACAATCAACTCAAGGAGGTAGCGTGGTCGAGAGAATCAGGGAGTGTAAATTCATGAATTCAATTTAGGGCAAAACCTAGCAGTCTGCACTTGGGTAGAAACTCGCTTACCAGAATTAACAATGAAGGCAAAGCCATTATTTGCTCTTGAGAGGTTTCAGCACCACCTTTGGGAGCAAAGCTGACCTCACTCCCTACAGTGGGTCTGACTTAGCTCTTCCTTATTCGTAATTAGTCTGCAAACAATCCAGATTTCACATCCTCGTGCTTTTTCTACAGTCAGTAGCTGTTCCCTCCTTTCAGGCACAGGAGCGTACACCTACCTACCACAAGTATAAACCATTCTGTCTCCCTCTGGAGAAGCCAGATTTGCTGCTTTTTTAGATTAAATCATCAAAGTCAACCTGAAATCAAAGGGAAGGAGGTGCCACTGACTTTCAGTGACACCCATAGCAAGATCCAGATTATTTCCTACTCTTTTTAAAGCAGAAAAGCAATTTAGCTTTTAACCTCCTTGCTGCGCCAAGCAGATGTTGCCAACTGTTTCTTAATTCAGTTCTTCCAGTCCACCTTGTATTTAGGTCATCTCCTGCCATCACATTGCCACTTCAAGAATTTCTGGAGATCCGCTCGATCTTCTCTCTGCCTGTACAAAGTCATTTACAGAAGAACAGAGACACAATCAGTCTTTCATCAATATAGGATTGTTCTTTTACAGGATGTTTTAGCCCACTTTTTAGTGTGTCCATTACTAGAGACCACTGTTTAAATGCTCTGACCTTTCTTTTGGGAACTTTGAACACATCCAAGCACAAACTCTTCTTGCTGCTTTGCTGACATTCGCTGTAAGCGAGAGCACAGAGAGAACAAAGAGCAGAACCTGTCCCTTAATGTTCTCTCCGAATATCCCAGCTAACAAGAATGTCTAGAGAAGCCTAGAAGGATTAGATGCCAATCCCCATGAAATTAGTGGGAATTTGGTACTTAGCTCCTGTTAGGCCCCTTTGAAACTCCAAGGATCAAATATTCCTTAAAGTTCCCTGGCCAGCTCCTAGTCTCAGTTACACCATGTAAATCCAAGCTCTCACCAGTCTTGTCAGTGGAGTTGCTCCAGATTTACTGCCCAGCTCCACGTTAGAATTTGGCTCACGGGCGACTGCGGGCTGGCAAAGGCTGTACAGACCCCCTGCGACACCGGGTTTCTCAATGGCATTCCTTCCAGGCTCGCCACGCTCGCTTCGAATACCTCGTGTGACGGGCAGTGACCACGCTAAACAGGAGCTGGCTTGCACACTCCCTCCTCTTCTGACCATCTTTAGCAGGGATGAGGTGCTGCCACGTTTCTCCTCTCCCTATAACTGCCTTCTCTCTGCAGGCTCCCAGCTGAGCCAGCGTGAGCTCCCAGCTGGCTCTCAATCAGCCCTTTGCAGTTGTGATTCTATTTTTGATACTCTTTCTTAAAGAATGTAAGAATTTAATTTGATACTCTTAAAGAAAGAGTAGGAAATAACTAAGGAACACAAAGACGTCCAGGTTTGAGTTCAGTAAGTGTGTATAAGAAGCTGAAGTGACCACCTTCCCTTTAAACCAGCATCATCTCCGTGAAAGAAGCAGTCCTCCCTATAAGCACTACTGCACTGCCAATTACCAGCCAGTATCTGTTATCAGACCTCGACATCTTAACAACCAGGCTAATTATCTTCCCCATAAATATCACTTTTCTTCTGAGTTAAACCCACATTACGCAGACAATCTTGCTCTTGCAGCATGCACAGTTTATTACTTGAGGTAGCTGTTCCATTTAACGTGCTTTCCAATGAAGAAGAAAAATGTCGATACCATCCTCCAGAAAAGACAATCCTCTGAGTGAATCTAAGTGAAGCAATTTCAGATTAATGCTGAAATAAGATGCCAATGTTAGAATCCATTGCTATCAACAGCAGAGAGCTTATTAACACACTGCTTATTTAAATCTTATTTACACATCAACACAGGTATTCATTACGTTTTTTAAAAGAGTTTTTAAATGTTTTTAAATCATTTGTACCCTGGGCAAGCATAAGCTCACTCTTTCAGGACACTAAACCAGCATCCACAATCCTGTGAGGTCTAAGATGTCTTAGTTGGTGTCAAACACTGGGTCTACTGTTACAGAGAGAACACAAGCATGAACAGACGCACTTTTAATTTCTAATTACACGGGCTAATTGTGGACAGCATCAAAGGGATTCCACCGAGTAACAAGACAGAGCAATTAAGCACACTTCATCTTTGTCATCCTCCTCTATCAACGCTGAATTGATGGTGCATCAGGCAAAAAGAGAGGGAACGTGCGAAAACGGGCAGAGCGAAGACCCTTCCTCCAGTGGGACGCTCTCTCCAAGCGCCCGTGCAGAGACTACGAGAAAAACCAGCCCCTACCCAACCCCTCAGGCAGGGGGTTACCTTGGGTTCCTCTCGCATGCCCACCCCATAGGAAGCCATTCACTAGCATAGCCCAGCAAAATACAGTCTCTATATGATGTCCATGGTCAAAGGGGAGAACTTGCCTGTCTCTAGATGCAATAACCTAGACCTTTACCACCATAGTCTGTCACCAGGGTCAGAAGTTGGGAGTTTTCAGAGAGAGGTACACTTGCACACTTGGCCATTAGGACTCAGCTGCAACGAGGCACCTGAAGAGATGGTCCACTTGACTACAGGATTGAAGTTCTGCAGACATGCTGGACTTTGTTCCTCATGTCCTTCCACAAAAGCACACCGAAATGTTTAAAACTGAAGTTTCCTGCTGCATCTTATTGTTTCCTTTTAGTATTGCAGGAATCCAGTGCATGAAGCTATCGGGATACTCTAAGGGGTACGGGTACAAGATGGGGCAGACCTTTACAGGGGACTCTGACCATGCCTGGAACGCCGTCTACCTTGATGGAAGGTGGCATTTACTCGATAGCACCTGGGGAAGTGGTGCTGTTGACGATTCTTTCACCAAGTTCACCTTCAGGTAAAGAACCATCCTCTATGTGAATACAGAAACCTACCCCATAGGCAGAAGAAAGCTGATGGGTGTGATAAGAAACAAGAGTGACAAATTTTAGGTCCCACAGCAAGACCCAAAGCCCCAAACAAGGTACCTGAGCTGCCTATACAAGGGATGGAGCACGTACCTGTAGAAAGGCAGCAGCCCTGGCAGCAAGCCGCGTAACTGCTAGAAGTGAACTTGTTTTGCTTATCACATCTTCAGTTTATGCAGGACTACATGGCACTTGATTGATAGCTTCCAGCTGCCTGAGAGGGGGTGCCTCCACACTTCCAAACAGGCAGCAGTGCCTCCCTCTTTCTTCAGGAGCCCATGGTTGCAGGGGGTTTTGTCCAAAAGCTCAGCGTGTGCCCTGGAAATAGAAGACCAAAGCTCAGGTTCCTTCTCTGCCTAGAAAATTTCAAACCCACCGACCTCAGTTTCCCAGCAGCCCAAAACACTCCGACTTCCTCCTGCTGAAACCACCACCCCTGTGCAGGGGAAGAATTAACTGTTTATAATTACTCATTTTCCTTTAATCTCTTCCTTCTCCTTCCAGGTACAATGAGTTTTATTTTCTGACTCACCCCGCTCTGTTCATTAACAACCACTTCCCTGATAACAGTAACTGGCAGCTTCTTAAACCGACCGTGACGCTGAAAGATTTTGAGAGCAACATGCTGCACAACAGTAATTTTTACATGTTGGGCCTGCTGACGGCACACCCGGAGACAGCTGTCATCCGGACAGGTAACACCCCGCGGAGGGGAAGCTGCAGAGCATCCTTCTTTATGCAGCCCCACAGCCACCACACACCGGCGTGCGTGCAGTGAATTACATTTCCAGCTCGGTTCTGGCAAGCAGAGTGCACTCAAAGCTCTTGGGGCAGAGGAGGGTCTTTTTTCTTTCTTTCTTTTTTCCCCTTCTTTTTTTTTTCAAGCTGTGAAGAATTGTTGTAGCCCCTGGGTCTAAAAGAAAGGCTCAGTCAGCAGCTGAAGATGAGTTACTCTATCATCCAGCATCAGTGGTGCAGAATTAGAAGTATTGCTATTATATCTTAGCAAGTCTGGCTTGAAAATGAGATTAAAACCTTTTATGATGTTCCAAAAGTTTGAATTACTGAACAGGCACTTCTTTATGCAATACTGAGCACCCTGAGTAAGTCCAGCAGCTCTTTTAATGTAAAACTATCCAGGTACCACCACTGAACTACAGGGCCCACGTTTAAGATCACCTCCCTCAGATTCTAAGAGAGCGGCAGGAATTTGACCAGACAGCTGATTTATGAATGCTAAGAACACAGAGTTAGAACTTTAAGGCAACAACATTTTAGGACTTAATGTTGTCTTCAAGCTGTTTGGGGACAGGCTCATAGGGAGGTAGATTATCTCCTGTCTACGTACTGGAGGGTTCCTGCACTTCTCTGTGAAGCTTCTTGGAACAGCTACTGGACTAGCAATCAGGTCTCATCACAGCTAATTAAGCCCTTCTTGAGCACATGGGGCTGATGGTACTTCCAGTTGTATTTCCCGCAGGCTTTCCTATTCCATAGGATCATAGCTCCATTTCAGTGTATATCAACATAGGATAAATGCACATCTCCAAAACAAAGGCCACTCTTCCCTTCATTCCTTCTGAGGGACACTGGTCTAAGCAGACAGCTATCAAGCTATGACCTGTCAATTGCCACTCTTTATTTCACTATTAGAGAAGCAGCAATTTATTGGGACAGATCAGTCTTCCCAGAACAGGGTGTACATGCTAAAAATGTACTGAAATTCCTACGCAATTCCTTTTCTTTTGTATCTCATAGTAAACGGGAAAGCCTCTGTATCAGTGGATTGCCGTTCTGCCACGTTATTTACGTTCAAGCTGAAGGGAACAGATGAACACGGTTTAATGACTTTGAAAAAACACGGCATGAAGCTGGATGTCTACCCGCAGAAGACAGGGAGTCACAAGCTGCAGATCTTTGCCAAGCCCTCCAAAGCCTCGGATGATGTCTACAAGTGCGTGTTAGAATACGTCGTAGAGTGCGAGTCTGTGGACAAGGCCATGCGCTTCCCAAAGGACCTGCACCAGCCTGTTGGGCCAAGCTGGTTCACGGAGCGGCAAGGGTTCCTCAGGCCGTCACACCCCGACCCCGTCATCCACACCAACGACGGGCGGTGTTCAGTCACCTTCACCCTGGGCAAAGACATCAGCATCTTGGCCTCGCTGCACTGCGACAACAGCAGCCTGACAGAGGACATGAGAAGGCGGCACATCATGCAAATCCATCGTGGGAACCAAATCGAGTTGAAGATCCACCTGCCCCACGCGGGGAACTTTGTTCTGAAAATCTACGCCAAGAAGAAGTCGGATCCTGGCAATTACGACTACATCTTCAACTACCTCATCACTTGCCTCAACACTGAAGTGAAGTGGCCGGCTTTCCCTCAGAGTTACAGCAAGTGGGTGGAAGACTATGAGATACTGGAGCCGCTCTCCGGCTTGCTGCCGGCCAATCGCAACGTCCAGTTCAAACTCAAAATGCACGGGATCGCAAAGGTGCTAGTTCAGGCTGAGAACGCTTACCCTCTCACCCAGAGCAGAGGCTGCTGGGAGGGAACCTGCAACACTTCGGGATGCAGAGAGGTGTTTGTGATGGTGCACGAGAACGCCAACCACAGCTTTTACTCACACGTCCTGAAATACGAAGTTGAGTCCCAGTAACACCCCCTCCTTGTTCTTTCACTCACCTGCACGAACCAGCTTGTCCAACGTGCCCACAACCAACGCAGCTTTAGGAGATCGCTCATTCTCTCAATCAAATCTGTTCTTTCAAAGAATGCAGGACAACACTTGCAGGCTTTTGCAAGACCACGGGCTCAAAGGAGTTCAAAGAAGCAGAAAATCCTGTTATAAAGGGAGCAGCAGTGGAAGAAATTCAATAAAACCCTCACCTATGTTTCAGTAATACCGTCCAGACAAGCATTTTGACTGTCTGGCCATAGGTCATTCTGTGCCAGCAGTGATTGCTGGTTTCCAAGTTATGGACCATAAGGAAAGTCTTACAATGGCTACTCCACAAAGAATCCACCTAGTTGGGGCAGGATGAAGAAAGTACACCCTGGTTTTCAGCAGCAATATCGGACATGAGGAACTTCAGGATATTTAAACCGAGTTTCTGTATATCTTTAGTCAAGTTGCACCAAACATCCCAGGAGAGAGAACTGTTAGGAAGAATATACAGTGTGAAGTTTTCTTGTGCACTTCATTGTCTTACAAATTTAAGTGATACTGCGAAAGGACTTTTTACACTGACTCTTAAATACAATAAACAAAATCATTTTTACCTTTTTATATTAGAGTATTTCAATTGTAAACACTTTTTCTGCTATGTTAACACTGTACTCGTATCTCAAGCATATAGGTGTTTCCATAACTGAAACTACAGTAAAATGGACAATAAAGTTCTCAAAAATCACTCCTTACTCCAACTTGTCTATGCAATACCTCAACTAAAGAACTTCAGGGTTATGTGGAATAGCAGGCTGAGTGATGTTATTACCATGTAAAAAACTATTTGGTGCTGTACTCTTGGAAAACCCCAACATGCTCAAGGCAGAGGTGGTCTAGTGAATCTCACCACCAACACACGTCATAAGATCAAGCAACATTTTCAAAAAAAATTCAGATGTCCGTGAGTGTTAGCGTGACCCGAGAGATATTATGTTTGAGCTTGAATTTAAAATAAATCTGTTATGGTTTTGCATTCTATTTCATTGAGCAAACGACATGAATTCCTTTTCACAAAGCTGCTGTATTTCCCACCCAAAACGCGTGGGTTATTCCTACACTCCCCTCCTCCTCAGGGACTGGGTGGCAGAAGTTACACACGATAGCAAAGGGTTGCCCGCCTGCAGCAGGCTCACTGCTCCGATCCCTCCTACATTACTCCCTCTCCCCCAGCAACCAGGTTGGAGTCTTTTAAGCAAGTTGAGTGCACAGGGTACCTGGAGCCATAGTCAAGTAGCTGAACTCTCAGTGAGGACACAGGCTCCCGCAGACACAAGCTGCAAGTACAAACACCATGTGTAAGCTAACAAAGCTTACTCCAGGATGCCAGGAGTACAGCAGTGCTTTGGGGTCTTTGTACTTGGAGACAAGGAGGCTCCATACGTGACTTAAAAGCAGGTTTTAAGTCCTCCCCCAAACACCTCAGTGTCTTTGCCCTCAAAAACTGGCAGTAGGAGCTCCTCCCTGCAGGAACGCTAACAAGCCTTGTAGCCCAGCAGGCATCTGCTCCCTGGGCAGCGCCACAGACTGAACTGCACAGATGCAGATGGAAGAAAGACTCGGGGATGTTTTGATTGCCTAGGAGCTCGAAGGCTAAAGCGAGCCTTGTCTGTAGGCACAGACAGCCCTGGTTTATTTTGGAGCCTAGCAGAATTCTTTTCTCTTAGATGACATTTTTCAGATCAAGGAGGACACGTTTCAGTAGCTTTCATTTTACAGGTCAAGCTGATCCAGTCAAATACGTCACTTCTTACAATGGGAGGATAAGGAGGCACGCCAGAGAGCTTAGGAACTAAAGAAAACTACTTTTTTCCACGTAACAGGGTCAAGGATACCAAACTACATAGAGCCTTTACACAACCAAATACTTGATGTTCACTTACAGGTATATAAACAGGCACAACGAGGGGGGAGCCAAGGCAAAGCCTCCCCGCAGGGTGACACCAGCACAAACGCAGTCCCCGCTCCTCACCTCAAACACTCCCTTCCACAAGGTCTCTCTCTAACCCCACATGCTCTATTTTTGTCTCAAGACAGTAGGGGAGGAAAATGATTATCCCAAGGGAGCAGAGCTGATACACTATTGCTCCCTCCCTAACACGATCTCGATGAGTATTCCCTCATCCCCCTACACAACACTGCAAAACCCAGGCACCTGCAATTACACACGTGTGTACAGGCACAGACAGACTCATTTAACCCCTGAAAGTAAAGAGTGACCCAAAGCACTGTCACACCCACAGAAGAACTTCTGTAGCACACTAAAGACAGACAGAGCCTGCAAGAGCTTCCCACTTTTGAGACGCTAGGCTGGTGCAAACAGAACTTTTGCAAATAAATTCCCACATTTTTGTTTCAAACCAAAAACAAACATCTGGCTCAGCCCTGCAAATGTGTAAGAAATTCTTTAGTGCTATCGAAGGCATGAGTTCAAAGACACAAAAAAAACCCTCTCCAGCTTCATTAATTATAAAGCTTCCAGAGCCAGGTGATTATTCCAAGGGATGTTTGACACTGCAAAGGCAGCGAATGCCTGAGAAACCCTGCAGCCCCAGATAAAAGCACCTCAGAAGTCTGTACTTGCAGTGACATCTCCCTCCAGGATAAACAAGTCTTTTTCTCTTCCCCCTCATAAAAAATGCACATTCTTCAGCGCAGCCAAGACTCTAACACCAGGAGAACATCTCTGGAACAGACTTCTCTGTTATCTCAGGACTACAAGCTCCCCATTTCAGGCAGAGTTCCCCTCGGCAGGCCTTAGGACTGAGCAGTTCTTGTTATCCCTACACCACCAAGAGGTGAAATTACTTAGCACTATGAATTCAGATCACTCACTTGTGCAAACATCTTGTTTCTCAGTGAAGGTAAATTAAATATGCGTAGAACAAGTTTTTATCTCTGGCAAGTGTATCTCTGCACTTCCATCTACTCACGAGTTAGCTTCCTCACCTGTGGAACAAACACAGTTAGCATACCATCAGATGATCTACTATTTCCGTGCTGGCCATGAGAAAGGCACATGCTTAAAAACGAGCAGTGCAGTGAGAGCAGGAAACTGTTCAACTCATCACACTGCCTTGCTCAGCCTCTGCCCTCCTCTCCTGTTGTCCGTGCACAGCAGCTCCAGAAGCAGCAGCCACACGAGAGCCCATGGCAGCGTATACCTGCGAAGAGAGAAGGTGGGAAAGACACGAGCACATACACCAGCACAGAGGAGTAATTTAGCAGTTCTCCTGTCGCAAATTTTGCTCTTTAGATCAAATTCCTACAGCCCACTCCCTGAAGGAAGCTGCTTATTAGAAATTGATAAATACTGTAGGATTATAGCTGCTAATCAAACAAACGGATCATCTTCAGTTTCGCTCTTCGCTTCTGCCAACATGAACAGCCAAATCTCTCTAAAAGAAAGGGATATGGAAGCAAACATCACTGATGAGGCCAAAACATCTTCTACACTTCTGAAAACAGGTAGTGAATGATGTAGCTTACTTACCAAATCTCCAGGAAATCTAAAATGGTTTGTAACTTATCATTTAAAAACCGGCACTGCTGTCACCACTGAAGGACGTGAGGAATCCCTAGGAGTCCTGGCGTACCACGTACTCAGGGGATCTATAGCTTCATGCAGGAAGGGGAAACAAGTTTGTTCTATTTAGCCGTTCAGTTTTTGTCAAAATGCCCCACGATCAACGAGTCCTTACTTGAGATCTGGATAGTTAAGGTGGATGCTCCCAAAATGCTTACCTGTGGACAGCCCTGCACAGGAGCCCAGGCCCACACTGACTGTGTGTGAAATGCACGGCCACAGTCTATCCCCAGTCGTGGGCAGTTAAACACATTACAGAGACTGCACAATGAGAACCCAGAATGGATCTGAAGGTTTTATCCTTGTTCAAAGAACCCCAGAAGAAAGCCAAGATAAAAGGACTTGTTGATTCAAATGTTTTTCAACCCTGGAATGCAGAATTGCTTGACCAAATGCAGTCTCATTTGACAGCATGACGAAGAGGCTGCGTTCTGCAGGCAGGAATCACCTTTGCTGAACTCACCTGCCTAATCTGATACAGCCTTAAGCTGCTCTAAGACAAGCTGAAGCTGATGAAAAGGAAGAGGGAACTTTCAGAGATGGACAAGGGATGTCTCCATCTGTAGGTTTGCCTGTACAAAGGTTGTAAAAGCTCAGCCACAGAAGACCTGCAGAGTGCCCCTGGAAGAAAGGCAAATCCATAGGAAAATGGTTCTGTCCATTCATTAACAACTTACTTTCCTTGAGGAAGAACTGAATATATTCCTCAAAACAGGTCACAGACATATTTTAGTGCAGCAGTTCAACTGGACTGGACAGTGTCTGAGACTGCCTAGATTCGTAACTGGCTGACACCAGCTTACCCAGCAGCTGCAATTACATCTGCCCTACAGAGGGATCTCACTTGCTTGTGGGTTCTCCTCCCACACTATTTCATTTCCAGTTCCAACTACTCTCCTTTCTTTTAGAAGAGCTGTGACCACAATCAGAACTCAGCCATTTATTCCTGAGCTATTCTGCAGTACTTTGAGCAATGTGCAAGGCAAGCTAAAGACACCAGATACTACACAAACAGTGAAGGGCAGAAGTTGCAAGAACCAGGAAATATTAAGAAATTCCACTAAGGGAAAATTAACTGGAGAAAATACAGGTAGCCTAAAGGAAAGAGGAATTATATTCTTTGTTCATAACGACTCTGGGCAGGAAAGGATGGAAAAGGTGTTGATCAAAGTTCCTGATGAGAAGGCAGATAAGCCACAAGAGGTTTACTCTGTATATTCGTATGAACAAGAAAAGAGATGTTTTTCCATTTTGTTTTATTTCAATGCTTTTACATGTATAAAATATATTTAAAATACTTTACATTAAAATTAGCAAATGGTTTGCTTCTAAAAAATCTCTTTGTGAGTGAGTACACAAAGACATACCTCTGATGCAGCTTTCTGACCTACAGCAAGCTGACTGAAGTGTCTGCAGTGTAAGGCCCTCCATCAGATCACACAGGTTAGAGAGGAGCTTCCTTTCCTCAATCCCCATCCCACTGATTCAGCTCAAAGTGGGAGACACAGCCTCTCACTCAAGCTCCAGCAGCAACTGGTTTATAGGTACCTCCCCAGTCACAGTTCGGAAGTAAACCAGTGTTCAAATGCAATAAGAAACATTACTCCTGGTGTCCAAATTTTCTCACAGTCTTTTCACTCTCCTTTTTCAGTTCCTCGATGTGAGCATTTAGGCACTCCAGGACGTGCTGGGATCTCCGTTCTTCCTCTTCCAGGTATCTCTCAGCTATCGATCCAACTGAAGCTGCAGGCAGTGGGCACTAAAGGGAAACAAAGGGATAGATCAGGTATTCTTTCATCCTGAGTTTCAGTCAGAAACGCTTCTGATCCACAAACCACCCAACTAAACATGCTTCTAAAGGGCCCTTGCGTCATTTCTATCTTATTGGGCAGACTAAGCGCTCAGCTCTCATGCTTGTGTCATGAATGTCCCTCTGAACAGTCTCCAACCAACCGTGAAAGCCTCCCAAGCCTTTGCCAAACCTGCGGGGAGTAAAATCAGTACCTCAGCACACAACTTTTCCATTCCAGTAGTTCCCCTCTCTAAGGCACTGCGGGACCAGAGCTGAACAGAAACAAACTCTCCTTGTGCCTGCATAACTGTTGCACTTCACAGGCGGAACCCTGACCCCAGAGGTATCAATAGGAATTGACTGTTTACTTAGGGGAACTGGACTTTCACTTCAATTACCAGCCTCTCCACTTCAAATAACAAGAGGGAATGATGTGGCATGTGCAATCATAGCGTAACTCTAGAGAAGGCCCTACAAAATACCAAGGGTTTTCTCCTGGGTGTGTTAGTCCTGCCTTATACTTAAGGTCTACATTTTGTTCCTTGTCTTCATGAAAATCTCAGTAAGCAGTATCATCTCATGGGTTCCAGGGAAGGGAAAGAACTGCCAGACCAGCACTAGGGATATCTCTGCTTGCTTTTATACACCGCCTCTGCGTCCCTGAAATAATGGGTTCCTGCTACAGTCTCCTAGGGGAAGGACAGACCAAACTCCCATCACAGCTCACTGAACACCAGTTCACCCAGCAACGGTCAATAAAATACCCCAGATCTTTTCCTTTACAGTCAAGAACTAGTCCTGCTACTCACATCACTTACCCACAAGTTCTTAACTTACAAAAATAACATTGTAAACTAGGCTTAACTTACGAGTTGATGAAGAGAAGCTTCCTGTACAGGGGCTGGCAGGTGAATTATAGTTACTAAGGGGCTCCTTTCCATTACGGAAAACTTGCCCCGGTGTCTTGGCAAGAGAATGTAACCGGTTATTGCCAAATCCTGCAGTCTCACGGTTTTCTGGTCTTTTATCAACAGCCAGGAACAAAGGGAAGCAGGAAAAAAGGCTGCAGATAAGAGGCAAATCTCTCCGATCCCACTATTGCCTACTGATGAGAATTCTCCTCTCTTAATGGTAAAGGAACTGATTTAAAGACACTGGAGGTACTAAACATCAAGCCCTAGAGCTTCTCAGACCCTGAAGAGGAACTGTTCACACTTCAGTTCCAATCCTGCAGTCTGAAGAGTTTCTAGCTAGAATATTACAGTTCCCTAAGCTCCCAACATTTGTTTTCTGGACATGCCCACAAGCTACTTTAGTCTTGAAACAATCAAGACCTATTCCTGGTAATAAACCTCATCAAGATCTACAAACCTGACAAGCCTCTACTTATCTGTGCATCAGCCTTAGAGACTCTTCTCTGGGCTCCCCCAAAATAAAAATAGCTGTTGTCACTGCTAACAACACACAACCAGAAGAGAAAATACTCCAAAGACTGCTAGTGGCAACACGTCTGGAACAAGGATCAGTACCCAGGGCTCTCCCCTCCCTGAACTACTACAGCCCTGTCTGACCCAGGGTATGACAACTGCTCTCAGCATTCCTCTTCCAGTCCCCTCCCTGCTCAAGTCAGGCTACAGCCTGGTCGCTACAGTGGGGACTGGGATATATGGTCTTAAACACCACAGGCAAGCTATATCCTCAGTCATTGAATAGCAACCAGCTTCTATACAGCTGCTTACCAAAGGCACAGATTCTCTCTGATCATTTGAGATGGACCTCTTAGATGCTTCAGCTGCAAAGTCTTTGTTTCCATCCAGCTCATGGAGCAAAGAATCCATTCCCAGAAAGGTGCCCAAAGCAAGTGACTCCACGCAGTTCTTCCTGCTGCTCTGGGTGGGTAGCTCAGCCGTCTCAGGGGTCACAGTCCCTATTTCAGCAGCCCCCCATCTCTGGGGTTCCCCTTGATGATGCTGAACAGTCCCATCAGGCGTGTGAGGTATTCTCTCTGCTTGTTCATCGTGTTTGTGCTGTGTTTCCCACGTTGTCCTAGAAGGCAGGTTTGAACACACAACTGTTTGATAGCTGAACTTTAGCAAAAACTTGCACTGAGATAACAATGAACACAGAGGTTACTAACAGCCCTGGCAATCCAAACTGGCTCGTTTCCACAGGACTTCCAGATGCACAGACAGTCTCTAGGGAATTCCTTCTCACTCTCCTGCTATTGCAGACACCAAGAACTACATTCTGCACATCCTACTGCTGCAAACGAAACGAGCACATCCACCTGGGCCACATCTGATCCCTTCACCAAAGAGAGCACATCCTGCTTCTCAAAGGAAAAGGCAAAGGCACTCCAAAGACAGACAAATAGTAGCTGCTTTGCAGAATGCAAACCAGCTGGGACTAAAAGCTACTGCACTACTTAAAGCATAAAGGCAGATTCCAAAACAGTCCTTTGTGTTCTCCCACGGGTACTATGTGCTGGAGACAGATACTATACATAACAGAATCACAGAATGAATGAGGTGGGAAGAGCCCTCTGGGATCATCAAGTCCAACCATTGCCCTCACACCACCATGGCAACTAGACCAGGGCACTAAGTGCCATGTCCAGTCTTTTCTTAAACCCCTCCAGAGATGGTGACTCCACCACCTCCCTGGGCAGCCCCTTCCAATGGCTAATGACCCTCGCTGAGAAGAAATGCTTCCTAATGTCCAACCTGACCCTCCCCTGGCCAAGCTTGAGGCTGTGTCCTCTTGTCCTATCGCTGGTTGCCCGGGAGAAGAGGCCGACTCCCACTGCGCTACAACCTCCCTTCAGGTAGTTGTAGACTGCAATAAGGTCACCTCTGAGCCTCCTCTTCTCCAGGCTAAACACCCCCAGCTCCCTCAGCCGTTCCTCATAGGTCAGACCCTCCAGACCCTTCACCAGCTTGGTCGCCCTCCTCTGGACTCGCTCCAACACCTCAACATCTTTCTTGAAGCATGGGGCCCAGAACTGGACGCACGTCAATAAAAACCCACACGTCTCCACGCCTTCTGTTCTCCATAATAAGGAAGCAGCATCCTTGGGGTCATGCAACACTCACCTGTACTGCACATCCCTGGCCTCAGGCTCTTCGTCCTGCACCTGCTGAGCCGTGCCCTCGGGTTCGTCCTGGCAGACCTGCCGAGTGAGCTCCAGTTTTGCTCTGGCCTCTGCTAGATCCTTCCGCAATTGCTGGTTCTCAGATTTTAATTTATTTAGCTCAACAGCATAGTCTTCACTGAGTGCTCTTAGGGTGACATCTTTTTCCTAACGGACAAAGGCTGAAGTCAAAACTTCTGATTTGCAAGACACCATGGACAAATCCAGAGCAAAGGCTGGCAAGAAATTCCTTAAGGCTTATCCTCTAATCCCAATTTTGACTGGCAGAATTTTCAAGGCTTTCATAAAAGCAGATCAATTATATATGCCTTATTGAGGCTGCATCCAGACAAGCTGCGCCGACCTGCCTAGGAAAGGAAGGCGCTCTCACCACCGGCTGCTTTTGGAAACAGGAAAAATATAGACCAAGAATAGTTCAGATGTATCTGCCTCTGGCCTTGGGGTAATGGGAAGGACTACACGACACTGAGTTCTCCTCCAGCTGTATATTCTAGGATTCCCTCACTTATCCCAGCTCAGATGCAAGCCTCTCAGCCAAAGCTGGGAACACTCAGGTGGCACCCGAGTAAGCTGTCTCAGTCCGAGCAACTCTCAGGTATCAGAGCAGCAGGCTCTGCCAGATACCTCCTGTGGGTGTGAAGAAACACACAGCCCTTGGCTTAGCTGGTGATGAGAAGTAGCCACACCTAGGGAGAAACTACCTTCCATGGGATCTACCAGCAAAGTTGTTGGCAAGAACACTTCTAGATCCCCTCACTCAAATTAGCAAAGGCTTATGGCAATAATTATGACAGGCTGTGCATACACCTCCCCACCTGGGATGACACATGGCCCTTTAGAAACTTTCACTGGTAGAAGCGAATTATTTTTTAATTTTTGAAACTCCAGACAACTTACTTCTCCCCATCTCCTCCTCACTAGGCCAGGTGGGTATAATTTCCATTGTTTCTACTCCTGTGACATTCCCACTTTTTTTTTGCCAATTCTATTCAATTTAGATGCTTAATTCATTCTCATCACTGCTGTATCTAAGGACTTTCCAAACATGCATTAGATGATCCTGGCCAAGATCGGTAGCTCCTGTGCCATGGGGCTGTGTAGCTTTTTTCTAAAAAATAAAAAAAACAACAGGTTTCTTGCTTTGCAGTTTGCTATCAAGTTTTTGGTAAGTCAGGCAGGCAAAAGCCCACCAGACACTTCAAGTAATGGACCTGTCTTCATTTAGCCCGCACCCGGGGCTAAACAATAACAGTTTTTCTCTCACCCAATGTCCCTTTCCCAACTGAGGAAGGAAATTGGGAAAAAGAGGGAGACTTGTGGGTTAAAATTAAACAGATTTAATAAAATAAAGAAACCAATATAAATGCTAACACAAAACACACAAAAGTATACTTAGCTACAGGTTGCAGCAGGTTGTCCAGGAATAGCAATCGTCAGCAGTGAGGGGAAAAAAAGGAGGCCAGAAGAGAGGAGAGCAAAAAGAGCCTCCCCCCTCCCTACCAAGCCCTCCCTTTTATAGTGAGCTTGATTGTTAATGATACAGAACACACCTGAGGGCCAGCCTGGGGCAGCTGCCCTGCATTTAACTGCTAATGGCCCTGACCACCATGGCTGGCCACAGACTGAAACAAAATCCCAATGAAACCAGGACAGGACCCTAGGTCATTTCAGTCTCAAATCAGCCCTCCACAAAGCTTTGTTTTTCCTCCATCTTGCCAGCCACAAGCTTCTGTTCCACACTTTCCCAAGAGCTTTGCACGTTTGACAATCACCCCAAACTCCTACTAAGAGCCAAGTATTTCTTTCCCACCGATCTGACAGGATAAAAGCTCAGATGATACATTCTCATTAGGTTTTCAGCTGTCCAAATCCAGCCCTTGCCCCCCGTGAGGCATCCACTCTGGTTTATGTGAGACAGAACTCGCAAACTCGCCATTTCTTCCTTCACGTGGCACTAAAATGAACCACCTTCATGGTATTATTCCTGCCAAGAATGCACCTCTTCCATGCAGGCTCCCCTTTTCCCCTCTAGACAAGGTGGCCTCACCTAGCCTCAAGAGTGCCACATCAGCAAGAGCCCTCCCTGGCGCGTTGCCCCAAGGCAACCAGCCCATATTCCCAGGTTGCAACCTGCCTGTGGGATGCAAGGGACAGGCCTGCTGAATGGCTCCTCACCAGGAGGGGAAGATGCTCTCACCCCAGAAATTGCAAGGACCAGAGCAGTTACAGCTCTCAGACAGGGCAAAAGGACGGCACAGATTTAGAAACAGAGGTTTGAGATACACTGGCATAAAATGGAAACGTAACAAAATGTACTAAAATACATGGGCCAGACCCCACGGAGAAGAAACTGAGATGAGGGCTCTGTTTCTGCAGTTCTCCTCACTGCTCTGTGACTGAACAAGATGCTCAGTATTTCTGGGCCTTATTTCCTCACAAACTGCCCCTTTCGCTTGGGTTTTAAGTTCCCTGAACTCTACCAAGCATTTTGAGAGGCCTGGGCAAAGACTGTTACTGTTCCCAGGTAGGGGACACACAACGCCAGCCCCTTCCCACCTCCGTTCCCTAATGCATACCTCTAGCACACCACACTCTGTCTTTTCCAACATCTCTGAGAGATGACGGTTTTCCAGCCTCAAGGTTTCCAGCTGGACCAGAATTACCTGAGGAGACAGAGGCAAACAAGCTCAGAAAAAAAACCACAACGCAACACGTGCCCACAACACCCTACAGGCGTTTTCCACCCTTAACTCAAGCATGAGTACAGAGCAAGGCTTGGGCCATTAGTTCTGCAGGGACCCTATAGAGAAGGCCATACAAATAACCATGCAGAGTCATTTATTTTAGTTTTCAAAGATGTCATCATCCAGGCCTAGTTAGGAGGAGTGATCTCAAAGAATTCTGTGGGACTGTCAGTTACTGGTTTGAAAAGAAGCAGCAAGACAGATTCAGGGAACACTATAAATTCGAAGATTTCATCAGAAGGGTCTCAACATCTTTGTTCAAAGGTTGAAGAAAGAAGGAAACTATTAACATAGCTAAAAACAAGGGTGGTATTCCAAGCTTTCAGATCCCTCAAAGAGACAGCATAAGAGTCTTCTGCCTTTTTTACCCTGTGCTCCACCGCTTTCCTCTCTGCTCTTTCGATCTCTGTTCTCAGCCGTTGTTCTAGGTCGGATGTGGAGCTGCTTGCAGACGCAATTGTGATGTCCCGCTGGTGTAACTCTTGTGTCAACCTGGAGATTTCCCGTTTCATCCCTTCTAGCTCACTGCTGTGAGTTTGTTCAGCTCGAGAGAGCTGCTCTTTCAGCTGGAGGAAGATATGCACACACCACCCACGAGCTTTTAAAAGATGTTTCAGCAAAAAAGCAAAAGTATTGCACATGGTAACGTGAAATCTAAGTACTGGAAAACAAAAAGCTCTACGTAACAAGCCCTCTGTGCATGCTTGTCCGTCTTGATTGAAAACCACCTCATCCCAATCCTTTTCCACACTATAAACTGCCAACTGGGACAAGACAAGTTACACGCTGTGGAGTACTTGAGAAGATCCAATTGATCAAATCACTGTCTCTTTAGCTCACCATTCTACCTCCGTGGCCAACAGCAGACACCCAAAGGTTTACCATCACTGAAAGCACAGTAACACTTTCATAATATAACCTTGCAATTTGCCACTCCACCTTCCCGAGGCAGAGAGGGTATCTTCAAACAGCTCTAGGCAGACTTTTGTGCCATGAATTTGTCCTAAGTCTTTTGAATCAATATTAGCTCGCAGCAACTAAAGCTACCCATGGCAAACTTCCACAAGCTAGCTATGCACAGGGTAAAAATATACCTCTTTGTTTTCATAACTCCATTTGATGACCACTAGTCCCTGCATTATGAGAGAATAATCATTCCCTATTTACTTTCCACATGACAGGCAGGATTTTATTTTTAGTACGTTCAAGCTCATCTCTCTCTTTTCCAGTTTGGTAAGCCCTATTCCATTCAGCTGTTCCTTGGATAAACAACACTCCATCCTTCTGGTCATCTTTTTCCATACTTTATCTTGTTTTATTCAATCCTTTTTGAGATGGCAGACCTAACTGCATACAATATTCTGGTAGGTACACTGTATATTTATTCAGTGACATAACAGAACAACAACACAGCATAATTTCTTCCCTGGTATTCCATTCTATTCGCCAGAAATATTAGGCACCCAAACCTCTAGGATTCTTCTGAGAATTACAAGCATTTTAGAAAATTGAACCAGATGATCTCTGCCTAGCCACGTAAACACTATACATATGGTGATTTATCTCCATGTCACCTCAATGCCTCCCAAGTATATAAAACAGAAACAACAAGAATAAATCTCTCTTTCCTCCCCAGCAGCCTGTAGGAGATTCATTTGTAGTTTGGCTCTTTAAACGTGTAACCAAGCACGCATCTCTGGCAAGATCTGCACCTCTGTACATTCAGAATCAAGGATGAAAGATTTTCACAGAAGTGAGGTTTTTCACTCAAGTCCAATAAGGTTTCTACTCTAAGCAGACTCCAGTGAAAGCTCTCACACTAACTAGACCATTATCAAAAGCCTTTTGGAGGGCTTGCCTCCCCTGGGTGCACATAGCACGAGGCTGAGGTCCTCATGGCAGATGAGCTCTCCATTTCTTCCAGCCCCTGAGTTCATGCCGAGGTATCAAGCCTGAAACAAACTCCCTTATTCACATACGGACTAGAACGCATTTGAAGCCCTGCCTCAAGTGTGCTAGGACGTAGTACAGCAAAACCCATGCCCTCTCTGCTCTTCATCCCGTTGGGAGCCTGTATTAGGCTTAAACTCAGGATTCCAGGCCTTAATCTCTTTGCATACTTGCCCCTCCAGCACTAATTCAAATATCTCCACACTGCAGAGAAGTACTGTGTGATGTAGGGGTAGGCCTAAGACCCAAAGTAACGCACAGCCACGTACAGACACCTGCAAACCTATCCTCTCAACTCCTCCTTCGTCAGATCTGCTCCTTACCCTGCAGCGTATCGCTGCCTCCACAACACTCCCAGCCTTTGGTCCCCTTCAGAGCTCTGCTGAGGCACACGACACCCACGGGAACTGCTGACTCCACAAGCACCTCTCCCACTCTCAGGAACAAAGCGACATTACCTTTTTAATCTCTGCCTTTAACTCGGTACGGTGTTCTTCCATTGACTGCAGCTCTTTGATATTCTCCTCCAGCTCTTCGCTCAGCTGTACACACCTTGCATTTGAAGACACCAGGCTGGGTGCCAAATGTAAAACTACAGATTAGAATACCCCAAGATGAGCAGAGAAACTTTGATCTTCCAGGCAGTCTCTTATGTCCGTCATAACAGAAACTGAACTCTTAACCTAGAAGTTCCTTACCAATCCTTTGGTTTTGCTTACCAAAATAATTTCAAAAGAGATCAGGAAGCTGATCTAACAGATAATAGCTGTTTCTTGCTTGTTTCTGTACCATACTAAGGTTACAAACTTCCCATGCAAACATTAGTCTGAAAACCACAAACTCAGAGAGGAAAACTTGTTTATAACTCATTTCACAGTAAGGTCTAGATCCGGTTCTTACCAGCTGACTAACAAAGACTCCTTAACCTATTATCAGTGAAGGTGCTAAGCCTAAACAAGCTAAAACACTGAAAACACCCACAGTGTGCAGTAAAAAGCAGCCAACCAATTAGCAGAACAGTCTCACTATTAAACTGCAAAATGAATACCATTTGATTTCTTCCGCCCTTTGATATTTAAAGTAAGCCTACAAAAATCAGTGGGATCAGTTAATTTGATGAACGCAATATATTAGGTAGTAAATTATAATCCAAGTTTCATTTCACATCCAGGGGAAGCAAGCAGTCAGGCACCTGTTCTCAAGATGAGTCACTTCTGCCTTTAAGTGCTGTTCCTTCTTCTGGGCAACATCCAGCTGCAGTAGTATATGCTCCAGCTCCAGCCCCGGCAAAGACAACTGTTTCTCTTGCAAGTGGTCCTCCAAGGCCCTAAGCAGAAACATGAACTTTAATCACAGCACAGCAATGTCATGTCTGACTTCACTAATGTGGGGACCATAACCACCATTTATTTGGAATGCTCTGAAAAATATCCAAAACCCAACACCAGGTGACACCTGTGTGCATTGGGAATAAGCAAACACACCAGCTGGGTGACAGCCCCCTGTTGGAGTCCAGGCTGATTAAAAAAGACTACGTCCTATTTTGCTGTTGGCCTCCCTGATCCAGACAGTCTCCCTGCCATTAGCAGACATCCAGCGTGCAACAGTGTGGCTGCTTAAGTAAGATACACCAAAACATTCTGACATGGCCATCAGAACCCTTTAGCTTTTGCATGTAGCCAGTGCAGAAGGGGAAGGCCAAGATGACCTTGTCACATATGTAGTTACTTTACCAAGACCCTAATCAGACATCATTATATCAGTGAAAACTTTCACCTACATCAATAAGCACAGTATCAAATCCTAAAAGGCCTCGAGCACTTGACTGAAAATGCCTGGGGACAAAAAAAAAGCTGCAAAGCTCAAAAGCCCTGTGCTGCCTCCAGAAACCCAGCTCAGCAGAAAGCCCATTCCTTCCACACTCTTCACTGAGTATCAGCTGATTTCAAAAGCAACACACTTGGGCAAACGCTGCCAGGAAGCACAGCACTTGTGAGAAACTACAGCACATCATTCAGTGTATCAACCAACACAGATCCAGCTGCATGAAAATGCTTCCACCACCCTCAGTGGGAGAACCTGGAATATAGATCTGGATTCAAGAGCATAAGTACCAGTGAGGAACAGATGCTACCTGATGAGGAGTTCTTTTGTGCGAAGAGTTTCAGTCACCCTGGCCAGCTCTTTCTGTAACTGTTCCTGGTGCAGCTTGGAGCTGTCAATGAAATCTTCCTGAGACTGCAAGGTGGCTCTAAGTTCCATCTTCTCATCCTGTAGCACCTGCACGGGAGGGAGAAGGAATGACTGTTGCAAGATGGAACAAATCAATTTGTTGCAAGGCAACGAGAGGCTGATCAGATTTTTAAGGAACCCTTGGAAATACTGCAGCACACCACAGGGGTACCAAGCCAGCTTTGAGGCCAATCAGGAACTTCACAAAGACCCTAGAAAGAGACGGGAGCTCAGGGATGAAGTGCCTTCCTGCCACTTCCCACAAGCACCACTTTATATTCAGCTTCCTCCACTGACCTCTAACATTTTCTTGGATTGCCTTAATTCTTCTTGAACTCTTTGCCGATCTTCCAGAATCATCCGATTGTTTTCAGTCAGCTCATCCACTCTCATGTTAAGCCTCTCCACCTCCAACTTGTTGGCACAGATAGCATCGTTGGCCCTCTCCAGCTTGCTGGTTAGAAGCTGGATTTCCGACTGGCTAGCCAGCTCCACCGACTCCAGAATCTGCCTCCGACTGGCAAGCTGAGTCTGCTAAGAGCAACTGGTTTGCGTTAAAGCTGAATTATAAAAAACACAGTGTATCAAAACCACACTCAAAACAACTACTGATTTCTTCGTGTAACAAGTCACATTCTCAAAGTAAGCAACACTACCTTTCAGGGAATGAGGGGAAGTATTGTTCCAGGGTTACACGATGGGTAAAACTTCTGAAGGCAAACAGAATAAAAAACAAAATGAGGGGGCCCTCTGATTCCAAAAGGGGTTCAAAGAGAATCTGGGAAAAGAAGATCTCAAATCACTCACAACCTAAGAACAAAGCTGCCTACTATTCTTTGCTCATAAACCTAAGGCTAGACCAGGAGAAATGGCAGCATGTAAGAAAGTTTGCAAGTACCATACACAAGCTAGCAAGTCCAGAGGAGGGCGACCAAGCTGGGGAAGGGTCTGGAGGGTCTGACCCATAAGGAACGGCTGAGGGAGCTGGGGGTGTTTAGCCTGGAGAAGAGGAGGCTCAGAGGTGACCTTAGTGCAGTCTACAACTACCTGAAGGGAGGTTGTAGCGGAGTGGGAGTCGGCCTCTTCTCCCAGGCAACCAGCAATAGGACAAGAGGACACAGCCTCAAGCTTCACCAGGGGAGGTTCAGGTTGGACATTAGGAAGCATTTCTTCTCAGCAAGGGTCATTAGCCATTGGAAGGGGCTGCCCAGGGAGGTGGTGGAGTCACCATCTCTGGAGGGGTTTAAGAAAAATCTGGACATGGCACTTAGTGCCCTGGTCTAGTTGACAGGGTGGTGTCACGGCAATGGTTGGACTCGATGAGCCCAGAGGGCTCTTCCAACCTTGTCAATTCTGTGATTACCCAATTGTTAATCCCACACCAGGACAGAAAGCAGCTCTTGGTGCACAATGTAAAAAACCAACCACCAAACAGATCAAAAACCGAACCGGGTGTAACAGTCAACTATGTTTCGCCTTATGCACTAAATATCTGGTTCTAACAGCTTGCGAGAATGCTCACTTTGAGTGTTTCATTGTTTTAATGGCAGACAAAGTTACAAGGAACATATGACTAGCAAACAATACATGCTCTATTATTTATAGGCACAATACTTTATTTCATAGCATTTCTTTCCATGTCACTAGCTGGTGCAATTTAACAAGCCAGCTCTCATGTAAGCTTCTAAGAATATTCACTTCATATATTGCCTTTTTGTACAGTACCTTATAATTTTTAAAAGCTGAAACAAAATATTTGAGTAGTCCTTTAGCCCCCATTTCCAAGAGTAGCAATTCCTGCCAGCTTCAGAATCACCACATGCCTTGATTTATTGCCTGACACATAATGGCTCATAACTGAGAAACTACAGGAACTGTGCTTTTGGAAGACTATGGTGTAATTTTGATTACAGTCTTTTCATTGTTTGAATAGTCATGACAGAAAAGGTAATCAGGAGTGCAAGAGTGTATAACACAGCCTTTCTCCACTCAAGGAACAGGAGTACCAGACTACCTGACTATTTATTTCCGCGTTAAGAAAACATTTAAGCTATCTCTTATTTCCAGCCACAGAACACGCAGGACAGCACAGAATTCCAGGTTTCCCCTGTTGCCTTTAAAGGTTGCAGGTGTTACGGGAAGGTGCTCATCACTGGGTAAGAATGCTGGGCCCCCTAAGCTGCACTGAAAGATATGAGGGGAAGCCAGCTGAAAGAGAAAGGGGAAGTACCCCACGGTCACAGATCTCAGCTCGACCTTGGCCAGGAGAAAAAGCATACAAAACACATACAAACATCCAAGGCAATTTCATGCTGGGCTTTTCAAAGACATTGAGGATTCAGGCGGTCCCTTCACAGTACCTATGCACCTAACTCATCAACACCGCGTAGGAAAAATCTCCCCAAGTTCCTGTTTTTCTGCTGCACAGTGAGAAGAGTTCCTCTGTGCTCCAGTACACCAGCCTGCACTCCAAGGACACATCTGTTCCCAGACAATTGAGCTATCAATGACACAAAGACCGCAGAGCAGCAAGACCTTCTGCTCAACGACTCTTTCTGCATTTGTAGATCTACTAGTGTCAGCCTCTCACAAAGGCCCTGTCAGAACCAGCTTCAATCCTGTCATCACAAGCTTCCTCCTGGCAGGAGCTTCCACTCAAGAGCAACTCAGGAGGCCCATTAAGTGTGAAGCCCCCAGCAAGAGCTTCTTATCAGTGTCTGCTGTGATTGTGTCAGTGTGACTTCACAGCTGTGCTCTAGGTCAATTCATCTTGCTCTGCTGCAGCACCACTGACTCGCTGAACTGAGCTTTTCAGGAGCAGCAGCCCCACTACTTCTTGCCTTTAAGAGACTGAAAAAAAAAAAAAGGGGGGGGGAGCTGAAAACCACTGTTACTTCAGTACTTTGCAGAAGGATCTGTCATAGGGGAAGACTATTTTCCACCATCATCCTCTGAGCTGGACCTACAAGGTACATATTTAGCTACTGGCAGGTACGCAGCTTTGAACTAGACGACATGATGTAACAGCTATTTTAAAGTGTCATATGCTGTGGTCTCCTAGGGAAAGCTCCATCCTACTATCTTCTCTACTAAGTGGAGGGGTGGTGAGGTAACAGGGAGAGCTGCACGAGGTTTATCTAACCTCTGTTGACAGACTCCAGATCTTTTTTCCATACAGCACTTATTCCACCGGGACATTAAAAGTCATTTCAATGGCAACTTAAACTGGATTCAAGCCTGAAAGATTTCATTAGCCTCTCCCTCTTCCCCCCTCCCTCCCCTCCCACCTGCTGCCACAAACAAAACAAAAACTTTCAGCACATACTAATTGTACCTGAATGAGCTCAGACTGCTCAGCCAAAGCCTTCCTCTGTGCTTCCAGCGATGCCACCTGCTGCTGGTACAGCAAGCGCTGCTTCTCCCAGTCAAGTGACTTTTGACGGAACTCCTGCAAGGACAGCAGGGGTGGCTTGGAGCAGTACGTCCATGCAGTTGACAAGAAGGCCCCCTTCTAGTTCATATCCATGTTTGCTTTCTCTCTCCACCAGACCCTCACGCACCTTTCCCCACAGCAGGGGAACCATTAGCCAGTCATTTGATGCACCAGCTCAGCAGTATAAAACCCCTCACATACTGTGCTTGCTCTATTTCTTTCCCTCCTGAGTTAAAACGTCTGTGTCAATTATTGCTGTTTACAAATGTGAAGTGCTAACAGATTCATGGCTAGTTGCATGGATTTGCTGTCAGATGTTTAACAATTCAGGCTGTCTTTAGCTTCCAAAACATGCTGCTATTGAAATCGCTAAGATGGCAAGTATGAACTACAGAATTTTAATGCTAATCTCTGCTCCAGAAATTGGACACTACATCAGTCAGATGTGCTTGTTAAGCCACATCTTCAGGGTACAGCAGAAGAAAACTGAGCGTGGTTGAGCTCAGCACAGCAGAGAGATTAAAAGATGAGACAGGGTTGAGAAGAAGTTTGGCATGTAGCTCCCTCCTCCTCAAAGAACTGAGATGACAACCTCACCACACTGGAATTCATCCCGTTCACATCACTAATTACCCTTCCAGCACCTTCTTCCTTTTATTTAGTCTAAGAACAGCGGCACAGTTTATCCTGTGTACTCAGAGGCCCGAACACAGTAAACTGCCTTTATTACACAAGCAGTTGAGAAGAGCTACACTTGAAGAGTAGATGGAGAGTACTTTTTAAGCATGATTTATAGTCTACTTCCTATTTGACTACTCTTTCATCAACAAAGCCCAGAAAGTCAGTTAATACATACAAACTCTGACTAGCATTTGCTTTTTCACTACATACCTCCAGCTTCCTGGTCAGTTGGCTCATTTCAAACTGGTCCTCCCCTTGTGTCCTGTTAGCTTCTTCCCTGGTTTCTCTTACTTGTTTCTTCCGCAGCTTCTCATAGCTCCTCCTCAGCCTGGACAACTGCAAGGGATTCAGTGAAAGAGACAACTTTGTTGAAGGCCCCAAGGCAAGAATTAAACAGCCCTTTGAAAGGAGGCACACCAAATGCCTTCACACAAACAACTCCCCTAATCAAAGCCACACAGCCTGCAAGTGAAGACTTCTATTTGTACAACGAGCCTATTATACCAACAGGATTGCAAAATATGCCAAATTGTATCAGAGTAGCACAATGCCACTGAAGTCGTGACATCATCAGACATTTGCTAAGCCGCTATCCGTCATTTTTGAGAAGTCGTGGCAGTCTGGTGAAGTTCCCACTGACTGGAAAAGGGGAAACATAACCCCCATTCTCAAGAAGGGAAAAAAGAAAGACCTGGGGAACTACAGGCCAGTCTGTCTCACCTCTGTGCCTGGCAAGATCATGGAGCAGATCCTCCTGGAAACTATACTGAGGCACACGGAAATCAAGGAGGTGATTGGTGACAGCCAACATGGCTTCACCAAGGGCAAGTCATGCCTGACAAATTTGGTGGCCTTCTACGACGGGGTTACAGCGCTGGTCAATAGGGGAAAAGTGACTGACGTCATCTACCTGGACTTGTGCAAAGTGTTTGACACTGTCCTGCATGACATCTTTGTCTCTAAATTGGAGAGACATGGACTTGATGGATGGACCACTTGGTGGATAAGGAATTGGCTGGATGGTCGCACTCAAAGAGTTACGGTCAACGGCTCAATGTCCAAGTGGACACCAGTGATGAGTGGCGTTCCTCAGGGGTCGGTATCGGGACCGGTGCTGTTTAACATCTTTGTCAGCGACATGGACAGTGGGATTGAGTGCACCCTCGGCAAGTCTGCTGACAACAACAAGCTGTGTGGTGCAGTCGACACGCTGGAGGGAAGGGATGGCATCCAGAGGGACCTTGATAGGCTTGAGAGCTGGGCCTGTGCGAACCGCATGGAGCCCAACAAGGCCAAGTGCAAGGTCCTGCACGTGGGTCGGGGCAATCCCAAGCACAAACACAGACTGGGTGGAGAATGGGTTGAGAGCAGCCCTGGGGAGAAGGACTTGGGGGTGATGGGTGATGAGAAGCTCACCATGAGCTGACACGTGCGCTCGCAGCCCAGAAGGCCAACCGTGTCCTGGGCTGCATCCCCAGCAGCGTGGCCAGCAGGTCGAGGGAGGGGATTCTGCCCCTCTGCTCCGCTCTCGGGAGACCCCCCTGCAGTGCTGCGTCCAGCTCTGGGGGCACCAACATCAGAAGGACATGGAGCTGTTGGAGCGAGTCCAGAGGAGGCCACAAAGGTGATCAGAGGGCTGGAGCACCTCTGCTATGGAGATAGGCTGAGAGAGTTGGGGCTGTTCAGCCTGGAGAAGAGAAGGCTCCAGGGAGACCTTCTAGCACCTTCCAGTGCCTGAAGGAGCTACAGGAAAGCTGGAGAGGGGCTTTTTACAAGGGCATGGAGTGACAGGACGAGGGGGAACGGTTTTAAACTGAAAGAGGGGAGATTTAGATGAGATATGAGGAAGAAATTCTTTGCTGTGAGGGTGGTGAGACCCTGGCCCAGGTTGCCCAGAGAAGCTGTGGCTGCCCCCTCCCTGGCAGTGTTCAAGGCCAGGTTGGATGGGGCTTGGAGCAACCTGGTCTGGTGGAAGATGTCCCTGCCCATGGTAGAGGGGTTGGAACTAGATGATCTTTAAGGTCCCTTCCAACCCAAACCAGTCTGTGATTCTGTGATCAGCAGCTCTAATTAGACCTCTGTCTTACCACTATTAAAACACAACTAAAATACTGATCAGACAGAGGTTTACTTGTAGCTGTGAATGCAGGAAGAGCAGGGTACCCCTCTCTCTACAGGTGACTCCCAGCCACAGTAACAGGAGGCAGTACCTGCGGTTGATGCCCTCATACAGAGGGGCACCCCACACCGCACACGGGGTGCAGGGCAGGTCTACACAGATGTACAGTTTCTGATGTGATTAAAATACACTTGTGAAGCTCAGGTGGGAACTGGAACTCTCCCGCTTAGTGGGAGAAGGAAGATTTAAGAATTGCCATCATACATAACATCAACACTATCTCATCTGTCATTTTCTGCTTAGATACACTATGTATTTCACAATGAGTGGGGAATGCCAACAGAAAATATCACTCCTACGCCTACTGCTAGAATGCTAAAGTCATATCAGAAGCAGGAACGAGGATAAAACTCTTGACATTTAAATGACCCTCTGTGCAAATAATCACTGTCAACTTGCAGGGAATTTTCCATCTGATGAGCTCCCCCAACTCAACTATTAAATACAAACTTTCCAAATAGCCACACAAATTTGAGAAGTCATCACTCCCATTTTACTGATGGAGAAAGCTAAGCCCATGGATGAACAGAGGGACCACGAGAAGAAAACACATCTGAATCAAGGCCTCATGCACTGGTCACAAAAGGTTCTCCAGAGCCCTGAGAGAGCAAAGTACTTTGGCACGTTCAGTGGGAATGGACAGATGTACAGGCCCCGAGTTGATGTACAAACATCTTTTGCCAAACACATCAGGAGATTACAGGTTTATTCTTTCAACAATCTCAGCATACAGACACTGTACCTGTAATTTTACTGGTAATGGTGACAAACCGAGACAGAAAATTTCCCCAAACAGTCCTAAGAACAGAAGACTGAGGAATACTGGAGCTTAATGTCATCTGCACTAATACTGTGTGGGTAAAATACCAACACATTGCAATTTTGGCCACAACACACACACACTGTATTTTAGTCTTGGCAGTTCAGGCAGATCTGCCAACGCACCTCAGCTTTGCTTTGCAGCTTATCCACAACTCCAGTGGGAACATCTAGTGAGCGAGGACTGTTAGTCACCCTGAAGAGTAAGGTGTTTTAAATGAGGACAGATGCCTTCTGTCGACAAAGCAGAGGCTACCAAATTAATTTAACTTATGGCTCACAGTGAGCATGAACTAGGCCCAACCCTCCAGAGAAAACAGGTCAGTGTTCCACTAGCTGTTCACGCCATTTAACTCGTTACTGACAAGCAAGTGGAGACGGGCAGAGAGTTAAGGCGCAAACATGGAACGCTGTTAGACCACCTGCAGGACATTCCACGTGTACCACCTTGCAGTATGAAGCTTTTTGAGATGAAAGCTCCCAAATTATTTTCAAAAAATGTTTTCTAAGCATACTTCATTTTTATTAAGACTAATACACCTTGAGAGAACAAAATCTTTACCAACAAGATCAGAGTCAATGGAGGCAAAAAGGAGACGAGACTCCATACCGTTCTCATCTCTCAGCCTCATACAATCAAGGCCAGTTACACCACCACCCTTTTTTAATGTCACAAAATGCTGAAGGAGCAAACTGCTGCTGCCTGTACCCATGGCAACTTCAGAACAAGAAGTACGGTGACCAGGATGGGCAGACACAGGACATTTTTGCCGTAAACTTATGCAGATGTCCAACATATGAAAACTGCACCAATATATTTACTACACGTTTCCACTCCAACAGTTTTCTGTTCGTCACCAAGTTCCTCCAAAGTGCAAAAACCAGGCCTAATGAAGCATAAAAATATTACTTGGTCTACACTCAACACTCTTTTTTGTAAGAACATAAACAATACAAGAATGGGAAGCTTTAAACCACGGCATTTAAGCAAAAGCAATGACACAAAGTATTTCACCTATCAGATCATATATCAGCTGGGAACTAAAAACCAATCTTCTCTTGTTGCAACTCACCTCCTCTTGAAATTTCTTCAGCTGTTGTTCATATTCTCTAACCATGTCCTGTTTGGCTTTTTCCACGTCTTCTACCTGGTGACGCAACATGCCAACCTGAATGAAGAGTTAAAAAGCAAACAAATAAAACAACAGGAAGGGACTTCATTGTCAGTAGGTACTGGGGTTAGTTTTCATTTCCTAAATACACATTACAGTAGGAGTGGTAAATGACTACTAAAAGATGCTAATTCTGTTAACAACTGCACGTTAACACCAGTGACCGTTCAATGGGTCACTCACCATGAATCAGATTAAGCCTATGCCTAAATCTTTGGTAGGCCGGGGCCAGAACTGTTTCTGTTCTGGCCTCTTGTTTTGAGCCAGTTTTTGGCTTTCATTTTTGGGGATGGAACCGGCAGTTTTGGCTTGTGTCAAAAGGCTATTTTTATCTGGCATTTTCATCAAATTCTTCATAAACATGCATTATGATTTCAACCTGTCTACCAAGAGAAAAGATGGCCATGTCATTATCTTACAATGCTCAGGTGAAGCAGAGATTCCCAACAATACAAGGAGATCAGGGGTAGAAAGAAAGAAAGGCGCCTTTGAAACTCACAGGGAAGACTTCCCTTACACGGATTCAAATTCTCCTGTGACTCATTTTTGCCTTTCCCCCCCCCGCCCCAACTCTTTCCCACCCACAACCCAAAGTGGCCACCTTTCTAACTGCAGGACAGCAAGCCAACAAATTAAATTAAAAGAAATCATCACACAACATTCATATGAGTAAACCAAAAGCATGAATATGCTCCAGTAGTGACTTTAACCATAGTTTACAGTTCAGTTTTGCAATCACTGTTTGCTTTTGGTGGTAAGAAATATTTCAAAAGTGTCTTGAGAAAACACAATTGATAATAACAATGTTAACCTGTATGATAAAAATGATGGTTCTTGCAAACGAAAATCCTGTGGCATGACCCCAGATTTAATAACTCTGGAACAAAGACATTAATTCCAACACTTGCCATGTGGACCAGCAGAAGCACCTGACCATATTGACAAGAAACCACCGAGTTCTTAACCCACTGTTGCTACAGCCTGTCACGTTTCTCCCTGTTTCACTAGATTCCACACCAAATTACTAAAAGCTACAGCAGTACTTGGGTAATGCTGAGGATATAAGAACAGCTGTAGTATAGCTGTACAAGCACCCAAAAAAACTAATTACTTGGGCAGTTATCAGCTGGCTTTCGACCCAAGAAGTCAAAGCAACTTCCTCAGAGCTGCCCAAACACACTTTGTAGCGAAGAGTCTGCTGAAAGATAGGACACAGCAGTTGTAGATATGAGGACAAATTTTAAACACTGGCTCTGTTTAGCTCAGCCCAGGGCTAAACAATAACCAGCTGTTCTGTCACCCAAGACCCCTCCCCAGCCGAGAAAGGGAACTGGGAAAAGGAGGGAGACTCCTGGGTTGAAATTTAAACAGATTTAATAAAACAAGAAAACCAATATCGATACTAATACAGAAGACACAAAGTTATACTTAGCCCATATAGTAGTGGTGAAACTCTCCAGGGATGACAAGCATTGAGGGGTGGGAGAAAGAAAAGAAGACCAGAGAAAAGAGCCCCCCCCCCTCCCCACCAGCTTTCCCATTTATAGTGAACGTGACATTAATGTTATAGAATACACCTGAGGGCCAGCCTGGGGCAGCTGCCCTGGCTCTCACTGCTGATGGCCTTGATCACCATCCCACAGCTGGCCACAAAATGAAACAAAATGTAACAGAAAATTGGTTCTATAATTTTATCCCCACAAAGCCAGGACAAACACTTCCCAAAAAAGTCAGTGTGGCTAGATCTTAAGATACAGCCACCCAGAGCCCTGCTGGTTTCCTCGGATCTGAGAAAAGATACCTCAATTCATTTGCACAAAGGGAAGTTTATGGTCCACATCCTACACAAAAACTTCACTTACTGATACTTCTCCACTGATACAGAAATTTGGTGCACTTCCCCCACACCTTTAAAGGCTACAAAACCTCAGGTGCATAAAATAGCCCTTGGAGAATCTGCCAGCAACGCCTTGGTGTAGTTTACACCGCTAAATGTTCTTCCTACCAACGATCACACGTTGATGGGCTGTCGATTACTGTTGTATCCGGATTCAGCATCTTTGGGCTCTCTCTAGAAACTCTGACAATTCAGTCTGTGGACTTCCACCAACCCTTAGGGAGTTGATCCCCTGAATTTGACTAAATTATGAATCAGACACCTTGTTCTAACAGGCTCCTTTGTAAATTCTATTCCTGATTTCCAGTTATGAGACAGGCTCCTGTTTGCCTAGCACAGCTATTTGCTAAAGTTAGCCCCTTGTTTTGGCTTAGCATTTAAACATTAAGCAAACAAAAATCAAAACTGATGAAACAATACCCAAAACACATGTCCATGGAAAACGAAACTCTGAAATTCAGGTTCAGTCTTTATATCGTATTGCAACACATAAAACACACAGGTCGACACTGATGAGGAAATTATGAACATGAGGCAGTACCTCCTTATGTTTTTCCTGCAGAGCAGCCCTGGCAGAGGAAAGTTCCTGCTCTCGAACACTCAGGCAAGCTTCCAGAGCCTCGGTCTGTCCTTCCCATTCAGATTTCTTGTGGGCCACCATAATGTCGATCTGCTTCATCAGCTCCTGCAGCTCAGCCTCACAGCAAGTCAAGAATCCACCGCTGGAAGGGAAAGAGCTTGAAGTGACAAAAGCAGGCGCCACCCAACCCAGGTACAGTGTCCCCTACCAACAACGCCAGCAGAACAAACTGACTTGCACCAAGGGACCAACTCTGCACACACAGTGCTTTGAACTCTCTGCAAGTTAGCTTGAAAAATACACTTAATACTTACACGTTCATCCCATTGTCTAATGCAGTATCTCACAAGTGGTGTGCTCGTACCACTGGGCACAGATCTAAACTTGGCAATGACCAACGAAGAATACTTGTGAAATCCCAGTGAGAACAAATGACCTACACACTTTAAATGGAGGGGTTTGTCTTCCATTCAGAGAACCATCACAAGCACCTATAAACACTTATCCCTTTGTCTCGCTACTATGCATTATCTAAGCAAACCGGAGCATGTTTTATCTGTATTTTGTATTTGCCTTAATTGCTCTCCAGGCAGAGGCAATTTATACCAAGTTTCAGTCACCAGAGAAATCTTACAGCCAAGCTATCAGCTCCTGAAAACAGAAGTTTATCACAAATGCAGACAATCCCCTAAGCAGAGGGGGCTGGATGACAAGACGATAATGAAGAATAAAACATTCGCAATCCATCGGGGAGAGCATGCTCCCTAGCGACGCTGCGATTTCTAATTTGGTGCAGCAATTATTGAAGCCAATTCAACTAACTCCTCTAAAACTTCACAAGCTGCTAAGCTAGGGACAATATTACGGCTTGCAAGATACAGCCCTAGAGGGCAGTGAACTCCATGATGATCTTCACCCCTTTAATTTGCCTGTCAAACAGGAGGCGCTGAAAAGAAATGGAAATCAATAGGTTAAGGGATTGAAATTTCTCTGTTCCCCCAGAGCATATGCACACTTCACAACTTGGCAGATTTCTATAGGGAAAGAAATACTTCTTAAAGGAGCCAAAATCAGTTAAATTTGAAGTTCGCCCTGCCCTGCGAGTTAACCAAAAATTAGCAGCTATTATGCAGAGCAAGAACATTTCCTTCGCAGCATCTGCTAATATAAAGCCAAGTCTAAACTTGATTTCTGCAACCAGTTCTCTGTAGAAGATCGGGTATCAGCAAACTTGAGTCACAATCTCCAAGACAACTATGAAAATGGCATCAGTGACTTTTGCTTCACACTTGTTTAACACATAAAACATTTTCTTCCATTATTGGCACTGCAGCCTCTCTGGGGGATCCAAAAGCCTGGATACTTTCACCTAAGACAGAGCATTAAGGATTCTTCAGGGACGAATGGGACTCGGCAGTTTCAACACGAGCAGGGAATAATCAGATGTTTTCAGTCAAAACAGATAACAAAGTCATGCCTCACTAACCTTGCAAGGCTGTTATAAAAAAAATACTTATTCACACCTTTAATTACTACTGCTCCTGATGTCAGACAGTCAGAAAGGTTTACAACAACAACAACAAAAAAAAAAAGAGGTAAGGTTTTCAGGAAGATTTAAAACAATGTCTAACATAAGACTATAATACCCGACACGGGATTGTTGCAAAGCCAGCTTACCCAGTGACCGCTTCTGCACCAGCTGAAGGCCACTGCACACTGCATCTGTCCACCAGCGTGCACTAGTGGACAAACTCCAAAGCCCTTATTTCAGCAACAGAAGCTTTGTCTGATACCAGAGGATTTGAGTCTGAATAAGAGGGAAGGTTAGTACTTAAACTGCTTTGAATGACTGTTGCATACATACCTCCCCTGTACACTTCTTTGCACTCCTTCCAGCAAAGCTTCCATCATCACCAAATCCTGGTGGCTTTAGCAGCTAGGAAAGTACACAAAAGCAGCGGTCGCCCATGGCAAGGTACCAACAAGGCTACTTCTCCATGTAGCTGCAGAGCAAGCAGAAGTCCACAGAGAAAAGAAGTTAAAAAAAAATACAATTAGCAGACAATTACAGGTGAGGAAAACAATGGTCACCAAATTTTGAACTATCAAATTGTGGTAATACAACCATGTGATCTAATAAACTGAACGCAAACAGCAGCAGTGGAAGAGAATCTGCACTTCAGCAAACGGGCGAACTCAACACACTGGGACTGGCAGATCTCCCGTCTCCTGCGTGCACCAAACGGCAGAGGATCAGCCACACTCGGGGACTTCCAAACGGGCCAGCCTCCCACAGGGTGTTTGTCACCATAAGCACCTTGTAGCAAGTAGTAGTAAGAATCTATCAATAAATTAGGTCTCTCCCAGGTCTCTATTACAGACTAGGTTAAAGAGATCACACAGTCTACAATCACATTCAGGACACATTGCTAGTTCATGTGGTTCTGAGAATTTTCTTTTAAGATAGCACTAACTCTTTAAAAATTCCTCTGGTGCCTTAAGCTATGAAAATAAGTTGCACAGATTTACAGTAGAAGTACATTGTTTTAGTTAAAAATGACATCCTTTAAGTCACAAACACATGTATGCATACACATAGAAGTTTCACGTATTTGTGAGGCAAGAAGGGTTTACATTAAAGGCAAAAACGGAGAATAAAAAAAAAGGAACCACACCCAGAATGCTAGAATTTATTTCCATGAAACTGTGGCTCTCTAACAGAAAAATGGTTAAACTCATCCTGAGGATACAAAACTACACTTCAGTTTCACTCTGTGGAGGTATTCACACAATCTTCTGCTTCCAAAGCAGCTATGCACTTTCTCAAGCATTTAGAGATCCTCACAACACCTTTCCTCAAAGATTAATATAGTATTATTAAGCAATCAACAAAAGGGGGAGTAGGTCACAGAGACTTTCAGAAACGCAGACTCAGCTTTGCTCTCTTTCACTTCCATCAGAGCTTCTATCGTGCTCCTACAGCGTTTTAAAACGCCATCCAGAGATTAAAGCCTGTCCCTTGGAGTTCAGCTGTATTTTAAACCACACACATACAGAAAATATGTATTTCACTGAGGGGGAAAAAAAAAAATTCCTATCGCTATTCTGATACAGTGTTTTGTCTCTCTTCGGTCCTGTCTGTGCTTAACAAAATCCAATCAGTATGCAGAGCATCTTTGCTGTACTGCTAATGGCAGAGCTGCTGAGGAGAGCAGGTGAGCAGATCCCCAGAGCTGCTGACAGCACTCCAAGAGAGTTCTCCAGGTGGCAAGAGCAGACATTAGCCAGCAGCTGCTCTTCTGTTTCATTCTAATCACACCTACACAGAATCGATTTTCAGTGGGTAACAGAGAGTTTTCATTGTCCACCACAGAGAACGCCTGCTAAAATTCAAACAAAATCCAGAGAGCAACCCAGGCCCCTCAGCAGCAGCTCCTTCTGTTAGAGGCTGCAATCAGTCCAACACTGAAAGCTCCAGTGCCATGATGACCCAGACAGCATCCACGCTGCTCCTGTTAGGATTTATGCAGAGCCCCCACGGTAAGATGCCCGAATCTGCCAGCTTTGCACACCTGCCAGCTTACCCAGGTTTGAGGGAAGAGCCTTACAACCAGGCACCTCTAGCCCGTTTTATGCTACATCAGGTTTGTTGATTCAGTATTATATTTTGACCTCTCAAGCTTGCAAGTCACCATGTGCAAGTTACAGGCAACTGAGTAAAGACCTGCACAAATACCACAAGAGGAAACAATCTCTGCCATTAACTACAGCTGAAGCAGTTAGAGCTGGCCTGCCACTGCTGAAATTGAAGAAAAAGTATTTCAAAAAAAAAAAAGCTAAAATATTTAATAAATCAACAAGGTTTAGCATCCCAACTCAAGAAAGTATTGCAGCAGTAGAGTCAAGTGGAGACATTTTGACAATATGCAGGAGGGCTTAAGAATATTGCCCGTGAAAAGAGACTGGGAATACTTTGCACTTAAACAATGGGTTCATCAGGGTACAGTTCTGAGGTGCTGCTGGAAGTAACCTCACAATGAACAGACAAGCCCGACCCACGCCGCAGCAAGAACTTCCCAAAAGTACCAACTAAGCAGGCGCCCGACTCGCCAGCCGCTGGCAATGCCAGCCCCGGCTGCCCGAAGGCCAGGCAGGAGCCCGGGGGGACCCTCCCCGACACAGGGGCTGCTCCGCCGGGGCAAGAAGTGGCCCGGGCCAGCGTCCCCTCAGCACTGCCCACCCTAAAGCCTCTCCACAACAGCCCCCCGCAAGCCGCACCCTCACCCTACGGTGTTTTAACTCCTCCCCGACGGGAGCCTCCACAGAACGGCCCCTCACGGTGGTTACGGACACCCCCCCCCCCCTCCCCCCCGGCGGGGAGCGTTTCCCCCCGCTCCCGGGGCCGACCTGCGCTCCGAGCTCCCCGCGGCAGAAGGCCAGCAGCGACCGGACCGGACCGGGCCGGGCCGGGCCCCCCTCGGCTCCCCCCGAACACCCCCCGCCACCGCTCGCTCAGTCGGTCCTTCCTCCCGCCCCCCGCCGCTGCCAACCTACCGGCGCAGCACGACCGGGCCCGCCATAGCGGGAGCGCGCTGCGCCTGCGCACGCACCGCGCCTGCGCACCGCGGGCACCGAGGCTGCCTCCCGGCGATGGGCAGGGTAGGGCGCGGGGAGCGGGCCGCGGCCCCCGGGGCGGGCACCGGCGGGGCCGCGGGGCTGCGTGGGCCGGGGGGGGGGGAGCACCGGGCCGCAGCGCCCCGGTTAGCGGGGCTGGGGTGCGCCTAGGCCCGACCCCCGCCGCAGGGCCGCCTGCGGGGTTCGGCGGGAGCGCTCCACAGCTCGGGGGGGAAAGGCTAGGCCTGTCCGCCGTGTAGCTCCCGAGCCAGGCGTGGCCAGCTGGCTCCTGCACCCTCCCGACAGTCCCAAGGCCGGTTTGGTTTTAAATAAATACCGGTAGTCTCCAACCCTGGCACAACCGAGCCGCTGGCTGCTGTCCTGTGGGAGTCACACGGTGACTGAGTTCCTGAGGTGACATTTCATTTCAAGGAGGGCAGAGTACTCCTCAAACGATCACAGGAAACCCCTGGGATGCACACAGTAGCTGAGAGTGGAAGACAGGTCTTATTTTTCTCCTCTTTCACCAGTTTCCTGGACTCCAGGTTGTGGCAGCCTGTTGCATGCCATTAAATGCTTTGTTCTGACTTTTTTCCCAGAGGCGTGAAGGTGTGGGCGAGTCACGGCACTGATCAGGGGGGTGGAAGCGAGTAGGCAGCAAACAGTGAGCAACAGTTCAGTGCAGAGGTAGAGGGGACGGGGGAGCTGTAGGTCACAAGCTCATCTCAAGAGATTTCTAAAGGTCAGTAGCTATAAACACATATAAATCTCTATAATTAGTAATAACAGGCTAGTTTTACACGTTCATCAATCTGCAATTCAGTTTGATAGCGTTCTTTTCAGATGAAGTAGTTCTTCCGTGGTTATAACCCTTTTTTTAGTGGATTAGGGACATCAAGGTTTTCCATAAAAGTTTAAGCTTAATAGGAATTGGATCAATACCAGAGCAAGCCCGTAGTCCAAACTCCAGCTGCGTGGTCGGGGACGTGGATGTTAGAGCCAGGATCTGCTTTGTGTCACAGGTTTAGCTGTACTCGCCTGCTACAACGATGGACAGCGAAGTGCAAAGGGATGGCAGAATCCTGGATCTGATCGATGATGCATGGAGGGAAGATAAATTGCCGTATGAGGATGTGGCTATCCCTCTGGTAGGTGAATTGCTACTTATCAATCTGAGCTAAGACTGGTGTGTTTATCACAGCCCCTTCCCAGACAGTATGGCTTGTGGTGCAGCTAATTTGTACAAAAGGTTCCTTGGATGGATCCAGCTCACTCTTTTTCTGCCCTATATGCCAGTCGTTCCTGCGTGCATACAAGGACGTGGATGTTTCTCTCCCCCTTCCCCTGACCAGGTGCCAGATCTCCTCAGAACTGGAGTGCCCTTCCCATTGCACAGTTCTGGGTCTGCCAGCAGGGAGAAGTAGAACCGTCCTTTCTCTGTGCTTCCCTTTCATGTTATTGGTATTTGAAGGGGTTTCCCAGTTCATTTGTAGAATGGAGAGGATCAGTCTCATGCTGACAGTTGCAGTCTTGGTTATACTTTATTTCCACTTTCTGAAATGCCATTAAAAGAAGCTGAAAATTTTTCAAATCTCTTCCTAATCAGTCTTTTCCAAGTACACTGTTGCTGTTGCCAGTTCAAGGACAGCAGTGAACAAACTGGCATCTGCAGTGGGACTCTTGCTCGTAGCGCTGCACCCAGCACATGAGAGCGATCTTCTCATGCCACGTACAACTTGGTGTACGGCTGTGAGCCCAGAGAGATGCAGCCACAAAGGCCAGAGTTGAAGCTTCACATCTCACACGCTGATGCCTTCCTTTGCCATTCTGAAGCTACCAGGGAAGTGAGAGGTATCTGAGGATTTTCCCTTTCCTTGTTCTCTCTGGTACACAAGCTTCACCCTGGCTGGTACTGACAAAGCAGGGACTGATAGGCTGCTAGCTTCTTTTAGCACAGAGACATTCCCAAAGTGCCAGTGACGTGGCTCAAGCTTTAGCCCTCACACCACTGTCTTTTCAGAGCGGGCAAGGAGCAGCTACACACCTCCAAAATCCATATATGCGGCACACAAGTTTTCCTGACAAGATCTGGGCTTGAGGCAATGATTTTGCAGAACTGTGATTCTCAGATATGAGAGCCCAAACCCCGCTTTCCTTGGGATAACCTTTACTAGGCAGGTCAAATATTATAAACTAGTTCCTTGCTGACATTTCCCTTTACCCTGTGTCCAAGTCAAGAAACATTACTGTTTCTTGCCTTGCAGCCATCTCTTGAGCTACTTACAGTCACATACAGATGGGAGCCACAGAGCAGGAAGCCTCATCAACTAACAGAAAGAAAGGCCTGGCTGTGGCTATAAAGATCCCCAGGGATGGGATTGGCTCTGATCACACAGAAAAACCAGCCCAAGTTCACAGGAGGCTTACTCAGCGGCATTGTGAAGGAGCAAACAGAATGGCTGTAAAGTGGTATTTGAGCCTGTCCTGAGCAGCTGATCCAGTGCTCACTCGAGACGTTCCTGTGAACTCAAATGGGCTCAAATCATAGGCTGTTTTCAAAGCTGAAAAATTTTATTTAGCTCATGCTGGGATTTCCATAGATGCAGAACTCAGAATTCTTGCCCAAGTGGTTTCTGGCAGAATAACACACACTCTCTGTGACTGCACCAATGCAGCAACACAGAGAAGAAATAATGTAAGGAGAGAAAATGAGATCTCAGTTAAACTATACTTCCTCCTTACTGTGTCGTGAGCAGCTCTACGTTGCACCTGGTGGAGGTTTCTGACTTCTCCTGTTGATACTGCACAGCCACACCTGAGTTCAGCATGTAGCAAGAGGAGGGATTTCTCACCTGCCAGAGGAAAGTAACATGTTACAGAACCAGTTGTCTTACTGACAGCTATCATGAATGCAGTATCTGTATTCTTGGCAACAGCAAAAGAAACACATTGCAAACAAGCAACGGAATAATTGCATCATACTATGATTTACTTATTTCACATTTGCTATGTATTCTTCTTCTTCACTGCATGTGCAGTCGGAGTGTATAGCAAGGCCCCAGGATCCTGGAAAACCAATTTACCTTTCAGATTAAGCACGACATTCATGTGAAAAGAATATTGTTCATAACTGAGCTTAGTACTAGTTTTAAGTGGATCAGTACGTGTGATCTGTATTGTTCAGACGCACCTGCCGGTCTTGTTTGTGGATTTTTGTATTTATCCCTATGAAGTCTTAGTAACCTGCTCCTTGCAGGAAGCATATTACATGTGGAATGCATTGTACCTCTGTTTTGTTCTCAGAATGAGCTTCCTGAACCAGAGCAAGACAACGGTGGCACAACAGAGTCTGTGAAAGAGCAAGAAATGAAGTGGACAGATTTGGCTCTCCAGTATCTCCACGAAAACGTTCCACCCACTGGAAACTAGTGAATCAGTGAAACTTCATGCAGCGGATGCTTAAATGCAATATAAAAAAATATTTTTCAGCTGACTGTCACTGTCATAAGCTTCTCTAAGGAGAAAACAACATTTCTGAAAATTCAAACTCTGATTCAAACAATCTCACAGTGACCAAACACAGTTTAAAATGCTTCTGTAATGAGTGTGAAATAACAATGGCTGTCTGATACCTCAGAGCTAATAGCAGAATGTTTCTCTTATGTAAAATTATTTCACATCTTCTGTTAAATTGTTCTTAAGTTGGTGCCCATTGTGATCTTAAATGTTTTCTACCTGTGATAAAAGAAGTAGTTTTTACTGTCTCAAGTTGTTACTGATTTCAAAGCTCATGATGGGATCATTTCTGACTCTGAAGGCTTATGTGCCAAGAAGTATTCCTGTGTATTCCGTGGTTAGAGTTCAGTGCCCAAAAATCAAAAAACCGTTAAGTCAGTTGTTACCACCTTTAACTGGTGTGTGGCTGAGGAAGGTTGTGTGGGGCAGGAGTGAAAGACTGGTCACTGGGATTCAAGTAATCCATAAACACAGGTGGTTATTTGAACTCCTCATCTCAGGACTTGATGGTGGCGGTGGGCAGCATTTCCAGTGCTGACATGCTGGGTATGTTCGCCAATACGTGTACTGTAAACAGTCTAATTTATGCTAAAATGGTGGTTACTCAAAATCATTGTCTTTTGAGGGATGACAGAGTGACAAGGAAGAGCCTGCCAGTCCCAGGGTACCACCTGTTGAACTGAGAGCCACTTGGGTGAGCTGTCTCAGGTGGGAAAGGGAAATCTGAGGAGAGGGATGGGGAGAAGAAACGAGTGGGGCTTAGCTGCAGGCAATAAATCATTACCTCTTGTTGTGCCGAGAAGACAGGCAAGGCCCTCTTGATGTCTTTATCTCATTTTATCTCTGATTCTCAAATGTCTTTTGCAATAGGTAAAAGCCTTCTGTTCATCTTGCATGTTTCACTGTTGGACCGATTCCTTCGCACCATTGGCAGAATTTGCTAAGGAGAAAATATTTTGACAGAGTTTAGGATTACTGGTAGAGGTGAGAAAGGAACTGGAAGGAAAACAATGTTTCAGATGATTTTCTTTTGCCAGTGCATCAGAAAAAGCACTTTCCTGGAGCTTGCAGCTTCCAGACTCCACAGAAGTTTTTTGGTGTCTTTTCTCAATGTTTATCCTCCTCAAAATAACAAAACCCAGCTTTTGCCTCTGTGATTACTGAGTGGAATCGCAGCATGGCACGTGTCTTGTGAGACTGATTGCTGAGCTGCGTGAGGATGGAGAGCTCAAGGTGCTTGTGAAAAAAAGCCCCCATGTTGCTGGGTGCGCTCCTCTGTCTGAGGTGTCAGCCCTGCCTGCACCAGACAAGCAGCACGCACTTGTCTGAACAAGAAGGAGCTGCAGACAGCCAGCAGGCAGAGTTAAGGATTAACCCAAGAATTAGCAAAGTCAAAAAGCTTAATAGCTACAGCATGGACCAAAGAAAGAGCTGTGCAGCTGGGAACTGTAACAGTTCAGCTCCTCATTGGATCATCACCAGGGGGAAAAAACGGAGCCTGCACTCGATGAGGTGTTTCTGATCTTCCCCACGTTCATTTTCCCTGACCTACATTAGAAGAATTTGCTAAGAAACCATTAGGCAAAGCTACCACAGCTTCCTGTTCTCTCTTCCCCTCCCCTCTCTCACTCCTTTACACACTCCCCACCCACCACTCTCATCTTTCCAATTTTCCCACTAGATCTTCCAACTCTGATTTCAGACTTCCTTTCATGCCCCTGACAGTTGCCTTTGCATCTGCCATCTTCTTCCTTCCATCCAGCGGCGGGGAGGCGGGGGGAAGCTTTTTATTTGAATTAGAGCAGAATTCATGAGGTTCCAGCAGGTCTGCAAGAAAGCGCGGTGGGGACACCAGACGTACGAGTGTCATCCAAGACAGCAGTTGCTTGGCCACGCAATGGAGACCCAGCCTGACTCGAACAGGTACCTTCCCTTTGTCACAACACAGTGCTGTGCATCCGCCTCCTGCCTGTGCTGACAGGGTCTCCTAGGTTAGAAGGGATGCTGGGACGTGGGAGAGTCGGGATCCTCATGAATGCTACCAGCATTCCCTGTGAAACCAAGTGCAGGCCCTGCCCAGATGCTTATCAGACTTGCAGTGACACCTACGTTCTTTGCTGCCTTTTGACATTCTTTGCAAAAGGCAAATAAACATGCAATAATTTCCTTAGTTTCAACAGGTGTAGTCAAACTGCTGCTCACAGCGTGATACCAAACCATTTGTGTCTTTGATTAGTCATTCCCCAGGGCAAACTACATTTAAAATAAGGGAACCTGGTAGAATAGAAGGTGCCCCACCTTTTAAGAAGCAGCTTTAGTTGTATAACTGAAGCCTGGTCTTAATTTCTTGGCTGGTAACTTCCTCCTTTCACCACACCTACTGTTACTGGCAGAAAGAGAGAGCAAACTGTTGTCAGAGACAGCAGATACATGCCAAAGAAATTGTGGGATCCCTAAAATCTTTTACCTGTACAAGTTCCATGTGGAAGTCCATATGCTGAGGCTGTGCGTCGTGTTCATCTGCCTTTTGTACGGGGTGAAAACAGGTAAGAAATCAACCCTTTGTTCTGCATGTTTTTGTCAAATATAACAGGCTTTCTCTGCTTTGCAGAAACATGAATATATATCTACCCTCTCCATCATAGCTACTGCGTAGGGTTTTTCACTGGCATTATTTATTTTGGCAAAGCAAATTATCCTGGTTATGTGAATGTAGTCAGCTCCAAGAGTTCCAAATGTAAACCCAGAAGTCATTTTTAGTATCTTTTCCTCACTTTGCGAACATTTCTCTTACATAAGTACTACCCATCGACACTGAAAATGTCATTTGAAATCTTCAGAGAAGAATGATGTCTTTTCCGCAGTGTCTGATATGACAGACGCAAAGGATGAATTACCATTTATGAACAATAAACTGCATTTGATATCCTCACAGCCCTATCAAGAATCAACCTGTGTAACGATAAACAAATGTACTGCCTCGTGTTAGCATACACAAGGGAGCAAGTCGAGTTATGGCTCTCTGCTTTGTAGGGAAAACAAATAGGATTTTTTTTTAAAAAAAAGTATTCTTATAAATACTAAGTTGTATTTCATCAGGTTCTCTGGAGTAATCTTGGGGTGGCATTTTGCTTAGTCTGTAAATATGCTGTAGGAAACGTAGTTGTAAGAAGTAGAAAAAGAGAATTGTGTGAAAAGGCACCAAGGAAAGGCAGTGAGATATTGAAGAGAGTTTAAGAGGTAGAGGGCACGCTCGCTGTGGAAAAGTGATGGGATTCTTCGAAAATGCTACTCAGATTTGCTGGGTGGAAGCTTTAAAGCTGAAGACTCATTCTTGACACGTAAGACCAGTCTGTTGAAACACGCTGTAAAAAGCCCAGGCAAGGTGACAGTGTTTGGAGTGTCAGTGAAACTGCAGACAGACGCAGAAGCAGCAACACAGTTATCTGAGGTCCACATGAGGTGTTGACCAGGTGAGTAGCCTGAGGGCCACAGCTAGGACAACTACCAACCTGACCAAGCGACCACTGACCATTGAAGTGAAGTTCTGTTGGAACCTCACTTTGCAAGAGGACAGAGCGGTGGAGTTAAAACACTCAGCTGCTATTCTGTTCACGCAGACAGCCTCAAGATCACAGCCACTGTTGCAAACCCTGCTTGTCCATAGGATGAACATCCAGGACTGAAGGAAGACAAAGCCTCCGAACACTGTGGCCAAGAAAAGAATGAGAGAGAAGAGGGGAAGGCAGGCCTTCAGTAGCACTGACTGCAGTAAATACCACGGAGTCTGCCTGGGACTATTCTCACGACTGCAATGCTCCCACCTGGCAGTATATAACTTCAGAAAATATCTCCATATATAACTTCAGAACCAAGTTATTCTGGAGGTGCCCCTCCTGCTGCTATTGCACCTCAGAGGCCGATCTCCAGCTCAAGACAAAAGCCATCCAGCTCCCACGTGGGAACTGGGTGTAACAGATTGGTATGGCCCCTGCTAGAGGGGCTGAGCTGTCAGAGGCCTTGCCCAGGAAACTGCTGTTTCCCCTCCTGTTTTACATGTCAGAAAACGGAGCAGAGGGAGAAAAGTGAATTGCCCGTGGTTGTTCAGCAAGCTAATGGCCAAGACAGGGCTGGGAGCAAGTTCATGGGACGCTGGGTTAATTGCCACATTTATTCACCTTTCCTGGAGGGAAGCGGTCTGCTGGACACGGGTTAAGTACAGTGCCAGGGTGCGAGTTTCCACCTCACTTATTTGCTTGCAGAGTTAATCTCATTAAGCCTCTTTCCCCATCAGAGAGACCACGTTGGAGTTTCAAGGACACTTCCAGCCCTTTGGGTAGGATTCGCTGTGCTTATCAGAATGAAGAGCAAAGCCAGGATAACCGGCTGTCCTCCTGTGTCAGCTTTTGTAACACACGGTGGATGAGGCTGGGATGTGCACCAGCCTGCCAGAAGAGAAGCTGGCAGGTTTCCCCCCACTATTAGCACTGATCTGATTTTGTTAATCAAAACAGAACAAACCTAACAGACTTGGTGCAGATATACCAAGGCTTTGTAAACAGTTCCTGTGTTAGGTATTAGCAAATGCCGATCAGCTCTTTAAAAGCTCTTCTTTACGAGAGGGTTTGGGCTGATCTGGTGACAAACACGGTGCTCCTCTAGGCAAGTCTCAGCACAATGCAGGAGATACAGAAATAAATTAAGCAATCAATGCAATCTTGCACCGTATAGAAGTAATTCTTGCCTGGCACTTCTGCCTCTATTATTACAGCTTCAGTGGCAGTAAAGATGATTAATGATACTATGTAAGACTATACAATAACTAAACCAATTTCTAGTTATTAGCAAAAAATAAATATAGTTGTATTTTTTTATGTTGCAGTAGCACCTAGAGGACAGTCCTTAAGTATCACTGTGTATGCTGGGGTATATCAACAAAAAAATGGTAACTTTTCTCTGCTCGTTACTTTGACATCTCCACATGAGCAGTGTCGTAGGAGAACTCTTGCTGCTGTTTCTCTGGAGCATCTTGGCACTGTAACAAGGCGGTAAGAGCAAGCTGGTCAGGAGACAGCCACCCACGTCACCTTCACTCTTGTAAGCAGGGCCCAGAGTCGCACCACCCCTGGGAGCCCTGATGGAAGCCTTACAGAGGCAGAACACCCTCGATTCAAAGGCCACTGATTTCAACCAGCGTTCACTGGGCCTGGCTGAGGGCTCATTTTCCACTGCTCCTGTTCTGCTATTTGTATTTTACCATAGGCTTTACACAGGAAGGACTCCATGGATTTCAAATGTTAAAATTTATTTCTGAATTTATGGTAGCAATTTAAAATATCCAGTTGGACTTAACTGCAACATCCTTTTAGCCTATTAACTTTTATTTCTGGAGCTCCTGGGGCTTCTACAAACTAATTAGCACAACTATGGCAACTGAGCAGATTATTTTATGTGCATAGCATTTATATCACCCTCATGCTGCTGATTTCCATAGGAGGAGAAAAGGCAAAGTTGCTCACAGAAACTGAGAGTTTCATCATTTAGAAATTAAAATGCACAGAGTATTGGAGAATTGCTAGAGCACAATTAGCTTACAGCTGCAGGTTTTCCAAACCCTTCTACCTACTGCCCAGGCCTATAAGCAACAAAGATCAGGAAGATTTCTCTAGCAACTGCAGCCTGAACAATTATTGCAGCCCAGGGCGTATGTGTGTGAGAGACACTCTCTCCCACACGGTTCTTCAATAGGATTAAGGGGATTTGGGGAAAGGGATTGTGAGCCAGGAAGAGGCTACAAAACCAGGGAGGGCCTTCATAATCAGTGCCTGTCTGGAGACAGTTATTCCATTCCCTGCCAGCGCCCTGTTGGAGATTGTATTGGACTCTGAAGGCTCAGCCTGTGTTCTGCTGGAAAAGGGAGGAACAAAGGCTTTCAAACAGCAGAGACCATCCCAGAAAGCAGCACTTACATAAAATTCAGTTCCTCTTCTGCTGTGTATAAAGCAGTATCAGTAACACATCTCATGCAGTCAAAGGGTGTCCCATTTTGCAGTCTGAAATAGCAGGCTGCATCTGCCAATACAAATGAAGCGCTGAGTTGCCCCTCACAACAGCAAGATCCTCTGCAGCTTGTCAGCTCCAGCCTGGAGTTACAAACAAACCACGGGGATATCTCCTCACCCTAGAACCCGCCCGGAGCATCTGGGTGTGCTCTCAAACCAATACAGCAGCCATCCTAGTTTCAGTCTCTAATACCTCCCTCACACTAGGGGCATTTTGGAGAGAGTCCATGCCACCTCCCAGCTGCTAGTGGGAGCAGGACTGTGCCGTTTCAGGGAACGCTGCTCCCAGAAGGTACACTTGCTGTCTTTGTTCCAACATAGCAAGAAAACCTACGTTTCAGGGTAACTCCAGTCACGACCATGATGGAGAGGAAAGGAGCAGCCCCAGCTCACAACAGCTCACAACATAAGTTCCTGTGCCTGCGCAGGGCTGGCAGGTAGAAAAGGTCAAAGCAAACACATTGGTGCTAACCTCAGGATGGCCACACTGTGCTCTTTTCAGATCCCAGGGAGACATGCCCTGCATTCACAGCGCTCAGCATCGGCAACGCTCTGATAGGGACAGACCTGAAAGTGAAGCTGCTGCTCTACACCAGACAGAACCCAGACTGTGCTGAAGAGCTCGATTCAACAGCCTCCAAGTATCTAGATGTGACAAAGAAAATCACCTTCATCATCCACGGGTACCGACTCACAGGCTCTGCCCCAGTCTGGCTCCCTGACTTGGTACATCTTCTGCTTTCTGTAGAAGACATGAACATCATCCTTGTGGACTGGAACCGGGGGGCAACAACTCTCATCTACAGTAATGCTTCCAGAAACTGCAAGAAAGTTGCTGAGATCCTGAAGAAACTTATTGATGAAATGCTGGTAAGTTGAACGTTCACACTACGATATAGTCATTAATGCACAGTATGTAAAGGGCACAAAGGAACTGTTTAAACACAGCAGGATGTCTGGGAAAAGAAACTCCTAAAACAGAATGCATTCATTTTTGGAAGTGCAGCTATACCACAGTGCCAAATTCTACCCTGGGACTTGGTATGATGGTATTTTGTTGCAATACTCAGTTTACACTCTAAGCTTCTACATTTCTGGATACAAAATGCTATAGATATGTTTTCCCATACACAGAAAATCTATTTCCACTTTCTGGATATCCAAAAGTCAGCTTCTGGGGATCAACTACAGTCTGCAGCTCCTCTAAACTGTTGCACAGGCACAATCCATGATGACACTGGGTCATTAGGATGGCTGTGTCTGCTAACGCCTTGCAGGAACCACATGTGGGCAACTGGAGCTGTACTCATGGGGCCCAGGAATACTCATTCCTGTCCACACTTGTAGTCACTGCCCCAGGAAAATACAACCATTGCCTGAACTGTTCTCATGGCAGCTCTCAGATATGAGCCTTTAACAGGAGTGCTGGTTGTACTGTGGGACTATCAAAGGGGGAATATTTACACAGAGTGGGACACACCAAGGGAAAATGTGGGAAAAGTAGGGAGATGCATTTACATTCCTCCTCCTGATATTTTTTATGCCTTTCGTGTGCCTCAAATCTGTGACCACGAGTACTTTTAAATCTCAGATTGATGGAGCATCCCTTGACTCCTTGCACATGATAGGAGTGAGCCTGGGAGCACACATCTCTGGCTTTGTGGGACAGATGTTTGATGGGACGCTTGGAAGAATCACAGGTAAGCCCTTCCTCCCGCCAGGCCTTGTGCTTCGAGGGCAGCTGTTCACCACGAGCCGCACACTGCTGCAGTGACCCCACGCACGTGGTTTTGCGTTGCAGGCCTTGACCCCGCAGGCCCCTTGTACAGAGGACAGCCGTCAAGCGAGAGGCTGGACCCTACAGATGCACAGTTTGTTGACGTCATTCATTCGGACACCGACGGTACGTGACATTTCTCCTCTTTTCCATTACAAGGAAACCTAGAGACTGATGGGGAGCAAAGGAAGCAGGGGCTCTGGCAGGCAGCAGTGCTGGGGGGATCCTCGCTCCTATGGCCCAGGAGGACAGCAGTCTCCTTCACTGGTGCTGCGAAGGGCTCTGTGGTCCTGCGTGGCCCATGCTGTCATCAGCACTCCCTCGGGAGCTGCTGGTTTATTTGCATTTCAAAGCATGATGCTGTTTTATAGCAATTATAGCCTCGTGGCCCATGAAGTACGAGGGCTGAGGCACTGGTGCAGGAGGGCCCTGTTGCTGCCACAGCAGTTCCACCCCAACGCCGCACTGCGGGGTCAGGCTGCGCCATGCCTGCAGCACCTCCAAAGCTAGTCACACAGCTCAAGGCCTTGCACAGCAGATCAGTTACCCCCAACCCCGTGACTCCTTGCATGATGCTGCCAGTCTTCATCCCACCTCCTGTGGGCTAAACCTTCCCCTGGGACAAACCTGGCATCTCCCTCGGCGCTCTCCTTTCCCAGCACGTCTTCATGTCCGCCAGCCAGGCTGGCAGCGTGATGCAAACCCTCCCCACTCTGATCCCGCTAGCACCCGACCCCCAGCACTCGGCTTTCCCACCTCATTGCTGCCTCTCGTCTTCTCCCAGCCCTTCCAAGAACTCGGACTTCAGCAGTACAGCAATACCCAGTGTTTCACAGCCCTCTTCCTCTCCCCCAGGCAGTGACACAAAAAGCCAGATGTTGTAGTGTCACACGCACAGACTTATTTTAGGTATTTCATACCTAAATTTGCTAAAATGACACAGCTGGGTCACAACTGTTTGGCCTGCTGCCTAAATAGATGAATGACATTAATATTCCTGCACAGGCAGGCATCCTAGAACTAAATAACTATTTTTCTTATGTTTCCTTCTTCTGCATTTTACGATTTAATATTCCCCCCCCTCACCCTCGATATTTTCTCTTGTCAGGACTAGGTTACAGAGAAGCATTAGGTCACATAGACTTCTACCCCAACGGTGGGACCGACCAGCCTGGCTGTCCACTGACAATATTTTCTGGTAATTAATTCTGCCTTGAATTGCACAAACACCGACAAAACGTTTCCAAGCAGAAAAGAGGAGAAGGCCAGAGAAACATCACCACTGCTTAGAAAATCCACGACCACCATATTGTGGGAAAGCCCTGAAAGCAACCTCTTCCCCAGCACTGGTGTGGCACACTGGTGTAACAGGAGTCTAGCTGATGGGTACCAGGCAGACACAGGAGTCAGGGGTGATCCTTCTGCTCCCCGTCACAAATGCAGACGGGATTAAATTTCCAAGCAAAATGACATCAGGTAGATTTGTGCCTTCATTTTGTGACTACATTTAGAAAACTGGTGGGATTTGTTTTTTTTTTTTAAAATTACTTAGAACACACACAAGGAGTAGCAATGGCAAGAACCTGTCCAGAAAACAGGTTCAAGACGAATGTGGGGTAGGCTGTTACACCGAATCCAACGTGCCTTTCTTGGCAGTGACAGACAGCACACTCTGGCAGGTAGAGCCCTAGTCTTGAATGCAAGAAAGCTTTTTTCCTTTCCAGCCCAGCAGCAGCACTGGTTTTGTGAAAGTTGGGGGAAGAAGATACCTTACAGGAGGAACGGCAGTAATGTGAACTCAACCCTTATCGGACCCAAGGGAATCTACATCGGAAACCAGCCTGAAACAAAAATCCATAGGAAATGAAGCTTCACTCATTTTGCTGCTCATGCAACAACTCATTTTAGTAGTTACGTCTTTTTTAAAGAGTTTTTTAAACTAAAATGGTAAAGCCATGTGCAAAAAAATGCAATATTCAGCTGTCAGGCCTGAGCTCAGGGAGAAAAGGAGAACACCTGAGCCGGAATAGGATCCATAGCTGGATGCTCTGGAACTGCAGTAACAACACAAACGAATATGTTTTTAAAACTAAAAAAGACAAGAAGAAAAGTAAAGCAGACATAGGCAGAGCTGAGGGCACTCAAAGGCTAGTGCCCACTTACTGTTCTGCCACGGCCCAGTGCTCCCCTTTTTTGCTAGGGCATTAATACTGTTTTCCTGCAGCACGAGGACTGCTAACAAAATATTTCTTCCCTGTGTGTGATCAAGGACTGCAGTATTTTAAATGTGACCACCAGAGATCTGTTCTCCTGTTCATGGCATCCCTGCAACGGAGCTGCAATATCACGGCGTACCCCTGCGACTCCTACAGGAATTACAGGAATGGCAAGTGCACCAGCTGCGAAACTTTCCGGCCTATGCCATGCCCCATCCTAGGTAAGGATCCAGGGAACATAAATACATCCTGAACACACGTGTCTGACAGAGCTGCCCATCGTTACTGTAACTTTGTGCATGACAAACGGTTTGCTGAAGGACTAACACAGCACGGTGCTTTGCAAAAGCACATAAGTTATTTCCACTGAGGTTTTTGAGATGGTCTCTCCTTGACTTCTGCAGAGGTACAAGCCTCTGCTGCAGGCAAAAAGAGGCCCAAGAAATTTCCCCGCCCTTTGCATGGTCACATCATGTTATGATCTAGAACAGAAATCCACATGTAAAGGATCCAGAGCTAGAAAAGCCAAAACAAGGCTTGGGATGTTCACACTGAAGGCAGAGAAACAATGAATTAAAGTCCATGAGCTGTGGAGATTGAGGGATAGGGGCAAGGTGTTGCTGAAACAGAATCTTTTATAAGAAACTTGGAGCACCACAAGCCCTTTTGACTCTAAAAGGAGTGGCAGAGGGGTGAACAAAGGGTATTCTGCTTTCTTGTAACTGACCCACAGAGATGTCCCAGCCTGGATGTGACACCCGGCTTCAGGCTGCCACTTCTGAAATTCCAATGCTTTGACACTTCCAGAAATGAGCTTTCAAAGCTGAGGGGACGACTTTCATTCTGCACTGCAAAATGAAATCCTTTTTGACCATGGCTACGAGATGTGGAGAAAGATCGATCTTAAGTGCTGAACAGTAACCAGGCGTATTTAGACACCCAGCTGGCTTTAGTTACACAGGTAAAATTAAGCCCTGGTACGAGTCTACAGAGAAGGGGAGCATGTGTCTCAGTAACACCTTGCAGCTGGAAAGCAATCTATTATTTCTTAAATACTTGCTTTGTTATTTGCAGCAATTTAGTTGCTTACATACCTGTGCAGTAACCCTCTGTTTCATTTTCAAACTGTCATCTACAGGTTATGATGCCCATAAGTGGAAAAGCTATTTAACACAACAGAGCCATCCAGTGACAACGATGTTTTTTGACACAGCAGACAAAGAGCCGTTTTGTAGTAAGTGACTAAGATTTCTGAGATTATTTTTCTTTGTGTCTTGCCTCCTCCAGCAACAGCCAAGCAGAGATGGTTAGTTGCTATCACTATTATAGCCAGCGTTCTGGAAACAAAGCCAGTGGCTGCTGGATAGAATCGTGTCCATCTGCAGTCTGGCCGTTGCATTCCTTACCTGCAAACCTGCCTGGTGCTGGGAAAGCCAACTACTCACTGGAGATGTGCAAGAACAGGCTCACCTTGCTCACAGTGCTAGGAAAGGTGTGGAGAACATGCAAACGAAGCATAAAAGGGTAGTTCCTAAACTGTGTTTCAAAACAAGGCACCACTCTTGTACAAGTAAGAGGTGTGTGGGAACGATGAGAGTCAAAGATGTGCTCTGAGGTCAACAGGTAAAAAAAGCCACCCTGGACAAAAGTGAAAGGCACAGGGGAAGGGCCCAGGCGAGGGGGAATCGGTGTAAAAAGGTGTCACCCTCATGACCAGCAACATACCAAGCCATGGGCCAGGATTATGGCCTGAGCTCCATCCAGGGCTGCTCAGCAAGTGAATTCAGTGACTTACAGATCAGAGTAAAGAGCAGCTGATTGTGCTCCGTGACAGAGAAGACAAATGAAAGATGCTGAGAACAGAAATGAAGGGGATGAGAGGCGGACAGGGGAAAGAAAAGGCAATCTGAAAACGAATGGTGAAAGGCAATGTGCTGAAAGCTGTACAGAGAGACCATCTTGCATGCCACTGGTGTAACCCTGGCTCCAGTGCTTTCCCAGTTAATATTTCTACTAGATATCTCTGCAAAGGAAGATGGCAAGCAGGAAGGGGAACAAAATGTTAAGAGTTAAATTGAACGGGTTGTGTCAAACAAGCAAATGGGAGAAAGACGTGCTCCACCTGCAGCTCAGCTCCCAGCCAGGCACACGGCTGGGCTGGAAAGCAGAGCGAGTGTGCAGAGTCTAACCCCGCTCACTTTCTCTCACCTCAGTTTATCACTACTTTGTGGATATTATTACATGGAACAAAGACACCAGAAGAGGCACCTTCAGCATTGTATTAGCTGATGAAACTGGGAAGAAGGCAGAATCTAAAGTTAATCCGTAAGTCTTACCGATGTGATGATCTGTGAATGTTAGCAAATCACTTGGTACAACTGGATCTGGGAGGAGGCAAGATATCCTCCTCTCATTTCTCTACTGGTACTTGATAGCCTACGTGCCTTCAGGCTTTCCTGGCCCTATGTGATTTTCACAGACTGCCCCAGTGCACACCAGCTGACAGCCCGGCCTTTGGTTTGGACCCTTCTCAGTCATCTTAAGGCCTGAAGCGGACAATCTCAGCCAGCGGCACAGCTGTCCTAGGCTCCCACTAAAGCAGGAGTGAAAACACGTCTCCCTCTCTTTCCTTCCCTTTCCTGGGAGTGTTCTGTTCCAGCACTTGTTTCACAGACACTTCTGCTGCGTTTGCCAGAAGAGAACTACCAGAAGTTTAGTTAGGGGCATTAACACCCCCAAGGTACGCTCTTGCAGAGCTACCTCAGCCTTACAGCGCTGTTACAACCAGATTTTTATACACAGCACCATATTCTGCAAACTCCACGGACGACCCGGTGCTCAGGTCGGCACAGCCAGCCATGTACGAACATCATTTGGGTCTAGTCCAGTCAGGTTCAAAGCAGAATCACAGTGAGGACTCTGGTTTGGGACCAGAGCAAACGGCATCAGGCCTCTGTGTCCCGGCTCCCACCCCAAGTAACTGAGTGCTAAAGTGGCTGAGCAGGTTCACACCTGGAGACCCGAATCCATACCCATTTTCTGTAAATCAGAAACTAATCCTAAATTCAGTCCTCCTCCCCCAGCACTGTTTCTAATATTGTACTGAATATATTAAAACCAGAGCTATTCCCTCGGTGACTCTCTGACACCTTGTCTGCTTTATCTTTAGAGAAGCTGCAGCCTTTCAGCAGTACAACCAAATCACTTTGCTAATTGGATTCGACCAGGATTTTGAAAACGTAGAAAAAATTTCCTTGACATTTTCCACAGGATCTGTCATTGGCCCAAAATTCAAACTCAGGATTCTCCAAATGAGGTTCCGGTCACTTACAAATCCAGAAAGGTAAGCAGAGGTTTACAAACCACTTCTATTGTTGCAGACAGGACAGATGTAAATGAATCTCCCACATTCCTGGCCTGGCTGAGTTTGTCCAGAAGAATTAGATTTATTTCACATTTAATAATCCTTGTACACATATCTTGGGAATAAATGCTGCCTTTAGTGCACGCAAATCCCACAGCTGAATACCTACTTGAACACAGATGTTGTCTTATTGCACTGAAAGCATGTAGTTAGTGGTCTGACTCTTGATGTGGTCTCACATTGTAACTTTGGCCAGGAAAATTACCTTTGAGAAGCTGCCCAGGCCTGAACTCTGTGCTGAAGGTAAATGCATCTCTCAGGGAAATACGGATGTCCAGCCCCAAATACACAGTCTATCCCAGTCAATTTCTATGTGCAGTCAAGTAGGGAGATTAATTTACTCTTGGAATTCCAGTAACTGGGAGCTGCTGGCCGCCATGCCCCAAAGCACTGACTCCTGCCCACAACATCATGGTGTGCCTACCAGGTCATTTGCTGATGAGATTTCTACAGCCATTTCACCCACCTTGTTAAGCTCTGTCCGCTCTGCGGTCCTACCCTTAAGCTTCCCCGATTTTTAGGGCACCTTTGGAGGACGGGATCTCTGCCTGAGCTCAGTGAGTACAGAGTCTCTTAGGCTGACCTTGTGTGCAAAGACAGAATGTGGACATCAAGCCACATCATGCTTTAAATGTGGGTTAAAACAAGAATTGCATGCCACAGAGGGAGAAGGGTGAAGGAAAAGAAGGCCCGAGCTGCAGAACCGGTTTCTTTGCAGTTTGTGAAGGTCTGCTACCCTTATCTTAGCCTTGGAATAAGGAAAAGATTCTGTATGTCTAATAAGCAAAGTCCTTCTGCAGCTCCCACTCGCTGACACTCCCTTTCTCCTGTCCTACATCTCCACAGTCACTTCCAGCCCCAGATCCACATTCAGTCTTTTAAAAAGCAGATGCAAATGCCCAAACACTTCACCAGAGGCTGTCCACCCTCCCCTAGGAGGGTCTGCTAGAGGCTACGAGTTGTTCATGACTATTTTAACACCATTCAGTAATCTGCCACAGGGAGGGATGTCCTGCCCTCTCTCCTTCCCTGTTCCAAGGCTCACCTGGCCCCAGGTGAAAGATTAAGCATTCTCTCTGTTCTCCAGCTGGGCCAGCTCTAGCCTGGGCCCAGCTCAGAGAGGTGGCACAATCCCTAATGCTGACAGCAGGAATACACGGGTGAGGTGGAAGAACCACCCCATTCAGGTGTAGACTGGCTTAAAGGGAACCATGAACTCTGTAGACAACACCTCAGTTTGCTTGCTGCTTTGTTTTTCCACAAGGCAAAGCAGAAGATAATCTAGACCAGAATGAAAATACGCTCAAGGTATCCCCGACCTCGGTAACACTTGAAGTTCACCTCACTTTAGGGCGACTTCAAACCAGTTGTCTTGTAAACATGAGTTATTTTATGTAAGCCTCCAGCGCGCTGGGAGACTGGACTGGGGGGATGACACAAAAGGCAGGTTTTTCACTTTTGGTTTGTGCTGTTTTTACGCAGACCGCAGCTGTGCAGATACGACCTCGTCCTGATGGAGGACACCAAAACAACCTTCAAGCCCATCCCGTGTTAGAGCAGGAGCTAAGGCCCGCATGTGTTGTTCCTCAACGATCCCTCTGAACACGGCAGACGTTGTCACAGCCGTACGGGGACTCACCTGAAAGCTCCTCAGCACCTTCCGTGGAGGCCAAGCGGCAGCGCGGCGGGGCCGTCTTGTCAACGCCGAGTTATAAAGGGGCTTCGGGAGTGACACAAACCCGATGGTGTTGGGTGTGTGCGGGGCACGCTGCGGCGGCGGGGCCCGCCCGGGCTGAGGGGAGCGGCTCCGCCCGGCCCTCACGGCCCGGCCCCATCCCGCCCTCACGATCGCGTCCCGCCCTCACGGCCCCGCGCCTGCGCTGCGCCGGGCAGCGGGGGCGGCGGCCCCATCGGCCCCATCGCGGGATGTGGCGGCGGCTGCCCGGGCTCCTGCTCGTCTTCGCGGCCGCCACGGCCGCCCTCTGGCTGCTGTCGGCCCGGCTGAGCGCGGGGCAGGCGCGCAGGTGGGTGCGGGCGCGGGGGGCTGTGGCGGGGGGTGAGGCGGGCCGGCGCTCCGGCGCTCCCCGTGTGCTTCCCCCCCACACACACACCCCCCTCCGCAGGCCGCTGCGGTTCCCGTCGGACCTGGAGGAGCTGCGGGAGCTGGCCGAGGCGCTGCGGGACTACGAGCGGCAGCACCGGGGCGCGGCGCTGGCCCTCTTCTGCGCCGCGTACCTCTACAAGCAGAGCTTCGCCATCCCCGGCTCCAGCCTCCTGGTACGGGCGGGGGCGGCGGGGCCGGGCCGGGCTGGGGGAGGCAGGGCGGGAGCTGGTACGAACCCCTCAGGGCGGCCCTTTGCCCCCAGCCCCGGCCCAGGCGCTGCCTCCTGGGGCAAGGTGCAAGGTCGGTGCCTTGCTGGGCGAGTCCCGGCTCTGCCAGGAGGAGACGGGCCTGTGCCCTGCCCTGGAGCAGGCAGAGGGACCGAGGGGACAGGCCTGTGTCCCCCGAGCTCTCACCGGGTGCTGTGCCCTGGCAGAACGTGCTGGCTGGAGCCCTCTTTGGGCCGTGGATGGGGCTGGTGCTGTGCTCGGCCCTGACGTCGGTGGGAGCGACCTTCTGCTACCTGCTGTCTGGCGCGTTCGGAAAGCAGTTCGTCATCCACTACTTTCCGGATAAAGTGGCTCTGCTGCAAAGAAAGGTAAGCAGCTGTGGTCCTGGAGACACCCAGGACACTCCCTGGATGAGGCTGCCTTTTGGGATGACTTTAGTTAAAAAAAGAACATGTGCAGGGGATGCATGGGGTCAGTTCAGGGCCGCCTCTGACACAAGCAGACTGCTGTCTTGGGAGCAAGCCTGTTTGCAAAGGGGGTGCATGGAAAATCCCCGATCCCAAGGAAAATCAGAAGGAAGATAGTGGGTTGATTGGGAAACCCCTGTGCTCCAGAACTGCCTCCACCCATCCTGTGCTGCGCTGTACAGCTGGAACAGGTTCTGCTGTTGACTTCCCAAACTCTCATTCAGGTTAGATCCCATTTTCACTGCTCGCAGGGAAGGGGCTGGCTCACCCTTAGGCTCCCATACATACATAAAGCTGCCGCTTTTCATCAGTTCTGGACTGATGTGACGTTGCGGCATGTTAGAATAAAACTTACCTTCACTTTAGTACCGTGGCCATTAGATGTTCCTGCTGTCTGAAGAGCAGAAGTAATTTGGAACATTTATCTTGGCAGGTAGAAGAGAACAGGAGCTGCTTGTTTTTCTTCTTGTTGTTCCTGAGGCTGTTCCCCATGACGCCAAACTGGTTCCTGAATCTCTCGGCTCCCATTTTAAACATCCCTGTGTCCCAGTTCTTCTTCTCCGTTCTCATCGGTAAGGCCTAGGGAGACTGTCTGAGGGGGCAGTGTGACATTGCCTCTCTCATCACCGAGCCTTGGGTAGCGTGCTGAGCTGCAGAAGGCAGCGCGGCAGGGTCGTGGCTGTGCCCCATTTAACCGTTTGCCTTTGTGCTGCCCTTACACTCAGAGGTCTCGGAGCACTTTGCAAATACGTGTGTGTCACCAATGCAGCCAAGTTTTGAATCACACCCCGTCCTTCCCATTACAAATGCAGACCCCTGCATCTGGCCTTGGGCAAGGACATACTTGAGCTAATTTTACATGGAGGGGATGCTAACAGGCTTTTTTTTGCTCTGATTCTTTTAGGTCTTACACCATATAATTTCATCTGTGTGCAGACAGGAGCCATTCTGTCACAAATCACCTCTTTGGATGCCATCTTCTCCTGGGACACGCTGCTCGAACTGCTTGCGATGGCTGTGGCAGCACTGATACCAGGGACCCTCATCAAGAAATACAGCAAGAAGCACTTGAAGCTGGGTGAAGACAAGCACATGCAGTTACTCAATGGCAGAAAGAGCTTGTGATGGCTCAGGTGCCCCAGAGGCTGGGGGACTGCAGGTCTCTGTTCCTGTGGGTTATGTTCTGCATGCTCTGTGCCACCGTGGACCAAGGACAATTGCAGTTTTTAATCGTTCTTCTCATCTAAGAGGAGGTGTAAGGTTCTTCTTTTTAATGAATGTTTAACTGTGCATGTATCTGCATGGAGAGCACTATACAGGGGCTTTGTGAACACCTCCTTCACTTGCCTGTTTCCTTTACATCAGCCTGTGACTCTCGTGTGCCTGAGGGTGCTGCCAGCCCACGGCAAATGGAAAAAACAAATCAGGAGTATTAGCATCCCATGAGGAAGGAAAATCAGAACCCCTTAGTCCCTCCCAGCTCTTGAACATGGGGGCCAAGCACCACACTCCCCGGGGTCTCTCCCCCCAGCCCAAGTCACCAGCTTCCCGTGGGCTCCCGCAGTTCCCACCAAGGCCAGCTCTGCGAGCCCAGCTAGTCTCGATGGTGTGACTGAGGTGGCAGCAGACAGGTGCTGCCTGCTCTGAGGGCGAGGCAGGCTGGTTTGCTGCCCAGCCTCATCCCTTGGCACCACGGAGTCCACAGCACACGGGGCTGGGCTGAGCAGCTATTTGTCACCACCACTCCAGCAGCAGCATTTCACCCTCCCCCTGCCCTCTCCAAACCCATACTGAGCAGTTTTGGCCTAAAATGACAAACCACACATTTCTGTACTGTCAGGTGCAGTAGTGCCAGTACCAAGTTGAGAAAAAAATAATGATCTTTCAGGGTCCCTGCGCCTTCTGTAGGAGCGCTGCTGGCATAGATGGAGAAGACTCTGCCATTCAGATGTTAAGCAGGCACACCCTGCAGTGCAATCATTCAGGTTTTGGGGCCAGCTATGAGCTGCCTGTATTTATCATTCCTATGTCAGCACACGCTGAGATCGCTTCCAAGGTCTGTCAGTGGCTTGCTGCTCCCCACAAAGACTAAAGGGGAGTGGGGGGAAGGAATGGATGTGCCTGGCTGCAGTGATTTGTCCTTGAGAAGCACCTTTAACCCTACACATTTGCTCCTGTATAACTGCAAGGTTTCCAAATAAGCAGGTAGGCTCTGTCCCAGTTGCTAGAGAGCAGTAGCCCCCAGCGATGATTCTATGCTCCTGGGTTTTTGGTATTTGCACCTCCTTGCTCTACTCTCCACGAGTTTGCCCTCCACTCAGAGGATAAAGGAAAATTTCTGGCCTGGAAGGGGGCAGATGGGAGACCCTGGAGCAGTCAGGAAGCTGACAGAGTGAATGCTTCATCCATGTTAGCACCTTCCCCACCAGCAGGCTTGGAACCGAGGGGGACAGTAAGGTTCCCAGGGTGTCATGGTTGCAGATTCAAGCCCCCAGCTCACATTGCAAAAACCACTCATTTGACCAGAGCAAAAGCCAATGCTCAGGGCCACCTGGGTGCTTGGTATACCACAAGTGTCTGACCAAGCCTCTGCCCTGCTACTTGGAGCTCCCAGTAGCTCCAGTTCAGCTGCGTTCAGAGACAGGTAACAAGCAGCTGCTCGCTAACACTGTGTTAGTTATTAAAAGGCTTCATGACATTATCCCAAAGAAACCATTCCCAGATCACCAGACCAGCCTGAGAAGCATTGAAGTACACTGGCTTTTTATTCCATGCATTGTTTGCTTTGATAGTCATTCTTGTTTCCATCACTGTACACTGTTCAATACAAAAAAAAACCAAAAAAAAAAATCAAGTTTGTATCAGGAATCCACCGAGCAGGGAGGAGAGAGATGAACACTACTGGACAGGGCCAAGATGAAATGGTTACTTAACACGACAGTGGGGAAGGCAACATTCAGCTCTGGGAGAAAAATCTAGGCTAGTGTTCAGGAGCTGTCAGCAGCCGTGAGAACTGGATCGGGGCAGTGGGGATGCTGAGGAGGGAGCCCGCGGTTTGCTGCTGTTCTGCAAGTGCGGCGTTGCTGCGAGGAGGAAGCAGGTGGGTTTACGCCTCTCAGCCCCACACCCTGCTAGGAGAGAAAGTGCCCACACAGCAATGAGGAGATCACGTCTGTGTGCATTTCTGGGGAGGGTTCACTAAGGAAAATGCCTATATAACCCCCTGCAGAACTGACAGCGACCGTCCCGGGAGCGCGGGGGGCTGCTGAGCCACCCCTGCCTGCACACAGCCGAGGGCACAGGGCGTGTGTGCAGGAGGAGGCGGGGACGACACCTCCATGGCTACAGGGATACGCGTTAGGCAAGGGCGGGCAGTCCCAGAGGGATGCTGCATAGTAGGCAGCGGTTAGGAGGGGTGACGCTGGACCGCAACAGTGCAATGACCCGGGCGTGTAAAGAAAGCAGAGCTGAGTGTGGCAGCGGACAGCCTGAAGGGTTCAGCTCTGCTTCTCCAGGCTGCAGAATGGGCCTGCGTGTCCCTGGGCAAGGATGGGGAGGAATCAGCACACACCCGGGACAGCTGGCCCAGAAGGGTCCCAAAATCCCACACATCAAAGCTTCTACACTTCTCTGCAAGCCCAGACAAGCTTCATCACATGGTGGAGGAGCTCTAAGCAGAGACCACAGGTACACCTGATGGTAGTTCTCAACCTCTCTTCATGGAATAGTTTGCTCTTCCTCTTCATGTGCGTATGTTACGCGCACACAGTTCTCCACTGCTAAATTCCTGCACCCCAGTCTCCTGAGTAACCATCTGCACCACCTCTTTCACACCAAAACCCCTCTCACGCCACAACAGCAAAGCCAGCTCTGGCCCTGCCACCGGCCAAGAGACAGAGAACATTTGGGAGGAGAAATGAGGGCTGGGAAGAGAGAGGAAACAAGAAACAAGCCAGGAAAGAGCTTCACTGCCCACGGCGTTCTGCCTCCACCCAGAGCTGAGTATTGCTGCTGCAGGCAGGGGCGAGCCGGTCGCTGCGTCTCCAGCAGCCTGTTTGGTCCTGCACGGGCGATCCACCACGTGGATCCACTGCTGGCCACTCACTCCTGATCTCCTACCCGCTGCCCGGAGCAGTCGCCCTCCTCTCTGCTTGTCCTTTTGGATGCTCCTACCAGGGGATCTTGTGATGGTTATTCCCTTCATGATCAATTCAAAAGCCACTCGCTCCCCGATCACCATTCCCCACCAGCTCAGGGGCTGCCAGCTCAACCAGCGACGCGAGCAAATTGCAGCATCGACCACGAGGAATATCACAGGGCCCACGGGGCTGACTGCATCCATCCCTCTCGGACCAGCCCTGACAGGTTCTCTGCCCCGGTATAACATCATCCTTGGAGACCACGAGAGGCAGCAACTACTGCCGGCTGCTGAGCCCAGCTCTGCTCCCATCCCCACCAGCGACCGGGGAGAAGGGAACATCACGCAAACAGATTACAGTTGTGCTAGCGGTGAAGCCAACCTTCTGATCTACAGAAATGATAATAAATAATAAAATAACATCATAACTTAAGATCTGTGTGTAGTCCAGCTACAAAAATTTAAAAATATGGGATAATTTAACTCATACAATACTGCTCTCTGTATAAGTAAGACATTTTCCTTCATTTTGCCATGAGGCTATAAATTACCACAGTTCAATTCAAACCAATATTTTAACATAAAATGTAAACAAACAAAGCAACAGAAGTACCTGTCCATGGTCCATTCCTGCCCTTCATCTCAGGCTGCGTGCCAGTCTGCAGGGCAGCACCCACGCTCACGTGGCACAGCCGCGCCAGCCAGCACGCTAGGAAGGGCAGAGCGAAAGCTCTTGCAGGGGGACATCAACTAAGGAGGGGGGGGAACGTGCTCTATCGTTTTGTTCTCTTTAAATATTGATTTAGAAGAGTAGTGTTTGAAGGGAAGGCACTATGAGTTCTATCAGAAAACAAATTTTTCTCATCTGCCAATGCCTCGGCCTGTCACCTACCAGTACTATCCTCACTTTCACCTGCAGAGTTTCAGCTTGAAGGAGAAACAGAGGCCTCAGGGTACACCCGAGACCCAGTTGTGCCACAGCCACCATCAAGAGTCCTTGTGCAACCTGTTTTGCACAAAGCCTGACGTGAAGGGCAGGCAGCTGCTAATGCTTTCAAGAACGTACAGTGAACAAGGAGACAGAGCAGGGCTGATGCTCTTGTCTAGGCCAGCGATTCCCAGTCTTCCCCCTCAACAGACAGCTCTCTGCTGGTTACCAGTGCCGTTGTAGGTGAGAGACTGCTTCTCCAAGTCCAGTCCAGGCATCTCCAGTTTCCTCCCCAGACGAGTGCTCAGGCTCTGCAGAATGTGCTTTCCACGCTTTGCAAGTTCTTGCTTTTCCAACACTGATTTTGATTGATTTCTTTGACTGACTGAAACAGACAGGAGGTAAGAGGAGGAAGTAAACTGGGAAATGGCACACTGCATCTGAAAGAGGTTTCCCTGCTCAACTGGAGATCGACACTGCCAGAGTGAAGCAAGGATGACATTAAGAAGTGCTCTTATACCAATTCTCGAGAGGACGAGGTTAGAATACATTTGCAGGATCTCACAACAAAATGCTGATTAAAAAAAGAAACTAAAAATCCGTAAAATAAAACCCACTATTACATTCCTGGGGATGTATCGACTCAGAAGACCCTGGATGTTAGCACCTCGGTACCAATTTTTTCCAGGAACGTGTCCACCTTCTGATTAAAAATGACCCAGCTGGTTATACTGAATACGCTTTGTTCACAGGTTACCCTATAGTAAGGTCTTTTTATGCTTCCTCACTTGATAAGACTGAGTGGTTTAGTTTGCTTGATCTGTTCTCCAATCTTCAGGGCCACGAGGCCTGGTCCCCTGTGAAAGCAGCAAGAGAATCCCCCTGTGTTTGTACACAAAGCTGTCCAGGCAGGACTCCCAGGATGTTTCTCTGACATGTGCTTGCTTTCTGAACGTTTTTTTTTTGCAACAAGTCTGTGTGTCTATAAATACAATCCACTCTTTACAGTAAAAAGTGTTAAAATGTCAAAAAAATAAATATCCATGTTACAGTAACTAGATTATTCAATAAAATACATCCCTGCCATTCTTGATTGAAATGCTCAAAGAGAATTAATTTCATTTGGACATTTTCCAGAGATTCGGGTTATTGCAAATCACTCCTGGGGTGGGAAGGAGAAGCATCTTCTCTTCCTGTAAAGTGTGATGAAGGGGAATGAAGTGGAATCTCGGGGAAATCAAAATGCCAGTATCAGGAAGCTTCTTGGGAGATCTGTATTACCAAGTAGCAGAGCTGCAGGGCTTATTGGTCCTGACCGTGGCATCAGAACACTCCCCTTCAGAAGAGTCACAGTCTGATTCTCCAAACTGTGCTGGGTTCTGCAAAGCAAAAGGAAAGGGGGAGACTTGAGCAACGTTCCTGCAGTGGAGATCCACCCCACCCCATCCCAGTCTGTGACAGCAGACAGGCAAAGTCGCCACCAGCAGAGAAGGAGAGACTGGCAGCACACAGGAGATAGCAACAATACACAAGCACCCTACCAAAGGTCACTCGTCTCCCCTCAACGAGGGGACAGCAGAAAAATATCTGGTCAGAGCACCACAAACACAGATGGAGTTATGAGAAGGTGGTGCAGCAGGCTCTGCCGTACCCCTCCCAAACACTTGAAAGACAGTAAAAGGAAGAAAATCATTCCAGCTTCGTCAGCAAGGCTGCCAATGGATAAGTTTGAGGCAGACAGTTTATATCCCTTGTGCTATTCTTCATCCCATTTAATACAACTGCAAATCCGATGGCCTCCCAATATCACACTCATCTTGACAGGCAAATTATATTCAGCTTTGTTCGTGCTGTTTACCCCCATCTACTCATCTGGCCCAGTATGAGAAAGACTGGGTCTTTAAGGAGTTGCTTTGCTGTAGTACCTCCACCACAGCATATCCTAGGAGTCATCCAACCTCTGACCCTTGGATTCCTTTCTGTAACAGTATTTTTTTTACTCAATAGAAGAGGGGATTGCTAAACTTACAACTCACCTCACAGCTGTGTTCATCCGCACAAAGTTTGCCCAGAGACATCTGAGTCTTGACCCTCCGCACAGCACACTCTTTGTCTGAAAGCCCGTCAGACTGGGTGGAGATTTCAATGGGGATCTCTGGAGTCTGGGACAACATGTCCTCCAGCTTCTCAGCCAGCTCATCCTCCAGCTTGGTGGCCAGCTCATCCGGGCTGTTCGAATGATCGCTCGTGTTCCCTTCCTCTCCATCTGACACAGAGAAGTTCTCCGAGCTGAAGGTTGAGTAGGACTGGCAGCTACTAATGCAGCGGTGAGGCCTGCAAACCAGGAGAGTAGTTCAGCTTGTATCACAGTGCCTCGAATTGCAGAGGAAAAGCAATTTTCTGGGGGCTGTGTTCGGCTACCTGGCTACAACTGGCCTTGACAGACCGCACTCAGTCCTGAGCCCACTGCCAGCTAGAGAAGGTACAGCCTCTCAGTGGACAGAGTAAGAACAGGCTGGCGAGCCAGCGAGTGTTACAGGTTGAACACAAGGAACTCTTGTTTCTGACGTGTAGCAAGGGTACATTAACAAAATGAGATCACAATCAAAACCCTCACAACATCAGTAGTGCGGTGAATGCAGAGCGGCTGCCACATCCTTACCCAGGTCTCCCCAGCAAACCCCTCATCTTTCTTTCCAAAGCACGCAACGCAGAGCGGGTTTTTGCATCTGTACTTTCAACTGGCATCTTCAGCACAACAAGAACAGGGCTCGCTCACCGTAGCAGGCAGCCCAGGCCGCTCAGTCCTGCTCTCCCTGGCAGACACCACCCAGGTACAGCGCACTCCATACTGCCTGGTTCCTTCTCCACACTGGGCTAACGGCCTGATCCTTCCAAAAACGTCTTTGAGCAAACCAGGTACTATCCCTAGAAAAGGCTTTACATCAGCTCTTCCCACCCTGAGAACACATCTCCAGCTGAGTCATAACTGCTCTGCAAGGCTGGCAGCAAGAGCTCTGCAAAGCGTCGGGCTGCCTGTCACATCTCAGAGCCATGGAAATCTACCACCTTCTGAATGATTTAGTTCAAGATCTGCATCTTTAAATTCATCTGTTGTTATTTGGTCTTGTCTGCTACATGTTCACATTAGCTGATCTGCCCTGGAACATACTTCTCTTTAACAGTCCTTTTTTCCTTAAGAAAGGCTGTACTGTAGGGTTCAAGCTAATTCAACTGGGAATATCTGCATCACCTGGCAGTGATCCCAACAGCCAGGCTAGGATTTTAGGTATGTGTGCTCAAAATAAGCTCACGGTTACTTGAATGTGGAAATGGCCTCATGCCAGGATTCAACAGTAATGATAAAAAATATCAGTTGACTGAACGTGCCAGGAGACCCACAACAGGTCATCACACCGAATTCAGGGAAGGCAATTTGTCTTCCAAGTTAGTAAATCACAGGAGAAGCAACAATCACACACACAAGAAAAGGATGAGTCAGAAAACTCATCTAGCCCAGCGTTCTGTCTCCAGCCCTAGGCAGGAAGAGATAATCTGGGAGAAGTACGAGAACAGGGTGTGCAGACAGAGCCTGCTTTCTCCTGGCGTACCTCCCTGGTTTGGACCATTCACCAATCAGCCTTCTGAGCTGAAGATCACACCTGGATGGCAGGGCTTCACAGCCACTGATGGATCTGCACTCCAGCATTTTAACACTTAGGACTTGTTTATGCTTTGATTTCCACAGCATACCTTGACAATGAGCTCCGCATCTGAAAATGGTTTGGATGGAAAAAGCACTTCCTTTTGTTCGTTTTAAACCCCATTTGCTTCACTAGGTGTCCTACCATGAATGGGAGGAATCATTCCTTGTCTATTTTCTCCACAATTTCATGCACCTCCAATATCACCTCTCCTCCTGCTAGACAAACATTTCTCATGGATTTAATCTCTTCTTCTACAGAAACCATCTCTAACCATTCTTGTCACACTTCTCAGCACCTTTTCAAATTTTACCACGGTCTTTGAGCTGGGGCAATGAAGGTGGCATTTAGGATTCAAGCTGCAGGTGTGCCGTGGATGTATACAACAGCAGACAAGCTTTTATTTTCTTCCCTGCTCCTTTCCTAACAACCTTTAACCTATGTGCCCACTGGATCACTTCTGCACTTCATAAAGCTGCGGCTCCAATTCCATGATCTCCTTCCTGAGCACAGGACTGTAAAGCCCTCTATCACACAGGCTGAGGCAGGAACGCCCCCTCCAGTCTTATTTTAGAGGCAACACCATCAAATTTGATCTGCCGTGTTGTCACCTAGTCCTTCAATCCTATTTGAATTAAACTACAAAGGTGCTGGACTCAGCCCCACTGCAGCAACAATTAATAAACAACATTTGAAAGAGTTCACAAAGGGTCCCAACATCCACTAAGTCTGATTCTGGTGAAACATGCAGCAGCTTATTTTTATAGGCTGAATAATGTTATCAAGTGTGATCAAGTTGTGCTACAAACAGCATGCAACAGAAAGCCATGCTGGAGATAACTGGACACTGGCCCAGGTTGCCCAGAGCAGCTGTGGCTGCCCCCTCCCTGGCAGTGTTCAAGGCCAGGCTGGATGGGGCTTGGAGCAACCTGGCCTGGTGGAAGGTGTCCCTGCCCGTGGCAGGGGGGTTGGAACTGGATGGTCTTTAAGGTCCCTTCCAACCCAAACCAGTCTGTGATTCTATTATAACATCTCAGACAGGCTGAAAACAGTGAGTGAACATGAAGGATCAGCTGAGGGTGGATGGGAAGCACTGAATGCGATTCTGTTCTTTTGCCAGCACCTTCCACAGTGTCAATGCTGGTGTGCAGCTGCTATGACAGTTCTCCTCCTGAGTTTTGTCCCATCAAAGAGAGATTAGAGTGAATTCACCTTTTACCTTTGCCTACGAGGAAACTCCACTTCACTGTCTACTTCACCCTCTTCCTCTTCCGAAGAGTCATCACCGCTCTGGCAGGAAACAAGGACAAGAATGGTGTCACATTTGTGAAAGAACAAACATGCAACTACAGTGTTGTCCCTTGCTCCTCCAGGACAAAGTCACTATGTCAATGGGCTGCAACAATCTTGACATGAAAAGAAAACTGACAGTGAAAACCAACTCGGACATCTTACCAGGAGATGATCTCAGGCAGTCTTAATGCTGCCGTTTCTGAATTTGGAGTGACTGACTCTGAAATACACTGCAGTACTTTAGAGGCACTGAGTACACAACGTTCTGGATTTTTACAGAAGCAAATCAAGTAATTAGTATTACACTGAAATCCTCATAAATTATTGAGCTGATCTGGCACTCTTGGCTTTATGACTTCGACTCTCTTTGACACAAGCCCATCACAGAGCAGGATGGGGGATGACACAGCCTTTGCTGTGGGTTTCACCAACTAGGAAAACTTGAGTTTTGTTCCATTCTCTACCTCAGTGAGCACAGAGCCTTTTATCCTCCTTTTTCCGTCCAAATCCATCCCCTGCACTCTTGTTTTTTACAGCCTCTTTCTATCCCATCCAACCTGCCAACCCCTGGTTCAGACTCAGCTTCTATCTCATCCCATCCCCTTGTTACATGAGGTCTTCCTCCTCCCTTCATTCTGGGCCCAAACCACACTCTTGGTCTGGTACTCATCCTCTTCTCCTTCACTGTTCCACCCTGGCCCAGTTTTCTTACTCATTGAACTCCCCTCAGACTGGTTCCTACTTCCCTCACCACCTGGATGGAAGCAGGAGGAATGAAGATAAACTGTTTCTGTACAACTGTGGCGTAACATCTTTTTGACTCTTGCAAAATCTTCACAAAATACGTGAGAACTATGACTTTCAGTCAAGGGGACCAGGTTCTGGCCGGTGCAGCAAAAGGCACGTCCCCAAGACCATGGCAAACGTTGAATTTCTGTTCCGAGGCACAGCAGCGCTACAGATTCTCAATGAAACCGTTACATGATATTTCACATCACCAAAAGAATGCATTTACCCCTTCCTTTGTTTTGAGAAAGGCTTGAAAACATTTTGAGACTGTTTCAACAACAAAAATTCAGTAGACCAAGTTTCAGCGCAAACAAAAACTGGCTGAATTGCAAGTAACAGAGCTAGGCCCTAGCAAAACCACACCTGACAGCCCTCATTATTAGCAGCGTGCTCCAATATGCCCACAGTACTTCTCAATAAAATCGATTCTAAAAGTACGTCCAGATCACGAAGCAAAGTTCAGACAGGCATGATATCTTTAAGATAAAGTTGTACATATAACTCTACTGCTACGTGTGTGGGAAATATGGCTTTGCTGCTGTCCTGTATCCAGACACTAGCCTGTGCTACACACCTTCTTTCGGTGGAGAGGGAAGAGAGGAGCAAGCTTTGTTTTTTTTCAGATCACTGTGCTCTCTCCTTACCTTCTGAAGGGGTCTTGCTTTGCAAGGTAGCACTGAGGAAGCCATGTGCTGGGGAGTGCCGCGGGCGGACGCTGACTGACCGTTGCTGAAGCCCTCTTCCTCCATGTTCTCCATGAACTGCGCGTTTTCGTACAGGGAAGCAGACGTTGGTGATTGAGAACGGCTCATCCCTGTCTCAACAGATGACATCTGCACCTGACCACTGTCCTCTTCCCTGCACTGAAGACAGGAATTATAGGGATCTGTTTTGCAACACTCCCAATGATCAGCTTTGCCTTCTTTGCTCTCCAGGTTCCTTCGGGAATCTGCTTCCATGGCAGCGGAGATGAGGTCGGGGCTGGACCCAGACATCCGCCTCTGCGCGTGGTTGCTGAGAGGGCTCCGCAGCGCCGCTGCAGGGCCAAAGTACCTCAGGTTGTTTGCGCAGTTGGCAATATCTTGTCCGTGGGCATGAAGCCGTGAGTGATGGCCATGGGGATGGCTGTGGCCGGGTTGCTGCGGTAGGCCGGGATGATGAGAATGATTAGGAGGTGGAGGTGGGGGTGCATCATCTTGCACGGGCTGGTTTTTCAAGATCCCTGCAAAATCGTTGTAGCTGCCTTTGCTGTTCCCTCGGCGGTGACGTGGCTTGCAGCGGTAGCGGCTTTTGCCACTCGGTGTTGACATTTTGGGACTTCCTGAGACTGGTGAGCCATTAGATGCTGCTTCTGTGCTGGGTATGCCCTCTGACTTCAGTAGATCTGGCCTGAGAGACAGTCAGCAGAAGTTACACATTAAACCCCAAACTAAGAACTGACGCCGGCCCAGAGCAAGGATGAAGAGGCAGCTGCAGCCATAAGCACACTCTGCTTTCTAAAATCTCCAGGCTTCCCTCCCCTTCAGCTGTTTGACTTCTGCATTTAGTTTCCTTTGATTCTCCCACTCAATGTCCTTTCCTTTCAGCCCATCATGCTCTACACTCCTTTCTTGCTGTTTTTTTCCAATATCTGCCACTCACCCTCCTTTTTCCTCTCTTGTTTTGATGTTCTGCTCCCAAAACAGCTCCCTCCTAAGACCTTGGTGTAAGGCATGTCTCTTACTACGTGCATATACAATGCTCAGCACAAGAGGGTCCCAATTTGCTGCAGGTTATCAGCCTGCCCATTTCAGAAGCATATGTGGATATTAATTCAGAAGTGATTATTCACTGTTTATCAGGACTCTCTAACTCCTGGAAATTCCAGAAAAGTGAAGAATAAAATAGACAACTTCTCTGAAAAAAAAAAATCTCACTTTCTGAAAGTCATGCAGAAGAGAAAGAACTGAAAGGACAGCATGAATTCCCAAATCTCAAATCCCAATTTAATTCCTCGACAATGAATACATCCTCCCTGAGGACTGGCTGATTTCCACAATCCCTCACCCTGCTTGTTACCATTCAAGTCAAGGATGATCTAACTGCTCTCTGCTTGGGCAGTTAGGAGTTCGAAACACACATTAGATACCTCCTATTAAAGCACCATCATCTGTGAAAAAATCATATGGACCAAACAGTTCCAGAGAGCTGCCCAGGTAGAAGGGATGGCAGGATTCATCCCTTTTACCTTAAGATAATTAAACAATTGTGTTGTCATCAGACTCAGAGGGAAGCAAGCTGCCTGCTCATTTCAATGGGGATCTGCCACTGGTTCCTGGCACAGAACTAGGTTGTTACTTCTTACCGTTTAGTCTGGCTGCCTGGTTTATGGGAGACCCCTTTCCGCTTCATGAGCTTCTCCACTGTATTGGGGTGGATTATTGGTCTGACTGGGTGGCGTTTGTAAGTCCCAGGGTATTTCTTTTCCACTGCTTGTTCCCTCCTGAAACATTGGGGAAGAAAAAGCAAAACCCAGATCAGTTCTTTCTTTATCCAACTGCAGCTCCTGTTGGACAGAAGCACAGCTCCACTGCGAGCTCACTGCGTGCCTGTGCCTCAGCTATGGCTGGGGGCAACACAACGTGCTGTTCTGGGAAAAGACATAGTCATTTTCTAAATCCCCTCTGCAGAGATCAGGCAGTTGGAGCAGGGCCCTGGTGCACAGTCCAGAAGCAGCACTGCTCTTCTCTTTACAAAGGGCCAAAGGATGCCAACGCCAAATGGGAAAGGTGCCTTTCTCCCAGTCAGTAAACACTGGGCAAAGATATGAGCACTAAGTGGTCCGCAGCAATCTACTCTGAAGGGGCCTCTCTCTGCTTGCCAGCTTTTTCTTTACCCTGGAAGTTTGTCAGGGGACACTAAATCTACAGGTACCACTCTGCTGTTGAGAAATGAAGCGCTGTGGGGTTTTTTTCCCCTCCTATATGCATATTGCCACATGCATGGCATGCCAGTGTGCCCTGAGATACATACTTTATGAGCTCCTTCTCACGGACCTCCAGCTGCAGCATGATAGCACTGAGCTCCATGTATAAGTTATTGGCTCGCTCCAGCTTCCTCTCGTAGTGTTCGCGGATGTCCAATGCGTGTCTGAAAAACAGGAAAGTCATTACTCCAGTCTGATGTCTGTGGACCATGAGAGGAGAATAAGGAAAGCTTTAGGAAAAGGCCTTCTAAAAGTCAATTTTGCCAGTTGTATTGCACTGAATCCCAGACAGAGCTAACAGTGAACGATGATTAAGAGCTTGATACAGCAATGAATCATGATATGATTTAGAAGGCGTTTAATAGTCTTGAAAGAGTGGCAATGCATCTCACTAGAGAAGCTGCAAATGCCTCACATGCATCCACAAGCCCTCTGGCCAAGCCCTGATCATCCTGTTTGCACAGAGAAGGGGCTACGTCAGCTTCCAAAAAAACAGGGAAAAAAGTCATCTGTTTGTATCTCATAAAGAGCAATATGCCCCTCCAGCTACAGTATAGTTGCAGAAGACATCTTGAACCACAGCTGAAAGATGTGACCATCAAAAGCTCCCTGGGGCTAGGGAACACTGATCAACAGCTACATCAGACTGGCTGAACAAGGTTTCTCAGGTTTGACACAGAACTGCTACTTGCTGCTTGATGTTTCTCCGTCATAACTATATTTGCAAATTTGTATCACAGAAGGTAGCACTTTCCTTTCTAAATAAACATTCTGTTTTCATTTTTAAGTTGGTCTAAAATTCAAAATGAATTTCAGTGGGCTGATAGTGTGTTTGCTCCCAGTGGGCTGGGAGCATGTTCACTTCTCTGGAAATAACTAATCCAAAGAAAGTATCAGGGCACCGAAAGCTCACAGCAAACTGCAAGACGCATTTTCCAGCTGAGATGGATGTACCTGCTTCAGTGCTGTTATCACAAACACCAAAACTCAGGCAGAAATATTCCCTGGTAAACACACAAGCCTGTGCCCCTCTTGCCTGGAGCAAACTGTCCAGACTGCCCAACAGCAGGGAGAGTTTCCACTGTTTCTCTCTCTACAGCTTTCCCTCAGCCAAGCAGCGCTCAAGCCCTAGGGCATGCCTGTGGAAACTGCAGTTTCTGGACTCACAAGGAATTTAGGCTGCCGAAATCTACGCCACCAGGAATACTGAGTGCTGTTTTGGGGTCCTCAGTACAAGAGCAGCAAGAAAACAGAGGCTGGAGCACATGCCCTGTGAAGAGAAGCTGAGGGAGCTGGGCTCATTTAGCTGGAGAAGAGAAGGCTGGGTGGGGAAAGTGAGCAGTAAACATAAAAGACTGTCAACAGACCTCAGTTCTTCTCTTCGACGACGAATCAATTCTTCATCTAGCCGGTGGATACAAGTTCCTTCACTTTTAATTTTCTCAAAATGTTTCTTCACTTCTTCTCTCCATTCAGCCTAGGAAAGCAATTTACTTTTCAGTATTTACAAAGAATTGGAATCCCTAGTTGCACCAAAGAAAAACACTTGGGCAAAATTCTTTGTGTCTGCAGAAAATTACAGGTGTGGGTTGAAAACGTGTTTCTGCTAGCTGAGTTATTTTGGGTGATAGCATGTTTAGTTTAAGCATTTTCAAATGCTATTTCCAATTTTGTGCTCTGATTAGATAATTTAAAACATATCTGTGTTTTCTAAAAAATACTTTTGAAAACTCCTAAAGCTCTTTTCGTCCTAAGACAACATTTTCTTCCCTTTTGCCATTTAAAGTAAACAGAAAGGCTCTTCGTCCCACTGGCTGCCCTGCTCATCTTCACTATAAATGCAATGGTTCCGCTCTCAGCAGTCTCATGGTCTCCCGTACAACAGCACTGGGAGAACAGCTGGGAGCAGAACATCTGAAGTCAGCAGTCTCAGGGAGAAGTGAATGAGACAACGCTGAGTTTCTGACTAAAGTCAGCAGATGTCTCAGTTTGTGAAAGCGTGGGTAAAACATTTACAAATACCCATCACTTTGCTTCTCCCCAGGAATCAAACTGAAACCATGGATCCAGACTTTTGCTGCTGTACTCGATGCAGCCTCTGAAATCAGATCCTCGGAGCTAACTCTAGTACTCACGGGCTACAGCCACTCTCCAGTTACCTGTGATTTGAAATAGGTTTCCTGAGGAGTAGCCAGCACGTCAGCAGATGCAATGTCCAGGTGCATCAGTGTCTGCCGGAAGGAGGGACGATTCCGGGGCTTGCTCTGCCTGGAGCAAAACAGACAAATACCCAAGCATGAGATGAGGTTACCACTGCTAGCTTCTCCTCCCCTTCTGAAAGGGTTTCTCACTAGAACCTACTCTCTGAATCATGTAGCTGACACGTGTAGATGAGAGAAAAGGAGCTTTTCTGGTTTTCTCTTTTGCTGAATATGAGTTTATTGTGCTAGAGTTGTTTTGTGTTCAGTTTTTGGTTTGTGATGATTTATTCTGAAGAAACAAAAAGACATTAAAACCATTTAAAATAGGAAAATAATCTAGCAGAAATGCTAATTTACATTCAGCAAAACAGGTTGTCTATAAACACCAAACGTATCTAAGTTGCCACATAGTACATGCCTGAGCCTACACAGTCTTGTAATGCACTGAACATCTCCCTAAGATCACGCTCAAGTACAAAACCATTTGTATCTCTGAGAAAACACACCAGCACTCGAGCTTCAGGACTGAACCCACCAGACTCGCTGCATGGATGCAGTGCTCAGGCCAAGAAACAGCTTCTTCAGCCCCCTCTCCCCTACAAAGCACCTCCTTCCACTAGGTGGGGATGCAAGTGTGCGTACTGGTGTTCAGAGCTGCACAAACTGCTCCCTGCCTCTTGAAGCCATGTGTAGAAGCACAGCCAGGCAGAGCACACCTCAGCACAGAGACTGATGGAGCTCAGGGTCAGGGGGGTAAACAGCCACTTGAAAAGATCCATAGATGCTCTGGCCTGTTTTGCCCTTTGTGCCATCAGGAGGATGGCTGGCAAAACTCGTGGGGTGGGAAAATGCTGGAAGACCACTTACACTCTGTGTCAAGATGTAATTACAAAGACAAAGCATTAATGCATAACCCAGGACAAAGAATTCCAACTCTAATCTGGCATGTGGAGGAAACCGAAAGCATTTGCCATAGCTATATCTGTAAAATCCAGGTTTCACACAGAAAGCTCCTATTTCTCTTTGTCCAGCTCAAAAGTCAGTCACTTACAAGGAAGTTTCAGAGTGAAAAATCTTTTTTTTTTCCACTCTGGAGCCAGCCTCAAGAAATTTTACCCCTACTTTCCTTCCAGCTTCTTTTCTCTTCCCACAGAGCTACCTTTTATCACCTACTTTGCTACACCAAAGCAACCACCTCTGTGAAGGCTACTGAAGATGACCTTCATGCTGCCCGTTCCTGACTCACACTGGACAGGCAACTCACGGGTAACTGTCACCCTGCTGGGGCTGCCATCAAGCTCTACTCCCCCACTTCTGCTCAACTCCTTCCCCCTCACTAGCCCGTCTCAACAGTGTCCGCCCGGTCCCTCCCCTGCCCCATCCACCCAGCAAACCAGACAGGTCCCTTCTGACTTCCTCTAAGCTCCAAACAACCTTCTGGGGCCTGGGCCTGCTGCCACAAGGAAGCAGAATCCAAACTGTTAAAACTTATTGCTCTCGTGATGAGTGTGAGAGTATTTAAGAGCTCTCTGCTCTGGGCTCAATGATCTCACCCTGACTCTGGTTTTGTTGGTTTTACTGGGAGTCTGGCAAGAGCTGGGAGCCAGCCCTAGGTCTGTGCAGTGCAGGGGTTCAGGCTCTTACCAAGTCTGCTTCATGAGGATTTTGAAGCCATCTGGGCACGTGGAAGGGACAGGAAGGTGCAGGCTGTTACTGCCCACTCCCCAAATGATGGCCGAAGAGTCCACATCCTTGTAGGGAATCTCTCCTGTAAGCAGCTCCCACAAAACTACCCCAAACGACCTGATAAAGAAATAAAGCAGGAGACAAACTTCTGTGTGAATTCAATTTAACAGGAACATCTGAAGCTTGGAAAAAAAAAAAAAAAATAATCACTGTTCTTGTCAGGTATGTCTGATCTGAAATTCCAAGTAGGTGCAACAGTGTTTACATACTAGTTTTTAACCAAGAATAACTATTTCATACACGAGATAACTTCTCTACCCCAGCACTGAGCTGAACACCAAGCCACACTGGTTTTCACCCACCCTTCCCTATTTTTTTGTGAGATTTCAAAAATCCTGAAGGCACATTAGAAGCTTTTCTGTATAGATGAACTCTTACTCCTGTTAAATGAAGAGGAAAGAGCTTTTCTGAGATAGCAGATGATCTGTTTTGACCAATAAGAACAGTCAAAAGTCTACAGGACAGACTGAACTGGTTAGTGTCTTAGAGACAACAGAACAAAGGTTGTGTTTCGGGGGTCAGGTTTTACATTTCATTTCACTTTCTTTTTTTTTCCTCTAGCCAAAAGCTCCCTCTGCTGTTCCGTGTACTCCTAGGTAAGAGTTTCATAGGTCTGAGACTCATTGCTACAACTGCTGCAACACAGAAATGAAGAAAGAAATGCAACATGCAGAAATGTTAGTATGAAAAGTACAGGCAGTCTCATCCGAGATCTCTTTTGTGCTGAAGAAAGGAAGGCAAAGGAAAGAAAAAATTAAGAGAACTTTGCCTGGAAAAGAACCTCCTATTACAAGAACTGAAAAATAGGAGTAAGAAAACTCACTTTGCTTCTCTTCCTTAGTGAAATGCTCAGTAAGGACCAAAACCTTAACTTTAAACAGCAAACAGCTACTTGTTTTATTTACAATCTTCACCCAATGAAACACCAAACCAGTCAATACAGAGGTAAACCAAACTCTGCTGAGAACCAACACTGCTCTTACTGCCCGTTACAACCAGGCTGTGATATGAGGTGAGGTACAACCATCTCCATTTCAACCCCAGACGTATCGCCTTACTCGCACGCCCCATCCCATCTGGGACACTGACCCTGCCAAGCTGCTGGCAAGTCAAACCAGGTGAAAAGTGAGAAGCGTGCTTCTGGCTTGTACTAGGATCAAGTTGCTTTTATCAAGTACAGAAGAACATCTAAGGGACAAACTACCTGGGTCTGAACAACCATCAGTCAGGAAACAGAACTTCATGTGAAAAAGTTTAAAGCCCACTGGCTTCAAATCACGTGGGGGAAAAAAACAAAAGAAACAAAACAAGCAGCATTTAAACATTTTTTCTCTCGTAATTTTTTTGTGTGGGCTGCAGGAAAGCAGGGATCCAGGTGGTTGGACAAACTACCAGGAAACCTCATCTGGTTTCAGCTTGGTTATGGTTAAGAACTGACAAAGGATTTTCAAGACTCCTGATAAGATTATAGATTTTTTTTTTAGCATGCTGTTAAAGATGACAGAGAGCAGACATATAAGCAGCTTAGGAACTGTTCTCATTTGTTGTCATGAACATCGCTTTTACTCCTCTAGGGGAGGAATGGATGTCAAGGAGGAGTTTGAGCAATCACCACTGCAGCAGAGTGAAGAGAAACTTGCACCAAAGGCACCTCTAGGTTTGCACCAAAGAGCAACATCTCTTAAGTCACGGAGGAAAGGAGTAAAGGAGTGCCCACAGATCTCAGCAGAGCTAGCAGCTAGTTTTTGTTGGACATGATGCTCCACACAATATTCCTGAACCTAAGCCCCTCTACATGACAGAAAGCTGAGGGTGGAAATCCAGCACCGTTCCTCCTCATGAACGTGTGACTCAAAGGGAGGAGCTCAGAAGACAAACGGTGAGTGTATTTCCTTTCCAAAACAACCCAAGAGTTTCTCCCAGAAGAGCTGGCTGTGCCACGGCCTGCTACATCCACACAAAATGAACATGCAAAACACTGCAGGCACAAGGAGAGCTGTACACCACACGTTACAAGACTTTCCCTTTCCCTGCAGGAAATCTTGACTTAAAGTCATGACCCAGCTCCGAGCTAAAACACCAGCAGCAGGCTGCTGGCTGACTCCACTCGCACTCTGAACCACCCGCAGCTCTGACCTGCAGCTTCACACTGCCTAAGGGAGGTGACAGCATTGGAAGCTGAAAAAATACAAGAAGGAAAACTCATCCTGGCTGTAAAGCAGGGAGAAGGGCACCTCTCCTGGCTCCTGACATTTAATGTGCAGAAATAACAAGGCAGAAACAGAGATGCGGTTCCCTTGAGGACCCTGAAACCTGTGGAGAGGCATCCCAAAGGAGCTCCAAGGCTGAGTCCTCTCTCAGGCATTTTTAATAGCACAGAGATCTGAACCTTTGCCTGTGTTCCTTTGGACACAGAGTACATTTCACACGGGATGGAAACAGGCATTCAAACCTCTTGGATCCGGGGTTAGATTCACTGGACTATAATCCTGTGGCTGTTCACAGCCAAGCCCAGCATGCAGAAAGCAAAAGGTGGTCAGACCCTTCAAGCCAGCAGAGCAGAGGCCTCCCTACAGCTCAAGCGTGGCTCTGAAGAGAATACCCTGGCTGCAGAAGTTGCTGAGGGGGCCCTGAGCACCAGGAGTGGAAGAAAGCTCTGCCCTGAATAATGACACAGGGAAGAACTGTTGCATTTGCTTACTGCAAGACACTGATATTCTGCACCGAGTCTCATTAGGTCCCTTCAGATCTCAACACACAACTTCTAAACATGTATGTCATTTCTCTTTCCACTACAGCCCACAGTTCAGTAACAAAGTTCAGGGCACTAGGCAGATGGAGAAAGGAATAGTCCACCACAGAGCAAACTATCCCCATGCCTAGGATGCAAAAAGAGTGCTTAGTTTGTAAAGTGCTGGGAAACCAAGTGGCTAAACAGAAGGTGGAGATACTTAAACATTAATGCTACTCACCAGATATCCACCTTTTCAGAGACAGGCTCGTTGCGTATCACCTCTGGGGCCATCCAAGCCACAGTTCCCGCAAAAGACATTTTGGTACTTTTATCACTGAGTTCTTTAGATGTACCAAAATCTGAAATTTTTACTGCATCTGTGTGTGTAACTAAAACACTGGAGGAAAAAAACAAAAGAAAGAAATCAGCATTTTGCAATTTTTCTTGTACCACAACAGCCACTGGGAGTTAATCCCTTAATCAACACAAGCACTTGATGAGGCCACGCTGTTCACAACTGCAGTGCAAGAAAAAAGATGACACATTTTCATCAATGAAAGCACTCCCTTTCTTTGGGGTGCTTGTGTTTTGTGCCTCAACTGCATTTCTAAATGTTACAAGTCAAAACTCAATCTAAACCATCTGCAAACCATCTAAAAGTATTATCTTAATGCACTGTCACAGTCATGTCACAGGCTAAAGGAGTGCAGCCAAATAGTTTTAGTCAGAAAGCAACGGAGAAATGAGAAAGGCACATTCCAGAAAACCAGGGAAGTAACAAAAGAACAAATAAGGAGGAAAAATAAAAAAAAAAGCAGAAGGCAGGAGAATATCCCACTTTCAAAAAGGACAAGACACCATCAAATCATTAGAAATACTTCCTGACTGCTATTGATCATGTAAGATGCTGGTAAAACTTCCAGTCTTGTTAAATTGCAGCACAGGAGGGGACTGCCAATAAGTTTCATTAGTTTCATTCTCATTAGTTTTGAGTCAACATGGAAAAAAATAGGGCTTTTGACCTAACTTTAAACTATTCCTCAAGGAATAAAAAAAAGACAATCACAACTGGGGGCTGTTTAAGTAGCTAGAGACTCACTTTGGTGACTTGAGGTCTCGATGGATGATCTTGTGAAGGTGCAGATAATTCATCCCACTCGCAATCCCCGTGGACCAATCCACGAGCAGCCGAGGGGTGACCTTCCGCCCCGCTCGCAGGACTTCGTAGAGCTGCCCGTGCGCACAGTACTCCATGATAATACAGTAGCACGGGGCTTGAGTGCAAACTCCCCTGTCAAAGAAAACACACAGCTAGTGAGGATCAGGAGAGGGAAAGTCCCAGAGCAACTCTCAAAGGTGGCAATCAAGGGGTGGGAGAGTACCTGTTTACTCTGCCTGGGCAAGCCCCTGCTAATGCCACCTTACTGAGCAGGAAGGGGATGTTTCCTGCATGCTTTGCACAGGAGGAACCTCCCTGCACAGGGGTGGGTTTCCTTCAACTTCCACACCTGCAGGGTTCACAGCAGGCGTTTTGTGAGCCTGCCTGCAAAGTGCAGCACTGGCTGGGAATGGCGTCCAGAGCTTTGTTTTCACAAGAACGTGACAATTTGAGAGGAAGGATGACCACCCCTTTTGTCCTACAGACAGCTTAGTCCCTGGATTTTAAAAACTTGGCCAGGGTACATATGTGAATGGCTCTCCCCTGGACACAGGTATGTTTCTAACAAGTTTCACAACCTACTTGAACGCAATGATGTTAGGATGTTTGAGTTTCCGCAAGTGCTTGATATCCGTTTCGTTCTGATCTCTCACTTTCTTGATGGCCACCTCCTCCGCCCGGAATTTGCCCAGGAAGACGGCTCCCTGCGCGCCGCTGCCCAGCCACTGCAGCTCCGAGATCTCCTCGAACGGGACCTCCCAGGTGTCTAGGCACAGGCAAGCAAAGGAAACAACATCAAAGATCAAGCCCACAAAAATGTTCTGCTGCAAGGTCACACCAGGACAGCACTGCCATCTCCCTTGCTCTGTCTCGAGGTGGACTTTTCTGGGGGTGGTCGATGGCATCTCCTCCCAGCACAGGCACAGCTGAGGCACACAGCACACATGCTCAGCCCCAGCTTCCCTTTCATCCAGCTCCTCTCCCCCATCACAGTCGCCTCCACCCTGTTCCTTCTCATCCTCCCAGCTGCTTCTTCAGCAGAGCTCACCACCACTGCTACCCACTCGGGTGAGCCGCTTCGGCTTGGCAGGCTGCAGTTTCACATACCAGGGACACTGCATTGGAAATTTCAGGAGCAGGCCCTGTACTCCAAAACTGAATGATGATGGTATCTCTTATAAAGTACATGACTCCACCAAAAAGCACAGATGAGAAAAAAAACATTTAACATTGACAACTGCCAAAAAAAATTGAGGGTTTTTTCTCCCAAAACAGGGCAAAAATAGGGAAGAAAAGGGTAAGTCAGAGGTGGCAGGTTGTAAAACGCAGACTAGCAACCACCAAGTTACCCAACACGAAGCACATTCACCACCACCAGCAGCCACAAAAACAGGCACAAAAATCTTAAGTGATTCCTCCTCTTAGGTACCTGCAGGCATCTCGTAGGGACGCTGCCAGAGAGGTCCAGTAGCATTGTACAAACTGTTTCAAGGCAGTTGTGCCCATCAGAACAAAAAGCCTTGTTGTCTGTGAGTCACCTTGAAACTACCTTAACATCCCACAAACAGCAAGATAACAGCAGGCAATAATTTATTTACTGTAACTCGATAAATGTGTAAGTTTAGAAGATAAATTATTTAGCGGCAAAACCAACAAGAAACCCACTGATTTCTGAAATAGAAGAAACTCAAGCCTGTACAGATCCCTATTACAGATCATTACAAAGATGTGTCTGCTGTCACCCAGCCTCCGAGCCGCTGGGGTGTTCCCAGAGCTGCAACTGGGATTATGCAAAACTGTTCATTTTAGATACTGTCACCACTGAAGGGAAACTTATATACCCAAACTGCCTCTGGACTGATCCTGATTCAAATCCTTCCCTCAAATCATTCCTGCGATGGTCAGGCACTAGCTGGATGTCCCCTGCCCAATGACTGCTCTCCAGGCGCGGCCAAGGAAAGCCAGCTCCCACCCCGAGCCAGACCCCAGCGCTCCTTCTGCTCACTGAACTAGAAAAAAAAAAACCCTGTTAATCTGCAGCAAAAATTTCCTTCGACTTGGCAGGGCAAAGTCCAATCCTCAGCTCATGTTTCTTCATGGACACAAGTCTATTTTTCATATTTTTCATACCGATACATCCACTTGCAACCTCACGCTGTACAAAAATACTAAGACAGCGCACGCAGCTCTCAACTGAAGTGCGTTATAACGAGGGAAGCCCAGGAACCATGGCTTTGCAGCAGACAATCCCTGCCCTCGATTTTCAAGAATGCTGTGACACTGTGAAGGTGGTATCACCTACCAGCGACTGTGTCCTGTGGTATCGAAGCAAGAAACGCCTGTCTGTGTAAGAACCTAACAGAAATAGAGGCGTGAAACGTGCTGTGACCACTATCTTGACCACAGGACATTCAAGTATTTTAAAATAAGAAGTGTTCTTCTTCACCAAATACTTATAATCAGTATTTAATTCTTGAGATATTTAAAGACATCTCTTTAAATAAGGAAATTAAAATACGGAAATACATAAATAAATTGAGAAGATCTGTGTTTCTACTGAATCCACAAATGCATTGTTTCTGAAAGAAGGTTGATTTTTGTCTTGACGAACAGTATTTTTACGTGGGCAACACCGAAACTATTCCGTTGTACTGAAATGGCTGTTTCTTTACACGTGAGAAGCCCACCTGTTCTGTACAAGGCACGCAACGTCGTCCTTTATTTCCCTGAAGCACCCCAGGTTTGTGAGCAGTAATGGGTAACCATATTGCCAACACCTAGGAGCCCTAATTTGCTCTTAATATTACTCATTAACCTCCGCGATGGCAAAGGCATTAACCTTCCTCCTGCAAAGTCATCTCGTGTTTATTTGGGAAGATCTGTCCTTTCCCATAGCCCACTTGCACCCTGACCACCAAGGGCACGATTCAGGGAAGAGGCTTCAGCGCAGCAACAATCAGCGAAACATCCTGCATCTTTGGGAATTTCAAGAAGAGTGAAGAGCCAAACCATAGATAACGTATAATGCAACAGGAAGATAAAAATGCCCAAATCCCCTTTACACATGCTACAATTCAGCTGGCTCCCATAACATTTCAAAAGCTGAAAAGCTTCCCAAAGCAAGTGATGCTGGTGGAAAAAAGCACTGGACTACACTCAGTTGAAAACCAGCATTTGCTGGCATTAGTGGTGCAAACCTGCATCTTCTACTACAACCCAAACCCACCGAGTAAAAAATACATCTAAATTACCCTGTGTAAGTGCTCCCCAGGGCTCCCTGGGAGCACCTCGAGGCCAACAGGCTGACAAGGGTCCGTAGTACAAGGTTAGTCTGATCAGTTCTGCAGAGGGGCAATGGGCAAGGCTGGAAAGGGGAGGACTCAGCACAGCGCCAGCTGAATACAGCTGAAAGCTGAGACCGTGCACGTCACCCCGACAGCAGGTTGTAAAGCTCTCCCCACAGACCCATCCTCAACAGCCCACAACACCTTGAAGCACAGAGCGGTGAATTACGGCTGTCCCAGCTACGGCACACCTACACAGCAGGTACAGTGAGAAACACAGCACGCAAGAGGTGATGCCGAGATCTCTGTCATCTCAACCAACAGCTTGAAAGAGAAAAGGGCTTGAACAAACCAGCTGCAAGAACTTGGGTGCGTGGCTGTGATTAACCATAGTTAAGTCAAAGTGCCTGTCCAGAAGAGTAACACCTCAGATGATCAGCAGTGTGGCTAGAAAACACATCTGGACACACTAAACAAGACTAGACTGTACTGCAGGTCTGGCTCAACAAGTCCACTAACACTGCTCAGCTAAACATCCCTTGAGATTGCCCACACTTCAGGGCTTGCTACAGCTCTCCTAGCACTCCCCACTCCTCCAGCTGAAGAGAGATGAGGATATCACCTACCTGAAGGGAGGTTGCAGTGGAGTGGGAGTCGGCCTCTTCTCCCAGGCAACCAGCGATAGACAAGAGGACACAGCCTCAAGCTTCACCAGGGGAGGTTCAGGTTGGACATTAGGAAGCATTTCTTCTCAGCAAGGGTCATTAGCCATTGGAAGGGGCTGCTCAGGGAGGTGGTGGAGTCACCATCTCTGGAGGGGTTTAAGAAAAGACTGGACATGGTACTTAGTGCCACGGTCTAGTTGCCATGGTGGTGTCAGGGCAATGGTTGGACTTGATGATCCCAGAGGGCTCTTCCAACCTGATTGATTCTGCGATTCTGTGATCTCCAACCAGGATGGAGCAGTTTTTATTCCAGACTCTTCTGGGCCTAAAGAAACCTGTGGGATACTTCCCCTAAATAAATTAAAGTGTAATAGCAGCAGGAATTACGCAAGAGCTTGAGTTTCTAAGGTGATTAAGAACCATTTGAGCAGAATGATGGGAAGCTGTTTCCCATGGGGAAGAAAGGCAGGAGCAGTCTCAGCCATTGAGTCAATCTATTTGAAACAAATTTTTGCCGTTTGCCAGCGCCGGCTGCTCGCCAGCATTGGCATTATGACAAGAAACATCTCTAGGTTGCTAGAGAAAAAAAACCTACAAACACAAGCACGCTTCATGAAGCACCTTGCTCTCCAGGTTTACACAAAAATGCGCACGATGACAATAAACACAACTTGTGAAAGGGAAGGTGAAAGCAACTCCTGAAGACAATCCAAAGGAAATGGCTCGTAAGTCTAATGAGTCTGTAGAAAACACAAGCGAGCCTTACTACGAAGTGCTAGAGTCCCAGTGATCCAAATTAAATAACTGGTAGACACAAATTAAAGAACTAAGTATATCTCGCTGAAAGCAGTCACCAACAGCCTTTAGAAACCAGGGCAAACAACTGGAAAAAGAGTGAGGAGTGATTTTATGGGTCAAACCCAAAATACTTCAACCTCAGATAACCAACTAGCAGCCACTGAACAATACAAAAGCAGATGCTTCCTGGAGGAAGGACTATTCACCAAGCAGGTACAGGATTTAACAACAGCAATTGACACTGCTTAGTCAACCAGCAGACTACTCTAGAGCGACTTCCAGCTGACTGAAGCTCTGCCCAGCATGGGTCCTCAAGGGAAGCACAGAAACGCACTCCTCTTGATGACCATCTCAGGTGCTGAGAAGGAAACTCAAGGAGTAATTTCAACAAGATCATCACAGAATTAATCATAGAATCGTTTTGGTGGGAAAGGACCTTTAAGATCAGCAAGTCTAACCATTAATCTAGAACTGCCAAGATAATGTGGATTCACGTAAAAGTTGTTCTCATCTTTTTCCCCGTTCACCAAGTCACCAGCCCAGCCTTCGTAGGCAATAAGGACTCAAGTATCAGGCATTTGCAAAGGGCGTGAAACCTCTTGATATTTTACTACTTGCAACCACATCACACCACCACCACTGTGTGTGTTTGGGCAACTTTTGTTCATAGAAGAGGAGCAGTTGCCTGAAGAAGACCCAAAGCGGGCAGGCAGGGATACTGATGAGTGGCCAAAAGTACTATGCAGCTTCTGCAGGCAACATGGAGTCCCCTGTGGGTGCAGGTCCAAACCAGACCCCCACCCCGGTTGTTGACTCCACCCAACACAAAGGATTGCTCCTGGATTAGCGACCAAATACTCCTCTGGATTAAAGCAGTTGTGTCATGAAGAGGGGGAAGATCATTTGCACAGATCTGTGGCACCAGCCCAAAGCTGTAAATAAGCTCCCAGGGGAATGAAAGGCCACCACAAGCCTCTCTACTGCTGGAAGGGCCAGAGACATTTCCTCAGCCTGCCTTCTCCAAACGTGTAACACTTGCAGAAACACAAACCTTCCATCCTCTGCGCTCTTGCTAAAAGACAGCAAAAAATAAAAGCAATCACATACATCAGTTACTAAACTGCTGGCTTGTATGTAGCTGATGAAAGGCAGACAAAGAAGATTTTTCTGGTGGCAAGAAGCAAGAATGATCTCATCTGGAAACCAGAACATGAATATTCTGACAAAATCCTCAAGTTTTAGCACAGAGCAGTTTAAAAAGAGCTATCCTTGGATAACAGAACCATATTACTACCATCGGATCAGCTTCAGAGGAAAAAAAAATTAAAAAAAAACCCCTTTTCGCTCATTTATGACAGTAAAGAGATTGAAGATGCAACTAAACCACACAGGCCACATACAGCAGATCCCAGTTCATCTTCAGCCTTACCACATCTGCAGCCATTTCAAAACTGCCCTTTTAGGAAGGGCCCTAATGCCAACAGCAAACTGCAAAGCGTCCGTGAATCTATGGCTCTGAACGTGCCCATGACCCTGAGAACAGCAAGAGCCTTCTGTGCGTACGACGAGGAGCTCTGCGTGCACCCCCCAAACACAACACCGCGCTCAGCTGCTCATTTTCATTAGTTAGCGCTTCAATCTTTTTTATTAGTGACTTTCACACAAAAGAAAGTGTCCCTGTGGGCCATCAAAGCACATATTAAACTGTGGTCTCCAGCGCATCTGCTGTCCCAATTATACGCGAAATGCGACCTCTTCGTCTCACCGGTAGCTCTCCTGACGCTTCCCGTCCGAGCTTACAGGCACGCCCGTGATGGCTCAGCGGCTCTCGGTGATGGGAGAAGCCTGACCCGGTGAGAGAGCACTTGCATGGGACAGTCACAGAATTGCTGAAGCAGCCCATGTAACTCCGCATCTCCGTCCTTTCCCTGGAAAGTTTCAGTTTCTCTTGAAAAAACCCGAGCGTACGAACCAAAGCAGCACAACACGGACACACTGCCACCAGGCCTCCTCTGGATGTTACCCCACTGCTCCAAAGCTTATTTTCCTTCCCAAGGGAGTTTGCCCAGACAGACGCAGCCTCTTCCAAACCTCACCACATCCCACTCCACGTATTGTGCAATCACCCCCACAGCGCTAATTCCCCAAGGGATTTTCAGTCCCCTTTTTATTTATAGACTCAACCATGTGTGATACACTGAGTTTACAACACACAGACAAAACTTAGAACCAACTTGGCCAAAGGATTTCAAAAACAACTCTTGCTGAGCACGTAGGTCTGACAGACAAGAGGCTGCTGCTTAGGAGGCACCTGCCACTCTGTAAAGCAAAGGTGCATCTCCCTGCTCAGAGTTATGAACTGGAAACGATTGACTCCAGGAAGAAGGAGTAAGTTTATTTCAAGGCAGATTCACCCAACATGTTATTTAACAGCTCTGTTCCCTCATATTAGGAGCTGTTGCCCAACCCACCTCTGGGGTTTAGATATGAACCACCCAGATGGGTTTTCTGACCACTTATCTTATAATTTGTCTGTGCCAGAAAACCTTTTGATGAATACTGAGTCACGATCACAGCAACACAGAAGCCTTCTACCCCACGGTACGCTGTGGTGGCCAGGCTGTTCCCATTTTCGATAAGCCTCAACCATGGCAGCTCCTTAATTCTAATGACAGCTTGTTCTTTTGCCATCTGCCACTCCCTCCCCCTGTGCTGGGGGAGAAATCAGACACCAAAGGCAGAGCATACTCTGCTCTTTAGCTCTCAGTAACCCCTAAAGATACGTGTATGTGACTGACTGGGACATTACTTATTCCCAAACTACGTATTTTTTATATATATATTTATACTCACACACACTCTTACATTTATACATCTAAACAAAAAAGGTATAAACAGTAAAGGACATATTTCTGGAAAGATAAGTACTGAATGATATTTTAAAGGGTAAAATCACTCCTGAACAAAAAGGCATAAAAGTTCATGTAATATCCCCACAGAGAAGCAATACTTCTGCTATTTGGTGGTCAACAGGAGACAGCCTTCACATACACATACAGGAGCAGAAATGCCTGTGTCAACGCTTTTCACCTGGCCTGTGTTTTCCATCTGGCATGAAAAAACTGCAGAAATGAAGTAGTTGGTACAATCCCTGTGTTCAACACAATTCTTTCTGACCCTCACTTACACAAATACTCGGTTCAGATTCAGACCTTGTCACAACAGTCCAAGGCATGTGTCAGAACAGACAATTGTTTGACTCCATCACGAGCTGCCTTCTCTACAAATGCTAGCTGTTGGCTGTACAGGGCAGGATTTCTCTTTGCAAACCCACAGTAGGGCTGCATGAGACAGAAGTGGTCACATGGAAAGCTGGGGAAAAGCCCTGGGTTGCTTTCCTCATCTTCACACATTCCCCCAGAAGCAATAAAGGTTTGCTTCCCTACTTACCTTGCTGTTGCAGTTTGTAGTCTGTGGAATATGCCTTGCCTATGATGTTCCACACGGGCCTCAGACAACCGAAAAGTCCCTCAAGAAACCCACCGCTCCCACTGCCCGATCTGTTGAACTGGACTTTAACATCATCCGCTCCACTGTTGCTCTCTCCGTCCATAGTGTTCCTGTTGCCCTGAGGAATGGCTGTTTCAGACTCATCCTGCTCTCGCAGCTGTAGCACGCTGTTCTCAAATTGGTCCCTAGAGTCCTCGCTGATGGTGGTCAGCACCGCTGCAGTGACCGGGCTGCTCATGTTCTCGATGAGGTCTGCCTGCAGCAAGCCCTTTTCACGCACGTCCTCTATGAGCTCGGGGGACGGGTGGTTTCCAGTAGGTGCGTGTTCATCATGTAACCTACTAAAGTCTTTATCTTCACAGAAAGCTTTGCCCATCGAGTTTGGAGAGGAAGACAAGCTCAGGCGCTCCTGAGTACTGGCCATGATGCCGTGAGTGTGCATCAAGGAGATGGTCTGAGTTGGTACTTAGAGAATTAGAACAACACAAATCAGATGTGACACATGGGCCCAGTACCTGAAACGAGAGGAAAAAGAACAACTTTCAAATTTTTATTTAAGTATTTTCACTACCTACACTTTCACACAGGCGAGCTGATCATTAACTAGCCATTCCAGACAAGTGCTGATACTTCGTAAATAATTACTGCCCTAAAAGAAGCAAAGAACTTATTCCAACAGAAACTCCACTCACAGAGTACTCTCGGTGACCTACTGCAGGAATTCCCCAGTAAACAAACACCACAAGTTTTAAACAAAAGCCTAAAGGTCAAAACCGTGAAAGACTTTGCAGCAAAGAGCTGTTACTCCAGCATTTGCCAGGCTGAAGCTGACCCCCAGGTGTTTCCCAGCTCAGGTACGGTTTGAGGTCAGTCACTGCTTCTGGGTCTGGCACACTCACAAGCTCAGGACTCCTCTGCAATCCCTTGAGACAAGGCGTTGGAGAAACAAAGCACAGTGATACATCCACCAAGGGGTGGTTTGTAGCTGCTCCCTCAGAGCTCCACCTCGTTAGGATCATCCTGGACCTTTAGTTTAATCCTTTCCAGTTCAATGTAGCAATATATGTTGCATTCTTTAACCATGTAGGTGTCACCCTCATAAACAACTAAGACTTAGAGAGCTTCAGGGGAACAGTAGACCCTCCTCTCTGATCTCCCTCCTTCCACAAGCCTGAAGAGTACCTCCTCCCACCGCTCTCTGCTTTCTCCCTGCACAAAGTTCCTGGTAGGTTGCATACAAATCCAGAGCTGGTGTCCCATTTAAAAAGTACCCCCCATCTCTTGCTCCATGCTCCACTGAAAGACCCTTTTGCCACAGCCCAGGGCAGTGCCACCCTTCTACAGAGCCGGGCCGATAGCCGTGGGTCGCGCTGCCATTAGCTGCCCACTGCCACAGCACTTCCCTGGGGTAGAGCCACTTCAGAAACAAGAGTCTCTAACTTGAAGTAATTAAGCACATTCAGGCTGTAACACAGAACAAAGTCTGATTTTAAATTCCATAGGAAGTGGGGGGGGAGGGGGGGGGGAAATGGCATTAACAGAAACTATTTTGTTAAAAAGTAAGATCAGTTAAACTGGGTGCAAAGTCCCGGGCTCTGCAAACAGCCACTGAAAGGAAGAGAGAGGTGGTGAGGTAGCACACAGCCAATTGAAAGGGAACAGCTCAGTCCCAGAACGTCTCAAGACGAGGTCATCACAGAGATCAGAGATAAGACCTTCACCTTGGTGTAGGAGAAGCTCCTGCCCTGGGCTTCAGTCCCTCTCCAACAGCAGAAGCAGCACGTGGGAACAGCCAGGAGCCTGCTCTACAATCCCATGTTTCTGCCTGATCACACGGGGTGTGCAGAAAAGCTTTATTAGGAGAACATCATTTTGGTTGTAAACTTTGTTCTTTAGAAGAAAGCAAAACAGCAAGTGAGGCAGAAATTGCAGCACAGCCCATACCAGTAAAGGAGCTGAATTAGACTTGTACGGGAAGCTCAAGAGTTGGTTATCCCTGACCCCCCTGCGACCGGCGTTACAATGACTGAAGCTGTAGGGTGACTGCAGTAGTATGTTTACTACTAGTAGTAGTTGGTATATGATCACAGCTTTTGTTGTCAATATAAAGAAGAAAGGGGAAAAGTTTCAGACCTGAACAGAATTTCAGAAAAATACCAAAACGACTCCAGTTCAGCGCTCCTGGGCACTGCCCCTGCTCATGTCCAAAGGTCTGAGAGAGACAAGGGATGCTTTAAGAGAAAGCAAAATGTGAGCAGTGTTCCTACAGAGGAATCTGCTTTTCATAACACAGCATATTAAGCAATGTAAATAAAACATCAGTCAGCTTCCCCTGCAAGAAACCCTAGAGTAAGAGCCAAAACAAGAATTTGGGGTAAGCACATCCCAAAAGTACCTCAGATTTAAACACTGGGAAGTGCATTAAGGATTAAATCACACTTGGAGGACAAAATTGTCTTGCTGGTAGATGACTCTCAAAATACATTATCTAATCAAGCCTAAGATTTTGCTTTTACCTTTCTATGTAGCTTTCTGACTTCACAATGTATGATCGTGTAAGACTGAACAGAGAAAGAACTGCTTTTCCTGCACATATTTCATATTTTCTTAGTTTTTAAATGGATTACCAATGGATGTGCCTCCTCCTCCCTCCATGTATTTCTCAGTATTGCTTGGGAAGTTAAGCCTCTCTCTTCCATCCTGCTGCTGAAGCACCACAACATTATCAATGGTTGGACTTGATGATCCCAGAGGTCTCTTCCAACCTAGTCAATTCTGTGATTCTGATTCTGTGATTATGCTGCTAGTAGCTACCAGACCGCCCCGACCCTCAGGTCACTTCCACTCTGGTATTATTTGTCCTACAGACACGTGCAGCCTCCCACCGAGACCAGGACTCAATACAGCAGACAGCACAAGTGTACCCAGGGAATCCAGGTTTGGATCTCAATAAAAAGACAGAGTTTAGGCAAGTCCTGTGCATTTTCTGTGCTGTACAGTAGGCTGATCACGGAATCACAGGCGTGTTGGCTGGAGAGGACCCCTGGAAGTTACCACATTCAACCTCTCTCCTACCTGCAGCAGGGCTATCACAGCACAGCTCAGCCATGGCTACAATAACCCAGCCAAGAACAAACCCCCAGACTTGGGGACATCAGGTCTGTCTTAGCAGAGCAAATCACCTTCTTGAAGGCTTAGCTCTTTCAAATAAAAAAAAAAAAAGCCTTCAAGCACAGTGCCCTGCCATCTTCATGCCACTGTATCTGCTTCCTGGGGAGAGGAGGCATGCAAAAGTTACAAAATTATTTTCCAACTGGCATGATACAGCCTGATTTAGGTACTTACATAAGCAGCCTGATTTTTCAGAGGTTTAGTGAACTCACTGTTTTGAGAGCACGAGACAGCAGCATTTATTTTAAAACAACTCTGTATCAAGTCAACTTGAAGTGGTCCAGATACATTGGTGGGGGGCAGAAGGCAGTTTATGCCACAATGCGTCAATCCTGACTTGTTGGGGAAATGAGTTTTTAAAATTATTTTATATTACAGTAAATTCTGCAATGTGCAACCTCTTTCCTTAGAAAAATTTGATTTAACACAGATAAATCAGGTTGTCTTTGACCTTGCCATCTCTTCAAACAAGGGATGAAGAGCATTTTTCAAGCTTTATCATCATGCCTCCCCTATTCTTTTGGTCAGAGTACCAAAGATATGGCTGAGATTGTTGCTGTTGAACTCTTCCCAATAAAAGAAATCTTAGTTTCCTTCAATGCAAAAAAAAACAATTTCTTGACATTTTAAAGTTTCATGATACAGAGACTATTTGCCATTTGGGATGTTTCTGATCTGTATGTGCCTCCTTAACTTTTCCAGTGAAGAGCACAGTCAAGCAGTGCTCTGTTTCTCTCTTAGCGATGCTTCTGCTGTAGCAGCGTTCAAGTCCAGAGCTGAAAGCTGTGTGTGTAGGAGGACTGTGTGCACATTTAAGATATTCAGATTTCATAAAGTGCTGCTGCAGAAGCAGACTTCAAGGCAGACCCTGATTTGAACTATTTTGATGAGCTCATGCGCTCTGCAGCTAACAAAATTTATTTCACGTCTAGAAGGAAATTTGAGGCTCAGTGTAATTTCGTACCATCACAGCTTCTTGGAAATGATGCCATTTCCAGGCAAAGCATTTTTTCCAGGCAAAATCCCACCTTGCCCAGACAAAAGGAGCACAAATTGCACCTCTTCTGGGAAGAGCGAGACTGCCCTGCGACACGTCAGACAGCCCAAACTGGGGTTTACAGCTATTAGAAAAGCGACAGTTCACCCGAAGCAGCACCGGAGTGGCTGAATTGGTTATCACAAGGCACACTCTCACGTTGCCCAACACTGTGTCTGCTCCTGGAAACACCCCTCCAGTAAGTGTTCTCACACACACCGAGCAGCCAAAGCACGTGGCCACCCGTACAAGCCTGATATTTATGAGAGTGTCAAAGCAACGGTCAGGTTTGAAGAGAGAGCAGAGTTACACAAACGCCTTGCACAGACCACAATGGAAGTTTCTCCTGTAAAGAGCTGTGCTAAAAATAGAGCAGCAAATCACAACTCCAGATAGAGCACACAAACAAAACGTTAGGTTTTGTAAAGGTTGCATAAGTACAAGACAAACATCCAGTAATATTAAGTTAGTTTCCTTGAAGCGCTATTTCTTATATTACCCACTCAAGCACATTCTGTGCTTGCACTTCCAATACACAAAGGAAATAAAAGCAACTGTCTGATCCACGTTCACAGGCTGAAAAAGAGCAGCTGGCAGAAACCAGCCGGCTGATACACGGCAAATATCAAGGACAGAAGAGATTCCTGACCATGTCACTACTTACACTCAAGCCCTGGAGTTCTCTTGCATCTTCCTGGTACTCAGTGTGATTCCCTTCTGGCTACATTAGGTACAGCAAGGTAACACCTTTCTGCACTGGTAACACGACTACAATTTATGTGTGTGCCATCTCAAGACTAGTGCAATACTCCTGGTTTGGGACAATACTTTAAAATGTTCTAAAATCTAACAAACCCACAAAAAGCATGCTTATAAAGTAGAGTTATCTCACTACACATATCTTGCAGCTGAGTTATCCTGCCCCTTTTGATTATCTCTCAATTTCTACATGGCATTTTTACAACAGGTTGATACACAGTCCTCTCCCATCTCCTGACCTTCCACACTGTACAACTTCAGCACAGGAAAGCACTAAGGGCTGCTGAGCTGGCAAGTACCAGAGCTTTGGCTGTCACTTCTGACCTTTGGGGTTTGAAATCACATGATTGTATTATTCAGGATTCCAACAAACTTTCTTTTCCTGGTCTCCTGGTGAGGAAAATGCTGTATGAGTGGATCAGATGCTCCTCTTAGGCTGCACTTTTATGGTTTTACCTTACTTGGAATATATGGTTGTGTTTTGTATGGTTGTTTTGAACACAAGCTGTAATAGCAGGTGTATTAATAGAGAATGAGTTACACATCAAAGTGCAACCTCTTCGATTTCAGGGTTTGGGTTCGGGTGGTTTTTCTGAAGTCACATTATTCAGAAGAAGGAATTGCAAACGAACATATCCTGAAGCTTCATCCAGAATTGTTCTGCCTTTCTTTCCCTTCTCCAGGAGAAGGAAAAAAAAAACCCAGGCTCTTTTTTGTTAGGTATTCAAAAAAAAAAATACACTTTTAAGCTAGCCCATATTAACTTGGTGCAGTCTAGCCCACATCATGGGCAAATCTTAACGCTAACTACGGAGCAGCCCAAGGCAAAAGCTGGGTTTTTTAAGCAATCAATCTCTTTCTCCAGACATGCTGCTCCTTCAAGGAATCACGTTTCTTCCACATCACAACATACGTCCCACCTCACACACACCCGCATGAATGCTCAGCCACAATCCAGCCTTGTTTTTAAATATTATAATTATGACATTGGCAAAACATAATTAATTGCTGATAAAACAGTTGAAAATTCTTCATCTGACCCACCTGAGATTTTCTGACTGCCACTGTGGCAGCTCTGAACACCTTGATGCATGTACCCTAACTTCTCTACAAGAAAACAGCAGATTTATCTGGGGAAACAAGTGTTGTAACACTGGCTTTTATGTGCTTTGCTGTGTTCTTTCCAGTTGTCAGATAAATACTACACTACTTCTGTACCTCCTGCAGAATACTGACTGGAGTAGGTACTTTTAATTCCACTCTCCAGTAAATAGTTGGATGCCACCTCAACATAAGACAACTGACTTTTGCAGACACCATAATCATCACCTGAGCTATATGGCAGCAATTGCTCAGGGTTCACAACTCTCATGATCTTTGTAAAATGTTAACAGAATATGTTAACACAGCCGTGGGCATCAAGCACCTGAGACCACACACATATAATTATGTTGTACGTAGCTATGTCCATATTGTCACAACAGAAGCTTGAACTCACGTGTCCGCTGATTTTAGTTAGCCTTTATTCAATATATTCAGTCTATCCTAAAACAGGGACGCATCATTTTTGGCAAAGGTGATTTTACAGTTGTAATATACTTTTGTCTGTCACTGCATTGGTGAGAAAGAGAACTCTGTCTGGCTTTCTGGTCTGAACCCTTTCTGACAATGACAAAAATAGTACAGTGTACCAGCCAAGAGACATTCATAATGGCTGAATTCAAGCTCTGTGCAGAGAGCCAGCTGGAGGTCTGCTGTGCACCTCATAGATTCCAACTAAGCCTGTCAGGGGAGAAATTAGTGGCACCTAGACTACAGCATAAGAAGAAACCATAGCACACCAGAATGACAGGTTCATCTATTCCAGAAAACCCCAGAAAAGGATCTGCAGGCAGCGAAACCTCCCAGTGCAGTGCCACCCAGCTCCCCGTGGCCTGCAGCTCACTGACTGTCTCCATCAGCAGCACACAGCAGTATTTTCTATTCCATAACCCACAAAGTATTTTTCCTCTGCAAATGTGTCAAATAATCTTTTTATCCAGAAGACTTTGGCAACCACTATGCTGTGGCAAGTTTTGTAGCTTAACTGTATGGTGCATAAGGTAACACAAACTATTCTTTGCATCTCTTATCTAATTCCTTTCTCCGAACAACCCGTTATTCACTGTTCCAGTGACACCTGAACCCTATTTATCTGCTTAATGCCAGCTGTAATTTTATGAACTCTCTCACCCTTTACTCCAACATCTCCTTTCAAGTCTAAAAATTCCCACTCTACCTTCTCACCGACTGTATGAAAGCTGCTCTGTACCTTTGATCACCTCTCTACATCTTTTCCATTTCTCCTGTATCACCTCAGAGCTGGGGGAATAAGACCACAGACAGAATCCCCTGTGTGGGCACACCACAGAAATGTACAAAGGCAAAATGGCCATTTTTGTTCTTTGTTGCTTTCCTAACTATTCCTCTCACGCTACCCAGTGTCTAAGCATGCTTCAGGATGCTGAGCTAACTTCCATGGGTCTCTTACATCCTTAAGATCTCATTCTTGAGCAGTAAAAGCTAGGTCAGAGCCTAATTCCTAGGTACAAGATGTTAAGATTAAATTGTATTTAATCAACACTAAATTTGACTGACTTCTGATCATCCAAGTTCACAAGAGCCTTCCAGTACTCTCTACAATGAGCTTACATGTTTATTGTCCTGAACATCTATCTTCTGTAGTCTCACAGCCTAAATTCTCTTGCTTCAGAGTATTCCTAAATGATCTGGATAAAGGAAGAAAGGGTGGAAAGTATGAGTAGTGCAATCTCCAAAGCAGAGTCATATGACAACTCCTTTTAGAGGAAAATGTTTCAACATTACTATCTCTTTATCCTGCTCTTATTTCATATCATTTAACAAATCATTGTCTGTGAGATGGGCATCCCTGTTATTTTATAGCTGTTTAGTTTCTTTAAGAGTCTCCGGTAAATATTCTTGCAAAAATCCCAACAGATTCTACCAACCAGATCCCTTTTTCTGACATGCTCTTGACTCCTCCAAAGAAATTTAACAGATTCCCAAGGCGCTACTTCACCTTAAAAGAACCGTGTTGACCCTTATCCCAACCTGAAATTTGTGCATCTGCCCTGGATCCCAGCTTAGGAATGAATTTCCACCTCCACAAACACTAGACAAATATTTAACTAGGAACTCCTTCAACATAAGGTCACAAATTTGTTGGGGGTGGAGAAGAAGTGCTTGATTTGGAAAAAGAAATCAAGCATCCACTGCTTGTTTTTTGGCACGAGGAACAAACAAAGCAAAACAATAATAAATCATCTTTGCGAACGGGGCAGACAAAGAGCCAATCCACCCCCCCTTGTATTCAGGGAGACCTCTTCAGCTGATTTCCATGAAAGCGAGATTGATTCCTGTTCCACCTGCCAGCCAGCTTTGCAGAGCGCGGTTGGTGAAATAAGCAGCTTACATAACTGCGTATTTTCAGCACTACATACATAAACGCTTCCTCTAGCCTCTATAAGGTATTTTTGGATCTGCTCAAATGCTACTCTGTTCTTCCAGGGCTTTGCATTCTTCTGCTCAGAAATTGCATAATCTGATGCCATAGGAAATAAGCGATGTTGCATAATGATTTTTGCAGGATTTGGGTACTCCACGTTTCTGGTGCAAAGCAGCCCTTCTCCGTGCTTCGGCATTGAGGTCCTTGGAAGGATGATCTATCAGCCCCCTGCCTTTGGGGAGTAGGGGCGGGGGGGAACAAACCAGGCACCATCTTGTACCGTACTTGTACAAGAATTGCACTTCACAACAAGCAGTTTTCACTTTGTAGGCCCATTTGCTACTCCTGTGTTCCCTCACTCTGGTGGTTCGCGTGTCTTGAGCTACGTGCGTACACCAAACACCAGCAGTTTCACATACAACGTTCTGATGTCTAATTGACCATTGCTACCCTCCATCGCAGGCTCATCAATACTATTGTAAAACATTTAGCTGGTATAAAGCACAGACTAAACGCTGATTAGCCTTTTATACTACTGAATTACTATTGGAATCTGTCTTAGATCAAAATTTAGAAGTGACCTTAAGTTACACTCTTCTCTTTCATCTTTCCAGCTCTCTGCATAGTACGAAACAACTTTTAAAACCCAGTCACAGACTTCAGGCGTTTCTCTACTCCTTTTCTCTCCTCATCCTTCAGAATACTGCACTTTTTTCTTACCTAATTAAAGATCCAGGTTATATTACTAAATAACAATAAGAGATTAACGGATTTAAATTCAAATATTTTACAACTACAAAAACCAGGACAACCTAAAGTTCAGTTCACAGACACCTTGACGTTGCCACACAAAGCTATTAAAATGTTCCAGTACTACCAACAAACAGTATCTTGTAATTTCCCCCACTTGCAGAACTGAAACATCATATTTTCCTCTAAGAAGTAGCATTAAGATTAATTACTGTCTGAAAGATCTTTAAGGATGAAGATCAAGACCAAAGTGCTATTTTCAGAAATTCAGTGAATGAATCAAATTCTCACTTTAATTCGTGTGAGGCATCAGACTGGTCTCAGGTAAATTCACTCCCACACTTGTTTGTATTTTTGTAGTAGATATGAATTATTCAATATTCGCAAAGCACATTGGACATGTAAAAGCTCTACACTCAAACTTCTCAGAACTAACAGCTTACATGCTTCATACCCAGTATTAAAGTAACTAAACAACTACTCATGAAAGTACAAAAATTACTGGGGTAACGTGCAATGCTCTGGCCTCCACCAACACTACAATAGGTACCAGAGCGTGTGCACCTGATGGGAAGGGGATGGGGACACTTGAAATTCAGCTGGTACACGTCTCAGATGAGAAATGACAGTAGTACTGAGTTGTATTTAGTAAGCACCATAACACTTCCACGAGCAAAGAGGATTACTCCTTGACAGAGAAGCAAGCAGAATGACTTGCTCGAGAGCCTCTATTAAGCCTGTATTACCAACACAGCGTAAGGGGTTAGAGAAACATCTGAGAGGTGTGATCCTATTCTTAGGCCACTAGAGCCTTACGTGATGGTAACGCGATCAAGACAGCACGCACAACACACAATCACGGACTGAAGAACCACAGAGGAGCCTCCAGAGGCCTGACAAGACACATGCCACCTAACACCCTGCAGAGACCTTCCAAAGCAGCACTTGACCCCTTGGCTCATCCCTACCACATCACTTCTGGGCTACAGCTGATAAACCAACATTTGAGAATCTCCTCAGGCACGTAAGTATGGTGAGGTTAGGTTTTCTGTGTTTCAGAGCCACGGTTGTACAGCTGCATTACTGAGTTTGGCATCCTCCAGAAGGTAACAGAGTAACGGGTTGGGGGCAGGAAAGGACAAACATCCTCGGAATGAAGAAAATGTCCACACAGAGAGACCTCCATTCCTCAAGCCCACTACGCTGGAAAAAGTCCAGCCTCCCACCCACACCCAGCCAGGACTTTCTCCTTCCTTCCCCTACACCACCTCTCACGCTGAGCCAGCGACTGCTCCAGAAGAAACAGCACAAACAATTACAGGTTCACTGGAGGGTTATAAAACCCGCGTACTTTACCCAGAAAAATCTGCTCTTCACCCTGGCCTACACCCAACTGTTGCGAACGCCTTTGAACCCACTCCAACGACCGACGACAGTTGAAGTTGTAAACAGGGAAAGAGGACAGAGGTCAAAATACACGTTGAGTATTTATAGGGGTGGGAGTAAGTACACACAGTGTTTCTGCTCCCGGCCCACCTCGGTATTTCTGCCGCAGCTGCCAAATTGCTGTTCAATCCAAAGGAGTATGTGGTTTAGGTGAAATATTTACTCCCTCTTCCCCAAGAAGCAAGAGCGATTTACTGTAATATCACAGAAACAGCAGCTTACAAAGACTAAAGCCCATGCACGGGACATATTTGCCAAGCAGGGATGAAAGTCCCATAAGCTGGCCAGGGCTGGCTGAAGTGCCAAACCCCTGAGAGCTTCAGCCTCCTCTGCAGCTGCAGAGGTAACATTTGCCTCAGTTGACTCATTTTCATTCAGTTATGGCTAAGGAACTCCCTGAAGTTGTAAAAGCAAGAAGTCTGCTGCTGCCTGCCTCCAAACACAGGATCTCAGGTGAGAGCTTGGCTAAAATGCTCTGTGCACGGCAAGGTTCAGGTGCCTTCCCCTGCCCACCCTGGCCCCAAGGACCAGAGCTGGAGAGGAACCTGCACTGATTTTACATCTGTTCACACGACTAATGTCAGACTTCTTTTATTTTTTATGTATGAAAGCTTTATTTACAGACTCTGCCATTTTGAGAAGTCCTACTATTTGAAATCCACTCCACACATCTCGACTGTAGAAAGCCTGGAACAGGTACCAGATATGAACAGCTCCAGTCTAATCAGTCACCATCTCATGTTTGCTGTAAAAAAGTCATAAGAAAACAGGGAATACTGTAAAACCTTTCTTATCCTGCCTCTGCTTAGAGCAGAACCATATTTTAATAACTACTAATTGTGAAACAGCTTACCCATGAAGAGACTTTCAAATAAATCATTAGTCAATTTTCTGATCCACTGGAGATAAGCCACTTACCAACTCTTTACAACAGGGGACAAAAGAGGAAGGTTAGTAATGCAACCAGGAAAAAAAACAACCAACCACCCACACACTTTTAAAGACAAGTTCACATATAGCTGAGAAGCAGTAAGAGTCCCTACCATATATTCTGTGCCAGAAGTTATTTGCTAATTCCAGGCACAGGGGTCAAAATGAATGCCAGCTATAAATTTAACTATCAGGCACAGCAGGGGACAAAGACAAATCGGAATGACAGGACCATTCTAGTGCAAAGAATCAGACCCGAGGCCCAAAATACAGGCAACAAAACTGGTGTTAAAGCAAAACAAACAAACCAACCCCACTACATCAAAATAAGGATTTATTTGTTTTTCACAGCCGAGTCTGTTACGGAAACAGAGGTTCAAAGGGTTGTCTCTCTCTAGAAATAAAAACCTGCACACATTTGGGGATGCAACAAAAAGGATCGTAACAAAAACTTTTAAAGCCATGACAACTTTAACCTCCGCCTTCCAGGATACCCCAAGGTGTCTGTGGCTGCACGCACAGCGCTTGCTGTGAAGAGTGCCCACATCTGCGAGTCCGACCGGCTCAATCTCTCTCTCATTTCACTCATCCCTTTGGTTTTTATTTCAATTTTAATATTTTCTCCCTCGAAATACATTCCTTCAGTTTCTTCTACTGAACAGACTGCCTAGTGATAAAATCAGTATATCCAAACACACGGGCCTGATGTCATCTTTCTCCAGACCAACTTAAAACACCCGATTTCTCATTTACTTGAGACACGTAGCTTGATATGATTAAGCTATTGCAGAACCTAAACCACCTCCCCCAAACAAAAATAAAGAGCAGCTCCACTCATTTCATTGGGAGGAAACATGACATCATGCCCCATTCAGGTAAGCAAGAATATGACAGATCTTGCCCCAGTGAATAGTATCGTTAACTGCAACGGTACTCCCAGCTTCCTCATTTATTAGGTAAATGAGGGGTAAAAATCTTGTGTTCAGCACAACAGAGACAGTTCAAACTACTATTTTCAATAATAAAGGAGAAAATTCCTACCCGGCTGATAGAAAGAAAAACACATCTCTTCATCTCAAAAATAAAATTGAATTATTTATTACTGTAACACAACAGAAGAATTGTTTGATTAGCCCACAAGGAAAAAAAAAAAAAGACAGTTGCCTAGAAGGCAAAAAATACAATTGTGCTTCTTTGTACTATCTCTAGTAATTCTTAGGTCATTCCCTGTATATTCCATATCTATCCATCCTCCGCTGCCATTCCCTTCCCCTTTAAAAGGGGGGCACAAGAAGATAACGTGCAAAATTGCAACTGAAAAATGTCTAGCACACCGACAAGCAAAAGGACAGGCCAGCTACCAGATTTATGTGCAGTGATGGATAAATTAAGGTTTCACGTTTCCTCTTCCCTTCTCTCAGCATCATTTTTTTTTCAGCCCTTTCACATCACAAATGCAACATCCATCTGTCCTGAAATAAATGGCGAAAGGGTAACGCTGACCATTACACACACACACAAACACAGAGGCTTCAGAAAAGACATTTTCTAGTACATACTTACAAGGATTAAGATTTCCTATGTGATGCTCCATTTTCTGGTTTTAAAAAGATGGAAGGCAAAAAAAATAAAAAAAAAAAAGGAAGTGTTGCAAAATAAAAGGAAATTCCACCCACACAATCCTGCAGCCTGCTGCAAAGAAGCACAGAAGCGTGCTGACGTCACGGATTCATGAATGGATGGAAATCGGGCTGGTTCGAGCTTCGGCGGCGCTGGCTGGGGCTGCGAGAGGCAGAGGGGAGCAGGGGGGCAGCCAATCCGCGCCGGCACGGCCGCCTCCTGCCAGCACAGATCTGGGCACCGAACCGCGGGGCTGCCCGGCAGCGGGGAGGGCTGCGCCCCTCTGTCCTGCGGGTGCGAGGAGGGGAGAGGACACGACAACAGTTTGTTCGTGACTGAAGCGAAGCTGTTGGGTAAAATGGCATCGCTGCTGCCATTGCGCGGAGAGGAGCGGGCGAGGACATCCTCTAATGCCTTCAAGTCATCGCTCCGGCGAGTCTCTGCCCCTCCGTGCAGCTTGGATAACAACAGCGTATCAAATAACAGCCATCTGTCATACGAATCAAACGTATTCAGTAATCAGAAAAGGAGTTTATCATCTCTCTGGATTTGTAATCCTGAAAGAAGCCAGAGTATTATTATTAAAATAACTAAATATAAGCCCGTGCTGGAGGGAAGCTGCAGGGAGAACAATAGGAGGCTTGTATTTGATTAGTGATGCAAAAGCACCAAAAAAATAAAAATAGGAGCTCTAACAACATCACGCATTCAGCTCTCACCAACCATTCCCAACAGCGGGCAGCCAAGCTCACAGCGTCAGAAACGTTCAGAAACAAAAATCGGAGCGTGCAGAGTTTCACACTTGAGGCTACCTAACGAATGGGGGGCACCACATCCACCTATCACAGCCCACCAGCCATTTTCGTTTCGTTTTCAATTCCATGCCAATGATCACACTTAATTCTGCATACCAGATGCCAGGGCGCGTCATTTTGGATGCCCAAATAGATGGCAATGTCCTGGTGAACGCCCGCAAGGGCAGCTGAGATCAACTTGGATCTGGACATGGGAAGAGCACAGGTTTTGGTTTATTTTTGTATCTTTAAAATATCAAAGAGTGGAGGGATGTGCCTAACCAGGAGTTAAGGTCAAGGTTTGAGGGAATACCTAGGCTGTGAGCTATGCAATTAGCACAGCAATACATCTCAGGGTTTACCAGAACTTATCAGTTTGGTCTCTAAAACTCATTCTAAACAATTTTAGCCTCCAAATGATTAAGAGCCAGAACTTCCATATTTTCACCACTCCTTTTCCTAGCAAGTAGGAAGCAATTATGCCAAAATAGGATGTCCCAAAACTTACTCTGGTGGAGCACATCTTAAGAGAATGTCTGAGAGAATCTCACCTTTCCTTATGGAGACTGAGTAACATCCCCAAACAAACCAGGACTGGATGTAACAACAATGCAGATCAGGGTTTAGAAAACAAGGATTTTGTGCCACTTGATATCATGTGAGCCAGCACCACCGACACCAGCTTGTGTGGAGGGAGGAGAAGGGCAGGATGCAACAGCCCTCCTGGAGGCTAATACAGCCACACCTACAAGGACAACTTCTCTAAAAATGAACTTTTATGAGGGAATAGGTAGGTTTTTGCATGTATTAAGACAGTAGTTTATTTTTTTATGCATCTTTGATACGGAGCAAGGAACGAACAGCCAGGGCAGTACATCCAGTTCTTCTCTTCTCCAGTTCTGTTATGCCAAAACACACTGTTTGGGAGCCACTGGACTTCTACATCTGCTTCTCAGCACATCTTCATCTCTTAGCTGTACCACAGTGTATTATTAGATACTATCACTCCCACTCCACCAAAGAGTTGCAATGATAGGAATGTATTAGTATGCTCTGAGTTCAACAGCAGCCACAATAAATTGAGCTTTGATTTTGGACTTCGGTCTTTGAATTGAGCTTTAGAAAGCTGGCCAGAGAAAATTATAATGAATGCAAATTTCTTGTTACCTACTTTCAAGATCAAAGAAAGCGCAAGTTAACTTTTGCTGAAGAAATATCTATTCTTTAAGAGCTAAAAGTTACAAAACACAAAGCATGAGATTTCTACCCAGACAATGCAACCGCTGCAGACTGAGCAAGGACACAGGAGGAGCAGGAGCAGGGGTATGGTGAGAGACATCTCTGCTTCAAAGGGATCATTTCGTGTCACGATTTCAAACCCCAGTTGCATCAAGTTACTTAATACTTAGACCTGCTCTGACTCCCTGCCCTCCCTTCCCCTTCAGAGCCCAACACTCTGCTTTACAGCCGACCTCGCCACCATGGTACGAAAACAACAGCTTCCAGATTCCCCTGGCATTTTCAAAATGGAAACAAAACTGTTAATTTACTCTCTTAGGCTAAAGCAAAAAGGAATAAAATCAGGAACTAGGAGGGGGAGCACAGTACCACATGCAAGAAGCAGAAGAAAAGGAGAAATATTGCTATAGCATGAGAAAAGTCAGAATAAAAATAGAAAGGGAAATTCAGAGGTTTCCAAGGGCTAATTGCAGTGACATTTAAAAAAAAAACACCCAGCAGGGAAAATAAGTGGGAACAAAACCCCAGGAAGAGTCCAGTAGGGGAAAAGAGCTTGCACATACAACTTCAGATTTTCTTCTCCATGGTGACTTGGTTCAGCACACCAACACGCAGCTTCATCTACATCTCAAAAGCTCAGGCTAAAATTTTCGAACAGAAAGGTCCTGAATGTAATGCAAGACAACTACCTTAACTCATTATGAAAAAGAAAAAACAATCATCAGCCTAAAATTGATGGCTGTAACAAGATTGTGTTGGTAGCCAAATAACAGCATTAGAAAGGAGGATGGGTGCAACCAGTTACCTGCTTTAATAGTACCCATTGCACAGCTCTACTGATGCATCAGTGGTGAGGACCTATGTTGATCAATATTAGAAAGAGAAATTATTTTCCTCCTTCTCATTCAGACAAAAACACTGGTAAAATCAGGGAACTCTGCAAAACATCAGCTGCCCAAACACGATTCTACAGATCAGTTTAGTTCAGTATTAATGTGAAAATAGAAAAAAACCAAAATGTACAAAGTACACCAAGGGCATAAGATATTTAAAAACCAATGTTCATAAGGGAGCATGTGCTAGTGAAAAGTTCACAGGCAGCAGGATTTCTGAAAGGATATGTGAGTAACCAAGTACCTAGACAGTTAGGAGACAGAGCAGGCAAAACTGGTGGTAACGGGTGCAGAAAGGAAAGCTACAAATATCTAAAAAAATCTGTTCGCCATATTTGAAAGAGACACGATAATTAAGTACTTTCAAGCCAATTAGTAACTAATAGGAATGTTCCACAGCATCTGCTAGGCATAACATTTCAAGTTGGCACATCGTATTAATTTGAGCCCGGTCCTAAAATAATCATTTAACAAGTTCTCCAATCCTGTGACCTTCACTTTTAATAAATTGGAAAACTACTAAAATTGCAGAAGACTGAGAATAACAATATTATGCCAATACTCAAAAATAGCTTACACTTGTTATTTATAGGCCTTGGTAACACGACGCTGGTCTTGGGCAAAAATCCTAATGCAACCTTTGATTGGAAAGGATGGTTCTGCTGCATCAGACCAAGGGCCCGTTCATCCCAGTGTCCCACCTCTGACCGTGGCCAGCAACAGACACCCAGGGAGGCAGAAAATGAAAGCAAATGCCTAACACTTCTTGTGACATATTCCACTAACAAAAGCAGAAAATTAGAAAAGAGATGAAAGTGACCTAAAGGCTAATTTCATAATTATACATCAATAAAGCTCTTTATAAAACCACTCAGTACACGCTTGGAGATAGAAGACAGACTCCACTGTGAAAACTTTCTACCTGGATGAATAAATAGGCGAAGTGAAACAGCAAATGATTCTCTAACAGGAGCCTAGGTAAATATTTGCATAAATAAGATGGTCAGAGGGACATTTTATTGTCAAGTTCTAAGATCTGTGAAATCTTTGATCCACTCTTCCAACCCTGTAGGCATACATTCCTCTTCTGAATGTCCCAGTCTTCAGCAGTGGCGTGGGTGACAGGAAAGAGGGAAAAAAAATCATACTTAAACCATCAGATCTTCAGGCTTTTAACCAGAATCTCCCCAGGTCTGAGACTTTGAGAAGTCCTTCCTGCAGAGGCAGGTGAACAGGACTGCAATTTGACAGGAGTCGAGCCAAGAGCTAAGGGGCCAAGAAGCATGACCAAAAGAACAACAGTCACTCAAAGAGAAAAAGCCCCAAAGTGGGACACGTGCAATGCCATGAGAACAGGTGAGCTGCAATTTGAGTCGGGGCCCTAATTACAAGCTCTGTTTTGAAAGGGAGCCTGTTTACAACGGGACATCCACAGGGATCTCAGACCCCACTCCTGCCTCGCTGCTCTTGGGGCAGCTGCTGAGCCACCGCAGCCCAGTCTGCAGCTGGAAGATGAGCCCCACACCGATTAAGGGGTTGCCTTTGGGGTAGGATGAAGCTAGGGTGTACATTTCGCTGACCACATTTCTGCTACACAGGCAATAGGGCTATCCCTGGAACAAGGCTCGGACCCTTTCAGATCAGAGCTGCTTCTGCTCAAAAAAACAGCCTCATTAGTGAGCCACGGTGAGACGTTAAAGTCTTGCTTAAAAATGAAAGCAGAGAGCTGGAGATGGCAACAAACTCATAGACACGCAAGACCCTGAGAGAAGCTACTCATATCGTCAAGTGTCTACACAAAAGCTATTCAAACTCACGGACACTTGTACCACCACCGTACAGTCTTCAAACGAAAGTGCTACCAGCTTCTGTTACCAAAGTGAGGTTTCTTACAGCAAAACCATCTTCCATACAGTTGACAGTTGTTTTTTTGACTGAGAGTACTCTGCAGGATATGATGAGTGGGAATACATAAGACTATATGATTACTTCCTTTAACCTTGTATTGCGTTTAGCAATACTCCAGGAACTAAAAAAAACAAAACAAAACAAAAAACCACAACAAATAAGACACTAAAGGCACTGAAAGACAAGGACAAGACAAAATGCATTATGTCTTCCCTTGTTTAAGGCTGAGGCTGGTATGGATTCTTTTTAAAGGAGTTTCTGGGTGGTTCTCCCAGGAAGCCTGCTCTTTCCAGATGAGCCCTGCCTTTCACGTTCCTCACCATGATAAAGCCTGTGTTGTTTTAGGAGAAGGCATACCACTCCAATGCTAAGAACATGCACTGATGAGGGTGGGGAAGTTCAAAAGATTACCTTTGCAGATTTTTATCTTCCTGAAGGAAGACTGCCCAGTTCCTCAGACATAACAAGAAGCTCTGGAACTCCACCAGGAAAGAAAACACTGCTACATATGAGACAACAAGCGAACAACGGTTTTCCCAGATTTACAGTGGTCGTGGCCAGCTGGCAGGAAGCGCAGAGGAGACACGTGAAGCAGAACGTGCACATAGACACCACTCCTGTGGCTGGGAAAGCTGCTAACTAAGGTCTTCCTCCTTGGGGGAACTCTCTGACACCTGAAACTACGTGGACTCAGGCCACGTCCTTTCCCTTGGTCAGGGGTATGTGAGGGCACTTACGGTTATCTCTTTCCAAGCTGCCCATCTGTTTGTACAAAACCTGTAGGAATTTCGTTATCTTAAAACCTCCATCTCTAACATGTGGTTGAAATCAGACAATGGGTTGTAAAATTATCAAGGAGAGGATGAACAAACAGGAAGTCAGCCTAAATACAGATAGTCAGGAGTGGGGTAATACAACTGAAGAGGTGAAAATGTGTTTATTTGCTCATTTTTTCCCCTAGAAATCATTTGCTGAAACCCTTAGCAGAGGCCCTGTGTGAAAAGAAGATCTATTTATTCAGGGAAACAGTCACAAAATAACGTTCCTCCCAGGGAACATGCCAAAATGAAGCCTTCCATAACAATAATTAACTCTAACAGAATTGCCAGCGGTGAGAAATACTGCAAAAAGAAGTAAAAATAAGTCTTTCTAATTAGCAGTTATAAGGGACACTTTTAAAGCCAACTGAGCTACAGGCACCTTTCCTCTCCTAGGTTAGGAGCCTGCAAAAGATATGAGAGACCTGACAATGAAACCTCAGTATTAGTGCCATGTGGAAAGAAAAGTCCTATAACTTATGTTATTTCCACAAAAAGGCATATTCCCACCAAAAGGCATGCACAAATGGGAGCTACTGGGGGGACAAACTAACGAAACTGGAGAGGTGATTAAAAAATGCAGTATAATTCCCCAAGGTCAAGTGTTGTTCAGAGGAAAAAAATCACCTGCACAAATATAGAAACAACTGCTGAGCAGCTGTTCTGTAGATAAGGATTGGGGACAGAGAGGATCACAGACTGAGCACAAATTATAAATGTCAAGTTGTCACAAACAAGGCAACTTCTGTCCATTGACAGCAGCACAAATCTCCAATCTATTCAGTTTTGATAAAGCCGTTGGTAAAGTCCGTTTTTGGGTCAGGCTTGTCAAGAAGGAGAGAAACCATGACAGAACTACACGAAAAGACATTTAATAAGGTGGGCTACGAGGGCTGAGTGAGCTAACTCATTGAGGTTGCTCAATCCAAACAGAGTAAAAAGAGAAGGTAAGATTAAGATACTTAGGCCATTAGAAGAATTTTTCTAAATGGTAGACACATAGTGAAGCATCAGCCCAAGGAACTCATGTTGCCTCCTATATTAGGAGGTAAAGGAAAAAAAAATTGTCTCAGAAGAACTGTCCAGCAATAGTGATAATGCTTTGATGCAAAGGGACACGATCATCTTTTGGAACCTTTCAGGCCTCTTCTCACACGAAGATATCGAAGTACTGAAAGCTTTGCAGCAAGACCAGAAGCTAAAAAATTAATCTGATCTTTTGCAGCACGAGGAATTGCCAAATTAAATCCTTCCATCCTTGCTACTGTTATACAACCTCTCTGAGGAATATTATTCAAATTTCTACCAAAAGAAACTACAAGAACTGCTAAAAGCCCATTAAGACAGCAGAATTCAAGCATTTATAAGTCAGAGACTGGCAGAATAAGGCACTATATTTAGTACTAACAGTTTTCTCTGTAGTACTGTGATAAGGTTCCTTCAGGAACAGTGGATCAGCCCTATGTAAATACTCTCAAGCCAAATAAAACCTGCTCAGCATCTTCCTCCCAGACTAGCATCAGTCATTAAGCTACCAGTAGCTTTTGCTCCAGAGCTTACTGCTTTTTTTTCCTGCTCTCCCAAGAGACTTCTTCTGTTCCCCCGCTGCTAAACGCAGACCCTAGAAGAGTCCTCTTGATTTGTCTGAAGTATCACGACATGAGTTACTCACTTCATGAAGAGTTATGACAATACTTTAAACAGTTACAATCATTACCAGATTTTTGATCCAGAATATCTGGATTGAGAGCACTAAACTCGTCAGCAGTCGTGATTTTGATCCTTGTTTTCAAGCACAGTGTTGGACAACGCAGTATGATGTAGAAGGCACCCAAAGCAGGACACTCTCAGGAGATGCTGTATGTCATACCAAATCGTTGCTTTCTGAATTAAGTCATAGAGCTGCCTTTAAGGGACAACCAAAAATTAAACAGCCTTCACCATAAGGGCACATAAAAGTTAGCCAATGTCCTAATACTCCAATTCTATCAAACCATCAGCTTGATATTGCACAGGATTTGCCCATCCAGGTCAAATAAGTAGCACGTTAGTAAATTCAAGTCATGACTAAGAGAGAAAGAACGACAGCCATGTTCAAAAACACGTCAGCTGAAGCATTAACCCTGGGCCCTTCCAGGACAACGCTTTCACAAGAGTGTTTTATAACCCACAGTCCTCCAACAAGCAGAGTAAAAAAGGTGACTGCACTTCCCTTCAAGCAGAGAGATCTGAGCCTGCTCAAACTCCAGTTTTCCCCTTATTAATAAGGAAAGGTTTACAGGAAGTGCTTGTATACTTTTCATAAATGATATAATATACCTGAGGAAAAAACCAAGACAAACTACACGATTAGAAGCTTGCCTGGCTCACTTGCTCCCCCATTACTTGCCATCTACTAAATATCACAGTCCCCCTTACGAGCCGTACTTTCTATCCTTAAGCCACTACTACCACACAGCACTCCAATACAGACTGCCTTGGCTATTAACTGCAAAAAATAAGATAAAGAAGAAGCAACAATGTTGATGAAGCAACTGATGAATTGTTGATGAAGCAAGGACAGGGTAGTTCACGCAACTAATTGCTTTCATTGAGATGAAAACAGGTTCAAATCAAGAGAGAATTTAATTCTTCAGTAAAATACTTGACCTTAATTATAACTCGTAACAAGAGACAGCTAGAGTCTAAATATATGGATGCTCTGCCTTTACGGTACCCACCATTCCTCATAGAACAGGTAAACACTGACAGCTTTCATATTAAGAAACTAATCCCAAAATGTAGCTCCATCTCACATCTTCCTGCAATCCCACTCAGAGGTGGCTCAGGCACCTCCTAAAACTTACATATCTGTAGCTTGCTCTGCATGAAGTATCTCCTTGTGACAAAGAGCATACAAACGTAAAGAAAATGTACAGAGCAAGACCATTTTCAGTCTCCTTGAGTGAAGCAACTACACGTTTTCTTGCATTATGCATATATCCGTCCACTAATCGAAGAAAACTTTAGATAATTTTACAGCTAGAGACAATAATAAGTTATTTTTTTCAGCTAGCATCTATAAAGAAAACAAGAAACAATTTAAAAAACATTCCTCTCAACTTAATTCCCAAAAGATTACTGAATTTTTATACAATTTGCTCCCTTTCAGTTCTTCACATCAAAGGGGAGATACATTACAAAAAACATCGCAAGCTCACACAGATGCATTAGAAGATTAGAGAATATAAGACGCAAACAAAGAAACCTCCTGCCACTTACGTCACATTTCAAAGGTGACAGCAGACCTAAAGACTCACTTTGAGGACAGAGGGGAAGAATAGTACACTTGAAGACCAAAAGCCATCTTAAAGCTCCTAACCCTGGGTCCTAAGTGGTCTCTATCGTGTCCAAAGGTGTTCTTACATGGCTGGCCACTCCTCAGAAAATTAATTGTAATTAGTCAATGGGACCAGCCTGTCTGAGACTGGACTCCTTGTCAGCCAGAGCTCTTTGCCAACTACGCAGAGACCTTTGCCTCGCAGGGAGCTCCCTGAAGAAAAAAGCCGTTTTCTTAGAATATGAACTAGAAGGTTTTCAGTAAGGGAAACTCGGAGAGACCAGGTCAGTTGGACTAGCAATAGGAATGGTTTATGTACAGCCCTTCCCTGCCTGCTCTGCCTTGTTTCCAGGCTGCCCTTCAGCCCTCAATGCCCAAACTGCAGCAAACTCTGCACAGTGCTGTCTGGTCCCTAGGGAAGTTTCTCATCACCTCCGAGGACCATCTGCTTCTTGGTGGTACCTTATTCTCCCTGCACGAGCTGCAGGCTCCTGGCTGCCTGCTGCATCTCTCACTCCCTCCTCCCCTGCCCTGCTCAGCCTCCCAAAGCTTCTCTCCCTGAGCTGAACCCGGCTGTCCCCAGACAGCAGTCACCTCCTCCGTGGTGCAGGCTCTGCCTTCTCAAAGACACGCAGCACAACTGTGAACACAAGTACAAAACAAACAAGTGCTGTCTACTGCAGAAGTGACAAGTTACTTTTTAATCAATCCCCCTTCACTGTAACACAATGGGCTGTGAGCTTGCTAAAGCAAGTCCCTGATCATGGCTGATACTTGCCAAAGGGAAGTATCAGAGGCAGGACATGAGAGGTGCACAAGCTCTGCACTACCTACGGCAACGGACGTTAGACAGCAACGAGTGAGCCAGCTCCTCCAAGTACCTCTGCAGAGCAGTTACCTCCAATAGTAAAGTTTGACACTACTTTAGACATTTGACATTATTTTAGAACTGATGAACAGCTGCTTGAAAACAAATAGATAGCTAAAAACATAGGTTCTTACATTATTGAGCCTATATCCTGCTCAGATTTCAAAGTGAACCACCACTCTCTGCGTTTTCTGGAACTCTGCTGGTGTCTCTAACCCCACTTACAGCAGCCTGGATCCCTGTGAGGACATCTGCATTCTCCAACCAATCACCAGAGGAAGTACAATGAAAAAGAACTTATAACAATAGAAAAATACTATATCAAAGTTATCCCCTCACAAAATCAATAAACCTGAATTAATAGATTCAAATGCTTTCAGAGTTCAAGTTATATTGGAAAAATCTAAACACTGTGAGATTAACTTAACTCAGTCTATGCAAACACCCCTTTGGCAGCTGTCCCTTCCTGTTCACCCACATCTGAACTGGATCCCATTAGGTGTCTGCAGCTGAGCAAGTCCAGCAGTGAAACGGCTACGGACACAATATAAAATAAGATGGTAAACTTACCTCATCCCTACCACTGAAAGGAAAACACACCTAAAATTTAAGGACAACTGCAGTGTGTTATTGCTTCACGTCTTCTCAAGTTTCTGACTAGTTACTACGGTTGAAACATCAACAACTGCTGATACCTGATCATTTTTGCAGACGCACTGAAAGCCCATGTCCTCTTGGCTTACTGCACATGCGCCTCCTCTTCAAGTCAGATGAATCAAGCTGTTCTCTGAAGTTGCACCACGAGTAATGTTTAGGACAACCCAGCACTGAATTCTTCTCTCTAGAATGAAGAAGAAGAAAACTCAGAACACTACTGAACAAAAATGTATTTAAATAAATGCTCCCACGATCCATCCGAAACATCCCGTTAGCACATCCTGAGGTTACATCGCACATTCAAATGCAGCAGAAAACATCCAAAATTAAGCATGCACTTTCCAAAAGAGGCTGGGAGTAGAAAAAGACCTCAGCGCATTTAGTACATCCTTTCTTAGCACAGGCATACACTCTATAATCCTTTTACGGTACAATTTTAATCTAAATTAAGCAAGCAGCTCCAGTAAAAGAGCTCACAGCTTTCCATATTACAAAATTACATAATTCAGGATTGGATTAGATTTTAAAATCACGTACTTCAAGAGAATCTATTAATAACTTTTTACACTTAATTTTATACCTAAACTCCAAGATATTTGTTTTCTAATTTTAAGAAAACTTTAGTAGAAACATCAATTGTTACAGTCCTCCTACAGATATACAACTCATAATATAATTGTTCCTCTTGCTATCAGAAACATACAAGCAAAGAGACAACAAATACTGAGGCTTTCAACCCTGAGCCTACTGCATCTTCTTCCCACCCCACAAAAATGTAAAAGGCTGCAAAACTTAGCCCACTTCTTCATAAAATTAAAAATAATCAGTCCCTTGATTACAGAACTGAGCCTTTAATGCAAAGACTAAACTAACTGGTCTAAAAAAGAGATTAGCGCTAGCTGCAAACATGGTTTTCCTTCTATCCTTAATCATCGCCGACACAACAAGGCTACTACAACACTGAAGAAGGGATTCAATAATACCAGCACAACTGTTTTGCCAGAATTAAGAGACTTTAGACCACAAAAGCTAGCTGGCCTTGCAAAAACATAGGCACCATCTGCCTCATGTGATGCACCACGTGTGATTCAGCTGGTCTCAAGACCACTCCCAAAGTTTGGGAAGTTCAGCATATTCCTAATTTTTTTGCAGAAGTAGGAGTAAGCATCAAGTATTCCCCTCCCATGTCAAACCTGCATACTTCAATTTAACCCAAGATGAACTTTCATGATTATTTTAAAAATTATGTAGGAAACACAATAATGAGATCTATAACAACCACCCTTAGAGAGAAGGAAGGTGCCACCAGCACCCTTGTACAGGAGACAGTGATGACTATCAGCAGGAGCTGTTTGTTTTCTAGGGGTGTCCCCCCCCAGAGCAATTCACCCCACACTGTTCACAACCTTTTCTGCTAGTTGGACATTGATATTCTCACCCACTTAGTTCCTGGCAGTCGCATATTCTGAAACAGTCACTTTCGATGGTAACATCAGACAAACAATCTCAGAAGGACAGTGGTGAATTGGTCATTACAAATACACATACAACTTGAGAATAATGGTTACGCTGTGTTACAGGAAAGAAACATGAAAATCTTGTCTTTGAGAGAAACAGTTCACAATTAGAGAAGCTGAATAATTTCTATTGCATATGCCTTAAAACCTACTGACCAAGGAGTAGCAAAAACAAGTCCTGCAAAACAAATGCCCAGCGCTGATAGCTCAACTGGTCTTTCACCAACACCACTGTAAGTCTTGCCGCCACTGTCATTTCATTTTAGCTCTGTATCAGCTCTCTCCTTATCTCCTCTAATTTGCCGTAAAACCAGGAGAGGTAATTCCACATTCTAACACGAGAAAGCTTGTGAAGTCAAGGTTAGGCTACGTTCAGAGACTATATTAGGTTAATAGACAGACGAATGATAATACAGCAATGTTCTTGCACAAGGAAGTACCAATTTTCCACTACTTCTGCCCTGTACCAGCCCTGTATTAACCATTTATTTACAGAATAATTCCCAGGTCAACCACCTTCCTGGAGGCAGTACGAAGATATTGGCAATGACAGACACACAACTGTAGTGAATCTGTTCATCCATTTACACCCCCCCACCCTCAGCAGCAGCAGGTCATTCTACCACTGCACCAAAGCCTCTTGCTGTGCTTTCACGTTGTGTTATTTAAGCAAGTGCCAACGCTCCTCACGGAGGGCTTCACTCAACAGTTTGCAGAGAAAAATAAACCCCCAAATCAGATAAGTCAGCAGAGCCCTGCTGTACGCTACCTCAAGTTAAAGCAACTGGTCACCAATACCAGCATTATTCTAGTAGGAGCTGGTGCCTGAGTAGTTTTACAAATGCACCCAGTCAGCAACTCACTGGCACCAGTACAGCGGCCACACGGGCAAGTCCTGAGAGCGAGGTGGGGACACAACACAAGCAAGAGTGAGACACGGCATCCAAATTCCTTAAAACGCAGACATTTGACCACTCCAAAGCGGATGAACGTGTACACACCTTGTTACAGACCATGTCAAACACCCAGCAAAAACCCTTCTAGAAACTGGGAACATACCACATAGATAGATAGTTTAATTCCTAATTAGCACACTGCTGAGAACAATGTTTATTAAGTAGTTAATAACTCCTTCCAACAGAGGTAAGGAAGGATACTTTAAGATAAAAACTAGAGTAAATACACATACATTTTAACAGGTTTATTAGACAAACTTTAGAGTTTATATTTTTGTGTATATTAAAAATGTAAATATTAGCCTTTCTTTACAAGAAAATTACATGGTGGTTCTATTAAATCAATGAAAAAAAGCCCCAAAAGCTAGTAATTACAATTTTTAAGACAGAAATGGTGCGTGTAAACACAGCAAGGTTTATTTTCTTGCTTAAAAAAAAACTAAACATCGTAAGTAGATACTGCAGATGAAACAATAATACAGACTTGAGAGAATCAAAACCACACAAAAATGGAAAGATTGTATTTGATAACATCACAGTTTTAATCACAATTCACATATATAGAAAACAGCACATAAAATTGGAGAGATGTTCATAGAACCATAGAATCCCAGGTTGGCAGGGACCTCAAGGATCAACTGGTCCAACCCTTCTTGGCAAAAGCATGGTCTAGACAAGAGGGTCCAGCACCCTTAAAAAAGTGTCCGGTGTTGGGGAATCCACCACTGCACTGGGGAGGTTATTCCAGCGGCTGATTGTTCTTGTCGTGAAAAATTTTCCTCTTGTGTCCAACTGGAATCTCCCCAGGAGTAACTTGTACCCATTACCCCTCGTCTTTTCCATGTGACTCCTTGTAAAAAGGGAGTCTCCCATCTTCTTTGTAGCCATCCTTTAAACACTGGAACATGGTGATAGGGTCTCCCCTAAGTCACCTTCTCATCAGACACTGAATGCCCAAACATTGGCAGAATGCCACTGGAATAAATTATTGAATTTCACATGAAGAAAATACTGTCTTCTAAGGACAGCTATTAAAACATCATTTGATAACCACTGGCAAAGGTAGGAATTGTCAGTACCCTGGACAAGAAGGAGCTTCTAGGGCCGAAGAACTTCTATCACCAGACGAGTTTAGCTCTTTCTGCACTTCCATTTACCACCACCTTTTATAATATTCTATTGGCTTTTAACACTTGCTTTCCAGATTCAACCTGAAAGATTTTATGGATCTATAAGCCAATATAGAAGACAGCGTGGTGTATCGCAGATTTAAGCTCTTAAAAATGCATAAATGCACTTACCCACTTGGTAAATACTATTAATGTGAATAGAACAAATACAAAACCCAAAGGTACGTAATACAGAAATCATCCAAACTGGAAGCAGGGTTACAAAACGTACCTGCTGATTGGATTTTTTTTTCCTCTTTAACATAATCATCATGGACCTAAGGAATTTTTCCAATCTAGTATTTCTCATCCTAACAAAATATCAGCAGAATTCTGAGTATTTGGATTCGAACGCTAACCCCTGCAGACGGATTTTGTTTAAAGAACTGAACAAACAAAACATTATTTGCTTCGAAATTCTTCTACTTGTGGTGAAAGCCGAGCTGCACTGAAATCAATAGCCCTGTTAGCATTGTTTTCAACAGAGCTAGAGTTTCAGATTTAACTTCAGATCTGTTAAAGATGCTGCTAACCACCATAACACGGGTTTGCACTCTCATGATCACACCTATAGTTCAAAATACAATGTTTGGTGCAAAATAAATACTTACAGGGAAGGTTGCATGAACGGCATGAAACTAGCAGCTGGGGCTGATTCCTTCCGAGAGCAAACTTTGTCCCCAGGCTGGCTGCTCTGCCTGGATTAATGCTGTTCCTGTACCATACCCCGGCCTCGAAGCCTTGGGAAGTTCCTATCCCAACTCAGCAAGGTGGGAGGGTTTGTTATTTTAACTGTTGGCTGATAACAGCTTATCAGCAAGTTTTCAAAGGTTAAACTCAACACACTCGCACGGCAAAAGTGCAAAGAAGGCACAAGGAAAATGTTGAATTAGTGTTCTCTCTCCTGCTGCGGCGGGTCCCTCCAGCAAGGCCAGAACTCTCTCGTACACCACAACCTGCAGTGCAGGCCAGCAAAGAAAGTTAAACCAAAACTCCTGTTCAGAGAAACTGTAACTGAAAACATCTTTGGAAGCCAGTGAGAGAGCAACAAAAGTGCTTTCTTTCAAAGGAGGAGCTTGCTTTGTCTGCCACACAGATGGAAAAGCTAACCCAAAATCTTTAAGTTTGGTCCTTAAATACAAGGCAATTTTATTACTGTTACCAAATTTATCACTGACACCACAGCTCCATGACAACTCACTGGAAAACGAAAACAAAATAAAATCAGTTTAGGGCCTGCTATGATTTTTTATTTCTATCCCAAACACACTACTGAACCATAAAGGGCTGATGCAACTTTAAACCAGAAAAAAATCCAAAGTTACAGACTCATTACTAATTCATCCTGGCTGAAGCTGCATACCAGCAGCTGCTGCCTCTCAATTAACAGCAAATATTGAACAGTATTGTCATTTAACGGTGTTTACTGCCTGCTGCCCTGTCCGCTGTCACATTTTCAAAGCGTTCTGGCACAATTTAAAGCAGCAACATTAATAAACAGAGCTTCGTTTAACCCCTTACGTATCAGCAGAGTTCACAGCAGAAGTACTTTACTCACTTCACACGTTCATTAGGTGTTTGGCAATCACTGAAGCCCATAGATGCAAGGTGCCACCAAAAACAGTACTTGTAATCCAGAGGCCCACAGGGTGCTTGGCTTCCGCAGAGGGCTGAGCACGAGTGTGAAAAATGATGGGAGTATCTCCAGCAGAGCAGCTCTCTTCATAAATGAATGCCAAAAAGATGAAACAAAAGAGGAGAGAAAGGAGGAGACCACACATTCAGCCTCCGTTGCTGAAGATTTTAAAACAAAAAAACACAAAACAAATGAAAAAAAAAAAAATCAAGATACAGCCATTCTGCAGGAAGATCAGTCCGATGCTGTGATTCCTGATGACCCCATCTCTGTGCAGGGAAGACAAGAGCCCACATTTGCACCCTGCCTTCCTACCCTCTCGTGTGCCCACAGCCACGCTGCCTTTTGGACAGAAGGGTTTTAAAGCAAATGATTATACCAACAATGCAACCAGAGCAAGCAACTGGGAACGATGCGCTTCTCCCACAGTGCCTCCGCAGGTACTTCAGTGGCCTCCTTGCTCTGTGGTGTCAAGTTTGCTGGAAGCCACTTACGTACAAATGATCGTACACATTTTATATTTCATTTACACGACGTGTTCCCAGCAAATCAGCAGGCACAGCATCTCAGAGGCTCTCCTGTGAGCTTACTGCCAGCTGGGCCAGGGCCAATGTGTAGGTACCAGCGACCTGGAGAAGACAAGGGATGCTGAGCCAGTTAAATTAGACTGCAAGGTGCACACTGGCAATTTAGATACTATGTGAAAAGATCAAGCAGCTTCTGTACTGCATTTATTATAGCAAAAGCTAGAATAATGCCATTCAAACTGACATTGAAATTGGAAGAACTCAGTTATTTCTGAGGTATTGGCCCTTTACACTAGTCCTTCTGCAGAGGCAACTGCATTATAAGCATGAGAGCTCCAAGGAGTGATGCTCTGAGGGCCATGTCAACCATACAAGGGAATGGCTTTGCAAACTGGGCAGGTAAAAGTCGGCTCAGGATCTGGCCAGGACTTTCTGAGCCTCTGCGAGCACACTCTTCTTGGTCTGGCTCATTTGGCTGCAAGCGCCCCCTCATTCTCTCAAGTCCCCTCTATCTGCATCCTGTGCAACACTAATATCCAGTCTGGTTTGTTAGGAGGACTCATTCCTTCTAGGTTCCTTCACCACCTTTGTGCCGACAGTGTCTGAGGTCTTCAGATATATTAGGTGACATGACTAATACCTGCCATCTGTTCATTGTTACCTTCTCTCCTCTCCTGAAGAGGAGTCATAAGTGCTTGTTCTACTCGATCTATTTTAGGAGCGTGGGCTTTTAGCATCCCTGTAGTACTGTTTTAAGCTAAAAAAGTTAAACCAAAGAAGCAGACCATGCTCTTGCAGGGAAGATTGAGCATTTGCAACATCCTTTAGGTCCTGTAAAAGTCTGACTAGGCTCAAAAACAACCCTCTCTTCTGGAAAAGTTATCTTCGCTCCCAGCGTGACCAAGAAACAGAACCGTTGCCCAGGTTTCGCTCCAGGCTTCAGGCCACAGAAGAGCCTGCAGATAAGGTCCAGGCCTTTGAAGGTACCCGACTTCTCTCTGCAGAAACCAAGCCACTCAACACAGCTTACAGCGTCAGCAGGTAATATGCTGCAGCATTGTGTTACCTGGTTTGATGAATAATGAGCTCCCACCCAATTACACCACCTCTGTACAGACCTGCTGAAAGCAGAATAACGTACAAATAACTGAGGCCAGATCTCTGCCCATCAGACTAGGATGAAATATTCCAACTCACAGGGAACATTAAGCATCGCTTATACCGACAGCTGCTCCCCATAAGCTATGGTTAAGGAAAAAACAAACTGGACACACAAAGGAAAGACGGGCTGGAAGGAAGAGAGGCCAAGGGAGGATAATTTTGCTGTGTTTCTTGCAGGAGCTGTGTCAAAGTGCAAAGAAAAAAATCATCACACTGTAGGAGGCTGAAAGGCTTGAGATGGAGCACTGAGTCGTCCCTGGCCCCATAAATGTTTAATTTGAGCAAAGCAGCAGATTTGTAGCAAGCATAGTTCTGCTGCTGCTGAACCGCACACTCCTGCTTTGATTTCTAAATGACACAAAGTGAAAACATAAGTATAAAAATAAAACAGGAGAAAAAGAACAGCGAGATTTTTATACCTGGCACTACAGATGCAGCGTGCACAAGCCAGTAACCTACTCAGCTCTCTCCCTTCACTACTGCACAAGGCAGCAGCACAAGGGGTAGCAACATACACAGAGCTCTGGAGTAGGTACCTCATTTTCACAGCTCTGACACTTCGACACGGTGCTGGGGATAACATCACCTGAGAACAAGAGCTATTGCGCCGCACCTTAGGAAACTGTGTGTGCTGCAAACCTCTGACTGAAGGCAGCATGTTGCCTGCTAAGAAAACTGTGAAACTGTAGAACCAGTGAATGAAGATGCATGTGGAAATACCGAAGAAAATGAATCCATAGAGCCCTGGGAGCAGAAAAGGGACCCACCTGGAACTGTTCCTCTTGCAACACTTCCCCTAAAAGAAGGGTTGGTTTTCTCTCTGTGCTGTTTCCCTTGCAAATAAAACCCATCAGCAAGGATCACTCCTTCCCCATCATTTCCTTGAGTTACTCCCATCCCACTCTAAACAGCAAGCTCAGACTGGTTAAATAAATTTCTTTATTTAGAAAGAAGAAAAGTTGCTAATTCCTGTTTCTTCCTGCCTAAAATGCAAGAAGATCCTAAAAAAGAACTTAATGCATTCCATGACCCCTATGAGATCTGCACCTCCATTTTTCTTCCCTTTCCTGCTCTTTACCTCCCCCAGACTGTCACCTGATCACCATTATCTGCTTCTTTCCCCTCCAGCTTCACAGAGGAGCCCATTTCCTTTCCCTGTTTATATCTTTCTCGTCTCAAACTTAATTCTTTTTCCTGCTTCTGTGTCCACCTGCTGAAATTCATACAGCTACCTCTCTCTCCTCTGCCATCTCCACCAGCATATCTGTTCTTCCTCCCTGTCTCCAATGTAGCTCATCAATGACTACAGGTTTTCTCTTAAAAGTACGAACAGATTTAAACACACATACACTGATATTCTCATATTTTGCGCTCTCCTCAAGGAGAGTATATTTTAGAAATATGCTCAAGGTTGGGAGTATATTTTAGAAAGTGACCATGAGTTTCAGAAGCAGTTTCAACAAGTGGTTTTCTTCTCTCCTCAGGTGTAAAAAAAATGAAGAAAGAACAGAAAGCCCCAGCACAGCCTCAATTAACCTACAAGGACACAATTAAATGTTGCAAGTACACCCACATCAGAAGCCTCTTTCTCACTGCAATTAGCTGCTAGCAACAAACTTGCAAAGCCAAGACAGCACCTTGGGCTCTTCTACACACACCTTTGGTAGGAACGAATCACTACTGATAAAGCAGGATCTCAATTTTCACTGCTGGCTGCTTTGAATTTTCAGCTTCCTGAAAGCTGATGTCACATGGCATTTCTCCTTGCTGAACAGCAGCCTTTGCAGGCCTCTGGAGAAAGAAGCCAAATCCAATATTAAAAAGATACAGATGACAACCAAAATGCTTGTGTGCCACACTACTCAAATGACAGAAAACATTAAATATTTACATTGATACGTTATGATATGATTCTACTGGAATTGCAATCTCCTGTGACACAATCATGCTATTTTTTCTTATAAGAAACTCTCTTTTACTCTGAATAGTAGATGGTAGCGAGTAAGCAAAACAGTTGTCCTGTGTCTTGTCAAACACTGGTTGACGACCTCACTCACATACAGAAGCTGCAGAAGGGAGAGCCCTCCATGGAAGCAGTCCATGGACACTCACAAAACACCTCCAGGAGACTCAGCCTTAGTCATACTTTGTGACATTTAACTACAGAGAGGATCCCTCCTTACTCAGATCAAGGTGACTGCAGTTACTCCCCAGATCAGGACCCTCTGCCATGAAAGAAAGGACAGAAAACCGTCTGCAGTGTTTCTTGGGCAACCAGTGAAGCTAACAGCCACCACCAGAGCTATATTTTACATCTTATTTCTCACTGAAGAGCCAGAAGGAAGCCTCCTTACATCTCCAGCTGACAATAGCAGCAGTAGCTCCATTCTTCCAGGACAGAACTGGCTGTAAATATTGGCTGGAAACATTTATTCCCGCTGCGGACTGGTAACTGTCTTTAATTGTTGGCAGCACTTGGGGGCCAGGGGAGTCTCTCTTGTGCCAAACAGCAGACAAAACAAAACAAATTAAAAAATGATTGCACCTTGCATATACCACAATACCTGAATCTACATAGCCTTGAAGGGGCCACTGGGTTTGTGTTTAGGCTGAAGAAAATAGGCTGAAAGGGAGAAAATGTTGCAGAACAGCTATACTCAACTACCAAAGCCACTTAAAAGGAAAATGGCTGAAAAGATGCTCGGTATTTTATGTCACAGATTCAAGGGTGAGGAAATACCACATAAGGGTATGTGACCAACACATCAGAGGTGAACCGCAGGCCTGCAGACCTGCACATGGACAGCAATCCTAGCCCAGATTTTTTCTATCAGTTTTACAACACTCAAAGTTCACTCCGTAACTACAATCCCAGATGCTAGAAATGTATTTCTGACTGACACTTAATAAAATACACACCATGAACAGGAAATACAGGTTAAACAATGCTCTGTGTGTGTGTGAAGTTCAGCCACATCAATATGGACTGTTAGATATTTTTCCCCATTTTCTTCAACCACAAAGCGCTCATGAATTTGTTTAAGTTTTTCATAAGAAATTCTTCACACGAGCTCATCGATATAAAGCAATTTTTGGAAAAAAAAAATATTAAAGTTCTATTGTGGAACATTTTTTCTACTCCTATCAGGTATCTGTGTAAGCTGGGTTGCAAATCTGAAGGTCAAAGCTACATGCTGACATGGATTTGTTGACTGTCCTCAGGAAGACCAAGAAAATAGCAAAAGGAGCATCCAGAAAGAAGGCTGAAAGACAACTCAGTCCACCTTGTGAAGACTACACTGAGGTTTCCACAGAAGGAGATTTCTGGCTGGGATATAAATATGAAATAATCCTTGAGACACTGTCCTGTTCATCTGCTGAAGAACTGCTAGCCATTATCCAGGAAGACAACAAGCTGAATTTATAACCTGGTACAACTTTAAGGCTGAAGAGATAGAGAGCAATAGCAGGTAGCCTTTGCTATCGAGGTCTTTGCTATTGCAGCTTCAGTACATATTCTCTTGCTCTAGGCAATCACCTGATCTCACATGATTCCCAGAAAGACCAAATGCTACTTCAGAGATTGAATGAAGCTCAGGAAACATTTTCTCTCAAAAAACATCTTGAAAATGGGAAGCAAACAGAATGATGCAGTTTTTTCTCCTGCCAAGTGCCCAAGGTAACAAAGGTAATCAAGATAAAGGCACAAAACAGGACTTTGACTGTAGATGGTTAGTGCCTAATACAGGTATGATTTTTCTAGGTTGGCTTTTATGAATATAATCATCTGAGATGACATGAAAGACAACTTTCTTCAGCACATTAGACGAGCTTGCTGAGAAGAAAAGAACACTTAACGCTCACTTCTGCCTCCCCTTTGGGCTTGCCTTGTATCTTCTGTGTTAGAAAGAGGTTGATCAAACTTCTTCCTTCCCACATGCTTCATTGGGATGCATTACAGAAATAGCCTCATTGTTCTGAACGTTTCCAGAGCAAATGTGTTGTACAGATAATTAATCTCAACTACACAGGAAGACACGTATTTTAATCTGAGAACCATAGAAACTAACCTTGATGCTGAAAAATGTAGACCAGGGAGAGTGAGAGAGAGGACTGTATCTTTACCCAAGTGTGAGAGCAGTCTCTCACGGCCAGACAGATCACCAGTTCAGAGCGAGGGAACACAGGCAGTGGAAGTCTGTTCCCTAGGCCCTGTAATACCTCCTGCAAGCCTAAACACACTGGTGCATCTTCTTGTTCTGGTAAGAGCATGACACAGAAAATCCCTAAAATGGGCTAAGAGCAGGACAGAACAAGCCAATGAGTCGCTCAGGACTATTACATTGAAAATCCATTTGCCAAAGGGAACCACCAAATGATGGGATGAGGCATGGTGGTTTCTGAAGACGGCAGTTGAGTTCCTCATCCCTCTTTGTGTGGATCCTGCCACATCAACAGTCTGCACAGGTAAGAGACAAGAGCTAGCTGTGAAGGTATTGCTACTGATTACCCATGAAGCCATGCCAGGATTTAGTGATTTTTTTTCAAAATCATGGCTTCAAATATCAGCAGACTGCTGATGGGAAAATACAGACACATCACTATCAGAAATGATTCCTGAAGATAAATCCTCAAGCACAATGCTGAGTTCCTTGCAAAGAAGAGTAGAGCAGAACATCTTTTCCTTTAGCAAAGAGCCCCATCATTTCTTCTAACAGGTAGTCTATTGATTGTTGACTTGGACTAGAAGGCTGACAGCCAAGAAGTGTAATGGTGACTGGTCATGGCTACTAAGCAAACAGCCTTCACATACGCAGTCGCATGTGGGGCTGTTGTCTAATACCTGGCCTTCTACATCACACCCTTTCATTCCTTCCAGTTGTCTTGTTACACTCACACTTCAAAAAGAGACTAGAAATTCTGCTTACTGAATAACTCCCAGTAAGTCACTAGAAGTTGTTGCAATGAGAAAGTTAAAGACACCTCTCACACAAGCCCACCTTTCAAGCTCCTGGTCCTTGAATATGCTGCTCAGAAATGTTACTTCTATTGCAGTACCATAATCAAGTATCTCAAGACATGGCAGGAGAAAAATATAATACCTTACGAAAAGGAGGTAAGAAAGTACGTTAAGAAGCACTTGATATCACTCCTCGAAACATTGAAATATCAGCTGGACAGGGAAAGGGGTTTACTAGAGTTTCTTAGCTGCTGTGCCTTCCCTGCTCCCAGCATCAGGGGAAGCAAAGCCATGGGATCACGGCAGGTCTCCTGTGTAGCCAGTGTAGTGCGATTCGGTGGTATTAGGTTGGAGAAAAATGACTCGTAATGGCTCAAGCATCAGGCTTGATAACAGAGAAGCAGCCTTTCTTGACAAACATGCAGGTCAAAGAAAATCACATATTCCTTTGACCTGCACGTCTTACTGCAAACACTCATGCAGTTTGCCTTTTTTTTTTTAAAAAAAAAAGCACCAGGAAGAGTAAAAATCATTCCCTATCCACCTCCATGCTTTGGCAACATCAGCCTATTTCCTGTTCTCACTGGTAACTGCTACTCACTCTTCTTCCGTTCCAACTTCTGGTATATTTGCATACTCTCCCCTCTCACTAGCAAGAGTGAGAGCTGACACTTCCCTCACCCTTTTTTCCCCCCTCTTGTTGAAACCTTATTTCCACTGCTCTAATAGTTCTTGACTTAACTGGGACAAGGAAAATTATTCTGGGCTTCTCTGCCCTAGCAGTTAGGCTATTCTGTATTAACCATCCAGAGCACTGCAAAATCATACTGGAAGCCCCAGGCAACCATTCTAACAGTCCCTTAAATTCATGGTTTAATAACATTGCCCATTTTACTGGACATGTCTATAGCCATATATAGATGTACTTTCTTTTTGCATGAAAATCCTTCAGTGCTAATAAAATTCAGAAAATTCTCTTCACTGCTACACATAGCAAAGGTCATTCCAAGAGGTTTTAATAAGCTAAATTTCTACCCAACGTTAAAACATAGCTATTGCTTAGGCAAGGTGGTTTATTCTCATCTTTTTAAGCAACATACAGAAGCCTTTGTAATACTTAAGAACCGAAGTGTTAGTAAATATTACACACTAACAAAACGTAGAATTGTATCCACTAGTTTAGGCATGCAGCTGAAAGACCTGACTTTCACAAGCTGACTATGCTGCTGCTCCCTCGGCCTGGTTTCATCTAGGCTAGGACATCCAGCTCCCCAGAAATGGAGGGAAGGAATTTTTAAGTAGGCAGGGTATACTCTTCTCAAACTCTGACCTTAGTTTTGTATCATCCAATGCCCAATATCAATACCACTGTGCCAACACTGATTTGTTTTTAAGGGATGCAAAGTGTTTCTGTACAACCCCATTTTTCACAGCGATGTAATTAAGAATTGGGTTTGGCTCATCTATAGCAGTAGCAATTTTCAAACTACAAGTGTACCCCTGAATATATGAGCTCTTTTCAGAGCAAATCAAAACGAAAACCTGCAATGGCAGAAATCGTAAACTCTGTTACAGAGCCTTGCCATTTCTGGTGCAGAAACAACAAAGTGAAGCTTTCTTTTATAGACTGTGAGAAAGCAAATCCCTTGGTTTTTCAGATGGCACTTCCCATGAACGGCCAAACATTTTAAACGCAAGAAACAGCATGCTAGATAAAAGTACCACAACTTTCTAGAAGAAAAGTGCATCCAGAAAAACCTTTCCTTTGAGTCACATTACCCAAGTTTTGAAACTCTTCTATCAGACAAAATCAGGGCTGGTTTCAGTTTCGTGGAGTCTATGCCTGAAACAACCCACTACGATTTGAATTCACCACTAAGTTATGCTGTTCAGGTTCTGTGTGTACAATACTCCCCCATCCACAAGCAAGGAATTAAGCACCAGCTCATTTTGCCATCTCCACTTTCCCCATCCTGACGCTGGAAATGGAGAGCGCTGGCTGAAGGCTGATATCAGCACAGGGCAGAGCAAATAAAGATACCAGTATAATAATTTTTTCGATAAGTCAGCCAGTGCAAGCACAGCTGTCTAGAAAATATATAGCAAAGAAGCAGGAATGTACCAAAGCATAAGTAGGAGTTCTGTTAGACCTGAAATTACACGGACTGAGAATACAATATCCTCTGCTACTGCCGCCACGTTTTGCCAAGCAAACATTAAAGCATCCTCCTAATTGCCATCTCGGGAGAAAACACAACCAATTTAAAAGCACCCAGCTCAGTTCAACTACAACAGAACCACTACAAAGCAGCAGCACGCGCTATCAGGTTTTGGGTGTTAAACTCTGTGCACTCAGCTTTTACTTCATACGTTACAGCTACGATGGAGAAAGCAAATGCACAATCCATTTGATGCACCTGCATCTCTCCCAACTCCCCCAGCATCAGCACAGGAACAGAGCAACACTCTTAGGTACCGGCCAGCAGCAGGCTTTGCGTGCAGATCCCTGTCAGGAGCTACTGAAACAGTCCCCAGCACCGTGAGCTGCCATACCCATCACCTCCTCTACAAAACCCCTTTGGGAGAACAAATTCGCAGCCTTTGCTGCAATAAAGACCAGGTCAGCACAACTTAAACACAGAGGAGAACTGGCAGCTGAAGCTCTCCCCAGCCTCCCTTGCCTTTAGCAAACACACAGCAAAACACACTGGTACCTCCATTGGATCAGCAAGTGGGTTTGGGGTTTGTGTGAGGGGGGTTGGCTTTTTTTTTTTCTTTTTTAATCTCAGCAGCATTGTGTCTAGTAATGTTTACAGGAGACGTCATTTCTCTCCACTTTCACAGAGAATTATATCCCCTTGCAAAAAAGGTACACAACTGTATTTGCAAAGGTACATACACAGTGTTGAAGTCTGAAACCCTCCGGTTTACCGCAAGCCTTTTTTTGATCCATGCATGTATATCACTGGCAGCGTTATGCTCCTGGTTTCAGCCAGCCCTGGTCAGACTCGGCACAGCCAGTCAAAGGCAGTTTTCTGGCAGTGCAAGGATGTTCTCGGTGAAGTGCAACACAGAGCTCACCATCAGGTGCACGGCACCACCTCAAACCCACTGTGACAGAGAGCTTCAAAGACAGGAACAAAAACTTGAACCAAGTAACGTGTTGGTAGATGAAACAGCAGCTGAGATTGCCTGCACTTGCCTTCACAGGCTGTGACCTTCGTTGGAGCACACAGGACTGCATTAATAACCATTTTAGAAAGACCAATATCACCCTCATTTATTCTTACAAAGCCTTTCTCTGCCCTCATCTTCACTCACTACACATGTCAGAGAAAGGTCAAAACAGCTTAATTTTCTTCTGCACTGGACAAAACGGCATGAAGAACAGCCAGTAAATTTAGCTTATTTCATTTTCACTGTGGCTTAAGGCAGAACAGAAGGAATTTATTACCATCAAATTGACTCCAGCATAACCTGGCCACTCTTATCAAGGTTGCGTAAATTAAGAAGATAAAACCAGTGCTCCACTTTGCTTGAGATTAAAAAGATGCATCAGCTCAAAGACAGCGTTTAGATTTCAAGGAACAATAAATTGTGTTGACACCTGAACACACGAGTCGAGCACCTTTCCCAACAGAGCTATTTCAGAATAACAGACAATGCAACGCTCACGCACCAGAGAATGGAGACCACGTGCTAAATGAACTACCTAAAAGTTTACCGTCGACCTTATCAGTAATTCTAAACTTCTCCTTTAATTGGGAGCACTGAGCAAACATTATTTTAATAGAAATGTAATTCTCTTTCCAGATGGCAAGTACAATGTGCTCGAGAAACAATATCTTCTTATTTGATAAGGCAACACGCAGACGGGTAACGCTACCTGGCAAATTTACAATGAACTGAATGCTGAACCTCTTTCATACTCATCAGTATCTAATTATTACACATGATCATAATGTAATCAAACATTTTTAAATACATCCACACAATATTTAAATGTAGGATATACCAGAAAAAGAGAATTGTTTTACTCAGGAAGCTGGAAGAAACACCACAGGAATCTGAAGCAATACGTCCTTTTCCCCTCCAGTGTGATAAAAGATTTTTACAATTTATTCCCTTAACTAAATGACAGCTTAATGTGCTCTGCTTACCAAAACTGATTTTCTTAATATCAGATCTCAATAAAAGAAAGGCATGCTGTGGCTTTCAGTCTGGACACTTATTCTCTAACTAAACTGGGCTGCAGACTCCTCCTGCCACAGTGAGGTCCCAGATTAGGAATTCCTGAAGTTTTGGTCATGGAAAGTTAATCACAGTGCAGCGGCTGTGTAAAACAGGTCTAAGAACAGACAGCCCAAAGCTGATGTTGATAGTACAGCCTCCTTTGCCATTAAGTGAAGCCTATCAGTCCCCAGTGGTAATATTTCATGTCCAGTTGAAGCAAAACAAACGGTTCCCAACACAGCAAATGAAACACCCAAAAAAGCCTAGGTACATCTAGCAACCAAGCTGTCAAATCCACCGCTGAAACACTGACAACAGCTACAAATTCAATGTGGGGATGAATGTGATGGATCTTCCTCTAAGAAACTTGGGGTGTCTAAGGCTGCTTACACTACTTGTACCAAAACTGAGTTGCATCTATTGTGCTTTCAGTTTATAATGTGAAACCCTCAAGATCTCCAGAAAAAACGAGATAACCCCATGATTAGCTGGACTTCTTTAAGCATCTCTAGAGATGGCTGGAAGAGCTCCCCTGGGCAGAAGGGGATAAGCAATGCCCTGAAGACAGCACCAGTAAAAGCAAAGGAGTATCTAGAAGTTTATGCAGTTCTCCTCCACAGCTCTTGTCTCTAGTGGCCTGGATAGCTCCCCCAAAATGGTCTCAGCCTTCCAGCACTGGAAACGTTCCCTCTCCCAGAGAAAGTAAGGAAGGCAACTGATTCTGGTTGGGCAGCATCACCCAGTTTGTGAATCTTCACCCAAGGTTCAAACTGTCCCTCTTTCGTCAGGATTCAGGTTAAATTGGTGGCAAATTTTTCTCCTGACGAGATGAGAATTTAATCCAGAAACACTGAGGCATTTTCAAATCCCATAAGGCCACAAGTGATGACATAGCAGAGACAGACAGGCAAGGGAGAAAAGCTAACAGGGACCCCTATACCTATCCAAGGTCTGACACTTAGGATAAAAGCCTGCTACAGTCTCATCCATACGAAAAACAGACACAAATCCAGAGTCTTGGTAGAACCCAGTGGTTATCCAGTACCAGACTGTGTGCACACTGGAAGCCAGTCTTACAGTACCTGGGTGGGCCAGTGGATAACATGCCCTATTCCCTCCCTAGTAGAGCTCCCCAGTGGGCACAAATACTTGAAGTGCCCTGTCCCCCCATCTACGCTGCAAATCACCTCTTCAAGGAGCCAGCAACCCACCATCGTTACTCAGCCACCCTTTGGCTGCAGCAGCTGCTGGAGAAGCACAGCCCTCCAGTCCTGGAGCCCTATCTGCAGCAGCCAGCTGTCCTTAAAGGCAAGCCAAGCAGGAATGAACTGCTGACACCTCCTGCTCCAGCAACAGCCCTGAACGCAGCGTGCTCCGGTGCTCCCACGGGAGGCCAGCGATGCACTTCCTCCGGCGCCCTGTCCTGCAGGAGGGATGCAATCAGAGCAGCACCAGATCCAGCTTGCAGGCCATCTGGCAAACCACGCCGCCGCCTCTGATCAAGGGGAGGCTTTGAGCCAAGAATCACTACCAACTGTTTTACTGGAAACATCTCCAAATATTTTCCAGCTACCGTTGAAAATACATCCTCTAACAAGGCTGGAACAGCTACTAGCTCCAATGGAGGTGTCTCTCTACAACTGCACACTGTGAGATCTTGTGCTGACAAAATCTGCTGGGGTTGTGATAGCAGCTAAGAAATTAGCAAGTCAACAATAAGCAAGAAATAGGAGCGAGTACTCGGAGCAGACAGTATCAGGAATACCAGCACTGCCTGATATTTACTTAATGACTCACACCGAGGAGGATCCATCCGTTTAGGCTTACCGGCCAGTACGTGAACAAGTAATAGAAGAGCTTATGAAATCATGTGAGCTCAGCTCTTCCTGACCTCAGAGAACAAAGAAGCCTTATAACAGCAAAATATCCTCTTTTCACTCTCTGTTTATCCTGTTGCCCAACCTTTCTCCACAGACTAAAGCCAGACTTTTCACAAGATACGAAAGCAGAAGAAAGAGGAGAGAGCAAAAGGAAAAAGAGGTATTTCTGTTCATCCACACCAATGAAAAGCACAGACTACACCAGAATAAATATTTCCAAGTGCGTTTCCCTAGTTATCAAGATTTTTTTTGGCAAAAGGATTCACAGATAACACCTTTACCTTCAAAACATCCTTCATCCACACATGAACAGCACGTGGTATAACTGCAGACTTCTGCAATCACTCAAACATCATAAGAACTTTTTAATATTGGAGATTATTGTACAGATAGTTGTTTGTGCAGAATTCATGGACTGCACTTGAAATATCCTTCCCTCAAAACACAACTGAAAATCATTATACAAATATGTAACCATTCACAGCCTCTTTACGTGTAAGGAATGCATAATGTAGAAAAAACTATGGCACTCCAAGATCTACACACGTTTTGAATGTTTAGACTGCAAACACTGTACAGCTAAAAATTGTTATTTTTTCCATATACATGCAAAACACTTACTTACAGATCCTGGAACACATCCTACTTTTCCATAGCATTAGATTAGCTTCCACATTATTAGGTAGAAAGTGTGAAACATCAATAGCAAGTTCCTATTTAAAGTCTTCCAGGAGTTCTCAGTGTCTAATTACATATAACAAAAGAAACTCAAACTCCAGTTGTCCCAGCTGACAAAAAAATACTCAGTTGACCTCAGTTTGTACTTTTGAGCACTTCAATATTACTTTTCCCCACACGTAGCTACAAGGAACACCCAGGGCAACACACAATTAATGAAAAACGGATCAGAATCAAAGCTGCTGATTCAGGAACATGCACCCAGTACTGCAAATCACTTTCCTCCAGGACTAATCTTCCATACAAAGTCCCATGGCTCTAATGTATATAAATTAAGTTACTCATACATGTTCCCAAAACTTTCCACAGCTCATCCTTGACTCCGAAGTGGACGCTTGCAAAACACAGGCAACTAGTTAATACAAGAGAACCTTTTAGAATTTGGTAATACCTTTTGGTTTGGGGGTTTCAGGTTTCCACCCTTTTGTGCAGAATTGTGCAGATTATACCAGAGATCAACTAGCACAAATTAATGTGAACAATATTTCTCTCTCCAGCTACAAGCCTTTTCTTCGAGTAGTAAGGCCCCCCGACACTGCATCCCCTCCTACCTCTGTCAAGCACTACGCTCATGAGAGGCTCATCAGCACTACCAAATATACAAATATTTAAGAAACTCACATGGATAATAAGACACAGCTTCAAATCTGCAAAAACACAGGAAAACCAAGTTCAGTGTAGGCTGAATTTCCACCAGGCCTTTTTCCTCACACCGAAAAGCATTTATGCACAAGAGGCCTGTGACTCCAATGCTGAACACTTGAGAACGATTTCTGTGCAGACAGAATGACAATTGACAACCAGCTAGACCTACTTTTCACCTCTTACACTCCACTATTAGCTTTGAGTTCATAGATGCTAGGTTGCTCATACCAAAAAATAGAAAAATTATCAATAAAGTAACCAACACAAAAGCAAATTTCTTAGCCTAACTAAAATTCAGAATTAATGCTGCTAAGCAGGCAAACTTAGGCTTACATAGGCTCATGGCTTCCTTATATGTTATTTATTATAGTGAAAGTAAAGTCTACAACATATTTTAAACCTTAACTGTTTGTCTCAGAAATTCTGGTTTTATTTCAATGTTGAGTGCAGGGCCTACATGACATTTCCCATTTTGATTTCTGTTATTAAAGGATTTTAAAACAATACTGTATAGTCACTGCCTACAGTCCTAAGGGGCTGAGTATAAAAATAGCATAAAAGATATCACAAACTCTACAAAATATAATTTTGATTTAATTTCATTCAAGCATTATATTCTTTACTTTGGGGAAATCAATTTACCATCTTTGATAGCAATCATTCTTCTTCAGCTGCTCTGAATGCTGATAATCATTTGAGGTACAACGAGAACAGAACTTGAAAATTCCTTCCCTAATTTAATACATTGACCAAACTAAACAAAAGTTTAGTTTTTTATCCTGCAAAAAAAACCACCTGCATTTCCTCCACTCATCAAAAAATATCCGTGTTCCCATTGGCTCACCTCTTTCACTAAGCACTCTAGCTTTTTCAAGAACTTCCAAATTAATAATTAATTGATATAGTGGAAAATATTACCTACTTCCTACATAGTTCTCCCAGTGATAAAATCCATATTTTCACAAGCTTGCTTCTATGGGCTGTGCCAGCCCAGAAGGGCAGCTGGACACTAAGCTGAGATGAGGACAGATCTATCTTTGAGAAGACAGATGGTCAAGGCCCAACACATCGGGCAGCTCATCTGTCACGTACAAAACCTACTCACCTTCAAGACACGTTAGTTTCCAGTAGAAAAGTGTGAATAGGCTCATTTTGGAAGATGCAATGGTCCATCAGCTTTTGTCGTTAACTCTCTGCTCTTCCTCTCAGAAAGTGGTATTCTGGAGATACAAAAAGAACTCCAATTTAAAATACAGCTCTCTCTGATAAAGATACTATGTTACATGAACATTACATTTTTCCTGCTTTTTACCAGGCACACGGAAAGGTCACCTGAAGCCAATCTGATGGGTCCAGTCACTGAGTTACTACGTTGTCTTATCTCGAAGGCAGCGGTAAGGGCTTCTTTCTTCACCCCTGTGACCCTCACAGCTATCTATCTACTAATTATATCTACATTACTATCTTAGCTATTTACTCTCTACACTACAGTAGCATATTGAGAATTTATCCTAAAGGCTGGGAATGGGGAAGTGACATTTAAAGTCACACTGGTGCAGGAACTGAGAACTACACTGTGTTACCAAAAGTCCCTTTTCACATTTTACATACTGACATACATTTACTACACTTAGGTTTATCTCAAAAGCACAAACACTGAACTTTTCTGCTGAATTTTGCCAAGGTTCCCTCAATAATAATTAGCTTCCTTAGCCTCATTAGAGACATTTGGTTCCAACCATGCAGCACAACCAGGGCACTTCTTGGCCTGCTTGGGATTCTGAGGAGTTTGATATAGGTTTGGAAAATAAGGCAAAGCAAAAGCACTGGGATTGTAAATGAGCAAATGCCACATTAGAAACAAAGTCCCTAGGAGGCCCATTTTGCAGCCAAAATAATTAGATCACTAGCAAGAATCATCCCAAGCAGATAAGTGGTGTGTTACGAGATTAACCAAGGTCATGTTCTCTTATATTGAGCTTTTTAAAAAAATTCCTCCCCTAAAATCTTAACCCTAGTGCTCCATCCAAATTAAGACTTCATCGTTGACGTACATCAGTACAAGCTGAATCAAAGCATGCTATAGCCTCTCAAGTGGTGACTGCCCAACGAAAGGCCACACGCCGTCTAAGTGAGAGAAATCCGCATTTGAGAGCCACCTAGACTCTGACTGTTGCTGCTGGATGTTCAGAGATAACTGCCAACTCATTAAAATCCAACATTAAAAGTTTATTAAATATGCAAACATTAATGGAATTGGACTAGCAGCTACTTAGGCAGATAAAATTTCAACGCAGCATGTCCTGCAGTTCTTGTTACCAATATTCTGTCCTTCTGGAAGTGTCTGTGAAAGAGTCACAATGCTACTCAAGGCAGTGAAACCCTCCACCTCTTTCAGGTTACTCAGGTCACACTCTCAAGGTTCCCACTAGGCAGGAGGTCTACGAAAACACAGCTACTTCCCAGTAATTACAGCTCAGTCTATATTATCCATTTTTGCTTTCACACTCAACTGCTTGAGGCGCAGAGTCTCCCTAAGACTTTTTTCCCCCCTTTGCCCATATCTGCAGGGCAAGTCCCACATCTCTTTGCAGGCTCACGGGTATAGAGGTTTTGCCTATATCCCAAACTCATGGTTCTTGTCAACTTGCTGCTGGAGTTTGAAAGAACTACAAAGAGAGGAGGAGTAGAGTGTAATACAGACAATATAAATTAAAGAACACCAGCCACTTAAAAGCAACTCCCCTGTCACTTCAGGTAACTTTGTGCATGCACAACGTGCGTGTAGAGCTCTGCTTGGAGCTACTCTTTCGCAGCTATCTGAAAACAGGCATCAGAGTCCTCCACGCAAACAGCAATCTTGGTACGTTTTGCTCCACAAGATAGAGTTTCATTCCTGGATGACTCTGCAAAGTCCCAGTGCTTGGTGAGTATCTCCACAAACCTCCAGGTTTTTGCTGTAGAGTGACATCAGACTTGGAAGTGTTCTTCACTAATACTATCAGCATAATCTGAGCTAGCCCAGGGGGAAAAGAGGATGAGGAATATCTCTCATCACACAAAGCATAAACAAGCTCCTAAGAGTCTCTAATGCACATCCAAGTGACTCTGGCAATAGCCTTGCTCTCTCAGTAGCAGCTTCAAACAACATCTGGAAGATTTAATCCTCTAATTATGCAAAAAAAAAAAGTCTTCTCAACACACAAGTGTAGTGTAGCACCTCTGCCTTGGAGATGTGAGTTTTCAGAAAAAAAGATTGAAATTAAATCTTAGGGAGCAACCTGGAAAAAGCATGACTCACCAGGAAAGAAAAAGCATGACTTACCAGGAAAGAAGAGAAATTAAGGAGTACAAAGTACTGTGACCTCCAAAGAAAACAACTCATTGAGCACAGAGAGGTGAAACTGGCCATTTGGCTGAGCAGGCTCTTTACTACCATCTTCCCTGGTACTTATGGCAGTCTCATAGTGGAGAAGAGCGGGTTGTTGTGTCAAGAACTACCCAGCACCCAACCTGTGCGATGCAACACAAATCTGAAGTTTTGTTTCGGTCCTGCAACCATAAGGGCCTCCCACAAAACAGACAGAAGGTTCAAGGCTGCCTTGGCCAAGAGGGAATCAACAAAATTACCCATCCATCATGTGATGCAACACGAGGCATCACGTGCTGCAGAACCTTGAGTAGCAGCCAATTTGGGGTCAGACACACAACGGCCTCCCGCTCCATGAATCAGGAAGACTGGGCTTAGATTTAGATTTTTTAAAAGAGAACTGACAGTTTCTGTTAGAAATGAAGGCAAAGAGATCACCTTCAAGGTAATCCAGTTTCTGAAGAGGGCACTGACCAAATCTCATACTCAGAGTCTGGGGACCGATCTTTGTTGCTTCAGTGGGTTCAGAACCACAGGGAAGCAGTCAGCTCACCAGCAAGCTCAAGGCACTGGTCCCAAGATCAACTGTTCCCTGACACAGCAAAGGAAAACCCGTGCAAATCCTTTCATCTCTTAGGGACATCATGACGACTCTTTCTGTTGCAACTCGTACGTTCTGGTCCTACATACAGGGGAAAAAATGACTCTGCAAACATTCTCTATGGCTCTGATGCAGGTATCTCCTCAGTTGACTCCCTGCCTGGTCATCTTACTGAGCTCCTGAACTTGACTGCACTAATCACGAGAACACAACAAATCAGTTAACCAGCACCAGTATTTCCTCCATTACAGACAGGCAGGTGCATCGAAACTACACGACACTGTACCTTCAGGAATGTAAATAACCCATTAAAAGAGCGCTCTATTTGTAAGTGAACCAGGAAGGTCAAAGTACTCTGTGTCAGCTGTATGACATACTAAGCTTCACTTCAGAAGATACAAAGACAGAGAAGCCCTCCCAGCAATCCCATGACTAACGCAGCTTTTAAACATTCTCGTTCCCAAAGGGGTGTCCTAATGCCACCGAGCAACACCGCACACTTCAGCTTTCAGGTTGTTATAAGGAAAACAGGCAGAAAACAAATGATATTAAGGAAAACTCAGAAACCAATCTGGTACCTGCTGAGGTCCACGGCACCACCAGCATGAGACCCCAGCACTAAGTTTTCTCCATCTCCACCAACATTCAGGTGCTTGGCTGACCTGAAGCCAGCAGCAGCGCTGGATACACAGCACCAGTGGGAAACTGCTCTTCGAGGGATACTCAAGTAGTTCAGTCCAGTTCAAGAAAGATAAGGAACTATGAGAGAGGTCCAGCGGAGTGCTACAAAGATGATTAGAGGCCTGGAGCATCTCCCTTATGAGGAGAGGCTGAGGGAGCTGGGTCTGTTTAGTCTAGAGAAGAGCAGACTGAGCAGGGATCTTATCAACACTTACAAATACCTTAGGGGCGGCTGTCAAGAGGATGGGGCCAGACTCTTCTCAGTGGTGCCCAGCGACAGGACAAGGGGCAACAGCACAAACTGAAACGCAGGAAGTTCCATCTAAACATGAGGAAAAACTTCTTTGCTGTGAGGGTGCCAGAGCACTGGCACAGGCTGCCCAGGGAGGGGGGGGAGTCTCCTTCTCTGGAGATATTCAAACCCGCCTGGACACGACCCTGTGCAACGTGCTCTGGGTGACCCTGGTTGGGCAGGGGTTGGGCTGGGTGATCTCCAGAGGTCCCTTCCAACCCCAACCAGGCTGGGATTCTGCAAATAGGGAGGTATATAATTGAGAGGAATTTCATCCCCTTTAGCACTAAGCTGTCCTGTCACAGACCAAAGGCCAAAACTGTAGTGGCCAAAGCACCAGGCACCAAACAAAACAGTGACAATGCAACCTGACAAGACAGGCTGGCACAGTGATCTGGAGCTGCAGATGTCAGGGGCATTGACCTTTATGAGTCGCAGGGCCAATCTGTCGAGCTAAGATAGGAGCTGACACAGCTCACAAATCTCTGAAAGGTGGACAAGGTGCTTCCTGGCAACAATAACAAAGCAACGGAGTAAAATGAATGTTTTCTCACCAACTTGCTGCTGAACGACCCCGCTAACACCCCTTTACAGGAGACAGGATCCTCTCTGACAGAACTGCCACCAACAGCTGATCCAGCACAGTGACACCAAAGCTGACATTGCTGCTTGGCTCTGAGGTTCTAGATGGGCTGACCATCTCCTCCCCGAGGGAACTCCAAAAATAGCGCACACTAACTCAATGGAGTCTACGCCTGAACACACCACGGGCAGAGGTCTTTGTTCACAGCTCACACCACCGCAGAACGCTTACTCAGTAGATGGATGCAAGAAGAAATGTAGGCCATGCCTGCAGAGAAAAAGAGATATCCAGACTTCAAAGACATCACAGATCTCATTTTCAGAGTCAAGAAATGAACACCCATTAAAATAGCCTGCAAGTGCTGGGGTACAGCTCAATATGAGCCAGATGGGCTAAGGGAAAAACACACTTCACCAGAAAGTTAGAAAGGTTGGGGTTTTTTTCCCCACTAAATTGCCCGATGAATCATTAAAAATCTTTGTGATGTAACTATTCAGACTTATACAAAGAACACTCGTAATTAGCTCTCGAAGTAATCCCTGACCACCATCTGGAGTTCAGCCTAAATCTTCACCTCAGTCACACCAAACACCCATGCATCTTTGAAACACACCTGAAAATGAATCACAAATTCACAAAGTGGAAAACGTTGACAGGAATGCTAAAAACCTGAACCACCTTTTACTCCACAGGCTCTTCACAGACAGCTCTATAAATGCACGTTCCAGAATATCCAGAGAGTGAGCAAGGAGCAATTCATGCCCGTCGCAGTTAGGGAAATGGTTTCAAAATGAGTAAGTAAAAAGGCAGGATTTATCAACCTGATCCTACATCTAAAACAAAATGTTTCCTCCATATAAACCTGAGTTTATAGCAAATAAAGTTGACACATGACATACCCAACCTTCTTCCAATAACACAGGAGGAAGATCTTCCTAGAACCAGATTCTGACAATAAACCAGACTTACCAAACATATAAAATAACTTATTCCCCCACCCACGAATAAACAGCTCAAAATATCTTACTATTAAAGGATGCATAAATTCCTTCACCTAAAGCACCTTAGATGACCGGCTCTTTTTTTTTTTTTGCTAACAACCTGCTGATTAGCTTGAAACTTCTATTCCCCACTGGCAAATAAGAAAGTCTAAGATGCCTCCCACCTACAAAGCCTCTTAGCTCGAGAAAAACGGGTTTTCTTCAATATACAGCTCTGTACTGCACGCTGAGCTCCGCACAGCAAAGCATTCAAGAATGTTACACACCACATCACCAAGGAAAAAAAAAAAATCTTCTCATCAGTTCCAGAGGAATTCTTCTATTTTCAATGCAGTTTAGCAATCAGATTTTAGACCTTTGTAAGAAAGCCCACAACAGCAAGGAAAGAGGCATGGAGCAGGCTGGAAATACTGAGCCAGTTACGCTTAGTTCATATTTGAACGTGAATCTTTGCAAGAATGAGAAATGTTTATTTTTTCAAGTGATCACGTGCATATAAAACACAAAGAGCCTTCTATACGGGGAGGCACGGCCCCGAAGACCAGACCGCCTGACAGCTGGCACACAGAATTTCTTCCAGCTGAAGGTTTGTTTAAGTATAAATAAGAGCAAGATTAGAAAGGACCACCAGACTTGGCACCAGCGATGAGACCCCAAATTCTAGTCATTTCACTATCTACGGAGAGACAGAGAAGGACTGTCACCACCCCCAGGTACAAGCTTAATTACCTACTCACATCATGCAGCAGAGACTACCAACGCTGGGCATGAGTGTGCTACAGGAAGGTTTCTGTTTATGTAGTTAAAGACTACACTGCAAAAAACACATTATTTACATCCTTATTTCACATTTTTCTTTAAATGGTGTTTTAATTAATTTTTATCTTCCACAGAGAGGAGAAAGAGACAGAGGAATTAACTCTACATTTAACTGGTTACAAGCATCACTGAGCTGAGCCTCCTCTGCGATCATTAGCTGCTTCTGTGCACAGCTAGACTGGCTTCAGTTTGGTAGGGGGTAATTTTAAGTTGTCATTATCTTTGCCACGATACCTTTCTCCTGGCTGCAGCTTCAGCAAGGGTTACACAAGACCAAAGTCCTATACAGCAAGTCAATATTTAACTTAAGCACTGTACTGTTGAGACCCACCTAGAGTACTTGATATAGTAACTTATTAAATCTTACACTATCATTCTAACAAAGAATACTAAAGTGCAATTTATCTTCTTTATGAGAAGTTGTAAAGATAAATTCTACAAGGACAGCAGTTAGATTCAGCTTTAATAATTTTAATAAGAGATCTAAAAGAAAATGTTTCCATGAAAGGAGATCTAAGCAATACGACGTGTACGCCACAGAACAGGTTCAAGGAGCCACAGGGCAAAAATCATTTAAAACCAAACCACACCAAGTTATGGAAATTCAGCACTTTTTCAAGAAGTAGTATTTTAACATTCCACTTAAGCCATTAAACTATGCCACAAAGGCTTATATAAGCTCTTGGACATCACAAGGAAAAGTATATTCTCCACTAAATAGCTGAATAAAATCTATGAGCTGCTGTACTAACACAGACTTTAAAATAAAACCATAAACAAAAGACTGATTTTTTTTTCAGGTCGATTGTTCTTAGTCTTAGTGAAGCTAATCAAATTGTTTATATCCCAAAAAAATTCTTTGCATGCCTCTGATGTAGAGTTTTGCTAACAGTCTCATCTTTTATCATCTTTTTGGACAGAGATATTTCTGACGTCAGAAACAGCTGTTAAAATACAGCTCAGACCAAAACTGAGCAACTGAGAGTAATTTCTTGTTTACTACATCTGTTTCAACTCTTTACCCACATGTTTTCTGTGTCTAAATGCGATTCCTTTATTTACTCTTAGTACTCCCATCTTTACATTAGCAGAAACTGTGTTTGTTCTCTAAAACTGAACATCTGTTTTAGCAATGATTCCAGCAGTGATAATCACCACAGGTAAATTTCTGAAAATTCTCCAGTTCTACATTTCTAACCCTCCACATGTACCAGTTTGGTCATCACCCAAATGACAACTTTTTCAGGAAATAACAAAAAAAATATTTCTACTGTGAAAGAATGGAGGGAGGGGGCTGAAAATATTAGCCACATCATGAAATAAGGAGACAGACAGTATTGCACAGCTTTCACCTAAAAAAACACCAAAACAAACCAAACAAAAAAAAACAAACCACAAACACTAGGCCAGCTCACCTGTCCGGGGAAGTGCAGCCTCAGGGAACACTTTCACAAGCAGCTTAACTGATTCTGATCCACCACACTGCCTAAAGGGCGGCCCTGCCTCTCCCTGGTGTACTAACTGGTTAGTACACTCCCTGGTGTACTAACTAGCGTTAGTACAGACACCCAGCCAGCTCGTCAGCTCACTTCCCGTGTGGTGCTAACTGCTCGTGGGTTTGGCAGATGAATCCAGCTGACCACACAACCACTTACACCTGCACACGAGAGGCAATGAAAACGGACAGTCAGAGGGATGGAGAAGAGGTGCACAGGGCCACCCTTTTCAGCAGTAACATCATCTTAAACCTGCTCTCTTGAAATTCCACGCTTACCAGAAACGTCACCTTTCACAACCCAAATGCCTGCTAGGAGCAATCAGATCAAGAATCAAATCCATCTCAGAGTGAATGCAGAAAGTATATCTTTGTTTTTTCACTCTGCTTTGAGAATGAGATCAGTATGTTAAGACCAGTCTCTCTCTGAACTAGCAAAACTGGAGCATAAAGAACAACTGCAAATGAAGTCACAACGTCTTAGTCGACTGTTTCCAGCAGCAAGACTCCCACAAAGCCCAGATGAGAAAGGAGGCTGACAGGTTCCTACCCATTTTCTCTAAAGGTTTTACTTTCATTGTACTGTGCTTGCAAGTGTTACCTATATCCCTCTCTATCCATTTAGCAAAAATAAGATAGAGGTACTAGATTCTGCCCTGGGAACTGCCTTTCCCTATTAGGAGGCAAGATGCTGTTTTCCTTCACCATTTTAAATGCTGCATTTCTTACCAGCTGCCACCTTGTTTCACTTTATTGGGCTAAGCCAAAGATAGTCCAAGCGAAGTCTCTGCTAAAGCCATCCCTTTCACTCCTCCAAACTTCTGTCAGATGAGAGAAGCACCAAAATTACTACACTTTCCTTCATTTTACTGAATAGGGCACAAAACCACAGAAGCCTGTGCTCATTTTTTTTCATGTCAAGAGCCTCTGGTACGTTTTGCCAGACAGGATCAGGACAGACAGCACAGCCTTAGCCCAGGAATGAGCTGCTTCAGAGCCTGTCTGGAGATTTACTTAAACGCTTCCTCCTTCCCGGGAAGGGGAGATAATACCCTGCGATGGTTCATCTGCCTCAAAATAGGTATTACCAACACCTGGCTTCGTCAGAGGGCTGAGAAACAGCCAGAGCCACGGATACAACTCTAATTTCTTTTTTTAAAAAAAATACATAAAACTCCCTTTTTTAAAAAAATACGCAAGCGTCAAGCTACGCGCCTCAAAACAGGAGCGGAGAAATCCTGCCCCGGCCCGTGCAAAGCATAAGCGGCACCAGGGAGCACCGGGACGCGCTCAGCAAGGCGGCGGGCGGCAGCTCGCACCCCTGCGCGCCCGGGGCTCCCCGGGAAGCACCGCCGGCCGTCCCGAGGCTCGGACAGCGCCCGGGCGCTGAGGGGCCGCCGGAGCCGCTCACCTCAGGCGCGCCCCCACCCCCGGAGCAGGGGCCCTGCCCGCGCCCACCCTCGGCCGCTGAAAGCCCGGGGGGCCGCGGCCCGGCAGCCCCCGCCGCGTTACCTGGGCACCGCGTCCGCCGCCGGCAGCACCGCCCCGCTCGGCACCGGCACCGCCTCCTGCGCGTCACTTCCGCGGCCGCGCTCCCTCCCTCCCTCCGCGGGTAGGGGGGCGCGCAGGCGCAGAGGCGCGCGGGCGGCGCTTGGGCGGGAAAGCTTGGGCGGGAAGGCTTGGGCGGGAAGGCTGAGGGGGCCGCTGAGGCGGGAAGGCTTGGGCGGGAAGGCTGAGGTGGCCACCGGCATCCCCGGGGCACCTCGGCTCTTAAGGAGTTTTTCCACTAGTTCTCTCAAAAAAAACCATCCCTAGGATGCAGCTTCCACAGCCAAACTGGATATTCACATGCCAAACTTTGCCAGACGCTTTTAACATCGTATTTTACTACCGGACAGAAAAGAGTTTCATGAGTGGGACATCAAGAAATCAACCAGCAATCTGGAATGGAGAGCAGAAACACTGGCTACATGCATCTTTTTATACTGTCTCCTTCAAGAAATGGCCCTTTACAATGGTTTGTGTTGCTTTTATTCATTATATGAACATTTACATCGTATCTCAGTCTGCTGTATAAATTGCCTGGTGTTCTTCACGTCCGATTCCTCAAGTTGTCCCAGTGTGTTGGATTGTTCCGTGGTGACGCTAATACAGCACAATATTACCTTAAACTACGCGTAGATGCTGTGAATCAGGGGACTGTATTCTTGTTCTTTAGTGGTTTTCTGTGATGCTTCCACGTCTTTCGTAGCATTTTTGTTTGCTCATAAGGACAGCCTCATTGCTTCGGCGCTAAGGAAATGTGATGCTTCGAACATTAATGAAGCTTTCTGAAACTTCTGAATTTCCACACTTCTGTTTTCTGCCAGTCAGATTTACACTCTGCTGGAGAAGGGAGTAAAATAAGAGGGAAAAGATGAACACTAATGTCCATATTACCGTTTACGGGGATGATAGCAAGCACCCTTTGTTCGCAGGCTTCACGGGTTTTCAGATAAAGTCCTGCATTGCTTTTGGTGCTATTGTCCACTGTAAACTGGCACCTCAGTATAAATAACAAAAAAAAAAAAAGGCAGCAAATCCTGTAGGACAGCACTAAGCGCTTGTGTTTGCTCTCATTTTAAAAAATTCTGAGATATGCTCCCCATTTTTATTTCTCCCCCAGTGGAAGTGACAGCCACATCACTCACGCTGTGATCTGCACGCTGAGCAACAAGGGACTATGGCTGAAGAGCACTCTTCTGTCTTGCTGTTTTCTCATGTATCAATCCAAGAGGAAGGCCACTCTGCTTGCACAAGCAATACCACGGCTTGCCAGGAGGTGTTGCTTTGAAACCACGCAAATATCAGAGCTTAAAAATCAAGAACTAGGCTTGGACTATTAAAAATAACTGACAGATACTTTGTTCTGGCAGGGAGAACTCAAGATCCTCCATTTGAAATGGTAAGTTTGTTTAAGACCATTTAAATCTGAAATGCGCAGACTAGTACAGAGGGAAATAAATGCTGAACAGGGACTCACTCGATGGGAAATACTGTTTGTATATTGCTAACATATATGTTAGACCAGCTTTATGTGTGCAATATTGTCAATGGGTTTGTCTTTGCAGGTCTGGATGTTAAAAAAAAAATATATATATATATATATACACATATATATACATATACATTACAGCCCTGATGCAGTGGGGCATTTTAGAGGGCTAACTCTTGGTTTCAAGAAGCCAAGGAGCAGAGTGAAGCCTCAGTAAGACAAACAGCTGTCCTGCTCGGAGAGCTGTGTCGCTGTGCTCCCCACACCTGCACACAGACATTTTAAAAGAAGCTGAGCTGTTTCTAAGGGGGAGCGCAGTGTTGGGTATACAACTGTTCTCCACCTACAGCCCTGTTTTTAAATACATATTAACAGTGACAAATTTAATTATGCATTTAATTATGCCCAGCCTTGGTCTAGAAGACAAAACAGGAGGCAAAGTTTCCAAGACATTTAAAACCGTTTTTGCTAAAGGAAAAAACGCCTCAAACGATACCCAGCAAGGAGGAAAAGTTTTTAAATATGTCTCTATCACATCAAGCTAAAACAACCTCCATTGCTAAAACAAGCTGAGGCTCTTCAGCAGAAATTTAAACCCTAGACTAGGCTGATACTTCAGAGCCCACAATATGCCTGGTGTAGCTGTAGTTACCACACTTACTCCAGCTGTGCCTTTCAAAGAGCTATATATACCAGCCCTGGGGCAATAAACAGCTCACTGAGGCTCTGGAAGGCTGTTTTTGGAGGCAGTTTAGAAAAGGACCTCACAGTTAGCCAAGGAGGTCACCTAAGGGTGTGAATAACCAAAGGAACCTCTGAAAACTGTGTTATGATCAGATGTTTACCAATATTGGTTTTTACCAGAGATGAAGGTATTAGCCAGGATCAGAGAACAGTGTACCAGACAAAAGATTATAAAGTTGAGGAGATCAACAGCTCTTTTTACACCAAGTAATTTTTTTTAAAGCCAAAAAAACCTTTGGAAAAGCAGCAGCTGTAAAAGGGAAAGCAGAGAACAGTTGGTGAATTTAGCTGTCCCCTGAGCCGTCTTTTCAACACCAGGGTGTAATTCAAGCCTGATGTTTAGACCAGCTACTGTCAAGAACAAGTAAGTTTTCAGAGCTCTTACCCCTCTTCAGCACTGTGACCACGGGTTTTACCACAAAACCTCAGCTCAGATTGTACAATACAGCTTGTTGGAGCTTCCATATTCCTCAGAGGTAGTTTCAGTGGAAATACTCTACTCCTGCAGCTGGAACACCTCTGCAGACCCTCCTTTTCAAACACCTCTGGGGTCAGAAACGGACATGGTTTGTGCAACTAGTCAAATAATAATTTTCCAGGAATTTTTGTTCTGTGGGAATAAGTTTATAGCAAATCAAGCTGCATCTTCTGAAGTACCTTGCATTAATGATATACTGGAAGAAAACTTAACCCGAGCCTCCTATAAATAACACACTTGTTTGTATCACTCAGCACTTCCTGAACAAGGCTGATGATCCCAGGAGGTTGTAGGAGACTTGACAGATTCATGTTGCTCTGGCTTGGGAAAAAACAGCATTCTTTTTCTTTTACCACAGCACACGCTGTGGGGTTGGAAGACAAAGCACAGCATTCACATTCACTGAAATCCATCCTTTGGTGAACAGCCCTCCCCTCCATTTCTAGTAATGGAGTCTCTAAGGATTTAATATTCCCATTTCCAGAAGCCTTTCCTTTCTCCAGAGCTGGAATGGGCGCCAGCTGTATTTTCTGAGCATTATCCTCTACTATGTAGTCAAAAGACCAGTAATCAAAGCGATGACAAAACTTAACAACACCCAGAGGAATATCTACAACCGACCTCACTGCCTGCCTTGTCCTGGTGAAAGAAAACCTTCCATTATGACTCCAACTTTCTTACACAAAGTTAAGCCTCTACCATAATCATAGTTTACTTCTGAAATGGCATCGGGTGCCACAGACAACCAAGAGTAGAGCTGTCCCCTAGCAGAGGATGAAGACATGAGCAATTTTAGGTATGCAATTTTAGCTGTATTTCTCTTCGTACAGCAAGGTGTCTTTTCTTTTGGCAGGCCTAGGGCTAGAGAAAGCTGCCACGGGGTCTTGTGGGTTCATAGTCAACAACTGGTTTTCATCAAAGTATAAACTGCCAGGCAGTCTGCAGGGAAGAGCCCTGCTCCTCGCCGAACAGCCTTAGAAACAGAAGCGCTGGAGACCTGTACAGGCTTTTGGTGAATTTCTCAAAAGCTTCCAGAATGCGACTGGAGCATCTTGATTACATTTTGTCAAGGTCAAGTGCACCAACAGGCTCTGCAGCCTCGAGCCCCTCCCACAGCTGCCTCCATCAGCTCTGCCTTGGAGCAGACTGTGTGAGAACAGCTAAGCTGCGAGAGAAAAAAAACAGCAAGAAGCCTCATGTAGGGCCCATGCCCATGCACTCGTCTTCCTCCACTGGTTTGGGAGCTGCATTTAAGCTCAGGCCTTTGTGCTTGGTCCTTGTACAACTCAGAGCAAAACAAAGCTCCGAAGACTTTAATTTCCTCTGGCTTATACACTTACATGCGCTTCCTCTTCTCACTACCAAACTCTATTTATCTTTAAGGAGGGGAAAAAAAAAAAAGACAAACATAAAGCTTACAACAATAAACCTTAAACATTTACTGGAGCCTTTCCATGACTCTGTAGAGTCACTGAGCTTTCTTTTCCTGAGAACTGTTTTCTTCAGTGTCCATTCATGCTCAGGAGCGGCCTGTTTTGTCACAACTACAGCAGTTTACGTTAGGACAGGTAAACTAGACCTGTAAATTATAAACAGAAAGTACAACTCAGAGTGATCTTTGGTTTCATTCTGGTTAATAAAAACACAACTGATCAGTTAGCCCTCCAAGGCATAGTTTACAGCATTTTTATAAACTCCCAAAACACACTGTTTTACAAGCAAATTGCAGAGTGTTACCCTTGGTTTCATGGTTTTTATTTTTTACATTACTTACCAAATGACAGAAGAGCTGTAGTGATCCACCACAACAGCAATAACAGTGCTGGCAGCAGTCTGTGCACAGACCTTTCTGTACACATGTATCACGTTATAAAATTATCTGTACCTGTTCCAGACCAGGGGAAGGAGCTGCAGCCATTCTGCCCAGCGGCTGACTTTCAAAGGCCAAGAGATATAAAGATTATAGAGATACAAAAACATCTCGAGCAAAGTTAACTTTCCACAGTGAGCTAATTAGGAGAAACTACCTCATCCCATAGGTGAAACCAACACCCGACACCCCCAGAGAAAGCCAGGCCTCGTTAAACACCGGTACCTGGGAGAAGCATGGGTGGTCGCTGGGTTTTATTCTGCCAGAGTTACCGGGGGGTCGGTCACCCTGGTCTGGGGGTCAGCTCTGCCATGTCTTACCCGGCGCTGCGAGGCGATGCCCCTGAAGCATCCTCGTGGTGTTTTCTGCGTTGCTGCTTGAATAGCTGCACCAGGGCCGGTGGCAGGCACCAACACATCCACGTAAGGAGTCATCAGTTCTTCAGCGTCCAGGAACTTCCCCTCTGAAGAACCTTTTCTTTCCTTTGAATCACATTTTAGCGCAAAGGAGACATTTTGTAATATTAGAAATTACTTTCTTTTTTATGTCTACCATTTAGCTTTTTTTTTACACTGATAATTTTCTACGTAGGATCGTACAGTGTGGCAAAGCTTACCACGTCCTCACCTCGCCAGCTTCCCTGGGGTAATTTAAAAAACCCTGAGCCTGAGCCTCCTGCAGCCTTTAAGCAGGACAGCCCTTGGGAGATGTTTTCCATTCACACCCCAGGAGCACGTCGCCCCCCACCCTTCCCGAGCAGGGGCTACCCTCGGTACCGCAGCGCTGAGCTAAGGGGTGAGTAACACCCCAGGAGACAGAGGGCATAGGGCGGGGAGCGCACGTTAAGGCCCAGGCAGGCCGGGGCCAGCCCCCGCGCTGCGGGCGGGGCGGCGCGGGGGCCGTGCCGTGCCGTACCGTGCAGAGCAGCAGGCGCTGGGCATGGCGCACTACGCGAGGGGCGCCGCCGCCGTGGCCGTCATCCGGCTCCGCAACCCGCCCGTCAACGCGCTGAGGTAACGCCGGGCGCGGCCGGGGCCCCCCCGCGGCTCGGTCCCCGGCGCTGGCCCTCCCTTGGTGAGCGGCACGGGGGGTCTCTGCTTGCCTTCCCTTGCACCTCATTCTCGCCGCCGTGCCCGGGTGAGGCCGCTCCTGGTCCCAGGGCAGGCTGCCCGGTAAGAGCCTCTGCCGAGGGACCTCTCCAAACGCCGCTCCTGCACCTGCACCAGCCTCGGCAAAAAACGTGCTAATCCTTTCCATGCCTTCTGCTCTTTACTGTAATTTCTAGTGTTTTTTTTTCCACAGGAGAGGTATCAGGCTTCTCAGTCTGTACTTTCTGTCATCTCCTCTGGAAGCCGTTTAAAAACTTTGTGTGTTTCTTGTCACCTTCCAGTCTTTAAGCATCAAGATGCTGCTTCCAGCAAGAAATTGTCCTTAGCAGTTCAGCCATTTCACCCTGGAGTTCCTGCAGCGCCAGAGCTCTAGGTGAAAACCAGCTTTTCCTCTCAGATCTGCTACTGGTTTAGCTGCCTGCTCCGTGCACTCCGCAGTGCTGGCTTGGTGAGTCCCTGTGCTCTCCAAGTGAGCGCAGGGCTTAGGGCAAAGGGCTTTGCAGATAGCAAACAAGAGGAGCTGGCACCAGGATGGAACCACAGCCAGGGCTGTCTGAAGCAAAGGCAGTTCGTTTGCCTTTTAACAGTGATTAAGGAATTGACCTGTAAATACTGATCTTGGTCCAGAAGGGCCCCAGGTGATCTCCAGCAGGAGCCAGTGAAAAACAAAGGCAAACACTAATCTGTAGGAGCCCCTGAAATTTTAGTTGTTCATGTGTTTTGAGACAGACATACATCCTTTTTGGCTCTACATAATCTGTTATGTGTACTTCAGTTCCTTTAGTTGTGAGTTGCACATAGACCCTTTTTCAGCAGCTGTAGTTGAAGAGCTGTTCTGTAACAGTGACCATAGTGTCTATTCAGTATATATTCACAAGCCAAAAAATCCACTGCAGTTACGCTCGCCTTGTAAACCAGAACATTTGTTAAAAAGAAGCTGAAAGAGGCAAGTAAGAGCATGGATAGAAAATGTAACCTGCTGTTCTTCTGTAGCAAGGTACATTGCCCTGCACTAACACTGCAATGCTCACTCTTTTGTTGCAACATATAAGTAAGCGTGGGATTGTATGAAGTTCAACAGTGTAACAGTCGTGACTGGAAAAGGCTCTCCCGAGCTGCTGGGATTGTCCTTCTGACCCCAGATCAGCACAATGATCAGAAAATGTAAAGGAGATTAGAGCGGGTGCAACTTCGGATAGGTAGCAATGACAGGAGAGTGTGATTACCTGTGTTGGACTGGATCAGCACCTCGTCAGGATGAGAAGCAGAGAGAAAATTCTGGATGCAATGTGTCTGCTTCCTAAAACAGCTATTCTAAAACCCCACAGAAAGGATGCCCGTCCTGGTTTGGCCTTAATTTAGGTGCATGACTCTGTTCAAGCTGTATTAGCTGTTGTGTGACAGCAACTACTGCACAGCTGGATCTGACACCGAGGCAAGAGAGAGCAGACCAGGTAAATCCAGCACACGAGCACTCAGTTTCAAGAAGGGAATTATGTAAATACCCAGCAGTTAGTTCAAACAAAAACACTGCAAGAAGCTATCCAAAGGCAAGAAGCCTGCAACAAGGGTGGAGGCTGGATTGTTGTTGTTTGGGTTTGAGGTTTTTGACTTTTTAAGTTCATTAGAAACCCAGGTAAACTGCTCAGCCAGCAAGTGATCCAGTAAAAGCCCTGCATGGCTAAAAGACTAAATAAAGTAAATAAATTAAACCCTTTACCAAATCCTGGAACAGTTGAACTAGGGGCATTTGATTAAACTAGTAGGAGATTGGTTTAAAACAGATAATACCGAGCTTGCTGCCACAGGAGCCTGTGGAGGCAGATGGATCAGCAGAATCAGAAAGGGATTAGGCAAATTCACAGACAGCAGGTGTGTAAGGGATGCCAAAAAGAATGTGTGTAAACGTACACAGCAACATCCCCAATGTGGGGATTGTGGATGTTGGGGGAAGTGCAAGGACCAGACCCGCATGTTTCCATAAACAGCACTTTCTATTGTTGGATTCCTGTCTCACTTCTTTAAAGGTGACTAAGTAAATTTTCAGGATTCCCTTAAATCACTTTTTTTTTAAATGAAAGAAGTTCACATTCACAAACCCTTGCTAAAACCTGTGATTCTTAAGGTAAATAGTAAAACCTTGTTACAAATCCAGCACATCATCGCTGCAATGAGTTTTATACAAAATAAAAATAACCTGGTGTGGTCACCTACAAGAATATTCTCTTACCCTGGTGTGCACGAACTCTTTAACAACACCTGTGCTGCGTTTCTGAAACCCGTAACGCTGAATCATCTTGGCAGAATCACTTTTCTTGCAGTCAAAATAGTATACATGGTGGAGCTGACTATGTAGGGTGGGATGAAGTGTCGACTGGAATGCCTGGAGTGCATTTTTGCATTGTTGCTGTTAAATGAATGACACTGTCACAGTAATGAAATCCTTATGCAAATTATGGTGACTTTTTGCTTCTTTAATGCTCTAGCTGTTTGGAGTTGTGGTACTCTTGAGTATTTTCATAGTTGTATTGTCATACATTTTACTACGACGCTTTCATCGAAAATTACATCCTTTAGTACCAGTTATAATATGTGAGTTACAAAGCAGTGCAGCCTGTGTGTTGGAGAATAAGAAACTGCAAAAAGTCTGATCTTTCTTCCTTTTTGTCCCACAAAAAAATTCCCACTGGGAAAAAGTCGTACAGAGGGAGAAGAAATATTTATGCAAGTACAAGGTCAAGTTATTCTCTGGCAAAACTAGTTCTGTTGGGTTAATACAGGTCTTGTAGGTATTGAACTGTTATTTTGTGGCAGCCTTGATGACTAATTTTTCTTCTGGTAGGAGTATGTTGTTGTAAGAGCTAAGGGCTTGTAACTAATTTCCTACATAAAATCCTGAACCTTTCCATTTAATGCAGACAAACCTTTTACATGGGCGTTTTGCATCTGCAGGTCTTGTGCCTGCAAGAGACACGGAAATGCTTTGATTGCTTCTTTGTTCCTGGCAGAATTGTGCCATTTCTCTATACAATATTTTTAAATTAGTCATTTAACATTTGTTCAGAATCCTGGTATGTATTTTTACCCCCCCTCTTTGCACCATGGTTTGCAAAGTATAATGACATTTCATCATGGTTTTCCCTTTAATCTTCCAGCCGCTGGGTAAATTTGGTATTTCTGTGGCCTGGCTCTCCACTGATGCAAAACCAGAGCACTAAGAACAGCGAGCATTTCGTGCAGCCTGTGGGTCCTCCTCAAACAGCACTTGATAGTCCAGAAGGAGTGACATAAAAACCAAATTTTTAATATGTATTTTTTCCTACATAATATGAAACAATTTATTAAAATTGAAAAGGCTTTCGTATTCTGCTGCATGGAACTTTATGCACTGGAAGGGCCTTTACAGGGTCACCTAATAGTTTTTCTTTGTCATGGCCAAATTATTCTCATTTTAAGTTTCAGCTTCCAGAACCATTACTAATGTCAGACTTCAGAGCTGTCTTTGATGTCTGGATGAGGCAATTGGTACATAACTGGCAGTTCTCTCTCCAAAAATAACCTTTCTCTCGGCTCTGGTTGGCAGGTCTCAGGGCTCTCACTGATCCTGCTGTGTAGCACAGCCTTATCCAGGCAGCAGCTGATCCTGGAGACCCCCCCTAGGCAGCCCCCCAACTCTCCACTCAGTACAACAGCCCTGATTAATAAGACTTTGCTAATAGCTTCTCTTAATTGCATATTTTGAAGGAGGAATATGCAGAGCTTGGCTGGCAGGGCTTCACACAGCTGGCTTACAGCAAACTTCTTGCACTCCTCTGGTTTTCCTTTTCAGTCTTTGGATTTCCACTTTATTGCTCCAAGCTGCTGCCTTATCGAAGTACGTGATCACCCGCCCTGGACACACCGAGAACCGTTACACGAGAACAGTGATACATTTTTCATCTATTTTATGACAAGCTTCCTTTTTAAGTGAAATGCCCTCAGATACATTGAAAAACATGCACAAATGGAGCACGCATCAGCCCTTTTAACCATTCTTTTTAATTCACACTCCTCCTCTCCACTGGGCATCAACAGAGCTCTGCTCCCTTTTCATCAGCCACTGAGCTTACACGTGAAACTGAGCTTCCAGTTTGGAGAAGGTCTAGGAACAGAAACCGTATTTATAAAGGACTGGGCGAGCATAGATGATACTCCTTTGAGTATTCCTCCAGCCTCCAACCACTCGGGGCTCAGAGTTTCTGAATTAGAGCCATTATCTACACATGCAGTATGTATACATACGTGCACACAAAAAAGTGTCTCTCACAAGCTATATATACACTTACATACTTGCAAGTGTGTGTATATGAATATATTTTAGTATCTAACATACATATACACACAATTTGTATTAATATTTCTGTTAATAAAGTGTTAGGTGTTAATGCTTCTATTTTTACCTACCATCTTCTTTATTGTCACTGTCTTCTAAACCAGACTATAGTCTCCATGTCCATCCACACACACACACACATGTGTATATATATAATTAGCTTCTAAGCCTCAAATGCCAAGTACACATACAGTCAGGCCAGATTTTTTTCAATATCTGCTTTGTAAAACCACTATTTATACTTTTACTGTTCTGTTTTGAAATTCTTTGTTAATTCTTTGCTGGCCATATTTACTGCTTGTATCTGTGGAAATATATTCAGATGAGACAAAAGAAGAAATTCTGCTTAGTGTTTTAGGCCCCAATTTACTTTGACACGATCCCACACGAGTTTAAGTCTGGACCTATATACAGATTTTCGCAAGAAGTATTATAATTATCAGCACAGCTCCAACACTGTGGCAGGTGTTTGAAAGATAGCTTTTTATCCCTGGAGCTCCTTTCCCTTCTAAGAAGTTCTTAGATTGTCAGTGGTTTAGCATTAATTACTTTGAAATTATGCTAAACTGTTTTCCTGAAAAATCTGGATGTTTAATTCATAGAGGCATTTTCCAAAGAGCTGCTTGCTTTGGAAACAGCAATGTCATAGCCACAAGAAGACTCTCCAGTGAGTGAATGACAGGTCAGCGCTCATAAGCTTGTTGGATTTTGGCACTTGCCCTTGAAGTAAGAGGGAGACTAACAAAAGGTTTCACCTGGAGAGGCTGTGGCAGAAGACAGGCTGGGGGAGAGACCTGCTTGGACACACTGCTCATTTTCACTGGGACGCTTGCTGTTTATAACACAGACCTCTTGGAATGGTAATGTAGTTGATTGTTACTCACTGAATCTCTAATTTATTTCAGTTTGACAGTTCTCCAGGCATTAGAGGATGGACTGAAGAGAGCAGATGCAGATCCTTCAGTGAAAGCTGTTATGATTTGTGGCGAAAATGGGAAATTCAGTGCAGGTAAGACATTTTTCATCAAACAGCCCAAGAAAAAGAGGAAACTCTCTCCACCCACCATGTCTGAAGATTCTCTGCCTTGTAACGCTGCTGATAAAAATCCTGATTTGGCTGAAAATGGCCACAAGACAGTGAGGTTTTGCTGTTCTGCTGTGCCACAATTGACGTAGGGCACATGACAAGTTGGACTGTCCAGGCCAGAAATAAGCTGGTATGTTCATGCTGAAATGAGGGACATCTGCTCATCTCCCTAATGTACTGGTGCCTCCTTACTCTTCATGGTTTTGTTTGTATAAAATCTCTGGACCATCAACTGGTCCAGTGTATGGAATGTGCCTGAGGTGAGGCAGTGGTGAATAACAGATCTGCTGCAGTTGGAGAAGCCTGGGAAGCCAGGGAATTTCTGTGGAGCTCTACATTACTTGTTAGTAGTAACTTGCACTTAACTATTGAAAGCACAACTTTTTCTTATTAAACTACAGGTGTCTGCAGATTTCTGTAGTAAATCCACAACCATTACAGTTTGCCTTCCCCTGAGCTCTCTGAATAGGCTCAAGGAGCCAGGGTCTCTTGAAGGTGGTCCCAAAAGGAGTTGATTCCTGTTAACCACTCTCCTGCCAGCAGCACGCTGTGCGCAACTTGATCATCCGTGAGCAGCTACATTCAATGGCACAGAGGGAAGGATCATTCCAATCACTGCCTTGCCCACTAATTCCTTTTCATCTCTTTGTGCTAACTCAGGAGCTGACATTCGAGGGTTTTCTTCTCCGAAGAGACGTGGAATTGCCTTGGGCCCCATCGTCTCTCTCATAGAAAGGAGCGAGAAGCCTGTGGTGGCTGCCATTGAGGGCATTGCCTTGGGAGGAGGCCTGGAGGTGGCACTTGGCTGTCACTATCGGATTGCACATGTGAAGGTAACACATGCTGTGAACTAGAGAGGCTGGTGAAGGCATCACAAGCCGTGTACATATGGCCATGGGCAGGGCGGGAGGCTGCTCCTGCAGAGCAGTGGGACAGCATGCCTTTCCTGGGATCATCTGCACAAAGGAGGAGGGGGGCTTTACAGCTACAGGGTACAGGTATGTATGCTCAGACATTCTTCACCTGCAACACCACCCTTGACATGCTTTCATAAGGCTTATTAAATAACTAATGTCTAGTCATTTCTAAATATAAAATTGATATGTAATTAGTAGAATAAGATGGCTGCACAGAAACTTCAGTAACCCAGTGTTAATTTGCCCTAGGTCTCAGTAGTCATTATTGATATTCTGATGTAGATGGCTCTATCTTACTGGCTCACACAGCATGATTTTCTCTTATTTGTTTTCCCAGCCCTGTGAATTTTCCATTTCTTTCTGGTAGTGGCCTAGTTTCAACAGGCAGTTGAAACTCAGCTAGCATGGAGCATTTACAGTTTGATTCCCCATGAGCTCTGGTTCCTCAGGGAGCACTCTGACCAAAAGACAGCTTTAAGAGTCTTTTAAGGAGTGATCAGGTTTTGTCTTGAACCCCTTCCTTCAAGACTCAGGAATGCTGAGCCGCCTTTTAGCAGTACCTCATCTCCTTATAGAATCACTGTTTCTCCATGACAGTGTGGGTTGCTGTAACAGCACAAAGAGGTATTCTACATCACCCTATATGCCACCTAAGGTGGGTACCATAAGTAGTGGTCTTAAAATGACTCCAGATCTCTTCAAGAGCTCAATGAGAAATGTGCAAACTATTTTTTTTTAAAACAAGGCAACAAAATCTAGATAGATTTTTAAGAGAAGACAGGACTCCCCTTCCTGCTGCCCCAGGCTTCTCTGCCATAACCCTACTAAATGTCAAGTGCACCAAGAGCCATTTGAAGGAAGCACCTTTGAAAGAAGATTAGGGAAGAGTTCAGTACCAATTCTCCTTTACTAAACTTCCAACAATTAGAGCAGGGAGGTAACAGGTCACAGAGTGCCCTCCAGCATTTGGTAACAACTGCTTGAAAGCATTAGTTTACATATGTCAGTCTGGGGGATGCTGTTGGCCCCACAGCTCTCCTCCAGTGCTGTGCTAGCACACATACATCCACTGAAAGGTGATGTTGTTCCTGTGCATTTGTACACAAGCTCTTGAAATGGTTGAGTGGGCTTTTGTCTTAAATGTCTTACGTGGCAAAAAACAAGGATGAAGTTTCTAGGTAGAAGTTTTGAGGCTTCTTAGAGGAGCAATGCCTGAATTAGGTCTGCTTGTCTTTCCTCTGTTCTGCTCGGTTTGTAATTATCACTCTTTCTAATCAGATTTGTTGTTGAATCTGACTTCATTTTAGGCACGGATGGGTTTTCCAGAAGTCACCATTGGGTTACTTCCAGGTGCTGAAGGCACTCAGCGACTACCCCGACTGGTTGGGGTACCAGCTGCTCTGGATATAATCACTACAGGTAAAGTACTGTGCCTTGGCATTGCTCTGTACATAGGAATGGGGCATTGAGTCATACCACCAGCTTGGCCCAAGAAACATTCATTTCTTTGACCTCTGTAGCTGCTTGGGTTGAAATTCAGCTTGCTTCCACTAATGATGGGCTAAGAAAGGGACATATTGCTTCTGAGGCATGTAGTTAGTAATGCATTTTACGTTCCTTTGTCTCATATTTGAAGCTATAGCTACACACAAGTCATTTCACCAGATTGAAAAGAATGAAATTGCCCATCATGCCTCACTGTAGTCACCTTATTTCTCTTTTTATCACAGGAAGACACGTTTCAGCAACTGAAGCGCTGAAGCTGGGCTTGGTTGATGAAGTTGTGGAAGAAAACACAGTTGAGGCAGCAATTCGCTTGGCAAACAAAGTGATTGGTGAGGAAAGAATTGTAGCAGTGCCGAGAAATAATTGGTGATGTTTCAGGGCTGGAGAGAGTCAGAACAAAGCCCAACAGTTTGTTCCAATTTGTATGCTCCATTCATTGGGTTTTGGCATCCATATAAGATAGAATTAATTGCAGAATTTGTTTTCTGTTGTCTGAAGTGAAAAATTCAGATGCTGGAGAGCTGCAGAAATTCAAGTGAGGATTTGAGGAATAAATACATATCAAGTCCTCCTGCTTCTTAATTATATATCCCAACTCACAGATTACTCTGGGCTGCTGCACTCCACTGATATTGGGGAGTGTGTGCTCTTCCCAAATATAGTTTTGGATCACAGCTGGTACTGCAAGTATTCTGGTTGCACCATCAATAAAGGCCCATCAAAAATAGCTTTCACATAGTGGAGGGGCTGGCGCAACCTCCGCCCAACTTAATGTTCCATGAGTCTGGAAGTGACTCTGTCCCTAATCCTTTAGCTGCTATGTAAGAAAATGGCCTATGGAGATGGGAGGGATGTGGAGAGACTTTTTTTTCCCCACCTTAGAAATAATAAAATCAAATTCACTGGAGTTACACACAAAGAGGAACATTCCTTGTGCAGCATGAGGAGCATCACCTTGAGAGAAAACGGGGTATTTTCCCACTATTAACCTTCTTGTACCTTTGGAAACAGACCATTGACTTCCATCAGGATTTCATCTGGAGCTCTGTCATGATGAGATGCATGCAAGGACACAAAAAACCCTTTCTGCTTTGATCCCATGGCCTTCATAGGCAATACTTTTCCAGGCTGGGGTGCTGCTTTTGTTCCTGCAGTTCTCTCCACTACAAACAAGGCCCTTTCTTCTCTGCAGGAGCACTTCTCCTGGGCTGGAAGTTGAAGCAGCCTAAGCTTTGTCCTAGATGACAGTGCACTGTATTTTTAAGCTAGTTCAATGAATGGGCTATTCTTAAAGATCAGTGTCTCTTTTACTTCCCTACAACTTGAGATTTACCAGATATGTGCAAAAGGGTGTTCTTTGGCTAGGTTTTCTGTGAGAGATGCCCTTCCTTCCCTGTATGGTATTTTGGGACTTTGCTTTTAGTGCAGAATTGATGACATAAGCAGTCCTCTTTTCTCTTTCCCTATATGTAATCAGACCATTTATAATTCTTTAGAAATAGATGGGTGATGTACTATGGCTTCCAAGAAAAACAAAGATACTTTGGCTCACCCATTTTGTCTGGTTTGAAAGAGAACTCTGTTTCTTCATCTGCTGGGAGAGCAGTGAAATATTCCTACTCTTCTAGGCAAATTAACCCAGCAGTGTTCCCTTTGATGTACCCTCTGGGCTTCTGAGTGATGCCCTGCATAAGATCTATACCAGTATTGATGGCAGCAGCAGTGCATCATAAAATGAGTAATAGAGAACATTGCTAGAACTGGCAAACCAGCAAGCATTCTGGATGTCAACAAATGCTGTGTGAAATTGGGTGAAATTTAGATATTTGTATGCTTATTTCTTCTGTGACAGACATTGTGCAGTGGTTGACAGTTGTGAAAGTCAGCTTGACCTTAGAGGAGAACCTCAGAAATGAATCATTGAGCACACTATTCCTTGGTGTAACTTGCTTTCTGGAACTTAAGTCCACTATCACTACTGGCAAATTCCTCTTCTGTAGCTTCATCTTCATTGGAAATTGTTACCTCCAAGAAAATTTTTTTTGAGAATTGTATAAGCGTACAAGGATCCTAGCTGGGTGTTCAGCAGGTAACCTGTCCCGGTCTTACTCATGATTAGTGGTAGATTTTCTGTTTATTGCTGGTTTGAGTTACCACAGCAAAAATGAGTAATGTCATTGAAGGTCTTTCACATCACACTATACACCAACTCCAACAGGACTTTAAAAATGCTTTCGGGCTCTTTCCAACAGCTTTACTGGCATTTACAGTTTGCGCTTTAACAGTGAAAGTACTGTCAAGTCATGCTAATCTTTATTTATTTCCTGCTTGGAAAATTTCTCATTAGACCTTGCAGAAGACCATGAAAAGTTTTGATGTACCATTTAACCTCAGGTTACCTGATAATTTGAAAGAATGCTGTACCCAGAGTCCATACGTTCCTTTTGAGTCATTCCTGGCTTTGGCCTTTGCCTGAAGTTAATATAATTCTCCTGCCAAAGGCAAACCAGCACTTTTATTTCTCTACATCAAGCACTAACTCAGGGCTGCAGAAGAGATGACAGACTTGCATAGCTGGTCTGGTTTTTGTTCGCATTGAGTTCTATTTTCAGTGAACATTTTGCAGATAATCTTAATAAAACCAGAGGCAGAGCTGCACAAAAAAAATGCCATCACAGAAGTCTACCATCTTTGTATGGCACACAGCATTTTGTTTCTGATGAGATTAAAGAACATGAGGCTAACAACTGTTGGCTTCTTACAGAGCAGTTTGCCTAAATAACTAGTTTTGTCACTGCTGGAATTTCTGTTCCTGGGAAGGCTGTACTGTGAGATAAGTCTCAAAGAATCAATTCAGAAATTATCTTCTAAAGCTTTCTCAGCGCTAGAGCTGCAGTATCTCATGGCAAGAGATCAGTCTCAAATGACTGGCCTTACAGAAGCAAGGGTCCTTGATTGTTGTTTCGATATGCAGTTGACAGAGCTATCTTTATGGTAGGTATGTTGGAAAGCTTCTTCATCCATACATTTTTATGGATTATTCCTGATTCAAAAGGACTTCTGAAACAGTCCTGAATAAGTGGCTGTAGGAATACACAGAGACAATTGTTGATTCTAAGTTAAATTTTTCATTGAAAAACAGTAATTATATATCGCAGATAGGAAGTGAGTAGATGTTCCTGGCCTCTTCAAGCAAAAGAAAGTATCTTCACTTTTGAAGGCATTTTTTAGAAGGAATAGACAGGAGCTAAATCCTTGGAGACAAGAAGAATGTTCTTTCATTGAATGTGCTTGATAATCACTGCACTAATTCAAAGCTGCGTTACATAATTTGTCCACCTGATGGCATCACAAAATTGAAAAATTGCTGTAATTGCTTGTGGCCAGCAGTAGCTTGCAGTTTCTCCTGCCCACCTCTTGCTGGTCTGCTGTAGTCTTCCTCGGCTGGAGGAGATGGCTGCTGATCCTCTGCACAGCAGACTTCTTTGAAGCTCTCCCTCCGTACGTAATCATCCCTTGCTTTCTGACCACATCTGCTGATTGACCTTTATCATCTTCTCAGAGCACAAAAGTGTCAATGGCTTGCACCAAAAAGCCAAGCAAAATCAGTTCAATTTAGATTAGCTCAGGCCCCGCAGGTATTAAACTCTGCGTGGAAAGATGGTGGTGAGTTTCTGACTGTAAGCTGCTAGGAGTTACTGCGGGGGGAACATGTTTCTTCTGAGTCTCATAAAACCCAAAGGAGTAACAGATACTGCTGTTGGGTAATTGCATGCTTGAAATGGAGACTGATGGAGAAAGGCTTTTAGTTACAGCTGCAAGAGCCTTTAGTGCGTCATCTCTGGGAAAATGTACAATATAAAGACATTTTAATCTCTCTCCAGGGCTCGTGATTCTGGCTGCCGCCTTCTTTAGGCAGAAGGTCTAGCAAAGGGCCCCTTTGACACAACCAGAGTTTGGGGAAGGTCTGCCATAAGCTGGACTGGCCTCTGGCAGGCCTGAGACCACTGCAAGCCTGAGGAGCAGGGGTCCAGTTTCAGCTTTGTTTCTCAGATATTCACAAGCAGTTCACTGCACCAGGAAGACTGTTGGGCTAGCCCTGCCTCTTGCATGGGGAGACCTGTAATATCCCAAGGGGTTACAACTCTGGGATGATTTTTTTTTTTCATGGCTTTAAGTAGCACAATATTTGGTACTGCATGCTTGCATGTTGCTTTTGCTGATAGAAATTTTACAGACTTGATCTGTCCTTTGTGCCAGCTGGACTACAAACCCTAGTACACCAAAGCAGGTATCTGTGCTAGCTCCTGTACATGGATGACACGTCTCCCTACAGCACTGATGTCTGATACTGTTCATCATGTTCCTGCTGCTTTGATTTCAGAAATCAAGCCGCAAGTGTGCCACACTGATCCCTTCTTCCCAGATTTGGATTCAGATCATTTTTTCCTGTTCATAAATACGCCTTTGATTCTTATTAGCATTGCAGAAGCAAAGACACTGCATGGAGATGCTGCAGAAACACTTAGCAAAACCTATTTAGCTTACAGCTAAATAACAGTTTTATTACAGGACCCTGAGGAGAGTTACTTTTCTTTTTTACTCTGAGGGACTGTCTCATGTTCCCCATCAGTATTTGTGCTTACAAGTACTGCTTGCTATCTGAAGACCGTGCTTAAGGGCTCCCAGTAGCATTCTTTTTTTACCACTCCTTTCCGCATCAGAGATGTCATATGAAGTCCCTTGATCTGCCCAGTCTTAAGTGGCCTTTCAGCCATCAGAGCTGCTTTCTGGGACAATCCTCAGGTTCCCCTCTAGTGATGAAATGAAACCCACTATTTAAGTCCTAAACAAAGGGCTATGGATAAAGAGCATTTCTGGATTAAACACAAATGTATTTAGGGAAGAAACAAAGGATTTCAAAATAGAGGAACATTATCCTGACTAAATCCTACAATACTGGCAGATACAAATTATATTCACTGTCAATGTGAAAACATTATTTTTATGAACTGATTACAAGGGAAGCTACTTACACAGCAAGTGTTCATCTTTTTGTGTTCCCTAAAAGGCTTAATTAAAAAGCCTGGGCTCTGAAGACCATTATTTCAGGAAATCAGTATCTTAACTCATCCTCCAAACTCCTATTTCTCTTAAACATTCCTCAGTCTTGAAGGAACAGCGAGAGTCAGGACATGTGCTTTGGGCAACCATGATTGCAGTGCTGCCGTTACTCCTGCTCTTCAGCATCCTGTGTATGATTTCCTGCTCCTTGAGTCTTCTGCTGATGCACTGGCGCTTTCCCATCTCAGACAACAGAAAGAAAAAGGGGAGCTGGATGCACTATGCCACCTCTGAAGGAAGTGTGCTCCTATGGCAGAGTTCATGTAAGAGAAGCTAGGGCAATGAGACTGTATGGCAGAGAGCTGCTCAGCATAAGGTTCTCATTAGAGGGGGCCCACCCACCACCCTGCTTTGGTGGCAGTCCTGGGTGCTTCAGGGAACAGCACTGCAGCAGTCAGTGCAGTAACATTGCTACACAGTTAACGATCTGGATGTGGCTATGATGACAAAAGGGTCTTTGTGAAAATGTTGGAATATTAAGGGGATGCATCCTGAATTTCTGATCTTGTTCCTCCATGGTCTTTACTGAGGCAAGTTGCCAGTAAGAGCATAGGAACAGCCTGAGTATGGACAGATCAGAGGTCTCCCAGCAGGCACCCAGGTTTGATCTTCTGAAGAAGATGGAGAGGATTTGGGCCTGTGAAATGTAACTAACTTCTCTCAATTAAAATCCTTTCTAGGTATCACCATAGCAACCTCTGTCTGTAATGAGCCTCAGGTATTTGTGTGTCTGCTTGATTCACCCCTTGCTGACACAAAACCATGAACTCTCCCTTGTTATTCATTTGCTCCCCAGCTCATGCTGTGTGAGCTGTCCTCTTGGTTAGTCCCAAAGTGAACATAAGGACTCCTGCTGTCAGGGTAGAATCACAGAATGTCCTGCGTTGGAAGGGACCCACAGCGATCATCGACTCCAACGCCTCTCCCAGCATAGGACAACCCTAGAATTCACACCATGTGTCTGAGGGCATTGTCCAAATGCTTCTTGAATGCTGTCAGGCTTGGTGCCATGACTGCTTCCCTGGGGAGCCTGTTCCAGTGCTCCACCACCCTCTGGGTGAAGAACCTTTTCCTAATATCCAATCTAAACCTCCCCTGGCATATCTTCCTGCCGTTCCCTCAAGTTCTGTCACTGGTCACCAGGGTGAAGAGGTCAACACCTACTCCTCCACTTCCCCTTCTGAGGAAGTTATAGACCGCAATGAGGTCTCCCCTCAGTCTTCTCTTCTCCAAGCTGAACAGACCTAGTGACTTCAGCCGCTCCTCATACAGCTTCCCCTCTAAACCCTTCACCATCTTTGTGGCTCTCTTCTGGACACTCTCTAGTATCTTCATATCCTTTTTATCCTGTGGCGCCCAAAACTGCAGGCAGTACTCCAGGTGAGGCCACACCAGGGCAGAGCAGAGTGCGACAATCACCTCCCTCAACCGGCTAGCAATACTATGCTTGATGCACCCCAGGACATAGTTGGCCCTCTTGGCTGCCAGGGCATGCTGTTGGCTCATGCTCAACCTGCCATCGACCAGAACCCCCAGATCCCTTTCTGGAGGGCTGCTCTCCAGCCTCTCGTTCCCCAGTCTGTATGTACATCTAGGGTTGCCCTGTCCCAGGTGCAAAATCTGGCACTTGCCCTTGTTAAACTTCATGCAGTTGGTGTTCTCCCACCTTTTTAATTTATCTAGGTCTCTCTGCAGGGCCTCTCTGCCCTCAGGGGTGTCAACAGCTCCTCCCAATTTTGTGTCATCAGCGAACTTGGATAGCAGTCCTTCAAGTCCTGCGTCCAAATCATTAATGAAGATATTGAAGAGCACTGGCCCCAAGATGGATCCCTGGGGAACCCCACTAGTGACCAGTCACCAGCCCGATAAACCCCATTTACTGTAACTCTTTGAGCCCTACCCATCAGCCAACTGTTCACCCATTGCATTAGGTGTTTATCCAGCTGCATGCTGGACATTTTGCCCAGGAGGATACTGTGAGAGACAGCATTCAAAAGCTTTACTGAAATCCAAAAGGATTACATCGACTGGCTTCCCTTGGTCAACTAGAATTGAAGTCAGGGTATATTTTCTCTGTCTCTCTTACAAATGCTTGGGTCAGGACCTTGGCTGGAATGCATCTGGCTGGCAAAGTTGATTGGCACTGAGTACTAAACAACACTGGAGGAAAACTTTAGTACTGAAGCTTATAGAAAGAGCCATATGAATGTGGCCACTGGGACTGGAGAGTAAGAACTGGAGAAGTCAAGGCACTGTGTAGCTGAGAAAAGGAAGGAGAGAATTACTTCTTTGAAATTGAAATCTTGCCTTTTTCAAGTCTGAGAAAGGACTTGACTTGAAAAACTGTAATTGTCAGAGCAAACAAAGCTAAAGAGAAATGTCAGACACTTTAGTTCTAGACCCAGATCACTGTGCCATGCAAGCCCTAATGCACTGAGCTTAGGAGGAAAAGAGGTAGACTGTAGTTCCAGTCTACGTAGAAAGGGGTAAAAATCTGTAGTTTTCCAGATGTAGATGCTTTGTTCTGCAACTCTGTTTTTCTACCCCCAGGCCAGCCATTGGAACCCCGCAGGCTCAGCCTGAAGCCAGTTCCAAAACTGCCCAACACAGAAGCATTTCTCAGCGAGGCTCTTGTGAAGATAAAGAAACAGGCCCGTGGGTTCCTGGCTCCAGAGCTGTGCTTCCAGGCAGTCAAAGCCGCCACAGAGCAGCCCTTTGCAGATGGAATCCGGAAGGAGCGAGAGCTGTTTAACGTCCTGCTGACTTCAGGCCAGGCCCAAGCACTGCAGTACGCTTTCTTCGCAGAGAGAGCGGTGCAGAAGTGGACAACACCCAGTGGAGCTTCGTGGAAAAGTGCTTCCCCTCAGCCCATCCGCAAAGCCGCTGTGATAGGTAAGGGAATGAAAAAGCTGTTGTGGTTGCTGACTGTGCAGCTAATAGCAGAGCTGAAAGGGAGTGGGATGAGTATAATCAGGTATGATCAGGCTTTACTCATGGCAGAAGGCTGAAGTGGGATTCCCTAGCCATCACTCACCAAAGTCGCTGGTACCCATGGCGGTGCAAAGACACTCCACACCCACAGGTGACGTGAGGAAGGAAGTTGTCACTGCATCAGTAAGCTCAGAAATTCAGATAAGTCACATCCCACTAGATTGTCACCTGATGCCACCTCTTTCTTCAGAAGAATAACTTCCTCTCACTTTGGAGACAGCTTCATCTATGGCCCATGAGCAGCCTGCTCCCTTTTAAATACTGCTATGTTGAGTCCTGGCTTTGTTCCATGTTATAAGCAGGTTTGCACGAAATTCTCCTCCTCCTGGTCTAGTTCTGTACTGCAAGTGCATGTGCACAGCATCACTCAGGGATACATTAATACACAAATGTTTTGACAGCTGTATTTTAAGAAGATTTCATCTCACTGGGATCCACTCCTGCTATTTTGTAGCCCAGCAAGATAATGCCTTCATTAATTTTTTATAAGAGCAATTTAAATAAAACCTTTGATGCACTGCTGAGATTTAAAAAAAAAGTATCTTTCAGCTCTGCCTGTTGATAGTAGCACTCAGAAAATGGTTAGACAAGTAATGGAGCACTTGGGAAATATCCATTGTGTTTCAGAGAAAGCTCACCAGATCAACACTGCTCTTTCCTGGGTACTGCTCAGGCCTCTTGTGCTCTGCAATACGAGCTCTCTGAAAGCTCATTTCAGGCCACAGAAACACTTTTTTTGTGGAAGTTTCCTTCTCTTCCTTAGCTGCCATGCCATATTTTTAATGAAAATGGGTTTTAAACATTGGTCCACAAACCTTGTGAGAAGAATCTGTGGCTGTTACAGCAGTCAGGTAAAGAGGCGTGAATTATTGCCCAGTTTCTCATGTGACTTGAGGAACACAGTGCTTTGTACACATGCAATCCCTGACAGGTCAGTCCTGCAATGTGTGCTTTGGCAGGAAGGGCTTGTGTGGAAGTGTTGTAGGAATAATAAAGTGACTAGAATGGGCAGTCTTTGCTACATACTGATAAATTATGCCAGAATAAATAATACATTTGCAAAGTCCCAATCGCAACGACGGTTTAGCCAGAAGGGCTGTTTAGATCTGATCTGCTTATTTTGGTGCTGTAACTGAGCTAGAGGGAATTCTAACAACAAATGCAATCTGTATTTGAAAGTTTCTAGTAGAAACATAATCTGTATCTTATTTGCAAACTGAACTGGCTGGGCTACATCTCCCATCCATTGGGTTAAGTATTTGCATCTCATCTCCAGACAGGTTTCTGAATTCTGGTCTGAAATCGCCCCAACCTCTACCCCCGAGTTTCAGTGGTTTTCATAGCTGGTTACAGACAATGCTGAAGTTCACACATACTTTTTGCAGAATAAATAAACTAAATGCTTTTAAGATACTTCTGCTGCAGAGCACAGTCTGTCACACTCCGCTCCTTTTCATGACTCTAAACTTCCCCTAATTTTCCAACACTTCATAAAGCATGCACAGCTGAAGTGGGAACAGTATTCTAGGAGTAATTATGCTAAGACCAGGTACCGAGATATTTCTTCCTTGCTCCTACTTAGTATGCTCAAGGTAACAGACAACTTTCCTATTAGCCATGTTCAACACATCCTGTTAATCATCTGCTGGCAGGGAGCAGCTGCACCCCGGGGATGGGGAGCCAATGGCAATAACACTTCCCAGGGGGACAGAACAACAGAATCTTTGAGGCTGGAAGGGACCTCGGAATGTCATCTTGTCCAAGCCCCCTGCTCAAACAGGGCCACCTAGAGCCAGTTGCCCAGGACCGCACTCAGACAGCTTTTGAATATCTCCAAGGATGAAGACTCTACAACCTCTCTGGGCAACCTGTGCCAGTGGTCAGTCACCCCTTCACTGAACTCACTCCAATAGCTCAATATCACTCTTGTGCTGGGGAGCCCAGAACTTGACACAGTACTCCAGGTATGGTCTCATCTAAGAGACCATACTCTAAGTAGGGGGGAAGGATCACCTCCCTCAACCTGCCAGCAAGACTCCTCCTAATGCAGCCCAGTATACCATTAGCCTTCTTCACCACAAGGTCATATTGCTGCTCATAGTCAACTTGGTGTCCACCAGAACGCCCATATCCTTCTCTGCAGGGCTACTTTCCAGCCAGCCAGCCACCAGCATATACTGGTGCATACGCTGTTCCTCCCCAAGTGCAGGATTTTGCACTTCCCCTTGCTGAACTTCATGAAGTTCCTATCAACCCATTTCTCCCCCTGGATGGCAGCACAACCTATTGCTGTATCAATCATTTACAGTACCTGAGCAAGGCAAGCAGGGCAGACCCAGAGATCATGGCCAGGATCTTCTAGAAGTACAGATGATCAGGCAAAGTCCACATGATGATGCAGGTCTGAGGTAAAGTTGGGAAGCCAGTCTGCAGGCTGAGGTCTGGATCAACAGTGTCCATAGCCTGGCACAGCCACAGTAAGACACCAGAACTCCTCCAACATAGCTTAGGAAGGGACTGAAGACCCAGGTCTGAGCTTAAATAGGGCTCAGAGGCCCATGGGCAGTGCGTGTGGGTGGAGGCTCCAGGTGTAGCTGGTCAGGGTCATTAAAGCTTATCAGTGCACTCAGGGCCTTGATGCTTACAAGACTCCTAAGGCTTTTTCTGAATCACCACTTCTATCAACACAGCCCCCACAGCCCACAATTACAGCCGCTTTGTTTACGCGAGTTGTTCATGTTATACATTCGATAAGTGACGTGTCCTATTTTGGAGGTTATTGATCATCTCCTTTTAACTCTGATTCCCACACTATATTAAGTGTCACCGCTTTCCATTGCTTCTTTCTGCCACCCCACTGTGCTTTTTCTCCTTCCTCTGGAAGGTTTGCCTCCTATTTTGCCTTTTGATATCAGTGAAACTGCAAGTCCGTTAGAGACAGGCGTAGAACATGCCAACACAATTGTATTCTTTCTTTCAGGCTGCTGTAACAAAAAGGCATTCTCCAGCCAGTACCATGCTGTACAGTATCTCATAATTTCTCATTATTGATCTTAACTACATTCTTGCAGCACCAGAAATCAAAATCTTAGGGATGATTTTTGAGAGACTGACACCTTTTAAAAAAGTGCTGCTCATCCATGTAAGTATTGAGTCTACCTAGGTGATCTGGGGTCTCTCTGTTTTCACTGCAGAGAGGAGGGCAGTCAGAGCAGGATGTTGCAACCATTTTGGATGGTCAGAAATCACGCAGACCCTATTTTCCAATAGACAGTGCTGTGCTGTTTCACACACTAAAACCATGTTGCATTTTGCTGCTGCTTCCCTCTTTGCTGCACGATGGGAAGCAACTGAGAAGATCCCTCTGACTTCCTCCTCCTTCAGTGCCTTTTCCGTAGGCACAGAGGACCTTTAGAGTGTGAAAGCAGTGCCACGAATGCTAGAGGAGCCTGGCTTTGTGGCTCCCCTCTCTGTCCCATATTAGCAGGAACTTGCTGGAGCTGGCACATCGCTTCCTGACCATGTCTTAATGTAGATTCAGCATCAAGGATGATCTATCATTTTTGTGGGCCCTCTTGACAGGTAGCATTGCTGATGAACTGGCAACCATTCCTGTGCAGTACTGGCTTCCCATCAGCTGCTTTTGTCTGCAGTTTGCTGGCTGAACGACCGATAAGTGGGTAACACCCAGCTATGTGGGATCCCTCCTGCTCTTGGCCTAGCTCTCCTTGCCTGTCTTCAGCCACATGCACTATCACCTATTTCATTTGTTTCTGCTTGTTCTGAACTCTTGGCTGCCATCTCTTTCCACTTTCTCTGGTTCCTCGTCATGCAGAAACTTCTGTCCCTTCTGCAATCTTTCCATAGCTCCCCACTTGCCTTGAATATCACATTATTTCTGCTTGAAATTAATACCTTGAAACAGGGAAAGAAGCAGCTCCAGTCTGCAGCAGTCCACCACTGCCCATTGCTCATTGTTGTTTTTAACAGGAAAACTGGAACAGTCTTTGCATATTTTTAGCTATCTATAAAGTATTATTTCCATTGCCTGGCATTTATAAGTCCAAATATTCATTACAGTTCAGAATATTTTCCACTGATCTGTATTTCTCCAGTGTGTGTGACTGTACATAAGTTGCTTTGTACATATTTCGAGTTCATTTGTTTTGAAATTTGTTTTTAAAGTCCTTCAATTAATTTTGCATGATTTTTCATATTCTAAGTACCTCGTGTGACAGATCAATAATTAACAGCCATTATTCACTCAGCTTGCCCAGCAAATGGATTTGTCATATCCATACTTGGCCTGAAATTACATGGGTTCAAGTGTCATTTTATTTATATGTCAAAGCTACATTTCACAACAAAAGACCAGAAGCAAGATGGCTAGACACTGTTCTTTTTCCTGAAGCAGATTTCAGTCTTCTTTTGAAAGATGTGCCTTGGGCGGTAACACAGCTCTGAAAACAGTCCCCTGCATGGAAAAAAAGAATGTAAGGGGTTTTTTTCATGGTTTGGGGAAAGTGAGAGCATTATTGAGAAAGAAAATGGAACACACAGTAGAAATTCTGGAGTAGTTCCTAGCCGTGTTTTGGTCTGTATGCGCTGAGCTGAGCGTGCGACATTTCCCTTTCTCTTTCTTCCACAGCCTTCTACACATGTAAGGCCCAATGACTCCCTACCATTTTTTTCAGCTCTAATATATTCCTCCCCAAGATCACTAGGCTCTATTAAAAGAGGAGTCCTCGGAAATGCTTCTTTCCCTGCTAGATAGCCAAATCTCTCTTTGGGTTTATAGCCCAATTTTATAAAATATTTCCAGGGGAGTCATGCTGTGTGAGCTCTAATGTAACGAAACCCTTGGGGCTTTCATTACTCTCTCTGCCAGCTTCATTAAACATCATTTCATACAGGCCACTGAAGAGTTATGTAGTGAGTTGAGAGACAGCTTTTCTAGGTCAGAAACAAACTTGGCAAGCTCATATCTTATCTATAAGCCTATTCCTGTGGCCTAGAAAGTGAAGTACTGCAAGCATGCGTGCCTGTCTGTCATGGGATGGCTAACACCTAGATGGGGAACTCATACTACATGTGGACAAAAGCAAACAGGGGACCCAGCTAACACCACAGCAGAACGTCCCTTGAAAAGCAGGCTGGAGAACCTCTGCTCGTGGAAGAGGTTTTGATTCAGGAAGAAGCAGCGTGTTCATATTGTGAGAGAACTGATAAAATTTCAGTCATGAGCCTGAAGCTGAGAGGAACAGGAGTTCATAAAGCCCAGGATGTGAGCGTTATTTCTTTAGTAGAGCTTGGAAATTCTAGGGAGAATTCTAGAAATTAGAATTCAGAATTCTTCTGGAAAGAAAGAAGAGACTTCAAGAGAGAGCCATGAAGAACCCAGATGTGGAACTGCAAACCCTTGATGTCTAAAGAGAGCCTTAAAGATGGGGCTGGGTTTGGTGGGTATGCATGAGGGGGTGAGTTACCCTCCTGAGCTGTCCGAGAAGAAAGCAGTCCATGTAGCTCACCAAAGACAGTGAAAAAACTGTCCCTGCTACCACATCCAAGCTCCTGAGTACTGAGCACAGCGGGGTGAGCTGGTTGTATTTGGGTTTTTTCAGTCAGCAAACCATGGACACTGAAATACTAAGAACTGATTCATGTTATTCTAGTTTTATTTTCAAATTAGTTTAGAGCAGTACTTGATTACAAAGCAGCAATCTAATTTCCTAGAAAGGAAATTCAGCATTTGGGAGTGTAATGGTTTATAAGCAGGCTGCCAGATAGTCATGGCTGTAAAAACTATCTTCTTGTGGCTAAGCAGGGAATGTTTTAAATGTCTTGTGTGCACACAAGCTGAGGGTGGACAGAACTAAACCATGGGTGTATATCTTGCAGGAAAAACATACTACCTTGTTTGACCTTGATTGTTGAAACCTGTTTAACTGATGACATAATTTCAGCTCTCCTTTACAAAGCTGCTTTAGACAAATTTTTTAATCCCTTAGTTTCTGTTTATTTGTTTAGCTTTCATTTGTAAACCTGGGATTAAAAAAATCATTTTTACAGAATTATAACAAACCTGTACCTTCATCTGGTTGTTGCTTCATTTAGGATATTAATAATCCTCCCATTCAGATGCTTCGCACCTTTAAAGCTGGTAAAATTGTGCTGGCCTTCTCTTACTAGTTTGTATTAACTTAGTCCAAAAAGTGTCCATCGTGGGAGAGCAGGATGAATAGTGTGGGGTTTTGTGTCACAGGAAAGCGTAAGCGTGCAGCTTCGTTTAATGTGATAGAGGGCAGAGCCGGTGGAAGGGCTCAGAAGAGCGAAGGGATCAAGCCAGTAATCTCTACACTGGTGTTGCTGGGGGTATGAGCTGGTAGTAACGCATTTATGGATCTGGGAGAAAAAAAATACAGCTTGAATGTATTGTTACAGGAATTCTGGGCAAGCGTTTTAACTGTATGGTTGGACAAGGAAGACTGTGTCTTCGAGAACCTTCAGAAGTTAGGAATGGCCTGTGTTGGAGGGCTTGGAGAGTTCCCAGTGGGCAGAGATGCCTGATGTAAAGTGCGAACAGCAAGCAAAAGGCTACTGATGTTTCAGAGTGATTAAAAAGGAGACAGAAGATTGTGAAAACGGGATTAAGGACACTGTGTTAGTTCCATCCTGTTTGACCTGGTGACAAGAGACATACAAGACATTAGAGACAAAGTTTAGAGAAGATCAGTGTCCAAGATCAGCTGAATTTTGTTTGCTTCAAAGATTACACAGTCAAGTGTGGAGGGAGAAGAGGAAGGGGACAAAGAGGAAGGTTGGAAGGAGGGAGAAACCAATTCTCTGAGCTTTGCTAGTGTTAAAATCTCTGCATGCAGTGTGTTTGCTTACACTAATATTCTTCTATGAGTGCCCACAAAGGACCATCTCACAGGAACAGCGAGGCACTGGTATCCTCAGGGTGAAGTCTGGTTATGAAACTGCCTGCTACAAGTAGTTACCAGGGTTGAAGCTGAAACTCAGCTCTCCTGGCTTTGATCCCCAGGTTCTAACTCTTAAGTGATGCTGGTCTCCATAGGTATAAAACTTTGCAGGGCGAAGACATGAATCACGTGGTCAGCACACACTGGAGTGAATCCCACTGATATTTTGTAAGCTTGAGAGGACATTAACTTGCCTTTATGCTACTGCTTTTCAGACATTTAGGCTCACTGAAAGGGAGAATTCACCTTCCTTTTTCCTAGCCTGCAATTCTTTTTTTCTGCCTATGCACCACTCATTTTGCATAGGCTTCCGCTTTTTATCCTGGAGATACAAAGGAAGTGCTACTGTCAAGTGATTAATTGTAACATTTCTATTCATAGTCTCTGATTCTGTCTCACTTTTATCCCTAGGGCTGGGAACAATGGGCCGAGGCATTGTGACTTCTCTGGTTAAGGCCAACATACCTGTGGTAGCCCTGGAGCAGAATCTGGAGTATCTGAACACGGGAAGAAAAGCTGTGATGCTCCTTTTGGAACGTGAGGCTATGAAAATGGAGCAGGGTGCCCAAACCCTGGATTTTCATAACCCTGCACGTCTCCAGTTCGCTGTGGACTTTGATGTGTTGCGGGATGTAGATCTAGTTATTGAGGCTGTGTTTGAGAACATGGCACTAAAGAAGGAAATATTCGACAAGCTATCAAGAACCTGCAAGCCAGAAGCCTTTCTGTGTACAAACACATCAGCCCTGAACATCGATGAAATAGCTTCTGCCACGAGCCGCCCACAGCAGGTCATTGGCACACACTTCTTCTCCCCTGCTCATGTGATGAGGCTATTAGAAATAATCTATGGCCACCACACATCCCCCACCGCCATTGCCACTGCTATGCAGCTAGCCAAAGCGCTGAAGAAAGTTGGAGTGGTGGTAGGGAATTGTTTTGGGTTTGTTGGGAATCGAATGATGTTTCCGTACGCACAACAGGCGGTTTTCCTTTTAGAGGAAGGAAGCAGACCAGAAGCCGTAGATCAGGTTCTTGAAGATTTTGGGTTTAAGATAGGACCTTTCCGAATGTCTGATCTTGCTGGGCTGGATGTAGGCTGGAGGTCTCGAAAGGACCAGGGCCTCACTGGGGCCTCACTACCTCCAGGCACACCTGCCCGCCAGCGGCATGGCCATCGCTACAGCCCACTGCCTGATCTTCTGTGTGAGAGTGGCAGGTTCGGCCAGAAAACTGGGAAAGGCTGGTATCAGTACGAGAAGGCTGGGGGCAGGGCAGCCAAGCCAGATCCGTGGCTTCACAACTTTCTGGCCCAGTACAGAGACACCCATCGCATCAAGACCCGCTTTATAGACCAGGAGGAAATCCTGGAGCGGTGTTTGTTTTCCCTCATCAATGAAGGGTTTGACATCCTGGCTGAGGGAATAGCATCTGCCCCAGAACACCTGGATGTCATTTATATCAATGGCTATGGGTGGCCAAAGCACAGGGGTGGCCCCATGTTCTATGCTTCCACCGTCGGGCTCCCTCATGTTCTGGCTAAACTGCAGAAATACTCCGAGGCCCATCCTGATGTTCCTCGGCTACGGCCCAGTGCCTTTCTGAAAAAGCTGGTGGCTATGGGGAGCCCTCCCCTCAAAGAGTGGATGTCCTGCCTCAGCCGGCAGAGCAACAAGCTGTGATTTCCTTGATGCCTGCCATGTGCATTCAATGGAGGCTGATCTCATGAAAGAGGTGCTGTAATTGCACTGGCTTTTCCAATCAAAACCGAAGTGCTACAGGCTCGTAAACAATCATAAAATCACAGGATCATTTAGGTTGGGAAGGACCTTTAAGACCATCAAGTCCAACCATTAACCCAGCACTGCCAAGCCCACCACTAACCCATGTCCCTCAGCACCACATCTACACGGCTTTTAAATCCCTCCAGGGATGGGGACTCCACCACTGCCCTGGGCAGCCTGTGCCAGTGCTTGACAACCCTTTTGGTGAAGAAATTGTCCCTGATCTCCAATCTAAACCTCCCCTGGCACAACTTGAGGCCATTTCCTCTCGTCCTATCATTTGTTACTTGGGAGAAGAGACCAACACCCCCCCTCGCTACACCCTCCTTTCAGGTGGTTGCAGAGCACGATAAGGTCTCCCCTCAGCCTCCTTTTCTCCAGGCTAAACACCCCCAGGTCTCTCAGCTGCTCCTCATCACACTTGTTCTCCAGCCCCTTCACCAGCTCTGTTGCCCTTCTCTGGACTTGCTCCAGCACCTCAAGGTCTTTCTTGTAGTGAGGGGCCCAAAACTGCACCCAGGATTCGAGGTGTGGCCTCACCAGTGCCAAGTACAGGGGAACGATCACTTGCCTGGTCCTGCTGGCCACACTAGTGCTGATACAAGCCAGGATGCAATGTCACTGACCTTCCTGGGCCTTTGCAGAGAATAACTTTGGGCAAAGAGTGATCTGAATCTCCCTCTTGGTGCAGGTAACCACTGCCATCACCCACCCTTCCTTCCCACCACCAGCTTTACCCACCTGCTTTGGACATTGCTGTGTAAAGGCTCGTCTCATTTTTATCTGCCTTCAGCTCTTCACAGCTGTCCATCTCTTCCAGTCTGTCTTTGTGGAACAGAGGGAGCAGCATCCACAGCCCCCAAAGCAAATCAGGGTAGGAGGCAAGAGAGAGATGGTCACAATTCACCTGAGACTGACTGGATCTACCAGATCCTGCCCTATTTCCCAGTTTGGTCAGGTCTTTCCTGTGCAGCCCACCTCCACTGGATTCCCTGGCCCTCCCCAGGACAGCCAGCTGCAGCCTGCTGCCTTCCCGCTGCTGGGAAGGGATGGCGCAAGGAGCACAGCACCTTTCAGAGGTGCTGAATGGATTGGAGAGAGCAGGTTTGGGCAGAGAGCAAGGGGCAGGGCTGGTACCGCCCCTCCTCCCTGCTGCAGAAGAAATTCTAATAAATGACAGAAAAGCCACAAATGCGCTGACCTGACTAACCTGCCCTGTGGTGTTGGCTCACGACAGGCCATCTGCATCCAGGCTCCAGCATCATTATTCCCACATGGCTTTGTCCAAGCAGAAACATCTTCTGGCATCTCTTAAGTGTGGATACGTGTTGCCATCACTCTCCCTATTTTGCCTGCCAACAGCTACCAGGTCTTGGGGCTCAGCGTGCTCTAATTGACCAGATTGAAGCCTGGCCTGGCACTTACCGGGTTTTCACATGGGCAGAGGGCACACTGAGTTGATGTTGAAGGCAGGAACGTTGCTGCAAGCAGGCAGGGAGGCAGCAGATCGCTAGCAGAGAGTGGAGCTGGGGGGGAGAGTGAGCCAAACTTGCTCCAGGCTTGATGCTTTGGGACAAAGTCTCCCATTTCTTATGTCTAGTGCATGTATCTTCCAGTCTGGTGTGGGGAATAGGTTGTTCTGGGTTCCCTTCTCAGGAAGATTACCATTGGATGTCTAACTTTTGCTTTTTGTTTAATAAAAGTGCTTGGATTATCTAATGACAGATTATGGGATATCATATGGAGAGCAGAAAAAGGAAAATGTGCTTGTTCTTTCTTTGTACCTACCTCCATCGCTTCTCTACACAGCAGAATTAGATCATTTTCCTGTTTGTGGAGGGGTTTGTGTTTGAAAAGGCTGCATGCTTCTTTTTTCTAAATATATCTTATTTTGCCCTTTACCTACCCCCGTCCTTCAGTGGGTGAGGGTGCAAAACCAAGGGCAGGAAACCCTGCAGAAGTCACAAGCCAACCCAAGTGCCTGGTTCCAGGGAGGATGTTCCTCCAGGACCAGAGAACGAGCTAACTCTAGGCCCGGCAAACTGCTGCAGTTTCCCCCGAATCACTTGTGTGCCACAGCAGAGCACTCCATCGTTGCTCGGAGGTGAAGCTCTGCTTCCACGCGAGCAGACTCCGCGTGACACGTTACACAACAGCCCGGGCTGGTGCTGGCGGCTGTCGTGTCAGCCGCAGGACAGCTCTGGACATGATGCGCTCCAGGGCTAACATCCCCTCTCCCGTGCCTCGCGCCGTGGGGTTCACCCGTACTGGAGATGAGTTGGGAAAGGGCAATTCCCCTTGCAGCGGGAGCGGGCTGCGGAGGAGAGGGCATGCCCCTCCTCTGTGGGAGGGATGCTGGTCTCAGGGTATCGAGACCCACCAGCGTCTACCCTGTAGCCAAAATGCCTCTCCTCACCTGCAGCACTTTTGTGCTGGTGCATTTGACGTGCCCATTCCCCTTCTCATCTCCCCTCATAGAAACGACAGAGGACAGAGGCTGTCCACACTAGGCATGTCTGTCCTCACAGAAGTTCATTTGTAAATTCATATCGACCAAGGCAGCACAGCATTGATCTGTCTGCTTTACGTCCCAGCCAGCAGTGACATTGCTGGCGCTGAGAGGTTGCACTCACACTCCGAGAGGGCGGGCGTGAGGCTCCCCGCAGCTGGCCGGGGTGCGTGGGAGTCCCTGCCTCCCGCCTGCTCTGCTCCCCGCAGGGCAGCCGCAGGCCCCCAGCCCCGCAGGGCAGCGGCCCCTGCTCGGCAGCCTCATGCGAAGCCCTTGGTGTCTGCTGACACGCAGCTCATCAGAGAGCACCAGCCTGTTCTGTGAGCCTCTTTGGTAAGTTGTTAAAATAACAGCCTTGCAACGTCCCTGATCAGCTCAAAAATGCATTGATACCAGAAATATGCCCAGGAGTGAAACGTTTCTTCCTTTAACAGGGAGAGAACATGGCCCCACACAGAGGAGAACTCGATAACCACTTGGTACAGGATTAGTTTTCCCACCTGTCTTTTTAAACCAGCTAACTACTTTCACTCAGTCAGAAAATATCTGTTAAAACTGTTTTCCAGGTAAAACCATCCCTACTGGCGAGGAACGTCCCCGGCTCTGCTCACTTGTTGCAAGTCTGACCCTTCTAAGCTATGTGAGCGTGAGCTGCGGCTGTACAGTTCTCCAGCACAGTGAGGCCTTGGCGACACACATTGCAAGCTGGCTCGAGTCCATCCTTAATCTTTGGGCCCTGCTTCTACTTTCATGTGAGTGTCTGGCTGCAGATCTGTGCTTTCTGCACAGTGGGGACTCCTGCTTTCAGCGCTGAGGATATTCGGTTTCAGCCCTGCGAGGACGCGTACTCTCTCGCATGCAGCAGCAGAATTGTTAGAAGTCTTTAATTAAGTCCGTGAACTCTGCCAGTGCAGCAGATGCCTCCATTAACTGCTCAGCCACAGGCATTTTGCAAAACAGTAAAGAATGGGAGTGCACCAAAGGAGAGAATTGCTTTAGCTTTGATCAGCATCCCCGGCAGCACTGGGCCTTCAAAGGGAGGCAAAAAGCTCCCTGCCTTATGGCGTGCTGAGAAGCGCTGTCCTGCAGCGCGTGTCCGAATTGCACGGGGCACTGGAGTCTTGTCAGAAGCACCTACACCCCTTTCTGTAACCCATAGTTCACCTCCCTTCCCTTTCCTTCTTTTTAACAGAAAGTTACAGCCCAGGCTGGGGCTGAGAGCAGCTCTGGAGGTGAAACAGCAGTGGAGAGGGCGGGCTTCGTGCCAGCAGGTAGAAGCAGCAGTTCTCCTTGGGCCAGGGGTCTCGTGGGAGCTGAGCTGCATGTCCTGTTTGCTGCTGGTGGGCTCCAGGGAACAGGAGGACACCAGGACAGTGTCAAAGAAACACCTGATTTTGCAGTCAGTTTCTCCTCTGCTTGCAAACAACTGACCAAGGTCCTGAATGTCTGCAGAATTCAGTGGGATTTCGGCAAACCACAGGCAGGTAAGCCTTGAGCAGGGGCTCAGAAAGCTCACTTCCCAGTGCAGTTAACCCTGGAGGCAGTTAAAATCTCCAGGCCTGTGAAGCTCCCTCAGTCCTGATGACCAGTGCCCAGGAAGGCTCAAAGCCACCTGCTTGACGCAGCCGGGCACCCACCTCCTGCCCAGTTAGGCTGAGTTTGAAGGGCCCTGTCCTTGAGACATGGTGTAAACCTCCCTGCCACCCTCAGCCAGCTCTGCTAGCTTTTGTCCCAGCGATCAAAACCAGCCCCAGAAACATCCCTTCAGCCTGGTGAAAAGCTCTTCCTCAAGCCGTGGGCAACCCACCTGCTGAGGGGGAGAACTTGTAGCCCCTGCTTGCACATCCCAGGAGGCAAGGGCATAAGCTGGCACGCAGCCGTGTGTGCCCGGGGCTCACCTGGCACTGGGATGCTGCAAGAGGGAGTGAAAGACTGCCCGGGCCCACGTAAGGACAGGAAGGGCAGCAGCAGCGCAGGCATGTGCGTTGCATTGAAAGGAGCCGGGTGTCCCGCGGGTGAGCATCCAGCCCTCCCCATCCGCCAGGCAAAGCGCTCATCCCTGCTCCGAGCAACAGGGGAGGGTGCAGTTCAGAAGGGACCAGCAGGACCATTTTATTCAGCCTCCATCATAACACAGGCCAGAGGTTTCCCCAACGAGCCCTGCACCATCCTGCCGGTTAAACTCCATCCTCCAGCGCCTTTGCGGGGCAGGGGGCTGTGGGTGTGCAGGTGGGGAGTGTTGTGTAAATGCATATGGCAAATGGGTTTGGCTGCCTGACCAGGGGACAGGGCAGTGCACGGGGTGGGAGCTGCTCACCTGTACGGGTGTTTTGGTGGGTCTCAGCCTTGTGCCTGGCTCAGTGTGAGCAGTGAAGCGTCCTGGGGCCAGCAGCGCTGCAGGGAGCTGGTCTGTGCTGCAAGCCAGGGATGATGGTCAGAGGTGGTTCAGAGTCTCAGTGCAACTCTCTGCTCTGCAGTTATGCCCCACAACCCTTGTTTTGACCCACAAAGCACATAGCTGATCACAGCCATACACCTGCATCTGGCTTGGTCTGAAGCTCTTTTTGTTGGCAAGAAGCAAATGAGGGTGTACAGCATGGGGACCCCTCTGGGATCTCTCCCAAGGACAGACCCCAAAGGAACTGTCTGGGAATATTCTGGAGAACACAGAAAAACGAGGAGTATTTGATGACTTCTGACAAAGAGCTATTGAATATTGTACAGAGATAAGTGACTATGAAAACAACCAGTTTGATTTCTGTTCTAACAGAAAGCTGACTTCAGCTCTCTTAGGACTGAGCAGAGGGGCAATAAAAACACAATTTACTTCCAAACAGGGAAACAAGCCCACCACTACACTTACAAAACCAAATAATGTAGCCAGAGCTCAAGATAAATCCAAACTTTAACTTTGGCCTAAAGATACAATTGTTGGAAAATAACACCACGCTTTCATATAATTATTAACCAAAATTATATCTACTGATTGTTTTACAGATTGGAAGACAAAGTTTATTGGTGTTTTTAAAATCGCTGCATACTCAGAAGTGTTTTTAGCTGATGAGACAACTAAGAATAAGTAGCATGAAGAAATGAGCACTAAACAAGAACTGCCTGTGCCACGGGCCACCACACTGCAAGCAGCTCAGTCTCCTGCTCCATCGACTTTGGTGCTGCAGGGACAATCTGTGTCCACCTGTCTCATAAAACAGCCAAGAGCCACAGACGTGGCGTGCTCCAGAGCACTGGCACCTGATCACGTAATCGAGCCTGCGTGTCTCCAGCTTGCACACCTTGAAGGCTGCCGTCCAGATGCGAGGGTGCCTGGATCCCACTTAACAAGCCTGGTGGGGTCCACGGAGGAGGCAGAGGCATGAGGGGGATGCTCCGGGGAGCTGGCTGGCCCAGGAGCGCCTGGCACCGTGGCCCGCTGGCATCGCTCATCACTGCTGGGAGCCAGGACCGGTGACTGGTCACGCACGTGAGCTCCTGCCGCTGCGAGATGCCTTTGAAAATGAGTTAAATCTCATAACGGGTCACTTAGGGCAGGCGCCCCGCGGCAGAGCGGCTGTGCCCAGCGCAGCACCGCCGCGCAGGGGGTCCCCGGAGGGGACCCGACCCCGGCCACCCGCCCTCGGCACGCCGCCTCCGCCACCGAAGCGGCTCTGCCCCCGGCTCCCCCCGCACCCCCGGCTCCGGGCGGCGGGCGGTGCTAGGGCCGGGCGGCAGCGGGGAGGAGCCGGCGGGGCGGGCGGCCGGGCCCTGCCCGCGGCGCTGCCCCCCGCGGCGCTGGGCGGGCGGGCGCTCCCCGCTGCGGCTGGGCGCCTTCTCCTCCTCCTCCTCCATCTCCTCCTCCTCCATCACCTCCTCCTCCTGGCCGCTGCGGCGCGGGGGCTGCGGGCGGAGCGGCGGCGCCATGAGCGGGGCGGCGGCGGCGGCGAAGAGCGAGAAGCTGGACGAGGCTCAGGCGCTGGCCCGCAGCTGCGCGGGCAGACCCGACTTCCAGCCCTGCGACGGGCTCTCCCTCTGTGCCACCCACAGCCACGGCCGCTGCTTCCGCCTCCACTGGTGCTGCCACCTGGGATGGTGCCACTGTGAGTGAGCGAGCCGCTCCGGACGAGCCCCGGGGCCGAGGTGCCGCGGTGGGACCCCGCACCTGAGGGCTGCTCCCGGAGGGGCGGGCGGTGCTGGGGAGGGGGGGGGGGGCGGGCTGGGGGCCACGCACCCCTCGGAGCCGGGGGACAGGCGAAGGGTGGGTGGGCTGCTCGGGGCGCTGGCTGCTGCCTTCGCACCCCGCTGCCGCTGGTCCTTTTCCCCGGAGGAAGCGTTCCCCGGCTACTTCATTCTCAGTTCTAATGATTTTCTTCTTGCAGGCATCCATTCCGTCTTAAAATCTTCTGAGTAGAGAAGTAACCGCTTTAGGATATCCCTAGCAGATATTACTGTGCCAAAATCCAGTGTTGATCCAACTCTGTTGCAGAGGTGCCCGACGACTTTAATATCTGTGTTCAAGATACTGATGTGTATAATCATGGAGGCTGGGATTGAACTGTGGTTGTCCAAACACAGTTTGATGAATAATTAATCACGTAGAGCCTTGAAGAGCAGGCGTTTCAAACAGCGTGTCAGCAGGAGGTCAGGAAATGGGGATGGAGATGGGTACTTAGGTCGTGTTGCGTTTTGGAGATCTTAAAGCCTGGATGGTCGGGGTTAAAGCTGGACACTTGTGTGAGGGTTGCTTGGTGCTGCTGCTGATGTCCCTCGACTCCTGACCTCCCATTCTCCTTTTCAGTCTGTCGCCGTCTCCCCTTGTAATTTAAACTCCTGTGTGGATTCCCCCACGCACACACTTTTTGCACATTTTGCTTAATGGGAGAAAGGCTGTGCCTAGAAAGCCACCTTTTATTTGGGTGAGAGCTTCTATGTGAATTAAACACTCATTTTAGGAGTTTCGCTTTGATTTGGGGTTTGTTTGAAATCAGTTCAGAACAATGTTGTTTTCCTGCCTGTGCCCTGACACGAGTACTGTGTGGTGGCACAACAGGCTACAGGAGAAGGTGCCACGGTCACCTGCTGCACAGCGACAGGGATGTCCCATTGGCTTTTCATCAATGACACAAAGGCCCTCAAGTTATGACCTACATATATGCTGCTTTTCCAAAATTTCTGTGGCCTCAGTTATTTGTGGCTGGCATCAAGATACATGAGCTTATAAACATTCTGGAGGAGAGGGTCAGAGCTCAAAATGGTGTCTATAAACTGGGGACGTCACCTGAAATCAGCTGGGGCTGGTCCCGGGAAGGGGGAGTCGAATGCAGGGCAGGGAACACCTGGAGAAGTGACATTGTGGAGAAGGATCGGGGGATGCGGACGGATGGCAAACCGAGCGTGCGTCAGCGGCGGGAGGCCTTTGCGGCAGAAAATCCAAACCCAGAACCCGCGCCTTCACTTGGGGATGCATTAACAGGAGCTTTGCAAGCGTGCAATTTAATTAGTCCCTTCAGCTCAGTAACGATGCAACCAGACTGAGGGGCTTAGTTTTGAGCGTTGCGCTTTAAAAAGCCGGAGGAGAATCGGGGAGGTTCTGCAGGAGGTCACAGTGGTTGGCTTAGGAAATATGATGTACAGGGGGTGCAAAAGCAAAGGGGTTGCTTGGGCTGTAGAAGATCGATGGAGGGAGGGGAGAGGAGCTTTGCAAAGTGCCTTGCACAGAAAGCTGTGTTCTACTCCTCCACACAGACTTGGAGGATAACCAGTTACCACTGACCTGGAGCAAGGGAAGTTGAGGTTTGGATGTTAGAAAACATTTTAACTAGGAAGAGAAATGAAGTGAGGGAGCAGGTACTTGAGAAGGTGAGGGATCACGTTCCCTGAAGGCCTTTAGGGAAGGCTTAGGCTGGTGTCTCTTAGGAGTGACACAGAGCTGATTCCCTCTTGGAAGGACCACTTGAGATCTCATCCTTAGCTTCCCTGTAGCAATCATAGGATTTAAAAATAATTATAGCTTTTGTAAGAAGCACAAATTTTCTTCTTAATTCCCCCTTAACAGCCAAGGAAACTTTGAGATATATTTGCCCCATGCAACTATGATTTTAAATGCAGGAAGTCACGTACCTCATTTTCTTGTTTAATCTTCTGGAAGCCGTGAAGAAGCGCGCTCCCTTCTTGCTCCCTTATTTCCTAATGCAAATTGCAGCGCTAACGATCTCTTTGTATCCTGCTCCTGCAGAATGAGTTGAGTTGGACTTAAAAGGGGTAAGAATGAGGCCTATAATGGAAAATTGTGCAGAGGTCAGAGATGTAATTAAACAGTGTTGGAATTATCTTCCGTAAACGCAGTGCTGCAAAATACTGAGTTGGGAATCCTCAGAGGGTTCTTGAAAGTGTTTTTCTGTGACTGTTAAGAGCTGTAGGGGGGTACAGGAAGCTCTCCGTCAATTAAAATGGCCTTTGAAGTGTTATTTTCCATCAGTCCAAGGTCCTGGAGAATGTCAACTCGGTTAAAGTGCACTTACACTGAAAAATGACAAAAACCTCCCCACCGCTACAATGAGTAGATTGTCTCCTCATGTGTATTCAGGATCACATCTGCTTACTTCGGTGACAGAAGCAATTTAGCGTTGCAGAGCCACTTGGCTATAGAAGTAATAATTGAGCAAGAACCTAGTCTGAATTCCCCAAAGCCATTTCTGTTGGCACGCTCTGAAGTGAGTAGTATTTAAGCGCTCTCTTTACCTCCGATGTTTCTCTGTCCGTAAAATGGCAATAATAGCTGGCAGGCGCGATCACAGAGACTGTTTAGCGTACCCAGACAGCTCTGAGAACCTCTGTACGACTTCTGTGTCTAAGCCTGAGAGTTTATTTCGGGTCATTTTCAGTCTGCTTTGGGTTTGGTGGGGAGCAGATTTCCCTGTGAGATGGGAGGTGGTTCTCTAACGTGCCCCTGTGCCTGGGGAGCTCTGAACCCAAATCAAACCTCCGTAAGCAGGCGCATGCAAAACGTGCAGCACCAATGGGCTTGGGGAGGGTGCAGATGGGAGGGCTGGTGGGGTGCCTTGGGTGCCACTGGAGACGCCTGGCTCTGTGGGCATCGGGGGTCCGGGGGAGCAGGCAGCACCTCGTAGCCTGCAGCCGTAGATGCCCACAACACCCTTCCCCTGCATGCTGCCACACATCTGTGCGCCTGCACGTGGGAGCGGGATGAGGGCTCAAGCCTTTGGAGTCCTCTTCCCTGCAGGGAAGAAGGTGTTGGCCCAAGAGGTGTTGTGACCTCAGCCCCTATGTTTGTCCCGTAACCCATTTCTCTCGCTTGTGTTGCACCCTTTCAGTCTACCCCTGCGGGCATTCCCCTTGCCAGGGTGACAGCCCCCTGTTCACTATCCTCCCCTCCAACAGCCTTGTGGGATTCTGTTATTAGATGCAGGTCAAGAGCCTTAAATTGCTCAGATCAGCTTTTTCCAGAGTCAGAGAAAACACGTACCAGAGGCAGGTCTGCAGCACGGTGCCCGCCTTCCTTTCCTCACCTCGGGATTTCCGCCGCCGCTCTGATTTGCGCTGACGCTGTCTGTGAGGCTGCGGGGTGGTACCTGCCTCTGTCAGAAGGGATCAGATCCTGGGGGTTACGTCTGGCCAGGCAGCAGCACTTCAACTGTGGTTTACTAATTTTACTTCCTAAGAATTAACTCACTGGGGAAAGCACCACACTTGATACAAGACTGGCTTCATCCCTGGACAGTGCAAAAATAGGGTATTCTGTTGCAACTCTGTTCATTTTTTAATCTGAATATCTTGCGTTATGTTAAACACCTTGCAAAGTTCTCAGTACATTATGTTGCAGTTATCAAAAATACCTTATAACAGTTTCACAGCGGTTGTATCAATGCAGAGTAACTGTGCCACCTTGTACCAGCCTTTCTAGGATTTATTTTTTTGCCCCAGTGCAGCATCAAAAAAGCAAGCTTTTAGTTACTTAAAGCCTCTTGCCTACCTTACATTGAAGAACTGATGCGGCAAATAAATTTCAGTTCTCCCACTTTGGCGAGATGCAGCTGTTTGGACCGTTTGCAAGGAAACAAACCGAGCATGGTGGAAGCTGTGAGGCCTCCTTTGGTGGTCAGAAAGGGAAACCAGTTGCCAGGCTCACATAAGTAAAAAGATTGTGGGGGCAGGATTGGCTTTAAAAACACAAATGCTCCACCGCCCTTGCGTGTTGGTGAGTGGTGTGGAACCCTTGCAGGTGTGCCTTGAAATAGCTTCCTGCTCCCCGGTGTGCATCACGTAGTCGTGGGACTGGTACCTGAGTTTGGATCCAGACCTGGCAGTTTCTGCACGAGCTCGGGCAAGCTTGGCAGGAAACCCAAGAAACTCTCGTTCCTCGGCCAAGAGGAGAAAATGGGTTGATATGGTGGGTGGCACGCCAGGAAGGGCACGTGTTTTCTGGGTCGTTTTGGGGAGAAGGACTTCTCTGATTTTGGCCGTGCCAGCACATGTTCTGGGGACGCGGAGTCAGAGTATATTTACACTTCTTGTTCGTCTGCCTGCTGAGCAGAGACCAGGGTTTCTCTCCGCTCCGTCGCCTCGTCGCTGTATCTGTCCTGCGGGTGTCTGGTCCCCGGCGGTGGGCCAGCCGGTCGCAGCTCTGGCTCTGCGGTCGGTCTCTGCTGGGTGCTTGGGCGGGGAGGGGCGATCATCCATCTCCCACAGCTGCTGCCAGGGAATGGAGCAGATCAGTACATCACTTGCACCTGTGTGTACTCTGAGCAGATACTTGCTTCTTACATTTTTCTCTAGGTGAAATGCCAGTGTTCTATATCATTTTTAAATAAAAACATTTGCTTTCTGTCCCACAAAAGTGGTGAAAGCTCTCTGTCAAGGCCACCCTTGATTATACCTCTTCCAGAGTGAAAGATGTGGTGGCGTGTGTCGTGTGGCATCTCCTGCCTGGCCCCCGGCAGCGTACCCACCCCGGCCCCGCGCCCCAGGTGCTGGTATCTTCCCTGGCTGCGCAGTGATGTGTGCAGCATATAAGTAGCTCCGTGCACACGAGTAGCATTTCCGTGGTGTCTCCTCTCGAGCGACAGAAGCTATCAGCAGGGGCTCTGACAATCTTTGGAGCCCGGGTAATTATGCACACTCCAGTCTGCCTGTGAGCGCCGTCAGCAGGGAATCAGCAGCCTTCCTTTCCTGTACCAGACCCCTGGTAAGGGAGCTCGATGGCCACTGAAGGTATTCAAGGGCGCTGTGACAGAGCTTAGGGGTCTAAAGAGGAGCTGTGTCCCCCTGCCCACCTGCTTCCTTTGGTCCCTCCATGTTAGGGAAGCGGCTGCAGCCCTGGAGGGGATCCCAAAATAAGCCCCGGGGTGCTCTGCAGCGTTGCGTACATCGTAGATCTCCAAAAGCCTCGCTTTCCTTCTGCTGGGCTTTCTTTGCGCTGGTTTTAGTGGCCAGGAAACTGCCGCATCCAGGAGAGAGCACAAGGGCAGCAGTGTGCCAGCGCTTTATGTGTTATCTTGAGTTACCCTGTGCCTGCGAAAGGTGTGGCAGACCAGAGCTTACTGGAAGGACCCAGCCAGGCACCAGTGATGGCAACTTGAATTTCCAGCAGTGCTGCTCCACAGGGCAAAACTGCATCGTGAGGGCTGATTTCTTGGATAAACGTGAAAAGGGAGCTGTGACATGCTTATGTTTTACATTCTGACACTCAATATTTGGAGTAGCTCGCCCATTTTTCTTTGTGGAAAACTCTGAAGAGGAGTGGAGCAGTGGGCTAGGAGCTCTGGGGCTGGGTGTTCTCTGAAAACACGGCTTGTCTTGGTGGGAGGATGATTAAAATCCTAGGAGAAATAGGCATTTTTTTGTTTGCTTTTGCTGTGAAAAGGATTTGAACATCCATCCAGTTTAAGGCCACGTATGTGGACAAAAATGTTTGCGCAGAAGCAAGGCATTATGCTGAGCACCAGGCAAGAGCCACAGAAAGGTGCATTTTTCAGCTTGGAAAACACTTTTAATGAGGATTTGCTGCCTGTGGCTGTGCAAGATCTCCTCTTCACCTGTGTTTTGAAGAGCTGTGATGTTCGAGCTTCATTTCACTAAGCTGTACACAATGAAAGGAAGAATGTCAGCATAATATATTCTGAAGTGTAACTCCAAGGGAAAACCAGTTTTTATGAGTGCACCCTTCTGGACCTGGATTGCAGTTTTTTGCTCTGGTTTTAGTTCTAATCTGTAAATCACAGTATGAATGTACTATTGCTGCTGCGTTTCAGAAAGAGAACCCACCTGGGTAGATTCCCCAAACCCCGTGGGAACATCAGCGCCTTTGAAAGACCCTGCTAGCATTCATTTTCAAATCCTTACTGCAACACAGACTTATGTTTAGAGACATGCATGTTCTGTTATTATTATTATGCACAAACCCCTGATACCACTTCACAGGATCAGACCATGGGAAAAGCTTTGAATTCAAGTTACTCACTGTAAGTACATCTTGTAGGACTAACTCTTCTATACCTCGTACAGGATTGAATAGAAACCACTGCACTTCTTTCTCCCAAAGTCCTGAGAAAAAGAGGCCTTGTGCACCAAAACGTTTTCTGCCAGCCAAAAACTCATTCTTTGTCATGCATGACAGTGAGCCTGTGTTTTGTAATCTGTCCGTCCGTCTGAGGAGCGTGATTCACAAAGGATTACATCTGCTTGCCCAGAACCCAGTGATCTGCTGGAAGGAGCCTCTGAGAGCCACAGATAAACAACACCTCACCTCTGTAGCTGCTGGAAGGGTTAACGTGCTGTTTCCATGAAGCCTGCTCGGGACCAGCCTGAAATGAGAGGCTGTGGATGTTTCCTACCGGAAGCGAGGACTTCCGAAGGGTCCCGTCAGCTTTTGGCGCAGATGTCTGTGAGTTCAGGACATTCTGAATGGCTTCGTGGTGAAGGCTGAGCTTCTGCCCCTGCTCAGAGGTCCCCCTCCTGGTAAAAGGCTTCAGGCACTTATCTCACTGCAGAGTAACAGCTCGAAGATAAAATCTTCACTGGAGCTACAGTGGCTGTGGCTTCCTTCCTGGACTCTGCAAGTCAGGAAACCTGTTTGATTCTCCAAACGTGCTTACTCCGAGTGCCTAAATGCAGAAGTGTATGACTGCACTGCCCTCTAATACATTATCCTTACTCTGGGGGGGGCTGATGGATGTTTCATGTGTCTTAAACCTCAGCCCATGGTCACATCCATGCATTTCCCTATGACAAACCGAGTCACGAGATTGTCACCTTCATGGTTTCCATCCTGCAGGTCCGCAGAGCTGCGTGCTCAGGTTTGCTGGGAGCACTGAAGAGGGCTTTCAGGTGGTTGGCACAGGACCTCACAGTTCTGTGCTCATCAAGCGTAGGGTTTGTCACTGCTCATGTTGATGCAACAAGCAGAGCTGGGCTTGCAGAGAAGGGACATGTCGGGGGGGTTTATGTAATGGCTCTCAATTTAGCCAACGCTGCTTTACACTTCATGACTCACTCCAAGCCTTGGTAACTTAGTTCTGCACATTGATAAGGCTAGACCAGAAATTTTTGTTTCTGTAAAGGACAAAAAGCAAAATGCTTTACTCACAAACCCTGTAAGATGTTCCCAAGTGATAGCTGTGACAGTGTGGGCTTAGCTGTTGATGCATTGCACGAGCTTATACTAATGTGAAAAGCTGGCTGACAGGAGACTGGATTCCAGGTAGTGTGTATATATATGTATATCTCTCTCTCTCTCTCTCTGCAGATAAAGTGACCCTGGTTTAGTGCGTTGTGGTTTTTATTCCAGCACTTTCATGAATTTATCTGTCCACAAGATACAGAGAATGTTTTCATAATGGCTTTGATTCTTCCACTAATCAATTTTTATGTAGTGCCGGATCACAGAATTCAAGAAGCGCAGTTGGTGCAATTTAGAGAGGTTTTTGCCAATAGTTGAGTATCTTCACATAGATGAAAGTCAAAAACCTACTGGGAAAGTAAAATCTGATTGCTTGGCAACTGGGCCTTGTTTTTAATCTACCCATACTTTAATTTAGGCAACGTAACAGTTGGAATTTATATATAACCTATGTTGTAAAACAGTTTCAACGAGAGGCATACATTTGTATTCTTGTTCTCACGGGTGGCTGCGGAGCTTGAGAGCCCACACGTGTGCTCTCAACACTGCTTGTTTTGCTGGTGTGCTCGCACCCAGCCCTGAAGGTTCTCCCTGCTGTGCCCAGCTCTGCTGTCGTCCGTCTCGCTGCTGGACACGTGATGCCGGGGCTGGAGGACACCTGCGGCCGTTTCAGGGAGGGTGCTTGGCTGCTTCACGCTTCCTCCTGTGGTGGTTGGTTTTCAGTGCCTTGCTGATCCTGAGCCACATTCCAGGTGTTTGTACTCACTCACAAGTGCCACTTGTCCCTGGGGAAAGGCTTGGATACCTTCAGGTGTCCCAGGGTGGCCTGAGCAGCTCTCGCAGTCTTTGGCAGCCCACCAGCATGACCCCAGCTGTAGGCAGGGCAGGCAAAAGGGGACACTCACCTTTTCCTTTGTTTTTCCTACCCTGTGCCACTAGACCTCAGCGATCCCCAGCTGCTGCTGTGGGATCTCGGCTCTCTTGGTGTGAAACCCAGGGCGATGCTTTTACCTCTCTGCCAGCATTCGCTTACCGTGCCCCAGCAGCAAGCGCTGAGTTTGCTCCCACCTGCCTTGTCCAGCTGCTCTGAGCTGTTTGTCCGCCGTGGCACTGTGTGACGTGGTGGCCCACGTCCTCCGCCTCTGATGTGGTGTTTGGTCTTTTATTCTTTCATGCAGAGCATTACTGATCCCCCAGCCCTCCAAGTGAAGGGGTGGTACCCACACCTGCGCACATCAGCTCCGCACGGTGACATATTTTGGGTGTAAGCAGGGAGAGCTGTCCTTTAAGTTCTCCAGAAATGGGCTCTGTAGAGGCTTGTCATAGAAATACGAAGATGGGTTGGTATGAAGCATGAATGGAAATGTGTGTAGATAGGCACACGAGCTGTTCTGCTTATTTGAGAATTCACAGGAGAACATTCCCATTGCATAGAGGGGCTGATGGGTGCTGCCCTGCAGCATGTACCACGCACCTGGAAGGCGACTGTACCCTGCCTCTCTAGTGCCTCTGGTTTCTCCATACCAGGAAAGTCCTTCGTTTTCTAGGTTTTCTGACACTGCTCTGTGCTTATCCTTCTGTGTTACCGTATCAGCACGCTGACGGGCTGCATGAAGACGATGGGATGCTGAAGCTTGAGCAGATGGTGCACAGGGATGAGTTTATAGAATAAATATTTAGCACTAAGCCATTTTTTGCTATTTTTCTGTACTGAATTTAAAAAACATCTAGTGGAAGTCAGGGATAGAGTTTTTCAGGGTAATGTGCAAAGAGTGGCTGTTCCGCCCCTTTGGGGGTAGCTTTGTCAAGGGATGTTGGAAGGCAAATACCCTTGGGTTCAGAGCTCGGGTCATGATGCCAGCGCTTAGCTGCTGTGCTCGTGCTAAGCCGGGCTGGTGGAGGAACCCGAGACCATCACACTTTTCATGCCTGCACTGTGATGGGTTCTCTTGTAACCCCGCGTGGGGCTGTGCCAGGGCTGGGGTTAGTAGTACTGTGATACGAGTGGCATTTCTCACAGGTAAGGAGCTCCTTTCAGAGATGTTCATTGCTTTTTTGGGTGTCGATGTTCTGTTCCCTTACCACGGTCAGTAAGCAAATTTGGCCCTTTTAAGAGGTTTTATGGCTGCATGAAACATTTCTCAAGCCTCCAGGGTTGCTTTTTCTTTAAGGCTGGTAAATCCATGTAAGAAATGAGAGGAAAGAGCAGCGATGACAGGAGGAAGCTCCAGGGTCTGTTTGCATTTGAGAGTTACCTGCTCTTCAGTGGACATGCCCTGAAAGGCTTAGACAGCTCACAGCTTGTGCAATCGCGATCCTTTTTGTATTTAAAAAAAATCAAGACAAATGGGCATTAAAATACAAATCTGATGAAGAAAAACTTTCTGATTTTTTTTTCCCCTCTCTTGGTTTCCTGGGAAAAGCTTATGGCTCATCGTCAGGGCTGTCACGGCTGTCTGTCCCTATACAGCGATGCGAGGGACCACCTCTCCTTCACGTGAGAAGAGAATCGGCAGCTGTACGAAATCCCTGCTGGGGGAGCCACTGTAGAAACCTTGCTAGAGCAGGTCTGTCCTGTGCTCGGATGAGGTCGGGAATGGGACGGCTTTGTTAGTGCTGTGGTGTGGGTGCTTCTGTGAGAAGGTGCTGTCTGTGATGACACCCTTCAGTTAGGTCGGAGCCTGCACACAGTTCCTGGTTCACGTCCAGACTGCCAAGGGCCTGTTGCATGACTTCTTTTTCTTTCCTGGTGGTGTTGGGGTAACTGGTGTTCCTTTGCACAGTTGCCCTGTTCACTTTAGAGTCTCTTTTTCCACCCCTTAGTGTGCTTTCTATCTATGCCGAGAGGTGTGCTGGATGCTCTGTTTGCATTTCTAGCACTAGAAATTTGTTTGAACAATCTCAGGGCTTTTCATAGTTCTTTGGAAGAAGCACAGGGCGAAAACATCACTTGCATTAAGGTGTTGCATATCTTCATGAGGCTTCTTCAACGATGACAAGCATTTTGGCTATGCTTCGTTATAGCCACCAATGTCACAGTCCAGCTCTACTCGAGCTTGTACTGTAAAGCTGATGGTGCCTCAGTGTCCTGAAATGATTTTCTTTTCCTCTAGTGGATTTTTCCGTGTCTCACGTTCCCGGCACAGCCCAGGGTGTTTTGCTACGACACGATGACTGTTCCGTCCGATACAAAGAAATGGGAACTGGGTCAGCAGTGGTTTCTTTACATGTGCCATCTGCAAATATACTCAGTGTTTCTCCTTCCATTTGTTCTCGCCCCTCTGCAAAAGCTATTACTGTGCTCTGAGCAAAGTGTAATTTGAGGCTATTATAGTCCTTAGTGAATATTTATGGTTAGGCCAGGCTTTGTTTGCAAGGGTTTGTCGTCGCAAGCTGTGCATGGAACCGGAGCGAGGAAGGAGGAGGAAGGCCAGAGGCAATCACTTTGCCTGCTGTTGCAGCTTGTGGGGTTGGAAGGCAGTGTCCCCGTGTAGGGGCTCAGACCAGCATCACGCTTTCAGGTGACCCTTCTACTCTGCTGAATGCTTCTCAAAAAAAGTGTGGTGAGTACCTCAAGCAGGCTTAGGGTGCTGAGGGCCCTTCAATATACACCTCCAGACTGTGCGCAGCGAGCTTTGCTTTAGTCTGTAAAGGAGGAAAACCCTCTGTCTGCCCCAGCGTTCTGCTTTGGCCGTGGTGAAACGACACACGGTTCCTTCCCGTGCACGGGCTGGGACCGAGCACGGGCCAGGCTGGTACGGCAGAGGTGTCTGCTGCCTGTGGCACCCACCGCCCGGGGGTCTTGGAAACGAGCTGGGTGTTCGACAGTTAATACATGGTCCTTGGCTACTGTGACAGTCCAGGCAGCAACACGCTACTCCAAGTTGTAGCTGCCATCACCTGTGCGACAGCTTCATCTAGACGTCAGAGGGGTGTGCATCCAGTCGGCTCTCCCTAAAGAGACAGGCCTGGCTCTCCGGCCACGCTGGTGAGATACGAAACAAGTCCTGCTAGAAGAACGCTTAGTAGTTCTCCATCTTTTGCTACGGAGAAAGGCAGTGCTTGAGAAGCTGATCTCCAAGGTTTCCCGACACAGAGAGATATGGAAGAGCCCCCGTGTTGTTGTGAACTCTCCCTGGACTAATGCCGAATCCCTCCAAGATAATGCTGTCTCCTGTTACACACGCATTGTGAATACTTGCTTTGCCTTCAACTCTTCAAAGCTGTGCAGTATTTAATTAGAATTTTTTTGTAAATGTTCTTCATAGTGGGACCGATTTCCCTCCCATGTAAGCTGATTATTTTTGGCAGGGTTGTGTGTGGCAATAAGAGAGTCTTGCATGGCTGGAGCGAGAATCCCGGCTGACTTTGCCACCAAAGATCACTGGTGCCGTTACAAAGGTGTAGGTTCAAGCAGAAACAAGTCACCAGCCCTTAACAAGCAGCTCTGTGCTGTTAAACCACGGACACCGACTGCACACACCCTCTGCATCCCCCTGTTCCCAGGGAACACCCAGCTGCCTCCACGGCAGCTCCCGTGCTTTGCCTTACCACTGCGGTCACTGCTTCAGCCTCTCTGAACCGTACGGCACAGCCAAAGGCTCTGATGTCTCCGGTGAGATCGGAGCCGGTTCCCCTCCGGCACACCTCGGCTCGGTGCTCCCACCGCAGGCGTTCAGCCAGCTCGGGGGCGTGGGAGCAGCTCCTGGGCTGTACCGGTTCAGCTGGGCCAGGTTATGGTGAAACAGCGTACGGCCGGCAGGGCTGCGTTAACCTTGCTGGTTTTTGGAGAGTAGATGGCAGATTGGAGGGTGTGGAAATCTTTGCCCAAGCAGCTGCAGGGGGAAGAATACATAGGAAAAAAGCTTTTATGTTTCAATTAAAACAAGTCTAGATGCCTTGCATGCAAGCAAATATTACACAGTATTTACCACTGACTTAAGACTCGTAAGAGCCACAACTGAAGAGCCACAGCAATCTCCTATTGTTTTCTGAAGTGCGTTGCAATTCTTGTTGCTGTTTGTTAGAAAAAAACCTTCAAGGTAGCGTTTTGAGACAGTAAAACTTGAGAACTTGTTATGAGAAACCTCACTGCTGAAAGATGGATTTATCCTTTTTTTTTTTTAATGTGCCAAGCACGCTAATGAGTGTCAGAGGTAAACTAGAATGCGAGGACAAAGGGAAGTGGAGAATAAAATGTTTAAGCAGCACCTCTGCTTATTTCATGGTTAAGTTATTTTGTGTTAGCCATGGAAATTACTGCTGTGTGTCTCTCTGCTGAGGATGCATGCAGACTGCTCAATTAGCAAAAAATCAAAAAGAAATCACGTCGCAGCTTGCTTCTAAAGGCTTATCTTTGGTTTTTGTAAGCAGGAGACACCATAATACAGCTTCCCATCAATCGAGCACATAGTTCTGGTAATCAATGTCACAAACAGACTTTATATTATATATTATATGGAAGTGTGCATCTACTTTTGCGGATAAAAAATTTTCCAAGTTGCATGAGTTTGCTGGAGATCTGCAGGTCATGATCTAGCTCACTGCTCTGCTGGGTTCTGCCTTCACCTGCCGGGAGGTGGTGTGGAGCCAAGGCATTGTGAACAGCACACATCCGATTTGGCACTAAAAATCACATTTCTGTGAGCAGAGCAGCAGGGAGGTGAGCACTGCCCAGCCCTCACCTCCTTGGACGCGTTTGGAATAGCTGTTTTGCAGATAGATGAGCGTGGGCTTTGCGATGCGCTGATTCTCTGGAGGATTTGTTTTTTAGGCTTTCACAAGTTGGATAATGAAGAAATGGAAAAACAATCGGTCCTTTTAGCTGTGCACAAACTGCTGTCACTGTGTGACTGGATCAAAGAGGCGCAGTGTTCGTGGCGGAGAACACGTAGCAGCAGGCAGGGTGGGTACGGGTGCAGGCTCTCAGCTGTGGCACACAGTGACGTGTGGCCCACGTCCCTACGGCTGAAGTCGCTCGTTGTCTCGCATTTCATCGTATCATCTCTTAGCATATGGCTGTCAGGGGTAATTGGGACTTATCATGAGAATAATTTTGGCAGAGCCCAGTTTCACACATTTCCTGTTCAACACCCAGGAGAGGAGCAGGCTCTTGCTTCCCCCAAGCCCTTTTGCCGCGGCGGTGGAACGGCAGAGCCAGAACTGCGACGCTTCTCCACAGCGGCTATTACAGTGCTCAAGAGCTTCCCAAACTTCTGCTGCAGTTGGGTTTTTTGGACAAAACCCCACGCGTTAGGGCACGTGCAGTATTTTTCCTTCCCTGAATTACTGTCTTCTGCGTAGGCAGCGGTGGCAAGCGACCCAGGAAACAGCTTGCGCTGCAGTGTCTAGTCTGGCATCTGTATTTGTGCAAAACAGGGTAATTTACAGGAGCATCCATCACCGCAGCTCAGTTGCAGAGTTCTTCAGCTGACTTGGTCGACATAAATAGGCAATAAATTACGTGCTAGAGTATTAAAAGGAATGTATCAGAATAGGTGCTCAAAACACTATTTTATCATAGGCTCTTGCCAGCTGTTTAAAGTCAGCAAAAATATTGCTGTTTATTTCAGTGGGAGTTCGATCAGACCGAGATGTAGTGTAAGAGAACTTCAGGACTTGTGCTTTTGGGGTAACTTTCTGTGAAAAAGACATCCCTGCTGATCCTGCAAGCTGCACTGGGGAGGTGCAATCTTATTTTTCAATTCCTGCATTTTGTTTTCATAGGCTGCATCACCTCGGATGCGTTGCCATGCGTTACGTAGGGTAAGGAGCTGTGACTGAGGCTGTAAGCACAGCTTTGTCCAGGAGCCTCTCCGACAGTCCCAGCATCCCTTACAGAGGGACCTGATCATGGCTGTAAAACAGAAGTTTAATCTATCAAAAACAAACAAACCCGGCCCTGAAATTAGCTGAAACTTAACACATTTGTACCAGAAATCTAAAGAGATGTAGAAATGAGTTCATGTAGAAAACTCTCTTTTTTTTTTTTTTTCTGTTGGGCGATTCCTGCTTTGCCCTGGCAGCGCTTGTCCTTGGGACGTGAGGAGATGCTTTCAGCCAATGTAGGGTCACACAAACAGATCTGAAACCCTCTGTTAATAGAACAGCCGCTGTTTCCTCCTACCCTGAAATTAGTGCCAGCGGGGCAGTTTTGAAACGCGCAGAGAATTACCACGTGCTGCTGCAATGGCAGAACAACCCGCTGAGCTCCCAGGTAACACCTCATCTCCCCGTGCCACCACTTTTGGGAAAAAAAAAAAAGGCAAACTGATGAATCTTTGATTCCTTTCAATGTCCGTGGTATAAGCTACCTTGGCTTAAATGCCCTGCTTTTCCTCTCCCGATGTCCCTCAGCCTTCTGCCAGCACGTGGTGGCTATTAAGTGGAAAAATACAGTCCTGTTGTGCAGATACCCTTTTTTGTTGATCCCATTAAATCTTCACCAGGGCCTTCACTGGACACTTCAAATAGAAGTGGCACAAAATAAGAGTTGAAAAAATTTTTTTCACTAGGATCTGTTTTTTGTCAGTGGTTGTCAATGGTACGGAATAGGACCCCACACAGAAGCATCCCAAATATATGGATAAATACAGCGTTGGGGTTTCAGGCAAGGGTGGGTTGATCCCAAGTAGGCTGCGTTTCAGTTTGTGAGCTGAATTTTAGCAGACACTATCCCCACCAGCAGCATGCTAATTGGTCATCTGCTTGATGAGCGCATCTGCATCACCTTGCAAGGCAGCAGCATGTTTAACGTTCACTAATTTGAAAGAAGGATTTCTGGAGAAGAGCGGATGGCAGGAAGCCACGGGCTGTGAAGGTACGGTCTGCCCACCTGCCCCGGGGAAGTCGTGTCAGCAAGACCTGAAAAATGCCAGAGAAACCCCATCCCTCAGCGACTGCCAGAGCCGAAATATCCGTGCTGCTGCTCAAAGGGCACCGGAGGAGTCAGAGCTCTGCTCTGCCTGCGGTTGAAGTGTTCAGTTGTTTGCTGCTAGTGCTTAATTCCTCTGAGGCACAGCAAGGTTAGAAAGTAGACCACGGTACATTAAAAAGATGGCAAGTGGAGAGGATGTCTTCGCATTTTCTGCCATCCAGCCGTGATCAAACAGGAGGGAAAAGAGCTTGTTTTATTGCCACTGAGCTATTCCAGGGGCTCTGTTAACCCTTCCACAGATCGTAGGAGAAAAGTGCTTGGTGAGGTATTGGAGGGGAGCTGGTCAGGTCTAGGCACAAAACGTTCTTTTCCCTGGCTGCTCTCGCTCTGCCTCGGCTGGCTGTTCTCTCCCATGGCTTTTCTCTTCTGTGTGCCTGGTGCTCGCTCCTCTGAGCCCACTTTCTGCGTCCACTAGCCTCGCGCTGTGCCTCTCCCACGCTCCAGCGCTCCCCTCGGCTCTTCTTTCGGCTCCGTTCTCCCTGTCCTGTGGCGATGGGGCCTCAAAGTCCCGGCAGAGGAGCGTGGCCTCATTCCCCACGAGCCGTTTCCCATCCGACACCCACAGCACGAAGAGCCTTCCCCAGCGCTCGAGAGTTCCCCCGGTGACAGCCCGTGCGTGGGTCTGGGGTTCAGAGCCCCCGAACACCCCAGAGCTGGGATCTCTCAGCCCTTCCCATCGCAGTCAGAGCTCATCCTGCGGCAGGGAGGGATCCCCAGGCTGAGGATGGGCAGCAAAACAGCCCTTCAGCGCCTCGGTACCTTGCCTGCCTTCGCAAAGCAGCACTTGCAACGCACGCGTCGAAACCCTTCAGAGAGCCCCGCTACTCACGACTCTTCTGGCAATTTGTGCTTTCGTAGCGTATGAACCCCTGGGGAGACATGAATCTTTCAGAGGCTTCATGCAGATAAAATGCAGCATTTTACAGGCTTAGGCATAGCCTCAGGTTTCTCAGTTTTCCCTAACAAAGTACTGATTTTCTGCCCTTTTATTTATTTCTTTTAGTCAAGATTTTCAGTTCACACTTGGTTCAGCTCTATATAACCAACATAATCCTATTTTCTTACTACTTAACCAGATAATCAAGATGCCACAAGCATTTTTATGGCTTGGGATTTCCCTTATTTTCTGCCTTAAAATTCTAATTGCAGTCATGTATGAACCTCTGGTTTGTAATAGAGAAAAACACGATTTAGTCCCCAGAAAAAAAAAAGAACGTGGAAACGCATGCAGGGAGACATTGTAATTTGGAATAATAATAATAATTCAATAAAATTTAGATCATTGTAGTGAAGATGTAAGCTAGAACTGCTCTGTTTAGTGGAAAAAAAAGAAGTGTCAGAGCATCTTTTTGGTTTTCTTGCCCCTAGCAAGGGGTGCAGGCAGGCGTGCTGTCTGTCCCCCTTATCAGCTATGGAGTTGTGCCCCTGGAGTTAATTTTCTCGAGTTAGCGACGTCCTACAGCTGCCTTCAAGCAGGGGCAGGGAGAGGAGCAGGACTGGGGAGGGAAGGTGATGCTTACCTACCGTATGGAGCATCAGAGAGTCCGTACCAGGAGGGGACCGAACACCTTGAGGCCACTGCAGACAGAGCGGCTGCTGACCACAGGGAACCGTTGGGTATTGCCAACGGCCAAGGACAAGTGTTGTGTCATCAGCTTGTATCTAACTTAACGATAACCACCTTTAAACGCCGCTTTTGTGTTTGCCCCCCAGGTAAATACGTCTATCAGCCCATGACGCCCGTGGAGCAGCTTCCCAGCACCGAAATACCCGTCCGCCCGCGGGAGGCCCCCAACACCATCCAGATCTCCGTTTCGCTCACCGAACACTTCCTCAAGTTCGCGCCCGTCTTCCAGCCCCCTCTGCCCCCCGACTCCCCGCAGTTCTGCACCATCGCAGACCTCTTCATTGACAACTACCGCGTGAAATGCATCAATGGGAAGATGTGCTACGTGCAGAGGCAGCCTCCCCCCGCGCCCCACAAGGCGAAGCCCGAGGAAGCCCCCGTTCGCAACGCCTTAATCACGAAAGAGAGCAATACACCAAAACCAGAGCACTGCTCGTCCCCTTCCAGCTCCGAGGACTCCGGGATCAATGCGGTGGGGGTTCACTACGTGGAGTCGTGTGACGAGGACACGGAGGGGGTGGCCGAGCTAAGTTCAGAGGAAGATTACAGCCCGGATAGCAGCTGGGAACCAGACGAATGCCCGCTCTTGTCACCCTCGCAGTGCGAAATGGAAGTGATTGAGACTATAGAAACCACTGTGTGATCCGACCAGCTGGTATCAGATCAGTCCAGTAATGTTGCTTTTGTAGTATTTATATTTTCTGTTTTTTTTCTGACAATCCCTTTTTTCCAGTGCACTTGATATTTCAGATTCCTTATGGGAGCACGGTCACAGGACTGGCATACTGGTGAACTAGCAGCAGCCTGAGCAATTTTAACGTGTTCTCAGCCTGATCAGATCTCCCACGTCTGCACGTAAGGTAGTGATAAATCTTAAGACTTTTATAGCTGAAATAGGCCCTTTTCTCGGTCTGGGTTACATCACATACTACTTCTCGTACAAGGATGTGCCACTCGAGATGGTTCCATCTGTCAGGACGACCGCAGCGGGCCTTCAAAGCACAGAGGGTGAGCTGGTGCGGCACCAAAACCGAGTTGCCCTTATTCTTTCTCAAACAGCTACGTGAGGCGCGGCGACAAGAGGCTCTTCCCGTCTCTGTCCTTGCGCGTTGTCCATCCTTTTCTCTAGCGCCGGTGCGACCCTTCTCGAAGGCTCTTGGCACCTCTCTTCCAGCGGGTTGGTAGGGCAGGCTAGAGAATGCACAAAGTGCCTCCAACTTTTCTCCAGGCTATGCACCAAGCGTCTGCTGAGTGAGGTCAGGCTCTGAGATCTCCTGAGAAGGCGACTGCTGCTCCGGAGGGGGATCGGTCACCTGGATCCAGCTGGTCCTTTTTCTTTACGTGGATCTTGGGAAGGGGATCTGGCTTTTGCAGCTCGGCAGGAGGGGGAGCAGGCAGAGATGAAGCACAGCCATCTAACCAATACCACACTAGACTGGGGTGTAAAGCGATAGGTGAAGGAAGCGACTACCTCCAAGCACACGAAATCCACCCTCGGCTTTGCCTGCTGCTTCCTCCCGGGTTGTCTGGTGCCGGACACACGCACTCAGGACCAAACGGCCTCAGGGCCTGCATTTGCCTGAAGAATAACAAAATTAAAAAAAAAAAGTTCATCAGCCACACCACTGTGTCAGCAGAGCTTGGGGATAGCGCGGAGGTACCGGTGGGAGGTGGCCCACGGGCTCGCTAGTGCGTGTGCTTGTTAAAATCCAGCCCGAGGTCATTCTTGGAGAGGGGAAGCTGCGGCTCCTGCTCCTTCGCACCCAGCTGGAGGGCGGGTTCGGACCAGGGGGTTCCTCGAAGAGCTGGGCAGAGCGAGCCGTCTCGCCGGTGGTTTGGTTTCAGCCCTGCTTGACGGAGCACAAGTGTCGTTCTCAGAAGATTTCAGTCGGCTCGAGCCAGTTGGAGTCAGTAATAACTGTGTTTCCAACAGCGTTACTGAATTTCTTTGTGTATTTGCTGTTTACGTTCCACAAGTCGTCGGTGACTCTACGGCGGTATAAACGTGTACAGTTTAGTGGTTGGTACTAGGTTCTAGTCCGTGTTATGGGGTGGCTCATCCCTCTCACTGTACCCTGACAATGTGTTACTGATTTTATACACTTTGTAATCGGTATCTTTAGGAAGCGTTTAGGCAGCAGTGTGTGTGTGTGTGTGCACATGCGCGTGTGCTAGGAGTTTACCCTACGTGGTTATAAAGTAACGCTGTACTTTTTAGACTAACACTTTCAGACACAAATACTAGGTTTTATAGTTTTGATGACTTACATGAAGCGCAATGCTTGTTAAATGAGGAACCTGGGCCATTGCATGAAGAGATACCCTCTCACAAGGCACCTGAAAATACTCTGGGTTTCTGAGGGCATTTAAAAAGGCCGTAGTAAAACTAAATAGGATTTATTTATTTTTTAAGGGTGGGGTTGTCTTTCTTGGTTAACTAAGGTTTCTAACAACGTTTTAGTGTCTCTCAACCATTCAGACACATTCCATAGGTAGAAGGAAGCATTATGTATAAACCTACAAGCATTTATTCATATTTAACCTTTCAATTGTAATCTGCGGGGAGAGCTGAAACAGCTCACGCCGGTGCCTGCCCTGCCTGAGCTCGCTTCCCAGGGGCGGCTTCTCCTTCCCGGGAGGACGGGGTGGGCTGGCAGCCACATCCTCCCCAGGGACACGTGGCACCGGGGCCTTTCCCCCAGCCAGGGAAGGTCATCAGGACCCTCTGACTTGGCACGAGCTCACCTTGTTGGCAAGCAGGCGGGAGGTGCTGCCTCCGGCTGCGTGGGGACGCCAGCCATGAGTGCAGTGAAATTCAGTTGGGTGTTTATGGCCAAGGCTTACCGTGAGGTCCTGTGGTCTTGCAGGTTCATATCACTGTCGTCAGGATACGTTCTTTCTTAACTGTAAGTAATTAGCAATATTCACAAGCTGTGAGTGTCTCCTACCCAGGATTTGTTCAGATGTCTTAAGCACAATAAGGTGCCTCTTCCTTCTGGCGTAGTACCCGTGAAGCGGTGGCGGAGCAGCCTGGCGTGGGACAGGGCTAGCTGGGGAGAGCGTTTTGGCAGCCAGCGCAGCAGCAGGCTCCTCGCTGCGCTCCCATCGCGTGCCCCAGCTCACAAACACGCTCCTCGCAGAAACGCGGTTCCTTTCCTTTGCACAAACGCCGGTGCAGTCACGCTGTAAGAGACGTGCCCCGGGCTCGTTGCTCTGCTCTGCCAGGGAGAGGTGTGTATATTTCCTCTTTAATAAAATACTCAACGACTGACCTTCTGCTTGTCCTAACTCACTGTGTGTTTTCCACACCAGAGCGAAACATTCTGATACTTGAGCAAAGGAAGGGTCAGTTACAGCTTCAGATGGCAGCACCCGAAACACGCACCCAGCGCTAGGCAGAGACATGTAATAACCCGGTGGAGCGCACCAGGCTCAGCCCCACTGGGTTTGGGCACCTGGTAAGTACTGGGGCTGGTGGGCAACCTCGCAGCCCAGTTCGCACTCACCTGGGAAAGAGCTGCCCCAGTCAGGGGGGAGCACAGCAGGGAAAAGAGCTGCAAGCCCAGGCTGGCATCTGGCAGCACTTGGCTGGCTGCAGCCCCCCGACTTACCTCTGACCAGGCTCACATGGGGCTGCAGGCTGGAAACATCTGTCTGGGGCTCCAGTTGTTAATGCTGGTGGGAAGCGAGCGAGCACACTGGGCACACGGGGCCCTGGGGTGCACAGTGCTGGCACTGCTCCCCAGCCGCCTGGGCTCTATGAGGCAGCTGGTGCGTGTGCCTTGGAGGCAGCAGCGCTGCCCTGAATTCTGCCATCCAGCGTGAGCTCTGCACAGACCAGCCCCGTGGCTCTGTGCGTGGAGAGCAACTCCTGGTGCTGTGTTCCTCCTGGGACCCTGAGGGTAGGGTACCCCAGAACACCCAAGTGCTAGGGATAAAATGAACAGGGCAAGAGGCGAGAGAATCATCACCAGACCCATAACACACACTGTCAGGGCAGGGTGTGGAGCGTGTGTCACAAGCCAGAGGTGACAGCACAGAAACACCACTGCTTTAGGCTGCAGCTGTGGGAGCAGAGTGATAAAGGCGGCACTGGGAAGGGGCACTGCCCAGTCTGGGACTGCAGAACAGTGGGTTGAACTTAGTAGTGACAAACCTCTCCGACCATCAGCGCCCATCACACCCATCCTCTCCCCCTTGCAGCCCCCAAGGGCCTGCAGCACCTTTTTACACACACACGCTCCCCCCGCCCCAAACATAGGGACGAGAAGGCAAGAGGGGAGGTTTGTGCTCCACCCGCAGTGACAAGCTGCATCTTTCTCGACCAGAGTTCAGTGGCAATCGTACCAAGAAAACAGCAGCCGGCAGCGCTGCCGGACCAGCAGCCCTCCCGCCCGCTCCCCGTGTGCACAGCTCACCAGGAACCTTCAACCAAGGGCCTTTTAATGGAGGTTCACGGGAACACACCGCGCGCAGGTCAGTTTGCTCACACGCGGATCGGTTTCTGCATTCGTCAGCCGTTTCCAGGTTTACCTGTCCTGTGCCCTCACACCCCGCGCCTGCTGCCATGAGGCCTTGGCAAAACCACTGCTTTTACTGGTGCTACAATTAAAACTCCAGTACGGTACCCATCCAGAGCAGCATAGCGCCGTGGAACGTGGGCTCTGGGCACAGGGCAGGCCACGCTCCTGTTACTTGGCAAAGCTCCCGCCGCTGCCGTGAGCCTCCGGGTCCATGCAGGTAGCCCAGTGCTTCGGCATGCTCGGTTTTACCCCCAGAGTTCAGAGCTTCCAGCCCAGCTGCCCCACGGCTGTCTGGGTTTAGTGAGAGGCGGCAGCAGAGCTGGGAGCTCAGCTGCTGCTCCAACCCCACCAGCGCCCGGCGAGGCTCAGCACAGCACAGAGGGTTCTGGGGAAGGCAGCGGAGCGGGGGAAAGTCCAGTGTCGTGCTGGAAAGGCTTCCCAGCACCAAGACCTGAAACCAGCCGTGGCTGGAGGCAGGAGCACTTAGTCTTCAGCCAGCGGCGGCGGGACCAGGTGGAGCTGGAAGTTCTCGTTCTGGAAGACGCTGCTGGCGGCGGGGTCACCGTGGGCAGCGCTGAGCAGCCCGTGCTTTTCACCGCCGTGGCCGCGAGACAGTTCCGTCAGGAGAGCGAGCTGCAAGGCAAAACCCAGAGAGATCCACACTTGTGCACGGCACAGAAAGACAAAGTGCTCACGGGGGCTCACCTTGTTCCTGCAGCGATCAGAAAAAGCTTAACACATGTAAAGAACAGGGTATATATGGTACGTAGTGATCCTACAGAGCTCAGTGCAGGACAACAGTCCTGAACTAAACAACTTTCCAGGTGCCTTTAGGGTGTTTGAAAGTTACATAATGGAAAAACAATCCCAGAAAGAGCTGAAAGTGCCAACAACTGTAGCCAAAACAGGCAGGAGGCACAAGGAAAACACAAGGGAGAAGAGGGGGCTGCGCTGTCCTTGGGACAACACAGGGGGCTGGAGAGGGGGACCCTCTGCGATTGCGGGAGCCACGCAGTGTCTGGAGGGGAGGTGATGTGCAAAGAATCTGAGCAACCTCCCACGAGGGACGCTTTGCAGGCCCAGCCCCAGAGCCAGAGGCACTGCCATGGTTTCCCTGCCAGCAACTGCCCGGGCTCTGCCAGGCAGCAGGGCTGCCTCGCGACGTGGAACAGCCAGCTCTACGTGCAGCGAATTGCCAGCAGCAAACGAAACCCAGGAGAAAAGCCAAAGCCCACGCTGCCAGTGCTAATATCTGGCTCGACAACGTGCCTTTACCCCTCCCCGATGTAAAACCGAAAGGAAAAGAGGCGGTACGTACTCTGGAGGTGCCTCGGTTGAGTCGGCAGAGTTGGTCAAAAGCTTGGATTTGCTGAGGATCCAACAGAGACTCTGAACTTGTCTGAGAAAGAGAGAGAGAGAGAAGGTTACAAAACCAACACACAACACGCTGTCAAGTTCATATCCACAGAAATCCATCCCTGCTCGTGTCCTTGGGCCTGGAGCAGCTGGTCCGCAGCCTGTTTGGGGGGGCTTTTTTAGCCATCTTTCCTCTGGCTTGAAGCCACTGTGTGCACCTTAGTCATGGAAAAAAATAAATCCTCTTGTTGCAGAAAGGACGGAGATACCCCTGTGTCCCCAGTGACTTATTGCTGGGGTCTGTCGCTGACGGCAGACAGACTGACAGTCCTGAGTTACCTCTGGGGGAAGGAAAAAAAAAGAAAGAAAAAGGAGAGGCAGAAAAAGAGAGAGAGAAAGGGATGGGAAGACTCCCCCGCAGCCAGCTGGAAGCGCAGTGACGGGTCTCGGCGGACGAGCAGCCTCTCCGGGGCTCTTCCCCAGGCAGCAGCAGCTCCCCCAGCCCTCTCTGCTCATCTCCTAATGATCTCCCCCGGCCCCGCGCAGCCTCCCACCGGGCACAGGCTGTTACGGGGGATGATTGCTGTGCCAAGGACTATTATCTACTAATGGTATCTCTCCTCAGGTCCATTTTTCCCCCTAGTAGGATGTTACAGACTAAAAGCCAGGCGATGAGGGGTGAAAAGGCGGGGGGAGGCAAGCGGACTTGCACATCAGGGGCAGCCACGTGCCCTGAGAAACCCGAGGCGGTGTCAGCGTCTGCGGGGTCCGACACTCGGGTGCAAGGGTCAGTGTTACCCCAGCAGCGCCGGAGCCGCGGGTGAGGGCAAACAGGATTGCAAATGGCGGGAGCACAGCCTGCAACAGGAGCATCAACGCAAGGAAGGCTGCACACAAACTGCTTTAAAAGGCAGCACTTGGATATCCCAGGGAGAGACGACAGAGCATCGCAGATTCTTGTAGGTTTGTTCCATTTTATCACATGACAATGTTTCTATTTTGAATGTTTCTGCTCATAGGCCAAAGCAAAAGCATCATCAAGGAACTACAACGGGAGCCAGGGAGAGCAGCCTCCCTCATGAGCAGCAATCTGGCATCTGCTGTCTCGGGGGATCTATTTTTAAGGGAACATTCAATGTTCATTCTCAAATATTTTCCCCAAAATACCTTTCCCAAGGGCTATTAACCCCAAACGCTACAGCCCTACCAGGGGGCACTGACTGAAGTCGCGTTGACTTTAAACTCTTTGCCAACGCATCAAGCCCAACATGAAGAACTCGGATCGCTGCCTCCAAGGAGCGCGACCGTGGAATTCAGGCTGAGCCCCAGGAAGGCAGAGGTTGCTCCCAAGCTGCTCTGGAGGAGCTCGCCGTCAGCTCCTCCCAAGCGCCAGCGAGGCACAGCAAACCCCCTACACACCACACTCATGATTATCCCAAGCCTGGGGTACACCACCGCCCAGGTTTAAGGTACAGCTCGTGGCTGCCGCCCACGCGGCTGCAGTCTGCGCCCCAGCTCTGCCCCCCGGCCCCGAGCAGGGCTGGGGGCCCCCTGGGCATGGCTCCTCCCGAGCAGCCCTGCCCGGAGCGGGGGACGAGCTGCGGGCTGCAGCGGGGAGGGTCTGGGGGCGGAGGGAACAACGTTTTGCCACAGAGCACACTGTCTTCACCTTTGACTCGGTTTTTAATCACTACCCAAGGAAAAAGGGAAACCTGCTGGCATCTCTGCAATGAAAATAACTGAATTGAGCTGCCTTACACTTTCTGTGGACAAAACCCAAGCACGAACACTGTGGGGAGCTGGGCATGGCTCCACGTTGAGCGCCAGCACCAGCTTTGGGTCCCCCAGGCGACACAAGCTCCCTCCCCGCAGCAGCCCCCTGCCCTGAGCTGTGCTGTGCCCAGACCTCAGCAAAACCCTCATCTGGGAACGCCTTACCCAGACCCTCGGGTTTGTCTTCTCATGCTCTCCCACAGCACCTTAACCTGCCCCTCTCTTCTGGCAGCTCCTCCATCACACGCTCCCCTTCCTACTCAGCTCTGAGCAAAGCGCAGCCAGGGCAGAACCTGGCCCCCCATCACGTGAAGGTCGCAGAGATGGCTCAGAGCTGGCGAGTGCTCTGGGGGAAGATGCACTGAACCCACCAGGGGTTTCCTGAAGCCTGAACAGTTCTGTTACTCTCCTGAAGCCTGATCTTCCCTTTGAGATGTTCATCAAACAGTCTGAGAAGAACATCCTGAGCGCAGATTGCTTATGCTGTGCTCAAACTCATTTCTTCCTCCTCCAAGAGATTCTTTATCTTGTCAATAACTATTTGCTAATCGCCAAATCGAGGAGCCAGATGTCCATATCACCCTGCACACATGGCACAGGCTATGAACCGGAGAGCCCGTGGCAGCGAGGGTCACGTACCCACAGCTGGCGGGTTGGACAGGCGCTTCCAAGGGACACGCAGGTCATTCTCACTTGGGGAAAAAACAACAAAAAGCAAGGAAAAACTGCCCTCCACAGTCGCCGTGGCCACAGGCATTCAAGGACAAGGCAAACGCACCATAATTGGCCTCCCCTCTCCTGCTCGCTCTCCGCCGCGGACGGAACCATCAATCAGACGGTTCTCCAGGCTGATGAGCTGAAATATTGCAGGCGATTCTCTGTGTTGTCATGGAAACCACCGCTGTCAGGCCTTTCCCTTTTTTGAACCGTGTCACTGAAGGCATGTTTTCATTCCAGAGCTACGGGGAGGCTCTCAGAGTCCAGCATCAGCGGAACCCGCTCGGCTCCCTCGCTCACCCCGCTCCTGCCTCCGGTGCTGCTGCAGGGCCAGCTCGTTAGTGCCTGGATCGGGACGGAGCAGTTCGACACCTCCAAGCCGTTTCCAGCCAAATCCTTACGCCCCTTCGGAAAGGCCTCAGAGCAGACGCAGAACCCAAGAGACGCAATTTACCCCAGCGAGGAGAAGCAAGGTTCCTTTTTGGCGTACACTTCTCACAGGTCCCACCACTATAACGCTCTTCTCCGTTGCACATTTTGCTTGAGCACATTCCACCCCCCTCCGGTAGTCACCACGCAGCCCTCCTAAGCCTGCAATTATCTTTAATTTAACAGCTCCAAAAGCCATCATCAGCTAGTGCCTAAGCAAAGCAGATCATAGAGCGGCTGGGAGCAGAGGCAACAGTAACAGTCACGCCAAGAGACCCACCTAAGCGCTGCCTTGCAGAGCCCCACCTTCCACAGAAGATACTGCTGCATTAATTAGAGCATCAGAGCAGTGCATTACCCCAGGGGACTGCTCGTAACACAGGGCCAGAAGTCCTGGGGAAGGTTTCGGCATTCCTAGGAACAAAAGCAACACCCACCTCCCTCATCTACAGAGCTGAGTCCACAGGCGATGGACACCAAGTCCACCTTCTGCCATTCCTCCCCTGCAGCTGGACATTATTTCACCATGGCTCAAGTAGCCTTACAAAAACATACCTAAATTCAGTTTTTTAATCAGAGCTGAGTCAATTAATGTAAAACTAAGTAGATCATCTTCTCTTCCCCAGGATAAGGGCCTGCTGGTCTCACGATACACCCAGGGACTTGGAAAAATCAACCAGCAGAAAGCAAGGCAGGCAGCTGCTCTGACCCCAAGTCACTAGAACGACACTAACGTCACAAAACCTCAGCAAACCTCAGGACATCCCTCGTCGAACAAGAGCGTGCTGCTGCAGGCCTCTGCAGAGCGACGCACCGCTGCTACGGGACAGACGCAGCCCGGCCGATCACCGCCGAGGTGGAAACAGAGCCCGGCAAGTCACTGCGGGCAATGCGGCAAGTGGGCAAACCTTTGCTGGGAGCCAGTCCCAGAGCCAGCGCAGCTGCGCTACGGCAGCACAATGTGCTGCTGCAGGACCCAGCTCCGCAGCTTCACCAGGTACCTCTGCTAGTGCGCACGGGAGCGAAACCCCCGGCCCCGCCTGCTCCCGTTGGGAGGCAGCGGGTACCACGGGGGCGGGCAGCAGCAGGACCTGCTGTCTGCGAGTCAACGGAAGCACAGACTCCCCGAAGCCGCCGCAGAGCAGCCTTCCCTCGGCGCTGCTACAGCAGAAGCAACCCGTCACGCAGCTCTGGCCTCTGCTCTCTCCAGGAGCGCAATGGAAAGGCAGATGTCTCTCATTTCCAGCTGAACTCAAGGAGCAAACCTCCCACTCAAGGCAAGCGAGAGGACAGGCTTATCTGTGCCCTAATAGACTCGCTGCTGCTGCAAGGTGAGACACCGCAGTGACTGAGGGGAGAGGAGGAAGGGGAACTGTCTGTGTTAAATACCTAGAAACACACTGGCGTAGCTCCATCCTCCCTCTGCTAGCTGGTCTGTTTGGCAGCTCGCGCTTACACCAGGCACTGCTGGAATATTCCCCTGGACTTCTGCTGATGCCTTCAGCCAAAGGAGCAATAACGCTGTTCAGGATTAATTAGATAAACACAAGAAACACACATCCTCCCTGCACACTGTGGCCCAGCAGCTGAGCTATTTATGCCTAACAGAGCAGGCTTCGAGGGAAGCATGGCAGCACACGGCCTAAACGTTACCTACAGATGATGCACAACAGGCTTGTGCTCAGGCTGACCCCAGTTCAGCGCCTGAACCCAAGAGGACAGAAGCATCATGCATGAAGGCAAATAATTCATTTCCTGAACATGAGCTAAGAGGCTGTTACACAGCATCCCACAAGAGCCAACCACAGGAGACTCCAGATGTGCAGTGTTCTCTCAGTGGCAGGAGTTTGGGGGCAGAAAGGGAAGGTGAAGACATGTAGAAGAAGGAAGAAATCCTAACCTGGTGCAAGAAGGATTAGTGACCCCTCCTGACAGAGGGTTGTTGATAACATGACCCCAAACCTCACAGAAAACCCAATTCCTGGTCCTGGGAGCTCAGGTGCTGCCCAAGCCTGTCGATGCTCAATTCACATATAAACCAACAAAAGACACTGTTTTCATTGTGCAATGTGAGGGTAACAGGAATGGGGAGGGAGGTGGGACATGGGAACTGCAGCTTCCCATTTAAGGGATTTACATGAGACAGATGCTCATCTGCCACCCGCATTTCTGAAGTTCACCCTCTGCAGCCCCAGAGCAAAGGTTATTGGCAGGGCAGCGCTCTGACTCTGCAGCCTGTGCCAGGGCTGGAAAAGCAGCCTCTCGTAGCAGATGGAGAGCCACGCGCTTTCTTTCCTGCCTGTGCTCCAAGGCAGATCTGGAAAGACAGACTGAAAGTTTGCAATTTCCCAACGAAGACGTATGTAACGAGCTGTGCGGGTTCCTTGGAGAGCAGCGATACGACCGTCAAGGACTGTGCTGAACTACACATAACTATTGGCAACGGGGACTGATGCACTTTGTGGGAACATCAACAGGTTGCAACAGCCCAGCATCTGTCATGGGATATAAATGAGTGTGCCACAGATCCTCCTAGATACAACATGTTTGATTAAATCCTATCATAGAATCACAGACTGGTTTGGGTTGGAAGGGACCTTAAAGACCATCTAGTTCCAACCCCCCTGCCACAGGCAGGGACACCTTCCACCAGACCAGGTTGCTCCAAGCCCCATCCAACCTGGCCTTGAACACTGCCAGGGAGGGGGCAGCCACAGCTTCTCTGGGCAACCTGGGCCAGGGTCTCACCACCCTCACAGCAAAGAATTTCTTCCTCACATCTCATCTCAATCTCCCCTCTTTCAGTTTAAAACCGATCCCCCTCGTCCTGTCACTCCATGCCCTTGTAAAAAGCCCCTCTCCTGCTTTCCTGTAGCCCCTTCAGGTACTGGAAGGTGCTAGAAGGTCTCCCCGGAGCCTTCTCTTCTCCAGGCTGAACAGCCCCAGCTCTCTCAGCCTGTCTCCAGAGCAGAGGGGCTCCAGCCCTCTGATCATCTCCGTGGCCTCCTCTGGACTCGCTCCAACAGCTCCATGTCCTTCTTATGTTGGGGGCCCCAGAGCTGGACGAAGGGAGGAAAAAAAAGGGAGGAAATTTTCATCAAACCATAAGAATTCTTTGGAAGTGAGCCGTAAAGCAAAGACTACCCCCGGAACTTCTGCCATCTTTTCTCTTCCCCAGGACACACCACTTCCCCAGGTGATCATGGGAGCACACATGATTCTCACTGGTCTTTGCTTTAGGCAGTCTCAAAGTCGGCTGCGTGCTTTGTGTTAGCCTCTCACAGGTCCTAGAGCGCAAGACTTTGGGTTGTAGGCAGTGAGAAGAAACTTCTGCCAGGCTACAGACTGCTATACATGAAGGCCGGGGGTAACAATGACAATTCAGTCTGGTTTTCTCAAAAAAACACTCCAACAAAACAAAGTAACCCATGAAAAGTCCAAGAACATACTCAATTTTGATTTAAAAGTTGCTAAAGGATAATTATGTTTTTGAAATTAGTCTTTTTGAATGTGTATTTTATTTTCAGTTTTAGCTTTGGTGCCAGTCCTCCTCTAGCTGCTAGTTAAGGACTCCCACACTGGCTTTTCTTCTAGCTAAATCATTTTTATTTCCAATATATTGCAAGAAATCTTAAAACACAGATGTTCTGCTGATGAGAAGCCAACGGTACAAAGTGTCTCCAGTTCCTTCCTCACGTGGATTTCCTACGCATTGTTCAAGAAGTTAAGGAACCTACCACCAAAACCAACTCCAAAGGTAAAGGACTGGGCATTTTCTCAGTTAATGTCAATCTTGTAACTGTATAAAATGCTAATCATCTGCTTGGTGTCATTTGGGGGGAAAAAGAAAATCACGCCTGGGTACTTTCAAAGTTATAAAGCCCTTGGAAAATTTTGATACTGCTGGGAGTCAAGCTAATAACTGATGGTCACCATGACACTGAGAATAGTAAAATTGACTGTCTCCTGACTGACTGAGGTCATGTAACATCTGTCTGGCTCTAAAATAAGTACTGGTGAAAAGAAATGTCCTAAACCTTCATTCTGACCCAACAGAAAGCACGCAGACATGCTGCAGTGGGACGTTTAACATCTCAGGTAGGTTATACGCCTCAGTTAGGTGATACAGGGTGGAAGTCGGTCAAGAAGCCCCGCGCTGGATGCAGGCCGTGTTGCAAAGAGGGAGGCTGGCGGCAGGCTGCGGAGCAGAGCTCCAAGGTAGAGTGTGACAAACCAGCTTAACCGCGGATCACATTCACTGTGTGTCCTGGCCCGACTTGACAGGATTAAACTCCTGAATAAAACATATTTGCCATCTGGACAGCTCTAACAACGGTGCCCTCAGAGCCCGCACACATTCCCGAACACGGGATAACCAGAGCATGGCAGCTTAGGGGTTCATGGTGTTTTCTGCAGAGCTTACGGCCCACGAGCCATGACTGCGTTCCTCTCCCCGATCCTCAGGGTGGGCAGACTGGCAGAGTAAATGGAAACCACAAACTAGCTCACTGTGACAAGGCAAGTTAGCTTTGGACATCAACAACTAAGACTAGTTCACTTCCATATTTACAGAATCACAGAATCATCTCGGTTGGGGAAAGGACCTTTAAGAACATCGAGTCCAACCATTAACCTAACACTGCCAAGTCAACCACTAAACAATATCCTAAACAACATCCCTCAGCACCACATCTACTCGTCTTTTAAATCCCTCCAGGGATGGTGACTCCACCACTGCCCTGGGCAGCCTGTTCCAGTGCTTGATAACTCTTTCCATGAAGAAATTTTTCCTAATAACCTCCCCTGGCACAACTTGAGGCTGTTTAGGCTGAAGCCCAACTACTGTGCTTTCACCTAATGTGCCTTGGTTAACTTCAAACACCACAGTGCAAAAAGGCACTGCGAGTTTTAAATCGGATTAAAAACCCACCACAAACACACAAGCTTTGATTTCTTCTAACACTCATTTTTGGTACGCTATGAGGTAAGGAGGACAGGAAAGATGATCAGCTCAGACACAGATTACCCTTGGAAGGCAGCAAGGTGTAGGGGATAACACAGAAAGCACAAACTTTTGGTAGCAAAACGAGAGGAAAAGCCCCTTTGCCCTTCTCTTGCTCTACCCCTTCGCTGGGGCGGAACGTCCCAAGCCCTCCCCACAGCAAGGCTCCCTTTGAAGTGCTACCACCAGCTTTGGTAACAGTTCAGTGCCAGCTTGTGGCATCTCCTCCTCCCCTGATTCCAAGGTGATTGCTACAGAAGTCACGCATGCAAAGCAGGGACAGAGAAAACCCTGTCTGTTGGGCTGTCGCTTCACATAGAAATCTCAGCGACGTGGCAAAACTCAAACTGACAGTCTTTGTTTCAACAGAGTAGAACTGGTACTACGAAATGCACTCCAGATGCTCAGTGGCATTTCTCAGGATGAATCTATTCCTAATTCAAAGCTTGCGAAGAAAAGAAATACCTAAACTGAACATTTCACTATGGGGAAAAAAACAAACACATTAGGTTTTGCCAAGAGAAGCCTTCAGGATCTTCAACGTGGTTGCAAAGACAGACCCTCCCCACCCATCTATGTGTAAGATGTCCCCGAAGGCTCGGAGCTGGCTCTCGGGGGGAAGCACAGCTGTGTTAGTGTGACCTCCCTCCGGGACCTCCTGGTCCTTGTTTTGCAGAACCACCAGCTGTGGAAGCAAGAGCAGCGTGACCAGCACAGACCTCGGGGTCTGCCCGGTGTCAGCAGAGCTGGGAGGGAACATGGAGGAGCCCTTCAGCAGAGAACTGCGCCACCAAAAGGCTGAACCAACCTTGGGACAAACAAATAAATCCGCTCTGTGCCTGTTCCGTAACTCAGACCTGGCCACACGAATCATTACCTCGCAGGGTTAATTAACACCACAATCATTAAGCAAACAAACCTCCTGGAGAAACTAGAGATTTTACACTCTTTGGCCAAGTCTAAATATATTCAGCTTTTTAAAGCTCTGACCGTGCAACAGTTTAATCACATGAGAGTACAACAGTTAAATATTATAATTTAAATATATGAGGAACACGACAAACTTGGAGAGGATCTGGGACATCAGGAGGAGGAGGTGGGGGGCTGGAAGCAGCGCTGGGGCTCCGAGGAGCCGGAGCCAAGCTGTGCTGGGCCGGCTGTGCGAGCAGGAAGCGATGGGCTGCCCTGCCAAGAGCACATGACTGAGATAGCCGGGAAGCATCTCAGATGGTCTGGCAGGGACATTTTTGAGCTAGCACTAGATGATCTGTGCTGTAACCCTTTTGCTTCCCCATCCAGTCTCTGCATGCCTCCCTCTAAGCCCTGAATCATTGAACCACAGAATCGTTTGGGCTGGAAAGGACCTTTAAGACCATCAAGTCCAACCATTAACCCAGCACTGCCAAGCCCACCACTAACCCATGTCCCTCAGCACCACATCTACATGGCTTTTAAATCCCTCCAGGGATGGGTACTCCACCAGTGCCCTGGGCAGCCTGTTCCAGTGCTTTACAACCCTTTCGGGGAAGAAATTTTCCCTGATATCCAATCTAAACCTCCCGTGGCACAACTTGAGACCATTTCCTCTCATCCTGTCACATGTTACCTGGGAGAAGAGACTGACCCCCACCTCACTACACCCTCCTTTCAGGCAGTTGTAGAGAGCGATAAGGTCTCCCCTCAGCCTCCTTTTCTCCAGGCTACACACCCCCAGGTCCTTCGGCCGCTCCTCATAAGGAAGATGCTTCTGTCCTCTAATCATCCAGCAGATCAAGACTCCCACCCAACCTGGTGTCATCTGTGAACTGGCTGAGGGTGCGCTCGATCCCCTCGTCCAGACCATTCATAAAGACATTGAACAGAACTGGCCCCAACACTGAGCCCTGGGGAACACCACTGGTGACTGGCCACCAGCTGGATTGAACTCCATTCCCCACAGCTCTTTGGGCCCGGCCATCCAGCCAGTTTTGTACCCAGCGAAGCGTACGCCCATCCAAGCCACGAGCAGCCAGTTTCTCCCGGAGATGCTGTGGGAGACTGAGTCCCAGCCAGCCCCTCACTTGCACAGACGGAGCAGTTACCTAAAGGGAAGCATCTTCCCCTCCCTGCCCCGATCACTCCCAAGGCATGTGGAGCATTTTCTGCTTCATCCTGCTCCGGGCTATGCCCAGACTGGTATTAAAGGGGAGACGCAGGGTTCTCTGACCAACTAGCCCAGGAGAAATCCAGTGATACCAAGTTGTAAGGCACTGCTATAAAATCTCAGGCACTTTAATGATCAATGTAGTTTTAGTCCTTCATTTTGTCTTTAGCTTTTTAAGTTACACCTGGTCCGTCACCCCCATTTGCACCCTGCCTTGGGAGCAGAGGTGTAGTGGGCAGAGCACGGGGCTGCCTAACTTTGGAGCCAGTATCCGTACGTCACCGTAGCGGGACGGTACACAAAGTGACAAGCATTTGTAAGCAGACTGTTTGGACCACAGTCCATTTACCATCTCCTGGGAAAGCTTTTCTTTCTGTCACCGTGTAAGAAACTAACACAATCTGACGGCACAGATCGCATCGCGCTCCATACGTTCCGCAGAGATGAGTTCCCCCAAGCTTCCCTCCGAGCAGGAAGCTGCTGTTTTGGTTAATACAGAAGCTGATGGGAGTTGACTAATGCTGTTAGCTATCTTTTGATCAGAACTGATTTGGCAGAAATTGAAATCATCTGCTAGAGGAAAACTGAAGTACTACTATAAAAACGTCCTCCACGATTGAATTACTTTGGTTTCAGAAGCGGAAGGCGGCTGCTTTGCAGGCATCTGCGCGGGGACAAATGCACAAATGAGGCATTTAGGAACAAACCCTCATCAGTGACCACCTTTGCTGGAACACGGGGCAGCGGAGTTCGGCTCCCCTAAAAGACAATATCCCTAAAAGACACCCCAAGCAGCTACCTGCCATTCTGGCTTACAGTCCACAGTACCGCGCCAGGGAAAAGACAGCAGCGTGGACTTCTGTTTGAGTTGTGGACGGTGAAACTTCTTGCACGGAAATACTGACAATAAATACACAACAATTAGCTGTTCTCTCACCCAAATCCAGCTGCATTGGTCTTGCTTACACACAAGCTTCTTAAAACACAGTGCAAGCACTTAGCGAGTCAAATCAACTCCAGATCTTCTACCCAGAACCAGGCTATCCATTAGGATGGTGGAACGGAGGCTCCACGATCCAGGCACAAGGAACATGCCAGCTTTTAATACAAGTTTTATACAACACACACCTAAAAATAGTTTTCAAAGGAACCGTCCGCAGTGGCCCGTGCCAGGCTCTCACAAACAAGACAAAGCAGTGGGTGCATCTAGCAGGCGATGAGCTGCAAGCACCCAGCTTCCCCTCACGCTGGCTAGCAGCTCCCAGACCTGGATGAACACATTTCCCCTCCTTCCACAGCTCTGTATACCCACGCCAAAACAAAATGACACTGATAAACGTGACTCGTTCGCTGCAGATACTGTTTGGCAGTTACTGATCACGGGCTTGTCTGGAAGCAAAGACAGATGTGAGAACAAGTGATGAAGTTCGAGCGCTGCTTGAGGTTTACTTGCAGAGAACCCGCCTCACCAACCTTACCTGCGCCAAGGATGCTCCACTCCGTTTTTTGAGCTCTGAGAAGCTCTCGCTCAGTTTTCCTCCCTTGTTACTCGAGTTGCATTTATAGCACATCCACCTCATGAGGCCTTTGGTGACCGTCCCACACTCTTTACTCAGCAGGCACAGCGAATGGTACAAGTGGCCACAGCTGGAACGAGAAGAGAACTCTGCTAGGAGCTTGGAAGCCGGGTAACGCAGCCGGACGGCTCTGCGCCTTGCAGGGGAGATCCCTGCTCCATGGCAAACAAGGCTGCTCGTCTGCAAATACACATCAGCAGGGCACACCCTCCCTTCGTACCCCCACACCCTCCCGTAGTACATCTAGACTTGCACAAATAACAGCAGATGCCCACTTGCAGATACAGTTACAGATCATAATATTAAGGTATAACGATCTTGGCTTATTTTACAGCCACTGAAGTCACAGACAGGAAAATCAGGGCTGCCAACAGAGCACCTCGTGAGGGCCGTGATAGATCTGAGATGTACAAATATAGGCAAATAAAGCCAGGGTGCTGCAATTGCACAGACTGCATCGCTGGGCGAGATGACAGATACACTGACAGCTTCCTGAACAGCTCGCACTGAACTGTAAGGCAATTTGCAGCTGAGAGCGAGCTGGCTGCATGCAAAGAAGGCTGGCTCTGATCAGCCAGCCCATTCACAGTGCAAGGGAGCAGGGACACGTCCCCAGGAATACATATGATTACTTGTGTAAGTCAGAGACCAGCAGCACTCTCTTTTTCTTTCTTTTCTTTCAAAACTACTAACATAATCACAGCTGTGACTCTTAACTTTACCTGAAAACAATGATTTCATCAGCAGTTTCTTGCCTCCTTTTGTACTGCTGTAGACAAATGCAGCAGTAATCCTGCTTTGGGGTAAGCCCTCTAGTGACAGAAGCTCTTAGGTTACACAGGGACCAGTGGAGATCATGGTTTAAAAGATTTGTGGTTGTCTCTAGAAGGGTCTGTGTGGAAGACAATACACAGAATAACCAGGTCATTTTGTCATCTCCAGGCTGCACAAACTCCATCCTGATCAACTCTTCACAACAAGCAGCTTAGCAGATTACTAAGAGCAAAACCAACCCAACAAAATTGCTTCTCTTTATCATGTTTTCTAGCCACTGCCCTCAAAATACTTACCCTTTTATCACATGTTAATGGAGGCAATACCTTTCCCCTCTTAAATAGATTAGTGCTTTATTGATTTTTGTCAAAGAGCATTAAAAGAGACATGGTAGGCTCCTTTTGTCATCTTCCATACCAGACCCTCCTATTTTTCCTCCCCCCTCCTCTATCTGGTAAACTACTGCTTACATCCTCCATTTTAGTAGAAGTGTGCTGATAAAAATCAAAGCCCAAATGCACCATCACAATTAAAATACAAAGGAAAAAAAAAAAAAGCTGAACTACTCATCTGCTAGTTCTTCCCAGCTGAGATGTCCATTCCTGAAGAGCCAAAAGCAAAATCCCCATAGTTTTTAGCAGTTAGTGCTTCTTTCAGTAACGGCAGGTATGAGGCACAGGTGCTCTGGTCTGTGAGCTATCGATGCTCTGTAGCAGCAACTCACAAAAGGCTGCAGAGGTTGCACCAGTGGTTCACATCTGGCCCAGTCCAGATGTGACACGCAGCCTGTACCAGACGACTGCCAGGCAATGACATGCGCTGCTCAGAGCAGACCCTTCCCAAGAACCCAAAGAGAGATAATGGCTCTTCATGTTCAGCCGTCTCCAGTAAAGCTGTTTCCCATTTATTTTTAAACTGGATGCTGAGCAGTAGCTAGGGCAGTAGTGCCATAGGCAGAACGAGGGAGGGTGAGTTTGGAGGAAGGCTAGTCGTGCTGTTCTGGGGAAAAGGAGTTTCAGAGAACTGTTGAAGTTCGGAGACTGCCCAGGATTTGAGACTGGACAGAGAAAGGCAGGAGGGAGATAAAGGGGAGGTCTCACCAGGTGACAAAGGAAGCGCAGCCTTACCATCGGGAGGTGCCAAAACAGCCTAATTTAAAAAGCTCTTATTTAAAACCGCGTAAAAAGACAAAACATGTTGTTTTTGTGCCTTTGAATCCCTAACTGCAGGATGAGCTGGAGACAAAGCAGATGTTTATCCTTCCAGTACATTTAACATAGAACTGAACTACAGAGGTGTTCACCATGTACCTGTCAGTCCAGTCACTTGCAATCGCTCTATGAGCAATGCAAACTCATTCCCCTTCCCCAGTCACACAAACATAAATCCCTTCCATGTCCATTTGCTTTGCCCTGCAGAGAAAAATGGCAAATGAGAGCAGCAGGCTAGAGAGCTAAAAGTAATCCCTGTATACAGCAGTGGAGAGGACAGAAATGCATGCACTTACTTGTTCGTAGTTAAAAGTGTCCAGCATCCCCAGGACAAGTCCTTGAATTTCTCCAAGTTTCCCTTTTCCATAAACTGGATCCTGTGTGAAGAAATGAAAAGCTGCAGTTGAATCACAGGATATGACCACTCTGGCTTTTTTTTTTCCCCTCCAGATTAGCATCTCAAACTGAAGTTATGACTCCAGATTTAAAGGTTCTGTGCAAGCTCAAGGACAGCAGAATAATCCTAGGTATTGATGGGACAACTGGTAATTAGCAAAACTGAGTAGGTGACAACATCAATACCAATTACTGCACTTGGGTCAAAAGACTTCAGACATGACCCTGGAAACTTCCTCCAGGAGATGCACGAGCTGACTGGAGAATGCATTGGAGGAACATCAAAGAAACAGCAGAAAACACCCTGCAGTAACACAGGGGGTATCGGCTCCGTCTGTGCTGCCGCTTGACACCGCCTGCTCCAGGTGTCTGCTGGCCAGCGAGCTCCCGCGCTGCCTGAGGGGCTCCGGGCTCCACGTGCCAGCGCAGCCTTGCCTGGGGCAGAGGGTAATTTGCCCCCGAGTCTCTGTGTGCCCACAGGTCACCCCCAAGCTCGTTCAGCACCCCCTGACCGCAGGCTGAAAGAGCACAGACCCGGTGGGCTGTGCAGCTGCACAGCAGCGTGCAGGAATCCTGGGCAGTCCTGGTCCCACATCCCAGGTGACAGAACATCATCCAGGGAACAGGGGCCTGGGGCTCTTCTGTTGCTGCAGGGATGATTTCCATGTGCCCTGAGCAGCTTTATTTCCATGTCCCAGCAGCACAAGTGAAGGGTTTATTCCCAATTTCGGTGACATTTTAAGTCACTGCCCTGCTGCATCTCTATTCAATATCAGGAAAAATTTCTTCACGGAAAGGGTTATCAAGCACTGGCACAGGCTGCCCAGGGCAGTGGTGGAGTCCCCATCCCTGGAGGGATTTAAAAGCCGTGTAGATGTGGTGCTGAGGGACATGGGTTAGTGGTGGGTGGGCTTGGCAGTGCTGGGTTAACGGGTGGACTTGATGATCTTAAAGATCCTTTCCAACCAAAACGATTCTATGATCAAGCACCTTCCTTAGGCCTGCTCCAAACCAAACATCCCGTTCTCCACAGCCACCCCAGCACCCTCTGAAGCATTGCTCAGGGCAGGACAGGAACCCTGGTCTAGGATGCATCTCCCTGTTCCGGGGCGAGCTGAGCAAGGAGCCCTCTGGGAGCTGCTCTCCATGAGAGCACACAGCCTCTCAAACAGGCAGAGATGGGCAAAGCACTGGAAGAGGAGAGAGGCATCCGCAATGCCCTTCCCTCCTGCTGGGCCCTGTTGCAGGCTCCTGCTCATGGGCGCACAGGACCACGCCAGGAAATACCTCTGCCCAACACCCAGCTTGGTCAGAGTTTGTCAACAGCTCCCAGTGGCCCCAGGTGCCAGCAGCCACCAGCACCAGTGTCTCCTGGGCAGAACTGACCCTGAAATCTCTCTCCATGCAGTTGCAGAGGTGCCCTGTCTCCTACCAACATGCAACACGGCACCACTTCCAACACGCATGTGCCAGGAACACAACTTCCTCCTGCTTGTCTTTGTGGCAGCAGCAAGATCAGACTAGAAGGCAACACAGTGATATTTCACTGAAGAAGATGCCCTGCAAGATGTTGGTTAACCAGCTGGGATCCAGCCAGTCTTTGTGTAACATAAACGGGAAGGCAAGGAAGAGGAGTCGACAAAGATGACTGAAGTAGCATGAAAACTACACTGCAAGATACCCAGAGAGATCACCAAAACAGCTGTGGAAACACACCCGGGCAATTTTTGACCACCACTCTTCAGAGGAACTGTGACAGGCAGAAACGCCAATGTTCAAGCCTAAATAAAACCAGCACTGAGTGACACCACTTGAGCCAAAACCGGCTGTAGATTTGGAACATACAGAAGAGCTCGACATGCCACAGAGGCTACTCTTTTACTAGGTGAACAGTACAGCCTCAAACAACGCTACGGTTTCTTTCCACGTGCATAATTTAAAAGCAACAGCATAGAAAGCACACTACACTGAGTCACCACATGAATTATGGAGGGCAACAGGGAACTCGGGACTTCCAACGCAGCACGTACGTGATCCATAACATAGAGCAAGTTATTTTTGTATCCACCAAATAAAGGACTCAAGTGTATGGCCAAGGACACTCAAACAGGTGACTCACAAACTGTACAGATGAAAACATTTATATATAGTAACTCAAACTTTCCAAGCTGTAAGTAAAGACTTTCAAAGCAACTTGTTTCTTGTCTTGGTAGAGATAGAGGAGGAAGAGGAGATATGAAAAGAGAGGAATAAAAAAGCGACCTACAGCTTTGCAGAGGAGGAACATGAGTCTGAGTTGCTCAGTTTTTCCCAAGTCACGTTTGATGATTTTTAAAAAAATGGCAGGTGGGAAGAGAATGGACTTTTCTGCAAAGAGGAGCCATGTGGTGTAGCAAAGCCTTCTACCAAGCCTGGCAGACAAGTGCAAGGGGTGACGTTCCTGCACGTTTCCTGTCAGCAGCCACTGAAGACAGTGCCTCAAGGCCTGGCCTGCAGCTGCCTACCTGCCTTGAACGTGAGATCCAGAGCTGTAATTTCATGTTTCCAGCAAGTTATAATGCTTTCTTCCAATTCACTTACTTTTATGGAGGAATATGTTTCATTAATTCCACCTTATAAAATTTGTCTCCATTTGGAATTCACGCACGCTCCAAACAGACTGTACGGGGTGGCACGTTAACAACAAAGTCGCACCAAGCCAGGAAGAGATCACAGCTACAGCTTCCAGGTTGGTGTTTCCCTGGGGACGTGGCAGCGCCCAGCACCGTGAGCCAAAGCCAGTCTCACTGCCCAGTGCCACACCAACAAACAGACGAGGAAGAGCTGGCAGGTATCCAGACAAAGCCAAGGTGCTCACGCAGCCTTTCAGCCGCTTCCATCTCCTCCATTTCCAATTTCTTCCCAGCTCCAGGAAACAGCACGTTCTTTGCTAACAGCACGCACAGAACTGTGCTAATAAATGCACTATGAACTCAGAAAATGCATTCACTTGTCCCATCTGCAAGGGGACAGAGCAACTATTGTATGTAAAACTAACCCCAGCATTGACCTTCAGGACTAGAAAGGAAAAAAAACCCACACAAAACAGGCAGGCCCCTAAGCAGGGACAGAAAAAAAATCAAGCAAAGGCTTTTTGGACCTTTCTGCTTCCATTCTGTAACAGATTTCAGAGATTCCTTCCTTCCCTCCCCACTTAGGGGTTTCGACAGGTAGATTTTAAATTTCTGCATTCTCCAGTTCTCCATTTTGTAGCAGGCATCAGCTGCATCTACTTATAAAACATTCATGAAGGATTACAGCTTTGTAAGGGAATTAACACTCAACCTTTCAGCCCTCTCCAGACAGCATTCACATCCTTAACGACATGGAATTTTTCTTAAATGCTCCAGAGGATTCCTCTAGCATCTCTCCTAATATGGTTATTTCAGACTTCCTATTTAATAAATAACTTTATAACATTATTAAGGATGAGCAAGAACATAAATATATCATTATTTCATATGACCCCAATGACATAAAGTCGAGTCAATATGCTGTAACAGGCAGATGCCAGGAGCACACCTATTTTCTGTGAAAGCTGTGGAGTCTGGTCACAGCCCTCTGCAAGGTGCCCTTTAGCAAAGCATTTCGGTTGCAAAGTTAACATTTGCATAAGTATAATCTATAAGCAGTTAAGCCCAGAAGAGGAAGAAAAACAGTCCACTAAAACTGGAATACTCTAATTCCTTTTCAGGCAAGATAATCTACCTCAGTTTATTGATATCATCCACCTTGTAAAAATCCCCCAGCTGCATCTCTGCTCTACCACCAAGACTTGACCTCTGTTGGAACAGCTTTTGAGGGCGTTTTCAGACAAGCACCGCTTATAATTCTGGGTTTCACAAAAATACGTGGAGGGCTTGGGAAAGGCTGTATGTTTTCCAGGGCCCAGAAGAGCTGGTTTAAGAATTTACTTATGGTCACGGTTAAAAGTGGCACGTGAATAACATGAGGTGCTACATACTGCTCAGAGCCAAGATGGAACGGTTTGGCATCAGGGTTTAGAATCTTACATGGCCTCCAAGAGCAAAGACACAGCTTTGGGAACCCCAGAGATGCAGGGAGGGTCTGACACCCTCTCTACCACCCACAGATGATCCAGGTCAGATCACTCAGTCCCATACATCTTAGGTGTTTGCAAAGACGTGAGTGCGAGTGAGTGAATGAAATCTATAAAAGAATGAGTGTTAAGAGGCAAAGTCAACTTATTTATTATTTAGGTAAATAAATACCACCTTCCATAGGAACTTCTAATGAGTTTTACGACACTATTTTCCCTACAACTCTTTCTGAGCTACAAGGTACCAATTACTACTCCTATTTTATGAAGTTCTGATACTATGTCCTTTACCTGGAATTCAGCCCTTCTCTCTGAATGCATTTTAAGAAACCATCATCTCTCCCCCTTTGTTTGCTCTAGTTGCACAAAAACATCTGCCTTTTTAAATCTCTCTTTTGTCAGACTGAATTTGTAAGGCTGACCAGAGAAATGGAATGAGCAGGAGCAATTTCCCCCTGCCTCCAAACCCAGTGACCAGAGTTGCACACACTGCTTTAAATAATGCCTTGCACATTTCTGTCCCTAGGAAAAGTACTTCACCTGAGGCACCATCAGCATCCCATTATCCTTGCACTAGTGCCATCACACCATCCACTTCACCACACAGCTAATACACTTCCCTCATCTGTTGCCTCCAGGACATGAACGCCAGCCTCTAGAAAAGGGTTTTTCTATTTCTGCTCCAAGAGCCACTCTGCAAGAACAGCAATGGGATGAAATATTTGAAGATCACAAATAAGAATTTCTGTTCATCCCAAGGGAGAACAGGATCTTCCTCCCCACCATAACACCTCCCGGCTGTCTTAGCTTCACAGTGGTCACTGGTTTGCCTCTTACCCATTCCGGGGACTCCAAACACAACCCATGAAAGCCTCTCTGTCAACCACCCCACTTATTCATTCACAGCTTCATTTCCTGCCTGCATTAAACATCAAACAAACCCCAATAGGAAACTGTATCTAACACCCCGTGAAAACTAGGCAAAATAAGTTATTGAAGACCTATTAAGTTTGCTCGACACTTTCTGCCTTTGATAAAACCACATTTCATTTGATCACACTTTCTAGCCACTCTTTTACAACATCTTTCACTGTCTTTAATTATGATTTTTCCCCAAATCCAAGATTGTGCATAATATTAAGATCAAACGAACAGGTTGCTAGAGGTGTGTGTTCACCCTGTGAAGCCTGTAAGCCCTTTTCCACATTTTCTTCTCTCATCTGGAACAGAAACCCTGCAGAGTAATTCAACACTTTCTCAACCCTTCAATCATTCCACTCCACAACGCAGACGATTTCTCTAATTCATTTTCTGCATCTCTCAAAGTTTGCTATTAAATCCCAACCTCATCTTTTGTCTGTCTTGCAAGTTAACACATCATATCCGCTTGGCATCACTCAACCCAAGAGCCCATTTTAAAATCAGCTCTTCTATAAGACATTTGCTGCTTGCTAACAAACATCTCTCAAATAACACAGTCAATCCAAATGGCCCAGCCATGATCCCTTTCTCCAACGCCTACAAACTTTGCTGGAGTGTTTTCACAACTGTCCATCCCTGAGCCTTAGCTAAATGGATTTCAACACATTTAGTTCCAAGTTTTGAGAAATTTATAGTGGCTTTGCCCCTAAAACTGTGAAGTTTCAGTTCAAAGTGATAGCAGCCTTTGAGATAATATTTTATTTGGTTTGCAGAAATTACCTCAATTATCTTCTAACAGGTATATGTGCTCCCACATGTCTCCTCAGACCATCAAGTCTCCCGGGTCATTCTATCAGCTTTTCCAACTTACATCTCACCAACTGAACTTCTACTGAAATACTCTGAACCAGACAATTAGCTAATCTGATCTTTAACGACCTGGAAATTGGCACAGCTTGGTAAAAGCTGCTTCTCTTCAGAAACTCACCTGTAGAATCCTCTGCAGGATTGACGGAAGAGCGATAAACGCAGCCATGTTGTTCAGCACTTGCATTGTCAAACTCTTCAAAGCTGAAAGATCAAACACAAAAGCCACCAGCAGTTCATTAGGATTCAAGGAGTAAAGAGAGAGCAACCCCACAGATTAAGAGTTTTATTTCAGTTCATGTTTTCTAGCTTGAAAACAGCTTTTATATTTTTTCTTCTACTTGTTTTGCACTAAAGCACACACAGCTTTTCGTATCAGAAAGTATATTCAAAAGTTTTTGACATCACAAGGCCTCCCCGTTCCCCTCCCACACCCTACCTACTGTAAACGCTCACATTTTGAGACTTACTTTGTAGCACTGACATTCACTTTTCCTACTGCCACCAAAACCCAGTTTGGATGCCTTGTGCGTGTTACAGTCCCACAGACTCTAAAACTTCCTAGCACTAACCTCGGCATGAAACTTGTTCTTAGATCCCCAGTTCCCCAAAGTAAGAGCCAATATTCAGATATGCACAGACCCAGGAATTCAGCTGCTTTGTGGGGATAATGAGCTAGTTAGAGCAGCTGGGGCAGTAGGCACATTAGGAATGAAAACAAAATAGTTATGCAGGAGCCACACGTATTATCCTCTTATTTCTGGTATCACTTCAGATGATTACTGTTCTGGAGGCATTAGCTCCCAAAAATAATCTAGGGGACATTCTGAATTTAGAGGAAAAGATCGAGGGAAGAGGGGTGACTTATTTTTGGGTTATCTCTGCCAGACTATCCCCAGGAGTCCAGATACAGCTAACAGTCACTGGAAGGAAATAAACAGAGCTCCCTCCCAGCACAATAACCACCACGCTTGCTTGTAATATGCATTGATCCTTAACCACCCACAACTACAATCCCTGTGGAGCACAGGGCTGGAATGGACCAAAAGGCATTATTCTGTCCCAAGAGCACAGTACCTAAGCCCCTTTTTAACTAGTCTTAAGGCTCCCACAAAGGGAGGCTTTTCAAGACGTGCTGCCGGCACCCACAACAGATTCAGGACACTAGAACGGCGATACAGGATTTAGCTGGTGTATCCAAGTTTTACCGATTTCATACGCAATAGACGGGTGCAGGGATAAGCGTACAAAACCGGGAGGGATGGGAGGTGTCAGAAGTTCCCCAAGTGCAGACTGCAACCTCCTTACAACGTAGAACGCCTCTGTACACGCTGTGCACCTTGGCTTTTTCAAAGAGACCATCCTCAATGGAACCAGCTTATTAGTGGAGGCTACGGTAGTGTCCCTCTTCCGCTCAGGACTGAAAGAAAAAAGGGTCTGACTGACAGCTGCAGCCTACCAAAGGCCCAGCTGAGCTCAGTCCTACAGCTGCTGCAGTTCAGATCCACCGCAGGAGCAGAAAATTTAGGAACTGAGTAACAAAACTGCTTTTTTCTTCTATTCATTCAGTAGAGGAGGAGAGACAGCACACAGATTAATATTTGGGGTCACAAAAGCCAAAATACTTACATTCCGAGTACCGACACTGTGAAGAACCAGACGATTTCTGTGGGGACATCATAGCCTCCAGCAGCGGAAACCAGAGGGCCTGCAATAAGGAAATGCAAGGAAAAAAAAGCAGTAAGAACACGGCAGCACTAAAAATGAGCTGTGACCGTCAGAGTCCATTTCCAAAGACTCACTTCCATGCTCTGAAGAACAGAACTACATTTCTCACGACTGCAATGGAACTGAAACATGTTAAAATAACCTCACAGCAAAGCACTTAGGATCTGCTTTCAGTCTAGATTGCTCATATCTTAGACCAAGACACTATTTGACTGGGGCCTGAGCACAGAAGACCTTTGGCTCCTGTTGCTCCCTCTTCTCCATTCTCACCTGTTTCTTTACTGGAATTGTGACAACAACCTACTTCATTCAGTCCCCAACTACTTCTCCATGTGAGATGCAAACTCTCCAGTGTAGAGACTGCTTACATAAGGGGTAGCACAGTAAATGGATCCCAACTGGAAAGGGGCATCTAAATTCTCCAGGCAGTACACAGGAGCTGTGAAAATTCACATCATATTGTACTGGGGAAGCTGGTCCTTCATTTGGTGACCAGAGTCAAATCTTACTTGGCCATCAACAAAGCAATTCCAGCAGGTAGCACAAGACCCAGAGCGAGAGCAAACACTAACTCACATCTATCCAGTTAGGCAGCCCACAAGCACTCAGGGTGTGCACGCAGACAGCCCTTCAATAAAACACAGCAGCTACCTGTTACACAATAAAATTTAAGAGAAGAAACCGAGCAGGTCACCTCATACACTGGGACAGTGCACGGAAGAAATTACAGAATTCTTGACTTCCAGACATGCCACCTCTTCAGACACGGGAACAACGTTCTCAGTTTTGAGTTCAGTTATGTAAGTTATACATAATCTTGGGTGTAAAGAAGCTGCCTATGTCACTGACACGGCAAAATGGAAATGCAAGCTCAGTACAAGGAGACAGGCAAAGCCAGCTCTCTCTGCTAGAGCTCAGGCAAGCCATATGGTCTCCACCCCTCAAAGACCAGGCTGACATTAAATTCAGGATTTGTGAACACATTCAGAACAGCAATATTCTGCAGCCACAGTGACAGCAGCATCAGCTCTGTGCCACCATAAAGTTGGCTCAAACCTTACAATGCCTTCTTTAGTGTCTGATGGACACTCAAGCCAAAATTTCAACTGGAGCTAAAAATGGGGGAAAGGATGTTGTCTCATCTGCCTCTCCACCGCTGACAGGCACTTTATTTTGTGCTTCACCCTTGCAAGTGAGGATTTCTCTCTTGTGGGTCTAAAACCTGACCCACTGTAAGAAGAGCACAAGGCAGAGGAGAACAGACTGCTTGAGACATATCAGTAGCCAACAGATGGGGAGAGGAAGAAGCATGTGAAGAGAAAATTTCAGGAGATGTAGAAGCCTTTGGTGATTTTAGTGATATATTTTTTTATTACCTTACCTCTCGCTGTTGCTGGTCTAAATTGTGTGAATTTCTCTGGCAAAGGGCAATTGTTTTCGTTAAGGTATCTTCTATGTTTTCTAGCAAGGGTTCAGATGAGCCTAAGTTTTGGGGGAAAAAAACAAATTACAATTATAAAAACTATTAGATATGTTAACTCCCAATCATTCTGCAAAATAAAATCATGCTGTTCATCTAAAGTCTGTTCACTACAGGGAGCAACTAAATTCTAAAGACAGGTCCTGGTTTTTGGCACTTTTCCTGAACAGCACAATAAATCGGGCATATAAAACATTTCACGTACTCGAATAAGGAAGATCTTAGCTGTGGTGTAGGATATAATTAAGTAACAAATATGGGCACTGCATTTAATTAGGTGCCCATGAGTCCTTGGGCTAGTGAACAGTGCACCTGTGCATATACTCATTTTCTGGAGCCAGAATGTTCTTACTTCTCTGAGAAGTCTGCTTCAAAAAAAGCTACTAAAGCTCAGTAATGAATTTGAATGGATTCTAACTTAGGAAACGTGTCTGGTAAGCCAGTAAGAGTACCAGTCACAATCAAAAAAGCTAACAGGGCAGCTGACCACACACACAAAAACCATCCATCACAGCTTGTTCTAGATCTCTAGCAACATCACAGTAACAGAGTAAGGAAGTGCCACCAGAACAACTACCACAGCCAGGTGAATTTACATTTAAAAAATGTCACCACAATACCTAGAGACATGAATAGGATCTCATCATGCCCGGTGTCAGGCATATGCACTTTACAGTTTTGTGTTTATCTCTTTTTAATAGAAAATGGAATTTAACTTGATAACTCTCACCTTCTTCACCTTGCGTAAGCATCTGCAACTTGCTCTGCAATCGCTGAAACAAAAGAGAGAACTCGGAACAGTGAACTTGCAGAATCTTCCTAGAAGTGTTTTTAAAAGGTACGGTTACAAAGGCTCACCCTCATTTTCTTCCCCAGTATGACTAACGTAGCATAAACGTCTTTCCAAATATGGAAAGGAAAACAGGAGCTGAAAGATGATTTTTGATTAAGAAAAATTTCAGCATCTATTATCTACTACATGTTTGAAGACATGCCAGAAAAATATACTGATCTGCTGAGTCTGCAGAGAGCTCAACATATTGGTATTTGACAGAAGGTAAATGCTTCCGTGGATTCTAGTGGGAAACAACTTGAGAAGCAATGACAATATCCAACCTTAACACAGGCCATCGTGCCGGTGGCATGTCACGCCGTGCTGGCACGGCAAAAATGCCACATTCAGGATTTCAGAGTACTGTACCTCAAGCATAACCAAAAAGGCACCGTGGATATCTCCCTTCTTCTCCAGTAAATATGAAGAAGCTTCATGGAGCTGATGTTTCTGGGTTATCTGAATTAAAAGAAAAGGTAAAAGTCTATCTTAAGAAATCTGCCAGTGTTTGTTTACTCCACAATAAATCAAGATCAAGGACAGATTATTGTTAAAATTTTCATAAAGGGAAGAAATAGGCGCTCTCCCAGCCCTAGTCAAATTTTGGCAGCGTTGCTTCCCAAAAACCCCAGGCCCATGATTTCAGATACCTTCAACACATTAACCAACACAGCCAGTCTCTATTCTGCCGTTACTCAGTAGCTTCAGACCACTAACGGCCTTTTTTTATTAGCCCTGAGACTAACCTCAGAATCAGTCTATTAAATATGGCTAACCACGCTGCAGGAGAGCAGTTCAGCACCTCGAGGGGACAGTGTTAGAAATGGGTTGGAAGAGTATCCAGGAACTAACCCACAACCTAGGCTGAAGTACTTTTACAGTACTTTAAAGAGGTAGGAGCTGATGTGAACGCTTCCCAGAGCCCCTGTCCTTATACGTGTCTTCCCTACCTGGATGGTTTCTTCCAGTCTGCAGTATTCCAGGACTTTCAGCGTCTCCAAAACCTGGTCTGGGCTGTACTGACACAGCAGCTCAACGAACTGCTCCGTGATGCAGGGTGGTAAGTGTATCAGGTCTTGGTTAACACCTTCTCTGGAAGAAAAAAGGCACAGGAGACTCGAGTCAAATTCTAGCCCAGAAGTCTGGCTGGAAAGAAGAGTTTCTTATTCAATTGTTTGTTGTCTTTTATCCTTAATACAGAAGTAAAAAAAAAAAAAATCTGGTTTTCAGAGAAAAATGATGATGTTTCTACTAGTTACTGGTGCTGGAGGTCTGTTCATAGGCATTTCATTTGTTCCACAACATATTCTACTGATGCCTCAGTATAAATCAGACTATCAAAGACCCTTGTGAAGAAAGACACCAGCACAGACACATCTTCAGCAATTCTATGGCAAAGAGGCGCTAAGAAACTCACCTCATTTCTTCAAAGAAACCTTATGGTCTCTGAGCGGTCTTTTTAGATGTTGATTATCTGTTTGTCCTGCAGAGCACCTCTGCATGTGTTTGAAGAAATATTTTGTTGCTTTTTGCTTATTGTTCCTGAAATTCTTCTTTGACTTCCTTTATCATATTTTAACGTTTCATCTGCTAGAATGTGATCCCTTTTATCCGCCTCACTGAGATACGAACTCATGCCTCTTTTAGGGAAACATCCCCATTTTTATTTAGTTCCTCTTCTCAGACGGAAGAAAGCTGGTGAATTAGGTTTCGCTCTTGCAGAGGCAATAACTCTGTGCACTTGACGGTCCCTGGTAATGCAGATCGCCAGCTGTAAGGTTTTGAACCAGACCCTGTGTATTGTTCAGCCAACAGCTGTGTCCTCTCTCAAGGGTTTTGCAACCAGCTGCACTACAGAACCATATTCATCTGGAACTAAAGACATCTGCCTCATCGCCCAGCACGGGATCTGCTCAGTCAACACAGGTAGGTGGTCTCCAACCCCTGCTGTGCCTCCTGCCCTTGTTACCTCCCTGAGCAGCACAACCAACACTGCCACGATGGTCGGGCACTCAGACATGCAGACCTCACGCTCTTGGATAACGCTGCCTGGCCTGAGCCCTTCACGAGGCCAAACCAGGGCTTCCCTTCTGATTCTAGCCAAGGTTATTTCTGCAGGTGAAGCTCAGAGTACAACTAAACTCATTTAATAAAGATGTCCCTGCAAAAGGATTTCTCCAATTCCTTTCCAGTAGCAGCTGCTGGCACTGCAGTGGTTCATGCAGTGGCTGTTTTCTAATCCCTTGTCTTATTATTAAGTAAACTCCTGATGTGGGGGAAACAAAACAGAGAACAGAACTGTGTGCAGCGCCCATGACTGTCCCTGTATCCTGACTGGTTTCTACTGGTCTCGTTTTTAAAAAGAGCAACATGAAGCAAGAGACTTTGAAGAGTGAGGATGGAAAGGATGATACTTTCCTAGAGACAGACACAGCACCTGCAACCCTTCAAAACGAACAGTTCACCACCACTGTAGGTTAAACTTCACGTGACAGCTCTAGGATTGATGCATCATGCAGAGAAACAGCAGAAGTTTATCTCCTCTAGGAAACAGGGCTCTTAAACCTGTCCTGAAGGTCCTGCTTCAGAAAACAGATCAAGGTGTGTATTTAGGTTTTTTACCTTTTTGAACAGAAATTCCTAATCAGGAGAAGACGTGCTGATGTGCAAACTCTACAGCCATGGGATGGAAAAGGTCTGACACACAACATGATCCTCTATTTCCTGGGAGCTACAAGAGCTAACAGGAGCATTACCATCCAAGAAAGGCCAGGAGAACGCTGTGCCCCTAGCAAGCCAAAAGCAGCTTACTGTGATTACAACGCCCATCACTCGATTATAAATGATATTTGCCCAGAAATGAAAGCCTCATGCAGGTACTGATCAGTGTCTGAAGCATGGACACAGTTGTACAAAAACTGGTATCCAAACTATTGATAAGATCCCCCCTCAGTCTTTTCTCCAGGCTGAACAGTCCCAGCTCCCTCAGCCTCTCCTCATAGAAGAGATGCTCCAGCCCTCTGACCATCTCCATACCCCTCCGCTGGGCTCTCTCCAGCAGTTCCTGATCTTTCTTGAACTGGGGGGCCCAGAACTGGACACAGTTACTCCAGGTGTGGCCTCACCAGGGCAGTGTAGAGGGGAGGAGAACCTCCCTTGACCTGCTACCCACACTCTTCCTCATGCACCCCAGGACACCATTGGCCTTCCTGGCCCCAGGGGCACCGTGTTGGCTCATGGGCAACTTCTTGTCCACCAGAACACCCAGGTCTTTCTCCACAGAGCTGCTTTCCAGCAGGTCACCCCCAGCCTGTACTGGTGCATGGGGTTATTCCTCCCTAGTGCAGGACCCTACACTTGCCCTTGTTGAACTTCATGAGGTCCCTCTCCGCCCAGCTCTCCAGCCTGTCCAGGTCTCACTGAATGGCAGCACAGCCTCCTGGTGTAACCATGCCAAACATCTGCCCTGCCATACTCTACATGCTCTTTCCTAAAAGATAATCACTGGCTTCTCACAAAACCTGGCACAAGTGAGCCTTGCAAGTGTCACGGATAGCTGGTCAGTGAGAAGAGCCACTGTAACAGAACCTTTAGGTATCTGTTAATATATTTACAGACCCAGAACAGCGTGTTGCTAAATAAGTTAATATTGTCGGTATCATACACAAACTGCAAACAGACATGCTTCACTGCGCTGTTTTTTTCTGAGGAAAAAGCAGTAAGAGTTTAAAATGGGAATGTAGCACAGGCTGTGATTAATGAGCTGAGCAACACACGCTACATTCTCCCTTTTCTGTGGCTGCTTATAAGAGACAAACATATGGACATTTGGTTTTAATTTCCCCAGGCAATTTCTGTTAACCCCATTTCCTCCCTTCCCCCTTCCCCCTCCTTTAAAATAAATCTCTAGCTAAATTAAATGGGCCAAATTAATCCCTAATGCAATTCCACCAACTAGGATAGTTATACTGGCATGATGAGTCTTGTCCCCATATGATCAAGCAATCATTTGTATTTGAGACATTAAAAGCTCATGTACTGCTCTAAGTCTTTATTTTAATAAGAATTTTGCTCAAAAAAAAACATGTGAGCATTTAGATTGACTGACACAGATGTTTTCAGAAGAACTTAATCACTATTTTATGTATAAATATACTACAAAGTGTAGGTGTATCTGCAGATTAGGTCTTGCAGAGCAAGATTCCTCCCTCCTTGCCTACCTCTCTCAGGATTCAGTCCAGCTCATTTCAGAGGGTCTCAGAAGCACTCGGCCTCGCAGCACGGCAAACACCACGGGAGCTGGGCTGTTGTTAACACACAACAGCCCCTCCAGCAATCTAGGATCTCTACAGGACACTTCTCACCAACAGCATCGTTTAATAACATCAGGTTAAACCTTGGGCTTGCTTTATGGTCAGTCACCGCCACACGTGAATCCAAACTATTTAGCAGTATTTTGCTCATTTTTCAGCATAACTGTCCCTCTTATCTTTCGCTCATTGAGTATCCTGGCAGCTACAATCCAGTCTGGGGTTTATCTCCGTTACTTGGGGTGCTGAACACCTCACCGCAGCGCAGAGAATTCGTGGGCTTTGGAACGCAGAGGGAAAAGGGAAAGTTCATAAACTTCCCTAAGACACCCGCGGCACAACGAGCCCAGCCACGCAGCCTAACGCGCCTCGGAGGGAAAAGCAGAGATCTTTGGGAAGATCAGACACAGAAAGGTGCTTCCTATGGCTGGTGTGAACTCATCACGTGTTGCTTTTGATTAGGAGATAACTACAGGAGAAATGGTTGTATTTAGCTCTAATTACGGTAGAGTTAAATTAGATACGCTTATTACTCAGAGATTATGGAAGCTACTCTGTGCACAAGATTAAAATCCAGGTTAATTACTACCTTCATTGGGTCTCACTTGCTGCAAGTGGTATCACAGCATAAACAAAGTCCTACTTAACATCCAGCTGGGTTCATTTCTGCATATTCTTTTTTTTTAATTATTCATTTATTAACTAAATCATCTAATTTCTCTCCTATAAAACCCAACCAAGAAATTTTCTTGGCAAAATTGTGATTTTTCTTTTGACTTCTAAGAAAACAACAGGTGTGGAAGTTAACACCTTCCATACAAACACGGCTGTAAAACCCAGGAAATAACAAAACATGTCTTTTATTTTTAATTTACCTCCTAACAAAATCCAAAAAGTGATTAATTCCAGATTCTAGCTTCCAAAGCATGCTTTTATTCCACTTCAACAAGAACTGAAACACTGACACTTGAATTTAGATGACACTACCTTTTCCTACCACTACTCCTCCTCATAAAGCACAATTAATTTGTAGCTAATTGACAAAACAAGGTCTCTCCTTCAATTGCATTAACAATTGCTTGAAGGCAGTTGGAGTTGCGCATATATAAATATATTACAAAATAAATAAATAAAATCAAGGTCTTGTAGCATTTGAAACTGATTCAACAGAGAGAGGACACTCGGTGCTGAAATACTGAAAGAACAGGAGCAGACGGAGCGAGCAAGTAGTTAAAGAGAAGTTTGCAGTGAAATACGGCAGCAGTTCTGAAATGAGATAGAAATGAAAAATGCCCAGAGAACAGAACGCTTTTCTGTTCACGTTAAACCTGGGCACCTTGGTCAAGTCATCAAACCAGTGGGTTGAGGGAAGAGACGAAGGGAAGAGAGAACTGCCTTTTCTCTTCTTTCTGAGAAGAAATGGCAGTTTCAGTCACAGGGTAACCATTTCATCGCCTTCTCAATGAAGCTGCTACAGCAATGCCCAAACTCCCACCAGCGTGGGAGATGCGTCACATCACACGTACTGGAACCCACACCACTTCCCAGTTAGGAAGCTGGCAAGGGCTCTGCTGAAGGACACTCCCCAGAATACTTATTTCTGGGCTATCCTCCTCAGCGTTGGGCAGTTTGAAGAGCAAGTCACCTTTTCCAAGCCCTAATCTTGGCTGTAGGCTCTCCATTTATACACTGTTTCAAATGAATTTATTTTAACCCATGTTTTCAAGGTGTAGTTTGTAAATGGTCCAATTTTCTTACGTACCTGGGATCAAGGAGACTTCTCAGAAACTGGAAGAGTAAGAACTGGTCCTGTACAACAGGAGGAGACAGAGTATTACTATTTTAAATAATGTGCTATAAACCAGTGATTCCTGAACTACATCCATGGAAGAAAATTCTGTTCACAGCTGATGCCCGCTGAGAAGTTGGTTTAGGCATTTGTCTTGCGTAAATACTCAGAGGATACGGTTGCTGGCAACAGCTCTGTCTGATCTCCAAGTGCAAGCCACACTGAACTCCAAACTGAAAACTGCAGTATCAAGTGATGCAACCAGCAGCTCAGAGACTGTCCATTTTTATGGCCAGAACTCCTCAAACAGGCCAAATAATTTAAATGTAGCCATTCCTGATGCTGAGTAGCTATCAAGCTATTTTCCTTCTGTTTATGACACAGCAACAACTCAGCACTACTCTGTGCAATCATTTCTTACAAGAATGGCAACCCCACTGTAAAGAAGCACCAACATCCATGAAGTTTGACACTTTACCTGCAGGTTTGTGATGATGCTCTCAATCTGCTCGCTGAAGTGTATGGCCACCAAGTCGGCTGCTTTACACGGGCTCAGCAACAGCAGCTCCTTTGGAGAGGGAGACACAACAAAAATAATTACTTCTAATTTCATAGGCAATATAATTATGCAGTATCATATTGTAACTGCATCTTTGCCTAGACATGAGCTGTAACATAGTGAATTCCATCGCACAAAAAGTGATTTTGAAAAGAATTAGAAGGGAAGGTAGTTTGTAAAAAGGCATTTTTGAAACTCGATGATTTTACTACACAACAGGGCTTGTAAGAATGCAAAGCTCTTCACACCACTGAGACCACATCTCGGTCCTAAGGCGAGGAAATTATTCATCAGGTTTTCTGACAGCTGCCTTTTACCCCCTGCCAACAAGCCATTCCTAATGCCAGCTAGGAGCCAGCAGCAGAGAGGAAACAAAGCCCTCGACTGACCCTAGGGAATTTCTCAGTCAAATGGAAACAGTGTTTAACAGGTTTGAACTGAACCGGACCAGAGGTTTAAAAGCAGGTTTCCTGTAACCAATACCTGTCCAGATGTGAAAAAACCCTAAACAATTTCTTTATTGTAATAAAAGGGAAAAAAAAAAATCTTTTAGATGCCTGTGGGTTTGCCTCCTGTCAAGCTTGATCCAAGAGGCTTCATATCATAAAAGTTTACACTGAACATGAGTTTTTTTGCTCCTAATGCTTCCAAATGCATCCATGCTTCCAACTAAATGAGAAGCAACTGCTTCAAACCAATACTGGGTACCCAGTAACCCTTCCCAAAAGCCCCTGCTAAGCCTACAAAGGAGAAAAACATTGCTTTACTAAACAAAAACAACTGTTAGAGTGGTAAAGAAGGAAAAAATTCATAAACATACATCTGGAAGAAAAAAAAAAATAATCTGAAGAAGTTACTTAGCACTAGCTTGGTGTCCAGACAGATGTAGGAGCCACCAAATACAGACTGACTAGAGTGAGATGGCCCAGCCCTCCTGTAACCGATTGCAGCTCTTGGATCAGCGTGACCTTCACAGCCCAGCCCCAGGCAAAAGGGTTTGGGCTTGGGTTTTCATCCTTGCAGGTTTGAGCTATTTGTGAACATGGTACTTCTTGAGCAGACAGCCCTTGAGGAGATACTATTGACACAAGGCACGTGGGTCTGAGGGCAGAAAGCGACCATCACAAACAGCACTGTGATTGAAGGGAAGCCTTGGGCTTTATTTTCAAGATAAACATCAAGGAACGACAGGTACGTTGGATGATGGAGCAAATAAGAAGTGGCACTGATCCCAAACCCCACTTTCAGTCATACAATCACCAGGAAAGAATTACTAACTGAAAAGCCTCTCTACACTGCTGGGTTCAACTGATTTGCTACTGTCATACCTCAGCAGATGAAAGGACAATTGTTCAAAGCCCTGAAATCACAGCACCATCCTAATAAAATGTTATGGACTATTTTAAGTCTTCTGAACATCTGAGAGAAGGATTAATGCAACAGAAAAGAACAGCAGCCCACGGCAGCCAATAAGCTGCTAAGACACCTGAAATTGTATTTACTGTTCAGCGATCCTGGGAAATAGAAGATGCTGAAAGGAACGAGGGAGTTGATCTCAGTGACAGCAGCCAAGAAAGGTGACCTACAGAACCCATCATCTGCTCAGCAGCTTTTGGAGGAAGCTGCAAAAAGCGTAGGTAGAAGCAGCTGGCTGTTATCTGCAAGGCTGGTAGATCGGTGCAAGAAACCCTGTTTTTAATGATGTCCACGGACAAGTTGAGAGGGATATTTTCTGTTGTTTGCCAACTTCAGAAAAGTACACAGCTCTGACAAGTTGGGCACTGGGCACTTCTGCCACTGTACAACAATCAAGAAGTGTCTCCAGACTGAGAAAACAAACCCAAACAACTCCGTGTGAAAAGCTGTCAGTCTCAGCCTACGACAAGCTTACCAAAACCAGTACAACAAAATGAGAAACATCAGGAAGGGCAACCCAGGACACTTCTGTTTTGTCCTGAGACACCCAAGCATGGAACAGCAATTGTAAAGGCCTCAGGCTGAAGAGACCCAGCAAGGAGACCTACCTGTGATTTGGTAAAGACACAAAACAAGGCTTGCAGAGGGAGGGTGACTCCCTCATAATGCCAAAGGATTTGGGCCGTATATACCAACACGGCAGAGACAAGGGATGCAGCAGGAGAAGAACGAAGCAGACCCAAGGAAGCAGCACAGCAGACAGCAGTTTGCTCAACTTGGAAAGCCCAGCGTGGAACCACAGTCGCTCTGTAAGGCAGGAATGAGCCAGGCCCGCTCAGCCACAGCACAACCGTCACCACCAATTCCCCCCGGCGCTGGAAGTGCGCCTGGAGGGCGGGCGTGAGCTCAGCGAGCTGCTCGTCACACAGCTGCATTCACAGCATTTCTTTGCTTTATTGTCTTCGGAATCATTTTCCCTCTTGGCCCATTTTCTCATTACTCCTGCACTACTTGCAGGTGCTGGTAGAGACTAAAAGGGTTCTGTATCTTTCAAATGTACCTAGTACCTCTTTCTCCACCTCACAGCATACAGATTTCTGCGGCCGTTTGCTGCTAAGCAGTCTGGGCAAGTGCATGACTGCTTGTTTTATAGACAGAGTTATTTTCCTGGCTTATCTCCAGATCACCCTGGAGGGGACTGACACCACCTTATAGGAACTAGAAATATTATGGATTTCCCGTATCTACTGACTGGACAATTATTTCAGACACATCTCCTGAAGCAAAGAGAGCTTTCTAAACGGTTGTGATTCGACATTGTGACACTTGTGCTTACAGAACAGCACAGGGGGTAGCAGTAGCTCAGGTACCACAGGTTTACCATACCTCTATATGTTCCAGAGCTTTCTGCCACACCGACTGCTTTTCTTCAGCGCTGTAGCCAGGCATGGAGAGGATGTTGTGAATATAGTTGAAAACATCTTCCTGTAAGGCATAAACCCATAAACGGTACAATAAGTTGTGCAGCACAGCTAACAGCATTAGATTTCCCTAAGGGAGGGCATTTCAAACAGTCTCAGGATGACCTCAGGGCTAGTCCTCTCTTCGCAAGTCAGGAGAAGTTATCTGCAGGCGAGATTAGATATCCCTAAACAGTTCCTGAAGAACTGCCAGGAAAAAAAGCAAGCCAGGAGGAACAGAATTGATGCTAAATGTCTTAAGCACTGAGGTCAAAGAGAATTGTTCTTCCGCTATTAGAAATGTCCCCCTCTTGCTCCCAGGGAAAGGACAGGACATCACTCTCTAGCTAGGAGCACAGGCAGAGAAAAGAGCGCTCAGATGGTCAGTTTTTCCAGCATATTCCTGAATTCCTCTTTGACATCAGCCTCTCCCCCAGGTTCTCCTGCGCTGTCCTCAGCTCAGATGCTCTCCTGTAACATATTTTTTGACCATCTCGCTATCATAAGCTATCCAATTCCTTCACCCACACAGCTTTCAGCATAGTGGTTTCGTAAGGAGCTGGTGAGATCACATTTGCCAAACTCTCCTTCCAACTTCTGCTGGTGGTAAGGAAGAGAATATGTCAAAGACTGTGGCAAACATGCAAGTCATGCACATGCAGAAGGTAATTGCAAAGAGATAGTAAGGGCAGAGACACTCTTTCCAGGGGGAGAAAAGAGGGTTAGCATTGTTTAAGTTGAAAAAGAAACCAAAAACTCTGAAGCTTTAAAAAGAAAAAAACAAAACACCAAGCTCCTCTCCAACACACAAACACAAAAAGTCTTGACTATAACTAAGAAAACTCAGCTGTAAAGGAGGACACTTTTAAAGCTAGAGAGCTACGACAAATGAGGAGGGCTCTTGTGCCCACGCACACACTGGCCAGCAGGACAGGCTGCACTGCTACGAAGAGGACAGGCCAGAAGCACACGATTTACTCACCTTTCTCACCGGATCACGCAGGTAACAGCCAATTATTTTGTCATAGCGAAGCTCTCGTTCATACATGAACTCGCAAATCTGATAGCTAAAAAGAAAAACTTTCCACATTAGGGCAGACACGCTCACCTGAGTCAGCAGAACACAAGGAGGTAGCTCAGCCCCAGCACGGTTTGGCAGCACTCAAAACACAGCGTGTTTTACAAGAAGCGCTTGGAAGTATCTTGCATTAAATTAAGGCTTTTTTCAGCACGCAGGGTGGGTGGCTCCAGTTTGCACATGCTATTTGGTATCAGCCCCAGGCCATCCAGCCCATCAACCTCCCTCATTCTGGGAGGTTATCATACAACACAGAGAAAACCCGGAGTTTCTAAAGTAAGAGGCAAGGGACAGAGGACAAAAATCCTTAAAGAAATCAGGTTTCACTGGTTCTGCTGTTCATAGATTGTCTTCCTTATTTCCATAACACCCTCAGCTCTAAGCCAATCCACAGTACTAATTTCCAAGGAATAGGCTGAACATGACTCAGCGTGTTATGACACAGCTTCCTACCTTCAGATTTTAATAAACATCTTTAATATTTTCAGACTTTAGATAAAAACAGGCACAACTGAGGCAAAACAACTCAGAAGTTTGCCAAGTAATATTAGACTATAGGTCTTTTAGCTCTGATGGAAGTGGCTGAGCTGGTGGTTCTGGCAGTCAAACTCTCTGAAGCAAGGAGAGAAAAACACATTTCTTGAGTCAGAAAAATTTGGTTGAATAACTCCTCCTAGGACACGCTGGAAAACAGGCATGGCATACCCCACTGCTGCACTTCTGCCCCTCTAGTCCTTTGTAGTACGGTGGATTAATTCACATAACATCCAAATTCAAGACTTGGATGGACTTGCCCCTCCCAGGCTGACTCTGTTCAGGCATGACAGACTCTTTCTGGAAGTGTAAAGCATCTAAAAAGGAGATGGTGGAAATTTTTAGCCTTTCCAGACACTGTGTTTGTCTCTCCTACTCAATTCTAAAATGAGTACCATGGGGGTGGCTTCAGACCCCTTTGTGCTTTTAAATCCACCTGTGGGTCTCACCCCAACGAGTCATCTCCATCTGTCAGTGGTAGAGCATTCAAATATACAACTACACCTTTGAACAAAGCCTGGGCTCTAGGATAGGAAGTGCCAAACTCATCACGCCCCACGGGGTTTCATGCTGAAGGGTTCCCACAGCTCTGCCCCCTCTTATCTTAACAATGCTTTCTGCAACAATACCCAGCAGAGATAAGAAAGACTGGGACTAAATATGAACATATTAAATGAAGCATATGTGAATGCATAGGGAAAATAATCCCAGCTGCAAAGTAGGAACTAGAAATGTGGAGGAAGAAAGCTTTGGAGGAGATTTAAAGGCAGTATTTATCTATCGTACACAGCAACTTACAATTCTGCTTTCTCTGCCATTTGGATAAGACGGCTCTCTTCAAACTGTACTATCCCTCCTGCCTGGAGCAACTCCAGAAGGACCTGCAGATATTGAAGACCAGTTATTTAGATTGCAGTAGGAGCTGGACAGCCAGTGCCATTAGAAGTACACTGCTCCCGCTCCTTTAAACTTTGTATTAACACAGGGCTTATTTTACAGGTCTTTTTAATTGGTTGTCCATTAACTACGAAGGTCATGCACTTATCCAGGACTTTTCCTGCCTCTGTTCTTACTGCTGTCAAACCTCTGCTGCGGGCAGTGCTGGGGTGGGATCCTCCTTCACTCCTGCTCTGTACAGCACTACCCAATTCTTCCATGCTGGCCACCACTCCTACACTCGGTGACTGCTTTGGCACCTGACCTTCAGCCAGCACACGCTCCCAACGAGGCTGAACTTCACTCTACAGTCTGCTCACACCTGGTGCTTAAAGAAACGTTCCCTTGAAGGCCGTTACCTGTTGTCTCTCCGAATGGCGGGAGTCATCGTCCGGACTGCACAGGAACTCAAGGACCTGCGCAGGGGTGGAGAGGTTAGCAGGAGTTAGGACACTTAAGAGTACTGGAGTAACCAAGAACTGCTGAAAGACTCCACACAGGGAACCCCGTGATTCTGCACCAGGATCCAGAACCAAACCTTGGGGAACCCAGGGAACATAGAAGAACTTGGGGACACCATGACCCTGCCTTGGACCACACACCAAACAGCTGGAACCACTAACACTGACCCTTCCAACTTCTCCCCTGGACTGTGCCATCTCTCCCAGAAAAACAGGAAATCATGTAATTCATAAAATTTAATACATCTGTAATTGCATTGTTTAATCCAAATCCATTTAGCCTCCACAGACTACTTTGGTCTTAAATTATGACAAAGGATGGACATTTTCTAACCTGTTTTTTAATCGTGTTTATATATCCATATTATCATCATAGTGCAAAACTGCTGTAGCCATTGAAGCCACCTCCTCAGTCCCAGGAATTTCTGGGACTTGAACTGGGATATAAACGTAACCTGTGCAACTGTTTCCACCTCCCACAAAGGAATACGTGCCTGGTCAAAAAGTGTCCTGTTCACAAACAAGGTGTTGTTGGGCTTGGCGAGCTGACGGGCAAGGAAGGTGAAGAGACAGCCAACCTGCGATGGGGTGAAGTCCGAATTCTCTACCATGACCTGAGAAGCATTAGAGAGAAAAGGGAAAAATAAGAACACAAGTGATTGATTCTGCAGCTGCCTTAGGGAAAGCAATCAGGATGCTGCAACAAGAAACCAAGACATCATGTCTTCTCCTACCCTAGACACCTACACAATCTCCCGAAGGTCAAAAAGATAAGCCACCTTCCATGGCATTCAACTGTGCCACCTGAAGACACAGACAGTGGATGTGTCCTTGCTAAATCACCTCTGTCCTAAAGCTGAAGAGGCTCAACCTTGCAGCCGTATACTCAAGGGAAGTATTCTTGCACATCCCTCATTTTTGGGTGTGAGGGGGCTCCAAACCCACGTCTATCTCCATCTCTGTAGTCTGTGCTGATCACTGGACATGTAACAGAGCTTCTGAGCAGAAAAGTGTTGACACATGAGGAAAAAAGATCAAATTAATAATTATAGGAGAAAAAACCCCCACATTTGACTTCAAGTGCCAGGCACTCACCACTTCAATTGTGGTATGCAGAAGAACTGATCAAATGACTAAGAAACGACTGTAGGTTTGGGGAAAAGTTTATTTTCTCACATTAAATTATCTGTTAAGTCTATGAATATTTTGAGAAACTTGTGGCTCTGCTGACTTGACTTGAAATTACAGAAAAAAAGCAGTATCTAAGAGTCACTACAAAGGGATTCGAAACCTGAGAAGTGCTTGTCACCTGTCTAGCATATAAAAAAAGAGCATGATGTGTCCTGACTTGGTGTCTCATGCTTCTAAAAAAATCCCAAACACTAAGGGAAAGCAAAATGCCCCTGTTTGGAGAGTCCCCCTCTAAGAGCAGCGGGTTTAGTTGGGAGGAAACTCCTTTGCTACGTGGCCAGCAGCAGAGTAGGGCTGTACGGCCTACACTGTGCCACAGGAACACATCCCACCAGCTCCAGAACACAGCTGCAGTGTGCCACCTCCTGCTGACAGCAGCCAGAGACACAGAAAACCATGGGCTAACCCAGCACAGGGCTCAACTAACGTCCTGACAGCGATGTCCTACTCAGCCAGGCTCACAGATATTCCCCCCCCAGTGGCACTACCTCAGCCCCCCCAACACAGCCTTGCTGCAGCAGCGCTGCCACCAAATCCACTCACCGGTGCCCTTGCGCTCATCTGTCGATGATGACAGTGACAGGGAAACACTAGTTGTGATATGTTTACACATAAACAGCTTCCAAGTGGAGTTACTCATTACTAATGCTGACAGCTTTGAAGGGGAAAGCAAACAGCATTTGGCAGCAATAGCTGTTAATGAGAACGTTCACTGTTGAGGAACACGGGCTGCAGATGACAAGTGATTTCTAGAGCACCAGGCTGATAACTCTGACGTCCCTGTTCTCTCCCATTCACTAAAGACAGGCCTGTCACTCTGGGTATGCTACATCCCAAACACAGCATTGGCAGATACAGGGAGCAGGATTTTGTCAGAAGAGCATCGGCATCCTGCCGAGCACAGGATTCCTGGGACCTTTTCTCCTGCTCAGAAGGAATCAGGGAGTGGAATTAATGAGAAGCGGATCAAAATAAACATAACGGTGCACAGAGGAGAAATTCGACAAAGTGCAACCCAGGTGAGATCACTGACAGGAAAGGAGACCTCTCTGTCACCATATTTAATGAGCATGAAGCATCACTTCCAAATATCCCACCGACAGCCTTGCCTGAGGTGAATCCATGCCCCAGCCCACCACCTTCTCAGAGGCATCATCCAGGGCAGGACTGGAAACACCTCATCCAAATGACAGGTTTTACTGCACGGTGTTGTATATGATCAGTCAGATGTAAACAGAGAGGTTAATTTTTAGGCCCACTCACTTTCAGAAGTATGTCCACAATTCTCTGCTGATATTCCACAGCTTGCTTGTCATTCTTAAAATCTTCAAAAGTCTGCAGGAGGCAAAACAGACACCTTGAGAAGAACGCTCTCCACTGCCAACCCCAGAAATACAAGCAAACACAAAGCAGCAGCCACATCCCAGAGCTGACAACGCTTTTGAGTCCTTTCTGTGCACATCACCTAAGCAGCAGGTTCCAAGATACAGGAAGACATTGTTCCTTGATCCAAGATATTGTTCCTTTTACAGGAAGGACAATGACTTTTTATGCAGGAGAAAGATGTAGGTACTAAAACACTCTTTAAAAATACGTTATTCTTGTTTCACCTGTGCTTTAAAGATGCCCTCTGTTACCAGAGCCTTCACTATTTAATGTCACTTCCATCAATTTATATTTAGGGACATACAGGACTATTACGATCTCCTCTGCTATCTTACAGAACACACATCAAAACTGTTCCTGCATCAAACCAGTAACTACTGGTTTAGCTAAAGCATGAACTTCTAAATGGAAATCTTACAGCTCATGCAACCACAACACAGATGATGGAAGAACCGGCGCTGCATTTTTCTCTTGGAGATCAGTGATCCCTTACCAGAGCAAGGACATTGAGGAATTCCCGAGTGTCGAAGTGCAGCAAGGTGCGAACGTAAGGGTAGACCTCTTCATCCACAGATCCCTCGGTGGAATGCAGCCGGATGAGAAATTCAAAGACCTGCAATGAAAATTCAAACAAACACAGAAGATTCCCTACAGATTTCACAAGCACATGGGAAAGCAGCATCATTACCTGCTTTGCACGAAGCTTTAAAGCACCTTAGGAGTCCATCAGGGTTCTGACCTCAATCATGTTTTCTGCTGCTTGTTAGTAGGAGAAAAATTCCCCTCCTTAGACTCAGCAGCCAATTTAAGACAAATCAAAATTTAAGATCAAGCAAAAACTAAGGCTTATACTTGCAGACCAAAGCATGTGAAATTAGGTAACTCCCTCCCCTTCCTGGCAGCTCTGCTCAGAAGCTGTGCAACTCCTCCTTCTCCAGGGCACAGCTCCTCTCCTTGGCAGCAGCTCCCTTGGGAAGAGCCAGTCAATCTGCCTCCTCGCTTTGAGGCACAAAGCAAAGACAGACTTAGGTGCTATTCAACTGTCTCCTCCACTGACTTTCTAGTTCCTGAAATTTGAGCATGTCTTTCCCAATGAAAGCAACTCCCTTTACTGAACCACCAACATGGGATCCCACGGAGAACTGACAGGCCACACGCTCCCCCGGCCACCCTCTGGAAACGCCACGTTCTCTCATTTACTCCTATTTTGAGTTAATTTTCCTGTCACTACAGTGGCAGTGGAGCCAGGAGGAGTCAGCAGCTTGACTTTCAGACCCACAACCTTCCTGTTGACTTCCTTGAACCTGACACCCACCAGCCAGCTAAGAATTCTTAATAAAAGAAAACAAACCAGACTGTAGCTAGAGTGGATTCAATATCCAGAAAGGTGCTACTTCAGCCAAGCTCTCTGGAACGCTATCAGAGGTCATAAAAAGAAGAGGTTTAGGGAGGCTCCTCCCTAGAACTGCTGCTGCTGGTTAGGCTATCGCTCCCCCTCAGACATTTCTACCTACTGAGCTCTACCTAGTGCTACTTAACCCTGCAGTCGTGGCACACTCTACCTCAGCCACCCATTTACTACATTACTACGTATCTGTGGATATGGCAGGAGGAGTGATCCGGATTTAAGTGGCAGGGCATATCTACTCACCCTGTACATGGGAATTACACCTAGTGGACAAACACATGTGTGTCCTGGACATCTGAGACTGGATGAGCCTCAGAGGGGAAGACAGGGTGAGAGGATACTAGGGCAAGGACTGACAGAAATGCAGCTAACGGGACCTTCACCGTGGAAAATGAGTGTGCTCAACTTTATACTTCGCTGTGCAAAGAGGCCAGAGGTGTAATATCTGAGGCAGGAAAACTCCAACACAAACTCAAGTTTTAGCAACAGCCAAACAGAGGAAGGAATATTTAGTTACTGTTCTTTGATGTTATCTCACTTTCTACTCCTGTCAGTCCTGTGTTACGTGCATTTGAAAACAGGAAAGATACTCCCACATTTGACTCGTCATAGTCAAGTTTAGAAAAGAAGAGACAGCTACAAATTTCTGGTAACTTTGTGGTAAAGAATAAGGAAAAAACTAATCAAAATTAGTGCCACTAGGAACTCCACGTTCCCACACCCCAATTTACAGTTGAAAGAAAAATACTGTTTAAATGTTCAGATTGCATTATTTCATTCTTTATAAACTTATTTGGTATTTAAGTGGTATATACTCTTATCACAAGGATACAGCTATAAGATTGATAACAGTTTTCTATCAGAAACCCATGAAATAAGACGTACGTGGCTTCTTCTAAAAACCTCATATGGGAAAGTTTCCTTCCAAAAGGTTGCTCACCTGATTTTTAACCAGAGGTACCAGGTCTTCAGGAATATCACCCAATGGATATGCACGGCCTGCCAAGCAGCAGCTACAGAAAAGGAGGGAAAAGGCATTTTTTAATACCTCCTGACATTAAAGAGATGGAGGAAAACAGTTTATTTTTGAGTTAGTTTTCAGGATGCTCTTAAAACAAGCCAAATACATTTATTTTGTAAATCATGAAAGCAAGCACTGCAGACAGCACTGCTGTTAATATACAAGCCAATGTTCTGCATGAATTTGCATCAGAGGTATGCCATCCCACAGCAGAAAAATAACAGGGGAAACTCTGTATTTCTCACAGAAGCCTTTTCTCCTGCATTTTAGGAAGCAGGAGTAATGCAGAATTTAATGTTCACGCTCTTGAAGAGATGCCAGAAAGAGAAACTCACTAATTAATCACTACTGTGCAATCTGAGAATGACCCCCTGCAATGAGGGGTCAAAATGACAGGCAATACAGTAAGCAGCAACTGAGCACAGCTAGCCCAAAAGGCGTGACAGGAAGGGCTCAAACACAGCTATGGAGCCCTTGTTCAAGGAGCACTGCACCACACACAGGACAAAAAGAACTCTAACCAAATTCTAAAGATAAAAGATATGGTCTTGGCATATCAGCAGTAACCTGAGCTCTAAGTCTGCAACTCTATCCTACCTATCCACTCGCACGATGTGTAACATGAAGCTGTTGTAACTTTAAGTCAGCTGTACTAAGCAGCCATTGCTATTTTATGCAATCTCTCAGACCTTTAAACACACTAAGATTACGGAACTACAGTGAGTTAAACATCTGGTGCCACCACTAGGCAACATCACCCACACCTTCTGAAGGACCTTACCTTATATACACAAGCAGCTTGTTGCCCATTACCACTTGCTCATCTACAAAACAAAAATTATTTGTCACCTTTTATTCACTAGACAACATAGAGAGATGCAATTCTTTTTCCTAGCTGCTAGCAAAACACCTCATCTGACACATATACAGTAAGTAGAGCAGCTTTACACACGATAAATAGTACTAGAGCACTTCTCTGTTCTCCAACACCCTTATACTGGGTATGTATTTCCTTTTTGCACTGACTAGAGATATTCAAAACATCAAATATCAAAACTAGAGACCCTTAAAGGAAAAGAATTCTCTACCTGTGAGAGACTTCCCAGCATTCAGTGGAGGAGCAATGACTTTGAACAGCTTCTGTAAGAAGAAAGAAGGCAGTGCTCAAGCAGCTGGCAAAGCTCAGAGCAAAGAATCTGCATGGTTTTAAAGCAGAGATCAACGGGGCATCTTCCCCACTGAAACTCTGCTTTCCTACCATGCTTTGCAATTAAAAGGCACAGAGGACACCAAGACGTGGCAAAGGATGCTCTTCCCAGCTGATGTTACGACATGTGAAAAAACAGCCTTCAATCAGATCTAACCCTAAGCACAGGCCACACAACAAAAAGCAATGTTCAGTAGTCCCAGCGGTTACAGGCAGAGCACAACTGACCAGCCCCACCTCCTGCTCCTGAACCTTCTGCCACCAGAGATCATGCAAACCTTCAGCCTACCTAGCAGGGTCACCAGAGAGCCTTTAGTTTGGGTATACAGAATGAGGACTCTGAATACTCAGCTCTAGAAAGCAGAAAAAGTTATTTGTACTCGTACAGCTAGTGCTAGGTTTCCAGAAGTCCTTTTTAAAACCATGAACACCTAAAGAGTCTCCTTCCTCACAAAAATCAAATGAGGTTATAACTGCTAAAAATGGGGCAGTTGAAGATTTTCACACTCCCATGGACCCAGCTCTCTGTTTCAGCACTATGGAGAAAATACCAGCAGCGCTTCCATAATGAAACATCCTGATGTTATAGCTACAGGCTTCAAGAGCAATGGGTTTATCAGGCACATCCTCAGGCCCACCACGAGCAGCAGCAGGGCTTCAGCTACAGCATTACACCGAGTCCTGTGCTTACCGCTGACAGATCACACCCACGTGCTCAGAACAAAGCCTGCCTCGACGCAAGGACCATTCCTAGCCTCTTTTCTGAATTCTGTACCCAGGTAAGTTCACCCTTTGTTTCTGTTACTCTTTAATACATATTAATATACTATCGTGTCAGCAGGAAGAACAGGATGAAGGAAAAAAAGCACGAGGTGTTCACAGAACCTCTCACGCCTACACCCCCATCAATCCCATTGTGCAGAAAGTCAATGCTTTCTCAGCACGTCACGCCACACAAGCCAGGCTCACCACCAGCAACAGAGCTGTTAGCAGACAGTTTTGCAATGCAATCCCTTTCAGTCATCATGTTATTCTCTTCTGCTGCTTTTGTTTTATATTTATTTTATTAACATGATTAAATTTCTTGCTCTAACTTTGCAGAGCATCGCTACATCAGCAGGGAAACGTGTTCTAAAGCACAGTAATTCCAAATACTTTTCTCCTCTACTGCATTTAGTCAAATAAACTGCATATATTATTGCTCCCTTGAAATGTAAAAGAACACACTGAATGAGAAGATAATGCATTGGGTTTGAAATGCTGTTTCTCAGAAAAACTGTGTGCTGACCACACCAACAACAGCTGCCTGCACTGAGCACCTTTCCTACCTCCATGGGACTAATGAAGTCATTCATCCCACTGTTGTAGACGTAGATCATGGCATCATAGAGACGGTTTTCCCAGCACAGAAGAACAACCTGCAAGGCAAACAAAGCACAATGTGGATACACAGCTGCTCTTAGCTCACAGTTTTCTCATTCCCCAGTCTCTCGAATACAACCTCTGTCCTTGCATTTGCACCCCCAGCTTCCTCAGCCGTTCCACGCAGGTCAGACCCTCCAGACCCTTCCCCACTTTGGTCGCCCTCCTCTGGACTCACTCCAACACCTCAACATCTTTCTTGCAGTGCGGGGCCCAGAACTGGACACAGGATTCAAGGTGCGGCCTCACCAGTGCCCAGTACAGAGGGACGATCACTTCCCCAGACCGGCTGGCTGCACCATTCCTAATAGAGGCCAGGATGCCATTGGCCTTCTTGGCCACCTGGGCACACTGCTGGCTCATGTTTAGCCGGCTGTCGATCAGCACCCCCAGGTCTTTTTCCGCCAGGCCACTTTCTAACCACTCTTCCCCCAGCCTGTAGCGCTGCAGGGGGTTGTTGTGGCCCAAGTGTAAGACTTGTCACTTGTTATGATGCATTAACCTATCCCAGAACACGAACTGGGGGAGCAAAACATGATTATAGGAGCATGCACATTACTGGATGGACACAGCCACGCTAAATAACTCCCACATTCATTGAATTTGATCCCAGGGACAGAGGGCTAAGTTCTGTCACAAATTAGTGACCAAAAGGCAAAGATGGTTTGGACTATGTTAAGTCTTGTCTGTTGAAAGGTGACGCCTCGTTTTCCACATGCTGTGGAAGTTTGCATCAGTGACATGGGGATATTGTCATTTATTCCGAGGAACTCAGTACAGTACACAGTACAACAGCTCACCTGCTGTATGTCTAAGCTGGTGATATCCATATGCACAATGCAGGCTTCCAAATTTTCCAACCTGTTCTTGTCTTGGAAGTGAAGCAGCAAGTCTTTCATCACTTGAGCTGTGATTCCCATCAGCTTATCACTTAAGATATATGGCTCCAAGCACTCCAGAAAGATGCCTTTAGCTACAGAATTCTCACTCATCTTATCATATATCTGGTTAAATAATAGATCCCTAGGAGGAAAGAAGCGTTTAGTTATCAAATAATCTTATCAAAATCTCCTTACTTATCTACTTTGAGGGCTGCAAATTAAACTCCATTTTCTCTGTATTTCTCAAGCTCAGCAGCTGAAGGCCCTGTTTAGCTCCTATACTGGAGCAGCTACACAGAATAAATCAGCTGTGGATGTTGCAGCAAAAAGCCTGCTGTTAGAGGGGAAATTATGATAACAGGAAAATCTATCAAGGCAGCTTCTTCCTTAAGGGGATGGTGTGGGGGAAACAGTTTGAAGCAAACTTTTCTTCCTCAATACAGCAATGAAAATTTAAGACACTTTTCTTTGAGTCCTGAGTACCCTGACTTTAGGATCAGCTTTTAAGCATTCCTCTAAACTGTGATGTGATATATGATACGACAACAATGTGATACGATTCCTCTAAACCATGTGATATTATAGGAGACAGCGCTCAGGACTACACGGGTTGGTGGTCTGCCTGGGGAGATGGGCTTGCAAACTCAGACTTACGTGCGCTGGAGTAAGAGGCAGTAATCAACTATGACAGGCACCACGTCCTGCAGGAGAAACATAAAAAAGCTGCAGGGACTGGCACAAATCCTGCCAAAGAGCACATCCTGCAGAGCACAAAGTGAAGCCTGGCCAATGCAGAGCAGAATCAATGAGAGAGCTGGATCAGCCAGTAGCTGGCACAGTTACAGGTTCTCCCATATGCTGGCTCATATGGAGAAAACCTCTAGTCACCCTTCTGCAGAGGACAGAGGGCTCACAGGCTCTGCTCTGCTGCCCAGCCATAACAAAGTCCTGATTTCATTAGTGAAGATAACAGAGGTGAGAGTTCACATGAACCACAGCAATATTTTTCAAAATTAGGCAAGTAATTTTTGCAGCAAAGTAAAGTCTGATTATAAAATTCAAAAGATCTATACAAGAGAGTCCACTGGAGCACCATACCTGAAAATGTTGCTCCATAACCTGGATTTTTCCTTGGTCAGGACATTTCTTCAAAATCCGATCAGCATAATGGAGAAGGATTTCAACCATCTGAATTACAATAAACAAGAAAATTCGCTCACATCCTACACCAGAGGCCCTACTCGGTAGCACGTTTAGTAGACTGACTTGGGGGTTGGCAGCACTGTAAATTCTGTTGTCCTGTTTGGGGTATGAGCTGCTGTGGGCAGGAAGGAGAATAGGGAAGAGGCTGCCAAGACACGATGGCCTGACACGGCACAGAAGTGGCCCAGGGGGATACTGAAGGTCTACACTAACTTCAACTGACTGAGGAACCGGGCAGCCAGCCTGGCAGCAAATTTTCAGGCAGATGAACACATCCTGAAGCACAAGTCTCACCTGGGCCATGTTTTTACCCAAAGCTTAAGTTATAGTATCTTAAATAGCAAAACTTATTTACCTGTAAATAAAACATGCATGAAAAATGAAGTACGGCTGAATAATTATTGCAATAATTATGTATTTTAAACACACCCTTGCCAGAAACAGGTTCCTGCAGCAACTGAACAGGATCAGTTGAAGAGTTTATTCCATGTCCATGTACATATGGACCAAAGTTTCCATTCTGAGAGTCAGCAAGTGACATATTGATGGACACTTGCCAACCAAAGGTCAGGAAACTCTGGAGTTACCTACAAAAAAGGTTTCTCTCCACTGTGAGGAGACCAGAGATCTCAAGGCCTGCATGCCAGTGTCACATTTTGCTTTGCTAACACTGCAGATTTTATCCCCACCTTTACCCAAAAGGTATTTCCAAGTCTCTTCTAAAATCCTGCTCTCAACCTTAGCCAGAAAGGCACATGTACACGCTCTAGAGTTAGTTGGATTAACTCCTGGAGGACAGAAGCCATTCCTTCCAGGACCACAGTTAATATCACATCAGCATATGTGAAAACCCAGCTAGGAAGAGGTCAGTGACTCACTCTGTCTGCAATGACTGCTTTCCGCTTGCTTGTGTCCCCAGACAAGCCTAAAAAGAATCATGAAAAAAAAAAAAGCAGCTTTTCTCATCTAAGCTACCAGTAGAAATAGAAATCCCCCAGTTCAGATGTTAACACCACTACCCTTGAGGTGCAGAGGTCAGGATATCTACACACACAATTTTGTGTTCTACTTCTAGCCCACTCTCCTTCTGAAGAGCTTGTTCTCCCCATGTAAAGACTGTTCCAGCATGGGAATGGCAAGAACAGACCTGAGTGTTGTTTTAACATTGGGAGAACAATCAACAGAGGGGCTGTCAAAGACTGTACATGAGGCTAAGTGCTGGAGGATGCTCTGATGCACAAGAAGCTGAATTAAGTGCACTGTAAGAGCAAACGATTCTTAAATGCCAACTAAGACAGTAATTCTTTCAAATACTGAAAACCAATCTGCTTAATATCCATGCATTAAAATGAGACACATGGTCATATACTAGCAATTTCACAGCAGGAGGATCTTATCCTGAGCCCTTGAGTCTCATCTGTCAAAACCATCAGAAGTTAGTTGCTGAAAATTCAGTATGTCCAGTCCTAATGAGACCTTTCAAGCGTCAGTTTCTGGCATAATTAACATGTTTATCCTCACAAGCTAAGTGCTCACAAAGCATCCTCCCTGATAGGGAACATGGTGCCAAAACCCAGCAGTTCTTTCAGTCAGTTGTGTAGTCAGAGGAGACCTGAATGAAAGTGCCTGCTTGGCAGAGCTGACAGAACATCACACTGAAGATGAACTACAGGTCATGCACGACCTTCAGCAATATTTTAGCAGGCAAGTTATTCAACACCTGGATCCAGCTCCTTCATGGCAAAGTGACAACAGGCAGGAGTTTCAATTAAAAAAACAAACCAACCAACCAAACTTACCTACTACAGCCTTTGCTTTACCTTCATAAAAAGACCAAGCTAGAGCCAGGGCATCAGTGAGACGTTCTTGTTTCAGAAGGTGGTCAACTCTCTAAAATAACAAGTAATATTGGACCTTAGTATTACAGAAAAGATGATTCCCTCACGTTTAAGATCAGCATTTCCCAGTAGAGGGTCATGATTCCTGACAGCAAGGAGACAGGAAACCTCAGGAGCTCTCAACACATTGCAGTAAAGGACAGTAACTCAAAAAGATTCTCTCATACGTACATTTTGTGCTGGACAGTTAAAAAAGACTAGTGAACATCAGGCCCTAGTACGTCAAGTCCCTGTGGGCTACATTTTAGGTCAGATGCTTGATGGATAGAGACCCACAGCATCAGCGAGTGTCTGCAATCACAAAATTTTCCACTCCCTATGCCTGCCTCATCACTTAGAGCACAACAAAGAACTCTGCCATGTTTTCAGCATACAGGTGTACTCATCCTACCTTTTACTTCCTTCTGAGCTCACAGTCAACAAGGATTGAAGTAGGTCACAAGTATTTTCTACTTAAGGAATCATCAACACACAAGGCTGAGCACCACTAGGCTTGGTATGCTAGGTCAACATGTGACAGTACTGTTTGAGAGAAGAGAGACTGAGAGTCTCAGACCAGCATTCTGTAGTGCAGCACGAACTAACTCTCAGATTCACACACTAATACCTCACATACTGGATTAAAACTCTCGAGTAAATCCCCTACAACAAAGAGGCCTCCAGCACAACAGAAACCATACAGTAATTTGGAAGGAGGCTGGCTCAGAGCATATAAATTGTGACTGACTGCTGAATTCTAGGAAAACCAGTACATGAAATCATGGGTCAAAGCAAGACTTCTCATTAACAGTTTACTAAACCAAAGTTGGTAGAGAATGGCTGAAGGGAAAACGAGCAAAGGGATCTCTGTAACCAAAAGCAGCAACTGCATCAAAGTTGAATAGAGCTGAACCATTCGTATTTTATTAAAGGTCCTGATACAGTGTCGCATGGAGGAGCTTATAATCATGTGTAACTACAAGAGCCATAAAGCAGGTAAGAGGAAAAACGGTGAAGGTCACTGCTTAAAGGAGAAATATGAGACTGGAAAGAAACAACTACTGAAGTTCCTTGAGAATCAATCAGCCTTGAAGCCCCCTTCTACATACTGATTTGCTCAACTAACCTGGCACAAGCAGAATTTACTAACGAAGTTTGCTGATGACCAACTGTCAACCTGTAATGTGAGAAGCAGACCAGAAAGACAGAAACAACAGGATGACCCCTAAAGCTGGGTAACAGAAGTACGATGCAATCCAATGGCACAAGCAACTGACAGCAGAAATCAGAGTTTGCCTGTGGGGTCTGGTGAATCTCCAGAGTGCCAGAAGCCACTGACATAACGTAGCCGAAGGAACAGCTAAATGAGAGCTGAGGACGTATGAGGAATAACGTATCTTGCAGAGACAGTGAAGAACAGGTGAGATTGTGCATGGCACTTGTAAGACCCTACCCAGAGTAACATGTGCCAAAGTGTTTATCTATATTCAAGAAACCAAGCATAAAGGAGGTGCAGAGAACAGCAACTATGAACAAAGAAAGGAATGGGAAGGTAATCTTACAAGAGGATGATGAAAGAGCTTTGCTTAGCCTTGCAAAACAAAGTCAGAGAGAACATGTAAACACTGAATAAACATACTGCGACATGACGATCCAGAAAGGAAAAACTGCTGTTTAACTCAAGGGAAAAGAACAACACAGGAACAAACAGACATAAATAAATCACTAAGAACTTTACTGTGGAACTTGATAGGGTTTCAGCTGTCAGAGAAACGATGTTAAAAAAAACCTTCTACCAACAGAAACAAGGATCTAAAATCCAGTTAACTTTCTAGATAGTCTTTGATGGATTTTATGATGTAGCTCCTGCAGTAGCTGGAGACAAAATATAGTGAACCAGGTTTCCTTCCACTCCTGCATGCTTATCTGGCAGACAGAAGGCTTACACTTACACAGTCCTCCAAAGTCACACACTGGACTAACTCCACCTTGTTAACAGAAGCTGACACACGGCAAGGCATTATGTCTTGCTTGGGAGAACAAGGTCTCCGTTCAGCCTGCAAGTTTATGGAAGCAGGAGTCCCCCCGTGTCCCGCTGTGGAAAGCGGCGTACCTACAGTGCTGGCTGTGGGTAGCAATCAGGGATCCTGAATGCAGTGCTCAGAACATGCTTCACAAATGCTCCCTCCCTCCTCTCAAGCTGTATTTAAGCAATTCAAACCTATTAAAAGCTGTATAGCTTTCCTCTCAACCTACCTCTCTCCAGCTCCTCAATGTCATGACGTGAACAGACTAAAAAAGGAAAAAAAAGATTATTTATTACTTACAGTTGCTCATGCTGCCTGTGGTATCCCGCAGACCCACCAGAGCGCACTGGTACAGATGAAGCTAAGTAAAGCAACCCTCAAGCTTGGCAAGGCAGGAATACATGGCATGTTTAACAGAAAATGTCCTTTACTCGGCCTTACAACCCATCTGCTCCAAGATACCATCCCTCACTTCTTCCCCTACTTCCATATGCCATCCCATAGCCCACCTCTCTTTGCCTTTTCACAGACAGCCTGCACAGTGGGACAGGAGAAGTGAACTGGATATTCATTTTATCATTCCATGCAATAGTCCAGTTTTCCCTGCTGTTTTATTTTCTTCTGTTTACTCACTAGCACATTTAGGACAAAGAAACTGAAGCTTAGGACAGAGGAGATGTCAGTAAAGTAATGGTAAATCTATCCTAAAGCAGCATCAACCAGGGTACAGTGAAACTATGACAATATCTTTCTTAGCCTGTACCTTGGCTAAAACCAAATTACTGCACGTTTAATCCCACAACATAAGTGCACAAACCTCATCCTTGATTCGTATCTCCACAGAATAAAAAAATTGCCCTCCTCCAGAAGATGAGCTACCATCAACAGCAAATGCCCTGTATTTTTATTAGAAGTTCCCCACATTTACCTTAGTTCCAAGGTAAAAGATCTGACCGCCACAGCTGCTGATGGACTGGTAACAAGCTTTCTCTCCAACCAATGCCTACAGGGGAAAAAAAAAAAGAAATGTAAGTCAAACTGCTTCTTGTTTTTATAAAGTTTCCTAAGAAACATATAAACACTTGAACTTTAGAGACACTTCGTAATTCAGGAATCAAAATGAGGACTGGGAGAGAACACCACAGATTGCTGGGCAGTAGTAAGTAAAAACGCTCTGCTGTCACACTGTCCTGCTTGTGAATGCAGCTTAAAGTGCTACCAAGCTCTGGCTGCCCAGAAAACATGAAGGAATCACAAGGACCCACAAACAGTGCTGTGTGTCTACCCCCAGATGCAAAAAAAATGGTACAGAGGCTCCTTCCTTGCCTCTGCTTCTTCACAAACCTTCCTCAAGAGCAAATGTGTAGGAGAGGCAGATGGAAAGAATCTTGTTGGAGTGAGAGTTGCTACCACAGAAGTTTCAACGCCAGTAAATGGAGTTCAAAAAGGTGTCTATAGGCACAGTTACACTGTGGGAAGTGGGGGATCACATCCAAGCTAGAGATGTTACCACAGTGCCTGGGCAGTGCTTGCTCCCCACTCTGTGCACAGTTACACAGGGTAGAGCTGGTTGTCCTCTACTTCTCTCAGGCTGGCCAGGTAGGGAAGCTGCCTGGATCTCCTCCCACTGCTGAACAGCGTGTCCATGCCAGGGACTGCCACAATAACTCTTCAACCTGCTCAGCGCAGAACCTAAGGCTGAAGTCGCAGATATTCCCTGTATCTTTCTTTAGATGCTGCAGTAGAAGAATGGGGCCCGAGAGTCTTCCTCCACAAACCCAGGCCTCTCTGAAACCAGAATATCCCTTATGGGAGCAGCTGCCTTATCTAAGATTTGCCTTTTAGAGCGTCTGCAGAACTAACACAGGAAAAGTGATCTTTCTGATCCTCTGAGCCATGGGGGAAAAAAGCAAGCTTCCCATCAGGAGTTGTCCTTGACTCAGTTGCTCTGGAATAGGTTGTCTTGCAATTCCTACTGAAATACAAGGAAAGAGACTGCCTGGTTTGTATCCTCAGTACTTCACAGTGGCATTACAGACTTCAGATCTCATCTGCCACTTAGTCTGTGAATTAACTAGGGGTCTTCTCTAGACTCACAACAGCATTAACGGGCAGCACGCACTTGGGCTCACCAGTTTTTCTAGCCACATGTCTCTGGCTTTGATGATAACCACCAGAAGTCCTCACAGGACACCACAGAGTTTCTGGAATGAGTGAAAGGCTCTGAATAATGACATATCCTGTCAAGGAGAGCTCGCACACCACCTCAGTGCCAATCTCCAGCTATGTTCTGTGAGGTTGTGTCTGGCAGTACAGAAGCTACCTTCTTAGCCTAGACTCCACCTTCTGAGTCTTTCTTCCTCCTCACTATGCATCTGCAGCAGAAAGAATGACAGCAATGCTGGCAGTGTGAAGCAGACAAAGCAATGAAAGCCAGATAAGCAGCAGTTATGTAGCTCTAAAGGCTGCAAAGACTCCTCCTAGATCTGGCAAGACTGAAAGCAGCAGCCTGTTCCTTGGGGCTCAAAGGGAACCATGACAGAGAGGTCTTTTTTACGAAACCTTGCCATCCTGCATGGAAGGCACTTCTCCTTGGGCTTCTGGAGCTGAGTCATGACCATATGCTGCGCTTGGAATTGAGGATCCAAACTACAGACCAACGTGAGCCTTCTGCTAGTTGTTCGGGCCAGCAAGCCTCACAGGGCTCTAGCAGAATCGAACAGGAACTGTATTGCCAGCTGTGGAATTTCTGGTGCAGCACTGGGAGGCTTGAATGCAAGGATGCAAGGCCCTCTCCTACACATTCTTGCAAACTGTTTCCAAAATAAACTGATTTTCTACTGAAAGCAATAACTTGTCCCACAACCACGACTCTAAAAAAGCCTCCACAATGCAACAGCAATACAAATACCACATCAAAGCAAGACTGCTGCAGAAGGCACACATGGGTTACAGGAGCTCAGGAGCCACTGCAATTGACACCTACTTCAGGAATAAAACATGTCCAGGCACCACATGGGCCAGGGTCCAAAACAAATAAACAACAAGCATGAAAATCAAAATAAATTAAAGATAAACAAACAAACGAGGAAGAAATAGAAAACAGAATGTTTGAAGTGTTGCAACTTCCACTAGCATGGATGTTTTTGGTTTTTTACTTCAAACAAGAAGTGCAGTGCCTACAAGTGCAGGTACTGTGTTTCATCCTCTCTACCCCTGCATGACAATCTGTGAGAGGAGGGCAGGGAATGCATGCACCGCACAGGCACTGCTATGGCAGAGTATTTGTGGCATACAATTGCCCAAAGCAGAAAAGCCTGTAGGAATCTCTTGAAGAATAAAGTACATCAGGTTTCTTCCTGTACAGAGTATTCCCAAGCCTGGTAACTCAAGAGCAGCTCCCCAAAACAGCAATGTACAAAAGGAAACAAGAACTGTTAGCTGTCCACATCAACACCATGTGTGATTTTTGAGATGCTTCCAAAAGCTTTTTTTTCCAAAGCTCCAGGCTCCCCCACTTCAGGCATAGCTAAAAGAGAGTTAGCAAACACAAGCAGGTCATTTGTGTCTACCAGAGCTTCGCTGACGTTGCCTCCCGTAGCCAGCGATTTGAAGTGGCTGCTGTTGTAGACTAGCTGAACTTCTGAGATCTCTATGGTCTCCAGCTCCTCCTGGGTCTGACGATCTATAACATGCAGCTTCTCCACGCTGTCCAGAAGCACTGCTGTCCGGGAGTTTATCCACTGAAAAAGCAACAAATTGCAGATTTCATCAATGCGTACACAATTAGAGGCCAACTAAAGAGGCTTTAGATACATTCCTGAGTATCAAGACTGGAAGTTGTAGGATGGCCAATAGCTTTGTTACTATACATGGTCGCTTCACACCTGAGCATACCTCCAAAGGTAAAGATAAGGAGGCTGGCTCCTTCTGGAGTATCACCTTTAACACTGAGAAAAAGGAACCTTCTTCACAGAAGCACCTGTAGACAAACAGCAATTCACCTGAGTTCTGGTCCTCTTGGTGCACTATGGATGCTCTAGCACGCTTTCTATCCAAAGCTCTCAAACACATGACTACTACAACTCCTCAAATCCCCTGAGGCAAATACAGCATCAAGAGGCGTTAGAAAGAGAAACAGGACATCTAAGTTTACCTCAAAGCCTGTCATCCATATTCTGTGGCTTCTACTTTTATGTCCAAAACAAATAAAAAGGCTTTTTTTCACTGCTTTTACAGTTATTATCTTTTTAAAACAGCCAAGCATATTTGTTAACAAACTTCAAATTCCAGCTGATGTGGATATCCATCCTGGTATTTCAGCCTTTCATGTTTTATTCTCTGTAATTCTGTAAATGTGTTTTAGAGTTGAGCAATGTTTTTTGTTAAAAGCATCAAACAATTATGGTGCTTTAGCAAGCACTTGTATGTGGTAACACTAGAATTCTACTGAGCCAATTACAGAGAAGTTTGCTTTCTTTTGTAAGAATATAAAAATCTTTCTTGCCAGATTCTCTCTAGCTCTTGAGAACATTTCCTCAAGAAATATTCAAAGCTTCCCAAGAAAGGGCAGCATTGTTGCCTGCACGCTACTAATTTTTTACCCTTTAGCTACTACTTGTTATCTCACTTGTGTCGGTTTTTCACCAAGTCCCACGTTTAAGGATGTTTTCAGTTAGTGAGCTCCAGACAAATACAGCCAGTTCTTACACTAAATTCATAAAACCAATAGCATAGAACTAAGGGCTATTGAGATACATTTACAAGAAAACTAGTTAAAAAAAAAAATAACTATTCTGTAGTATTGAGACTTACAGTAAAGTTGATGAGGTCATAGTGCAGATGAAGCTGCCTCTGCTTAGTGACATGTATTGCACCAGTATCGTCTCTCTTTACCTAAAAGAGAAATCAGACCAGGGTGACTCAAACTCAAAGATTTTCTTCAGCTCAGCCTCTCCGTTCCCAGAGGACACCACACCAACTCCAGGAGCCTGAAGCTCCCCTCAGACACGCACACTCAGCGCACAGTAACAGCTCACACGGTTCTCAGATGGAGTGTGTAACGCCTCACTTGCAAAAGCACTCATGGAAGTGAGGAAAGAGTAGGGGACTGGCTCTGACCAGAGGGCAGGAAAAACACATCCTCTCTGCTGGAGTAATTTTAAATTACAAGAGTTGCATGTCATAAACATACGTGTATGTGTATGGGTACCTGCGAGAGGCTCGTGCTATTGCACGCACAGACATTGCCAACACGACAGGCTCTCCTTCAGCATCAAGCCTTTTCTTTCTCCCCAAGTTTTCCACGAGGAGAAAGAGGATTCAATCCAGACAACACGATGTGTTGGAGCCTGAGCAAAGCTTAAGGTCCAAGATCACAGCAGATCTGGGAAACAAACCTAGCACTCCAAAGCCAAAATGTTACGTTTTCTGAAGCCTGAGTACTGCTCTCATACTGAGATCAGTCATGAAATCATCTTCAACCAACCACACCTGCATGCATAACTTCTGCACATCTAAACAGGACGAGCAGCATGTCCTAAAGTCATGTGCCAGCATGACCCGAAAGCTGCTGTCTCTTAGTGGTTAATACAAGTTTTCCAGACTCATGTTTTAAAGCAAAAAATAAAATGGTATCTTAAATTCATGTAATCTCTCTGAAAACAACCCACATTCTTCTACCCCCAGTAGAAATGAGATAAGCTGCAAATCAACACTTCTGGAGCGTGTAAAGCTCATGCCTCCAGATTCTCTGGCAAGGGCATCACTGCTTGCTGAAGAGTTTGTTTTCCCAAGCTGGCTGCAAGCTGCAGACATCCCCAGCACGCACAGGTATCATACCTTCACTGAGACACAGGCTCAGCCAACTGAGTATATGAATAAGATGTGCCTACCCAAAAAGCAGCATAAAACATCCAGGCTTACCAGGAGAAAATGAACGACGTCTCCTCGACAGAACGCAAGCATGGGGTTCACAGAGCTCTGTACAGCCACGAAGTGCCACGCCAGAAGTGGGACACTAGAAGGGTCCATCTGTTAGACAAAAAGCACCACCAGGATTTAAGGTACGCGAGGCAGAACCTCAGTTCCAGGACACATGCTGCTCATCAGCTGCTACACACTGACTCTGCCAGGTACATGCACAGGCTGTAAAGCAATTTCCTGATCTGCTGGCAGATGAGCAGTAGCTTGTGCTCTTTGGTCCAGCCACATGGTTTAGGGGCAAAGTGGATGGCCAGTGAGAACAAAACGTGTGTCCTGGCTACTTAATGTAGATCCAGTCTCACAGGGATTGATGGACTACGACAAGCTGCAGCTTGCTAGCAGCCTTGTCTCCATTCTCCCAATCTAACACATCCCACATCTTCCCCCAGCTGCTTTTCCAAGAGGAATTATACCAGCGACTAGTGAAGCGAGTAATCAAGAGTTTAGAAGACTGTTTAGTGCTCTAATTCCACTTTGTTTCTGCCCCTGCAATTAAGGGTTCCATTGTATGGTTCTTATGTAAAGCCCCAGTCCAAGGTGACTGTTGCCATAATCAGGTCAACGTCCCATCTGTGGGTGCATGCAGGCTGCAGCAGGGAAAACAAGAAGCTGAGGGGCTCCTGAGTTCCTCCCTTCCTACTTATTGGAGAAATTCAGCATTTTCACATAGGTGCAGCAGAAAGCTGCCCTGTCACCTCCTCTGTGCCCACAACCTGCACACACCAGCCCAACAGATTATCACTGCAGTCCCACAATGCAGAGTTTCCTGCGTGCTGATGAAGTAGCAATACCAAACATCTGGTCCTAATTGCATCCTCTTTGCTCTAGGAACCATTTGTAGCCATAATCTAAAAAGCAAGCATTTGGCTTCGTTACTCACACGACCGTAGGGAAAAGTCATCCACACTTTCAGAGATGGCTTCAGGCCAATAACCAGTATCTTCAAGAAAAACAAAAAGGCAAAATAAAATGTTTGAGTATACACCAGAAAACTTCTCCTTTGTGATTTCTCACACAAAGCCTTCTGCAAGCAGCAAGTTACCTTTGTTAGGGAGGCCATGGCCAGCAGTGAATACTGGGTGATGGGATGGTCTCTCAGCTCAACTTTTGCATGTAATGGTTCAATACAGCAAACTTCTCCCTTTGAGCCACTGAAGAGACATCGAGATTCACACGTTCTCACTCCCATAACCCTCCTGCAAAGAAGGGAAACCAGTTTGGTGACCACCTAGCAAGAAGAGATCAGCCCAACAATCTCATGATATCTCAAGCCTGATCCTTCATAAACATTGTTTTTGAAAAGCCCTTTACACAGCTCTGGGGATGATGCTAGAGTGTCACTGGAAGCAGTCCCACACAGCTGCTCAGATACAGACAGGAATTCCTTAAGATCTTATTTAACAGCAAAGTTTTGTCAACTCCTGGACATGATCAGCCTCCCTAGACTGTCAGGCCCCATCCTTCCTCCTTGTCCCTCTTCCTCTTGAAGAGGCCAAGAAGAAAACGAGCAGTTACTGCAGGGCAGCTCTTGCTAATGAAATAAGGAAAACCAAGAGGCAGCACTTCTATGAACAACTACCAGGAGCCCACAAGGAATGCCAAGACCCTGGACAGTACATTGACACCTTAATAACTTAGGCTAATCTCTGACTGTTACACTGCCAGACAGCACCTTACTTCAGCTGGGAAATTACACTGCAGCCCTGAACGACACCTTCAACATTCAGACAGTGGCGTTATTGGTTCCAATAGGTTTTTTGCTTAGGTTTTAGAAACTATGACTCAGCATTACTTCCTTGAACTTTCTGTGGGTACTGAGAGTTATTGTCTTACTTAAATGACAGTTCGAACACGGAGCCTCCGCTGTCATTGCAAATTGCAAGCGTCGGGTCATCTGTAAACTGAGCAGATAATTAGATTAAAAGTGGCACTAAGAAATAAACTACAAAAAAAACAAAAAAGGACAGAAAAACGTGTGCTACGGCATTATTAACAGCACACGAAAGTACAATCATTGTACCTACCAGAAAGACACCTTTAACATGGAAGATGCAGCATTAAGGGGGAACCTTCACGCCCACAAAACATTTTTGGTTAACCAGGTCAGACCAACCAGTACATGAGAACCTGCCCTTGAGCAACGTGCCCCACCAGACCCACTACACTAGTTCCATGTGTGACACTGTATGGGTCTGGGATGTCTGGAGCACGGTCCAGGAAAGGAGAGGAGAAAGAAGAACCACTGCAAGTTTTAGATAAATGTATTCTAGCAACTAATTCTTCATAGGTTTTAGCATCAGAGAGAGGAGTTATAACAGACAACAACTGTTGTTTGTCATAGTACAACTCACAGCCTATTACTTCAGCTCTCAAAATACTCAGTTTCTTTTTTAAATAGAATTTCTGCTCATTTTTCTCACCTCTGGATACTATGGCCATATAGCTCCCAGGTAGCTGCTCTCATCTGTAAATCTAAAAGTACTACACAAGGCAAGTCAACACATCTGACTGAACACAAGTGTGTTTTAAAGAAAAAAAAAGTAGTTATACAAGGAGTACATGTAGTATTTGTTACCTTGATGTGCAAAATGGCTGTTCCTGGGGGGTGGGCATCTGTTATTGATCGTAGCAGCTTCCCACTGGCCAGATCCCACATTGTGATCTGCAAGCACATTGTTCTCAGTGTACACATTTATGGCCAAGGGGTTCTCTCCATCACCTTGTGCATTAGTACATCAATAAATTTTTATATTCCCAATATTATCCTGGATTAGTAAGGTCTTCATATCAAAGAAAACCGATCTGAAATCTGTTCCTACCCTGGTTTTACAAGCAGTTTACTTCTCTGCTTATACTCTCGCTGACAACATTCGAGTTATCTTCCCAACTCTCAACCATGCCCTTTTAGTAAGCTCTCGCCACCTGCCCGAACTCACTCACCTCACAGCTACCTGTCTGACAACACAATTAAAGAATTTAAGATAACTTTGCTACCACGCAACACCGTTCAAAGTGGTTCAATGCATTTCTCTCTCGTAGAATCAGTGAACAGCTGAATAACCTCTGCTAAGATCCATTAGCAAAACTCAAGCATCTCCAAGGCTACCATGAACCTGGTCTCTCCTCTCCTCCTGCGTTTGCTCAGCATGACAGGTCAGGCAGGAGTATACTTGTGCTTGGATATTAAATTCACGCAATTTCTCAACTAAGAAGCAGGAAGTCCCAAACTACTTACTGCCTAACTGAGGAATATTTAGCCCAGAAGAGCTGAGATTACAATTTGAATCCAATTTTTTACTGGAAATACTATTTCATATGGTTCCATACATTATCTGTCAAAGCTTCATAGACCAGATGTTTCAGAACTGCTGCTCCAAAATATTTTATCTGAGCATCATTTAAAACTGGCCACTGCTCTGCACAGATCAAATCTGTATTCCCACATGGTCTGGAGCAGTCTGTCATTTGGCCTTATCACAGGCACTGGAGTGTGTTTTATCTGGAATGAAGCTGAAAGCCAAAAGAGCAAAGGGAAACGAAAGTAAAAAGAAAAGCAAAGCAGCCTTCCTTGTATTCCATGGACCTCCACATTTTACCAAGTCAACTTCTACCCATTTTGGTTTAGTTTTAGTCTTACAACTTTTGTTTGGGAATCGCTTTCTCTCTTTAGGTTCAGAGAAGGGCATAAAAGTACAACAGCAGACTCAAAACCCTTTTTCTCTGTGTTCAAAAGCTATGCTGTTTCCGTCATACAACAGAAGTAAGGTATTAGTAGAAATGAACTTTGGGTCTAGATATGAGTTTCAAGAATTCCAAGTCATCACCACAGTACAAACTAGCTTTAATTACAAAGCACAGATCTCACAAAGCAACCTAGAAAGACTAAGCTGGTTGTCCTGGTGCGCCATTGCACATTTCAGTGCATGAGGAGCAGGACTTGGGTCACAACGAGCCATGATTAATTTAATCCTTCACTATATTCTGCATCTCCCATTTCCTCCACAGAAACTTACTCCAAACAACCTGAGTTAGCTCACTGGATGCAGGAATTGGGCAGACCAAGCCACACATACTGCTGCTCAGCACAAAACCAACTAACAAACAGCCACGCGTTGAGCGTGCTTGGCTTGGAGCTGCTGTCACCTCCGGATAGTGTCTCAGCCACAGCCTGCAGAAGGACAGAGTGCTGGACCGTCTCATCCTACAGGAATTACCTGTCCTTTCGCAAAGCCACACAGGAGCCTCGAACAGTCGTTGTTGATACTGAGAGCAGAGATAGCCCCGTACTGGGCCCCAACAGCGGTGCTGCCCAGACACAGCCGAAGCGCCTGGTTTTGATCTAGAGCAGAAGAATTAGTAAGAAATTAAAGAGAAAGAAAGAGCATTGATTAAAATTAATATCATGCAATTATTTACATATACAATTCACTTGGGGTACATCAACGATTCACAGGCTTACTGTTAATTTCCTAAAAAAGAGCTTACAAGATGAGAGCGCATGTTAGTACAGAGACAGCGGGACACTGTCTTGCAGGGGAATACCAAAATTATTTTTAAAAGTACAAAACAAGCACAGGGAATATGGAAATGCAGAGGTATTACACAGAACGGTTTGGGTTGGAAGGGACCTCAAAGCCCATCTAGTTCCAACCCCCTGCCACAGGCAGGAACACCTTCCACCAGACCAGGTTGCTCCAAGCCCCATCCAACCTGGCCAGCAGAAGCCATGTGATGGAAATAAAAATCATCCTTTGCCGTGCTACTAGAAAACACCCTGGCATCGCTGTGACAAGGGTGTACATGGCATAGAACAGAACAGGTCAAAGAAACAGAAGAAAAATCATGGAAGATTTCTGTGGGAGCTCAGAGAACACAGAGCTACAGCTGGAAAACAAGTTTCCCAGAGAGGTATTGTCCAAATGGTGTCCTTCAAGTCCCAAGGAAGTAACTCCTGTTCCAGAGGTCTGGAAATACAGTTCATTTACAAAAAGACCGTCTGCTAACCATAGAAATACATTTAAAAATCAGGTGAGTACTGCAGCTCTTGCCACTAAAGGTGAATTGCATTCTGTTCCTTCCACTTCAGCTTAAACCTGTCAGTAAGTCCATCAATAACCTGTTTCCAGGAAGGCATGAAAAAGGAGAATCTTTCCCAGCTCCCTCTGAAAAGGGCAGCAGCTTCAGAATCACTGCTACTTCCAATCCAGCTTCACACCTGTCTACGTATACCCACATGAATTTTCAAATCCATTTTCTTCTTCCCTCACCCACAACATTCATTCAAACTAAACAAGACCCCCAACTCCACCCAAAAGTAAATGCTTTGTACGACTCAGGTTATTCCTTTCTAAGGAGGAAGTGCCCATTATTTGCCAGAGAGGCATTTTCAGAGATGAGAAAAGATCACTTGGAAAGCTAATCCCAGAGAAACCCATGCCAGTACTTGGTCTTGTTTCCAGCCAGTCAAAACATGACACAAAAGGAGGAGCCATTAGATAAGATTTTTTTTAAAAAAAAATAAGTACAAGTAAAATGAATGAAATTGCTTCCAAAGCAAAGCAAGACGCCTGAATCCATGAGCTCCTATTAATCAGCTGGTAGAGTAATAAAAAAGGATAAAAGTAAAAAGTTATAAAAGCTGATCTGATGATTTTCCAGACTAATATCAGCTTTGAATTACGGCACATTTAAGATTACACATAAAAAGCTTTTTCCAAATGCTTGAAAGAAAGGTGGCTATCAATTGTCAAAAAAAGTTCTTAATTTTGCAATTTACATACAGTAATTCTTCATTTGAAAAATTTCTAGCAGTAACTATTTGCGTTGGGCTCAAAGTCTAAATCAAAACAAGATGGCACTTCGATACAGCCCTACAGGTAAAGAATAAAATCAAGTTTGTGAATATGAAATAAGTCACTTTCCAGAGCAAGGGAATGAGCACAGGGCACCAGAAGTTACTACTTTTCAGATCACCAGGTTTTCATCAAGATCTTTTCCTCAAATCATGATTTCCCTGAGTATGGGTGGCCTGCTTTATTTCCTGCAGAATTACTCAAATATTACAAATTCTACGAATAGGTCCTTTCCTCCCACCTTTATTAGGCCCAGTACCAGCACACGCTCTCCCAGGAGGTACATCCCTCTTGGGGCGGGGGATCAGGAGGACAATGGACGGGGAGCTGATGGGACAGGCTGCAGACACCATCTCCCCCAAGAACACAACAGCTGTCTGCTAAAACCAGGGCGTGCTGAACCCTCCTCCCCACCCTCAGCTTACACAAGTAAAATGATTACTCAGAGCAGGGGTTAAGCCGGACCAGCCGTGGCTACCACATCAGGAACCCGCTGCTCCCTCCTTGGCTGCATAACTGGGGCACGAGCAGGGCTTTCAGGAGTTGCTGTCTGCTGGCATGGGTTTCACAGGGTTTCTGGCTGGTGGCTCTTTGAATTGGGTTCCTGCTCCATAGTGCTGCCACTTGACAGCTCTCAGGCAGAGCTAGATGGATGGTGAGCTCATGGAAGAGCCTTTGTCCTGCCCCAAAATAATGCCCTTACAAACAGCTATGGACCTGCAGCCCTAAAACACTATAAATAGCACATTTACCTGTTCCTCTGCTGCTCTTGCCTGGAGAATGTGCAAGTGTGCAACGCACATGCATTCAACAACCAACCCCCAGACTGGCCAGCAGTATTCTCCACTGACTGGTTACCACGCTGCCTTACTCGCTGCTTAGCTGGCATCTTAAATTCTGGCACAGACAACATGCAAACTGGGCAAGACAGGACTTGTTCATGCAGGGTACATGCAAAGTGCAGTGTTACTGTACCTTTTCCTTTTCAGTCCACACAGAAAGGGCCAGAAGAGGAAAGAAAAAGCCAGAAATCAATATAAAAGGAGTGAAGTAACAAACAGCATACACGTGATAACCTTCAAAGACAGAGAGAACCTTCAGATTTTGCTGATAGTGTTTCCTTTTGTTAACGTTTCCCTTTTTGATTTATTCAAGTAACTGCGAGGATGCTGGGATAGCTAGTGTTTTAAAAAGCATATGGAATCACTGAAGAAAGATGAGTTTATAAATTTGGACTTCATTGTATTGAAGACATTAAAAAAAAAAAGAAATCTGAGAGGAAACAAAACTGGAAGTTCACAGGGACATAACTGGTAAAACTATTTTCAACAGTTACCACCAGCTAGCCAATCAACACCCCATTAACTTCAAAAAATAACCAAGGTCCCCAAAATCTACTTTTAATGCCATCTTTAGGTACTTACACTACCTGTTCTCTCAACATAACATGCTACCCCCATACCTCAACAAAGACTCAGGACACCAACCATAAGTTTTACAACCAACAGAGAAAACAAATGGTTCAACACTAATCAAAACAAAGTTTAGCTAGAGAGGAATTTTCTGTCTGGAACAAAGTCTCCATGAAAAGTAACACATTTCAGTGAGTTCTGTTTAAGGGCAAGTTTTTGAGTAGTGCAAAAACTCTTCCAGAAAGATGGAGAAAAAACCTCTAAAGATTATTTGTTTAGGCTGGCTGGGAGAGCACTTCTCCACTCCAGCTAGCAATCCTCAAGAGAAGTCATGGCACACAGCATAATTGTTCATTTGCACAATGCTCACAACTCCAAACAAGTTTCCAAAAGAATTTGGCAAAAGGATGGGCCCTCACTTATATTTAAAAGAAAAAAAGAAAATCCCCCAAGCAAGCACAGCACTAGAAACAAGCTAAGGGCCATACTCCTAAGGCACAAAAACCTGTCATTATCCACATGCAGTAACAAAGCATCAAACAGAGGATAAACTACCTGAATGATAAGTAAAAAATGAGAGCACCAAACTCCTCTCGGTCACGTCAGATCATGTAACAAAGGGCAAGTACCAGCAATGGCAGATCGAGAGGTTTAGATGGGTTGTGAGGAATTTTTTTCCCCTGCAAGACTACGTGGCCCTGGAGCAGGTTACCCGAGGAGCATGTGCATGCACGTCTGGCTGCTGCACAGTATTTTCCACCCCTAAGAGTTTTTCAAGACTTGGCTAGACTAAGCCAGGGCTGCCCCAAGCCAGTTATTGGTGACAGTCCTGCACCAAACAGAGGGTCACTACAGGCCTGCAGACATCCCTTCCCACCAACACTTCTGCAACGCTTACAGGATGTCAAAGAGTTGGCATCTAACTCAACTCTAACCCACAAGAAAAATATTGTGCAATCAGAGAACTGGCCCGTGATAATTTTTCAAGAGCCAACAGAAGCATTCAGAAAAGCAGAATGAAAGCAACCCAAGTCTCTTTTAGAAAGGACAAAGCAGACAAGTCAAGAGGTACAGGTGGACTTAGAAGAGACAAACGAAATACCTACATAAAGTTAAATATATGAAAGGAAAAATAAAGGGTTAAAAGATTTGCTAGTGACACAAAATTGTTCAGAGAAATTTGAACATCAGCAACGTTCAACCAGAAAACAGATGTACATTTTTGCAGGGGAAAAAGAAAAGGTGATGTCCCCATTGTACAGTAGAAACCATGCAACAGGGCATGGTTCAAAACTTCAGGGAGTAAATCCCATCCTAATTAACACATCTAGTAGAAAAATGTTTTCATAAAAAAAGGACAGAAATTGATTGGTCTACAGACATAAACTGCTGGTTTAAACTACACAATAAAACCAAGCCAGAACACTGATCCTCTCTCTTTGCACACAAGAAGGCCTTATACAGCCACATCCTGCAAGGATTTCCCTCTTCACAGATATAGATCTGAGAGCACTGGGGTCAACACCCAAGTTTTAGTGCCAGAACTGAAAGAATTTAGCAGAGAACACAAGTGTCCAGGAAGCATTCGTGCCCATAGCTGAAACAAATACTTTGATTCCTTATCACCTTTAAATTACAGCATAGACTCGCAGAATAACTTTGGTTTCAAGGGAGCTGCAGAGGTCTCTGGCCCAGTCCAGCTGCTCCAAGCAAAGTCAACGAGATCAGCTTGCTCAGGCCCTTGCCAAGTTTTGAATATCCCCAAGGAAGGAGATTCCACAACCTCTCCCAACCCTTATCTAATGCTTCAGCACCCTCACAGTGAAAAATTTAATGAGCGCTTCCCATGTTGCAGCTTGGGTCCACTGTGTCTTATCTAACACCACGGACCTTTGAGAAGGGTCTGGGTCTCTCTTCTCTCCACCCTTCCATTAGGTAGTAGAAGATAGCAACGTCATGTCCCCTGAGCCACCTTCTCCCCATGCAGAAGAGCCCCAATTCTCTCAGCCTCTCCTCATGCACTTCAGCCCTGTAAGCATCTTGATGACCCCACTCCACTGGGCTCGCTGCAGCCCAGGACAAGGCTGTATAAACAATAACTTTAAATGTTTCAACAGATCAGAAAGCTTTAAAGGCCCTGTTGCAAGTATGCAAAGAAGTTCTTCAAAGCACTGACATTTATTCCAATTAGTGGAAAGCTGACATTGTGTCAAGGGCCACAAAATAAACTGAATAACTACAGACTACGCAGCCTTGCAAAGATTGTGGCCAAAGTAACAGTAAACACGTTGGTCCAAAGGAATCAATGGTGCTTAAACCCACTTGCACTGAGGAAAACAAACACAACAAACCTTACAAAATAAATCAAATGAAATACCACAGTGTACTGAGCATCCTGGACATTCAGGCATTCAGTGGGTCCATCCTCAAACAGGACTTGATGCAGAAATAATCACGACAAAGGTTAAGAATGAAATGACCCTTCCTCCTTGCGTGCTTATATAGAGTCCTAGAGCCCCTTCTGGAGTGTAAAATGCTAAAAATAATCTCTCTCTATTATGGCACTTGCAGAGAACAGCTTCTTGTTTAAAAGCTTACTGACTTCATAGCGGCTGCATATAGAGAGTGCAGCAGGAAAACCAGAGTAAAAACGTGTTCCGCAGTAGTGATACTGGAGATCTCCACATGCTAGACAAATTTTAGAAAAACCACAAAGATCTACTACCAAAAATTCAGTAAGATCATGTGTTGGCTGTAGTTATTTATATTCAGATTAAGCATATCCTGTAATTGTTTCAATACTGGATTAAGCAAATGGCATCAAACAGTTTAATGCCTGAATACCCAGGGTGTGTCTTACACTGTGACAGTCTTTCCCTTCCTTCTGCTGTACCCTGTCCCCGTAACTTTTGGACTCTTGAATAATTTCAGCCAACTTCAAAAGAAAAATAAAGATAATGAAATTTCTAAAATTGTTAGCAATTTGGTGCTGCTTAGACAAAAGGCACAAAAAATTCAATGTGTGCAGGAGCAATTCAAGAGCCGTTCTCGCCCAGCTGGTAACTGGATAAACACAGGCACAAGCTCAGAAAGGTTTTTAAGAAAGTTTGGTGATAAGAAGACAAGAATAACAGAACGCAGAGGTGACTGGTGCAGGGGGAGGTCAGGGAGGATAAACCTGTGATGCAAGCCTGCAGGTAGCCATGGGTCAGAGCTGCCACTTCCCAAGGAACACATATTTTAATTTCCCTAATGCTGGCAGCAATTATGTCATAGTGGGGAAGATAAATACTGCATGAATTGGTGGTTGTATACTGGTTCTGGTTTCTTCCACATGAATACAGTGTCAGTTATACTTAAACATAGAAAAGGCTCTTTAGACAATTGCCACAGAGCTAAATTTCTCAATATCAATGTGCCAATCCCCAACAAAGCAGAAGAAATACATGAATAAGGACAACTAAAATATTATTTGTTCTTTATTTCTTTACTGAAAGAAAAACACATTTAGCACGAACAGAACATATTAGAAGAAATCAACCCTGCAGTATTCAGGCTGGCGTTTTTTGCTTGTGTGTGTTTGGTTTTGGTTTTTTTTTTTTTTTTTTTAAGATCATTAAAATGCAAAAAACCTCAAAACTTTATTTTGAACTTACCAAATATCAGTGCTAACCCATGGGAAGTCCCCACTGCTATCAGATTTGATGCTGCCTGAAATGGTCACACAGAAAGATTGAAAGTAGAAGAAATGTCAGTCACAAATCCACCGCTTCAACTCTCACTACATTCATGCAAAGTTTGCCAAAAGGGGAAGATTTAGAAGGTTATAGATATAACCACTTTCTAATTTATAAGTGACAAGCAATTCTCTTGTCCACAGCAATCCCAGAGACTCCAACTTCCTTCCATGGGGAATTAAGCACAGCTCCAAGATCCTATCACACTTGCAAACCTGCACCCAATTAAATAAAGCTTAACAGAAATCACATAATGCTGTAGACATATTAACGTTGTTCTACTTTTTATTTCTTAGCAAGTGTATGTCAGATTAAAAAAATTAAGTGCTTTAATGTCTGCAGAATGTAAGTTCAGGTTTTTATGCTATGTGCACAGTCACAGCGTGCTTTCAGTTTTGCTGTGCAACCTTTTGCCTTAGATGTGACTACATTTTTTTTCCTTTTTCTTCTTTAAACAAAAAGTATAATTTCTTACTGATTGCTGCTGCTACAAAGTGACCAAGCACATCTTTAGTTTCTTCGTAAAACATTAAAACTCATTTCACAAGGGCAGAACAAATACTTGCTGTATTTCACCTCCTTAAAATGTTTCTCTTCTCCTTTAACTACAGGCAGCTTCACTTCTGACGTATTTTAATTAGCATGCTTTAATGCAAATTGCTAAGCAAGAGTATCTTTCAGACAGGATTTTAGTGAAATTTAATCTTTTAAGGTCGTATTTCAGTTACATCAGAGCCATACAGATTTTGAACCCATCACTTTATGAGCACTTCCATTTAAGTTTCTTTAAAAAATTGTTAGGAGTCAAAGCAATAACTGGCAAAGAAGAAACAGCCAGGGAAATTCAATGTGTTCAACAGATGAACACTCACCTTGTGGGGAAAGGTTAGGTGCTCAGCTAACGAGCTCTGGTGATGACACGAAAAAGGGGAGAGCGTGGGGCTCGATCAGCAGAGGGGCAGCTGGGCAGTTAAGAAAAGTTGAACTCTGCCCCCAGGAACTGGATCTTTCATGCTGCTTCTCCCACCCCTCATATTTGAAAATTCTTAGTACGGGTAAGAAGGAAGATGCATTTATCAGCTGTCTTAAATTACTGCTTTAACAAACTTGCATGAAAACCAACTATAACGTACTGGAAAATTGTTAGAGTACTTACAATTGCAGTGGGCAAGCCAGCATCCACTTTGTCCTAGAAAAACAGGACAAGTCATGAGTCAAAGAGACAGAACTCCCAGCTCCGTGCATGTCTCTCAATTAGAACTACAGCATGCAGAAAAATCAACACAAGTTGTATTTTAATAGTCCTACCAGGGCAGACAGTGCTGAGGGAACCACTGGCTAGAAACACCCAGAAGGCATGAGGAAGTACACAGAAATGCACCTTCAAGCAAGCAGAACAACAGCACTGCTATCCTTTTATATGAACATTTCCCACTAGGTTTAATGACATCCAGCAACACAAACCAGTGTTAAAGAGGACCTACCGCACTGCTGCTGCAGTAAGTCAGCTGATACCTGATTCACCACTGGCTAGGGGTTACTAGTTGGTGGTTTATGTACTGACCATGTTAGTATTATCCAAAACAAATAGTAGGGGAAGGAAGATCATCACACACACACCCCTCCACACCAGAAGAGGTTCAAATTTTTCTTAATGGATGCAACCAGGAGAAAAAGACACTTACTGCTGCAGACACTATTTGGGCAGAAATTCCTTTCAGAAGCGAGAGCCGTATAACTGATCCATGGAGTGAGAGAGAATCTGGGAGTTTTTTCTTCCTAAGGGAATAAGAAATAAACCATATGCATTAGAGCAGAATGAAAGTTTGGAACTTTGCCTAACCCATGGCTAAACCAGCAGGTAAATTCTGCATGCACTCGTAACTCATGCAGTTTCCATTCTTATTCTTGGGGCGTACACGCACAGAACAAAACGGACTCGAGATTATCAGCAAAGCCTGCTATGCACCACTGTGCCTGCACAACACTTGTTTTTAACTCATCCCCTGGGGGTGGGAAGAAAAAAAATAGTCCTTCAAACATATTGTTGGTTTCAAGCAGTATCTGCAAAGCTTAGAATTTATTAATAAAGCCTGGAAGCAACACTTTCGGTCTTTAATTAATCTTCCAGTGAGTCAGGAAGTTTCGGCCTTTAAAGGTGAATGTCTAAGGAAAATACACAACTGAAAAAGGCTCATGAGGAGAACACAGAGCCATGGGAAAATGGGATGTATGCTTGAAGAATAACATCCAATTAAAACACAGCTGATCTGATATGGAAGGTAAGCGTTTCTGTTTATGGAGAAAACGTCCTTAAAAAGTAACTAGTGTACAAGGGACAGTTATTTCTGAAGAGCATCGGCATACTGTAGCACACACACCAGAGGGAAAAGCCCCAGGAAAACTGCACTTTTGTTGCCAAGCACATACCACCAGAAAGCCAAATTTCCAAAACTAACACAGTAATATTTGGTTCTTATCTCCCCAGAGGCGTACAAATAAGTAGCTCACATGTTGGTTGAAGAAACATGTTGTTAATAGCTGATATTATGGCTAAGGACCTATAAACGTGGCAACTAGCTTCACCCAAACATGACAATAACACTTCCAGGTTTTTCTGCTCATTCTGTACTGGGAAGTGTTTAAGCCACTCCAGGTTACATTCTGCTTAATAGAAACCAACTTATTTGGAAAAGAAGGGCAGTGAGTCAGTAGACCACCACGTGCCACCACAAACCGTCATACTTAGCGTGTTTATATCCTATGCAATTGCTCATGCAACAATCACAGCTTCTTATGGCACATAGGAAGGAGACAGGAGTGGCTCAGGATGTAGGACCAGGTCATCATTTGAGTAATTAATGACACAAGTCAGCAGCATTATAGCTAATTATCACATTCTAGGCTGCTTTTAGATATCAAGATTAGCATTCAGTTTACAGGAGTGACAGCAGTTCACTTGCCTTTTAAAACTAACCACCCGCTGCTTGCAGACTCTGGAAGTCATCAGACACCTTGGAGAGATTTTCTTTAAAGTCATCATGGTTCAGTGTTTTAAAGATTCCATTAAAATTCAGAGAAATATAAATATTCCCCTTCCCATAAAATGCATTTATTGCTCAAACAGGCTGGCCCCCAGTGTAAAAAAATCCTTCAAAAATCCTTTAACCTCCCAGGGTATCAGCCCTGCAGTACCTTTTCAGGTGCGTCCGGTCCCCGCTGTCAGAGCTCGCTACAGAAGATGTGTCGTAGGAGTGTGTATCCGTGTTATCAATGTTCAAGAGAAAGGGATCCTCCAAAATGAAAGACTCCTCTTCATCATCTGTCTGAAGGAAAAGAATCACCACAGCTTACTAAGAGTTCAAAATGCACAACACTAACTGAAACATTAGCAGAAGAGCATCAATTAAGCAGAAAAATCAAAGAGAGGACAAGACAGTCTCCTATGTAAAAACCCAAACTGTGTATTATTTTACTAAGCTGATTCTGTGGAAGAACTGGTTTCCAGAATTCACAATAATCACAGAAGTGAGCTGGAAAGAAAGTTATTCAACTAATCTTTCCTTCCCAGATATGATCTACTCCATCAAAACCTTAACAGACCTTTACCTAAGCTGTTCTCCGAAGTCTCCAACTGTTGAGAGAAGGCCTAGAATTTTTATCATCTACTCCAGCACTTCACCAAGCAGTGGCTAAGAGCCTAGCAGTCTCTCCGGCTGTTATGAAGGTTGATTTTGCTCTTCTCTGTGCTCTTCTGCTGGTGATCTCTTTATCTCTCTCTCCTCTCAGGATGAGCTTGGAAAATTTTTTTATAATATTTTTTAAATGGCCATTCTCCCTGATGTCTTCTAAATTCAGTACAATTCGTGTCATTCTTGAAGCACAGAGCCAGAGAGAGCAAACACAACACCCCACCTAGTGCCAAACCTGCAGAGACCAGAGCAGGTGCTCCTCATCTGCCTTACAGCTGCAGTCCTGTGCCCATTCGGTGTCCCTTTCCCCAGCACAGCTGTGCACCTTTTTGGGTCAGCCAGGTTGTTCTCCACTAAAATCCTTTTCAGAAGATGCTTTGCCAGTCATTCCCATCCCGTATGCACTGAGATAAACAGCACCGGAGTAAGACTGTGCACTCAGGTGGTTATTGGAAAAAATGCACTGAACTGGGAAAAAAGTGAGACAAAGCCAGTTTTCCCCTGCAAGGTACTACAGGCAACATCAGGTGTGGAGGCAGTTCATTACTCCTGCCAGGGGACTAAATACATTAAGCGTACAATATAAATGCAGCCATGAAGAATCTAGTTCTCATCTCCTCCCATGACTTAAGAACTATCCAGAATTCGCTGCATTTATTTTTAGCTTAAAAAAAAAAAAAAAAAAAAAAGAGAAAAGAAAAGAAGTTGTTTGGTGACCCTGATCTTTAATGGACTGTATAAGTTTCAGGTGAGTGTCCACATCTACAGGTGAACAAGCTTAAATCTGCTGGAAACCCTTTCTGTTTCAGCTGTGACTATTTTGATTAAAAAAACAAAATTCCACATTCACACTGCACAGCAATTACTCAACTAAGCATGTACTTCATCAGCTATCAGTATCAGGAAATTATGAAGTTATACAATTTTATTTCCCAGGAAAAACACAATATGAGAAGAGGCAAAGGAGTATGTGCTGCCTCACCTGAGCTCCTCCCCATACCAGAGCTGGCTGCACAGCCGATGCACCACTCACCTCATTTAAGATGCTCTCCAGTGTCGGAGGGGTATCAACTTGAGGAATGTCGAATTCTTTGTCATCAATCTGGACATCAAAAAGCACAGACTGAGTTTAGGTTGCCTACTCCACCTTCCAAACTTTTTTTTTTTTAAACTAAAGAACAAAAAAGCAGCTGTGCGTGCACTCCTTCCAACACACCTCTGCCCAGACACGCACCACATATACTACAGTTTCTCCTGTACAAAATGCATTCCCTGAAATTTGGCATTGCAAGACAGCACGAGAGGCATTTAGTATCAAAAACATAAAAGTTCCCTGTCCTGTGCTCAGGTCTGAAATGTCAAATGCTTTTTTTTTTCATTATTATTTCTAAATATCAGTACCAGTGTTACGCTGCCTTCCTAACACAGGCATCAACACACAAGATTTTTTTTTTTTCTGACTGCTTACTAACAGGAAAAAACGTACTTTTCTTAAAAATAAAGACACTGCGGCTCGCACTCCTGACAGCCGAGCTCTGCTGCGGCAGGAAGGCCAGTCCTGCTCCCTGACGGGACCCTGGCCCTCTGTCCCCACAGCCCCTCGGTGCCCGTCCGCACGGAGCGAACACCGGCTGAGCGCGGCACCGAGGCCGAGCACAGCGTCTCCCGGGACGCAGGACTGTTTTAACCCCTCCGTGACCCGTTCCCCCGCAGCACAAGCCCGACTGCTGCCCGCGTTGTGCCCGCCAGCAGGGACCGCGCCCGCCTCAGCTCTCGGGGAAGGGTGAAGCCGCCCCTGGGACCCGCTTCCCGCCAAGGCACCGCGCTGACGGGACACGGGCCCCGGACCCTCCCTCACGGCTGCCTGAGGGGGCCGCGGCCGAGCGGAGCGGCCCAGCGGGGCGGGGGCCGGCGCAGGCCCCGCGGCCCGGCCGTGCCCGCCTCCCCACCGCCCTTGGGCCGAGGGAGGGAGCCGCGCCCGCGGCGAGGCTCGCGACGCACCAGCTCGCTGCGGGAGTCCAGCTCGCGGTCGAGCTCCGCCACGCTCAGCCGGTGCGCGGGTGGCTCCGGGCACGGCTCGGCCTCCGCTCCCGCGGGGCAGGGGTCCTGCTCCGGCGCCGCCTCCATCGCCGGGCTGCGGGGCGCCGCGGCCGAGACCGCACCAGGCCGGCACCGCCGGGACTCGAACCCGCGGCCCAAGACGTCCCCGCCGTGCGCAGGCGCAGCCCGGCACGGCCACCCGCCCCCTGCCGGCCTTAAAGGGGCCGCGGCGCCCCGCGCTGCCGGGGGACAGAGGGACGGAGCCGGCGGTGCTGCCGCACGAAATACTTTTATTTAATGGGAAATCCCGCGTCTGCTCCACGACGGCGGCTGCGAAACCGGGCCCCGGCGTTATCCTCCGAGGGAAGGAAGAGGGGAAAAATTAGTAATAGGTGAAGAAAGGAGAGACAGAGATGAACACGCATCGCACCCCTCGCAGACACGCGGTACCTCAGCTAAAGCCCAGTGGGTTTTTCTACAGTCCCAGCACTTTGGGGCCCACCGTTTGGTGTGCACAGCGCCAGTCTGAAGCTGCGTCCCAGCAAAGCCAAGAAAAAGCATCACTTGTGCGAGAGACAAAAGCTAATACGTGGCCAATTTTAGACAAGGCAAGAGGCTGGTGTAACACGATTTGGTGCCTGAGCACCAAAACCACCTGGAAAAGCTGAATGGCATTTGCAGCTCATTCAGTATTTCAGTTATTCAATCCAGAAGAAAGCCATGCGGGACTTCCAAGAGCCCGAAGGAGGCAAGGGGAGGGCTCAGTACTGACAAACATAAAGTAAAACACATGTTGGAAGGACAAATACTTACAGTTCAATGATGTCAGACAGACAAGCTGCCCTGGTCTCTTATTTGTGCCTACATGTCCTGTTTCGAGGTCACACTACCCTGTGCACGGATCTGTCAGAGGCTGGGGGCAGAGCCCATTTGGAGGAACAGCCCCTCCGGTGTCCGAGCAGCAGCAGCTGAATCGTCATTTGGGGTTCCAGCTTTAGCAAGGGCACGAAAGTGCATCCTGCAGCTGTGCCTGCCTTACCTGTTTGGCCTTCCCGTTGTTCCTCCTGAAGAGCAGCCATGTTTCCCTCCTCTTTGGAGAAGGCTCTGTCTTGCACTTAGCAGCGAGAGCATGTGGATGAGCAGGGAATATCCTCAGTGTCCTGTTACCCTGCCAGGCAGGTCCCCACTTTCCATCTCCACCCAAACAGGAACCAGTCCTCCTGCTGTCCTCAGGGCCAGGCTCAGCTCAGCAGTGAGAGCAGAGGATCTCCCTCTCCAGGGTCACCTTCTGAGCTCTGAATCAGTTGACTAGCAAAAGCTGGGGAAAAAGCATTTACAGAAACAGGCCAGCCAACGTCACCAGAGTGAGCTGCTCGGTGGAGGGAGCTTGCAGTTACCCACACACCATCATCTGTGCTTTGAAGATGCCTTAAGACTAGCAGGTTACAGACAGGAAAGTCTTTTTTTTGTTCCTCAGAAATGTCATTAGTTCAGGAGAGCCATTCAGGAGACCACACACAAAAAGAGGGTCCCTATGGCAGTGGCTCAGCAGAGAAGCTGGGCTGGGGAGGGCTGGGCCTGGGGCCACCTCTGGTTTCAGCTCTGAGGACTGCCCAGCTGCTCTAAGGATACACCCAGTACCAGCAGTGCCCAGGCTAGGAATCTGGAACCGAAAGAGGGTCGTGACACTTAAGATGACAAAGGTCTCCAGGCTGATGGAAGATTTAATAGCAGATTGATTGATCACACAGTGATATCCAGAGAACAGGCAGCAGGGCCCTGGAGATGTAGGTTAGTGAGAAAGATGAACAGAGCTCTGGAAGAGTCTCCAGGCAGAAATCCACAAATCAGTCACACCAAGAAACAAAAATGACTCAGATTGAAATGAATCGTCCCCCACCACAGCCTGAGAAATGCCATCACAGAGACCCGCTAGAGATCCTGGAATTAGAAGCCGATTAGGAAGGTAGCTTCAAGGAATAAAACAAACGCTTAGGGCTGGTGAACAGGTCAAGAGAAGTCACAGTGGAGTTTCTCTTTCATCCTGCAGAGCTGGATGATAGGTACTACTTTTCCTCTCATCAACAGGACAGAGGTTTTGACAAACACAATCCCCTTTTCCAGCTTCCTCTGGGTAGGCTCCACAGGCTTGTGGACACTCAACCAGCACGCTAAACAGATTTCAGAGTCAGTCCAGACAGAAGGACAGAATTTTTGCAAGGAAGTAACTCAGCTTCAGAGCTATGCTGGCACTGGGGAGCTGAACCTTTCCTCCAGCACGCACTTCTACAGGTATTTAAGGATTTAGTGACCCATTACCACCACACGCTCTCCTCCATGTTCTAAAACCTTCCTTTCCACTGCCAGCTGTTCCAGGATGGTCTTCTGCAGCATTGGTACATTCACCCCTCTTACAACAGCTACTAATTCTCCTGCCTGAAAGGTGTGAAAAGCAAATCAGTCAGTAAGTGCTCAAGTGGTGCCCTCCCGGCTCTGGCAATCACCACAGCAGCAACTCACATATGACATTATTCCCTCCAGAACAAGAGGGAAACTTTGGAAGAACCAAAGGTGATAGAAGGTGATAGAAGGTGATAAAGCAGAAGGTATTTAAATGTAAACTCTAGCTGTATATTCTCATCCATGCAGATCACCAGTAGATACCGGCAGATACAAAGCAAATAAAATTGTCCTGTCACACATGAAAGAGAGAGAGTATCCCTCAAAAAGTACAGTTGTTCCCACCAGCAAGTTAATGTTTATTGCTATGCAACTACTGTAAAAATATTTTCACTCACTGAATAAAACAGAAAGACAGGCTCACATTTTCCTCTGTATTTTTCCAGAGCATCAATGGAATCAACTTCAGCCTAGAAGGAATGTAAAATAAAACAGGTGTTTCTAGAAAAGCATTTCTGCTTCAGAAGAAATACACATGCAACTGCCCGGACTCAGACTCATTGTACATGGGGGGAAAGGCTGGCACTCATCCCCCATGTACAGCAAACCCCTCTGGGTCCCAGCCTTACGGGATAAAATGACACTGGTCAGAGCCAGGGCCACAACCAACTCACAGCTCAGTATCAGCAACCCAATAGATGACAGAGAGGTGGCTCCATCAGCAATCGAGAGCTGGCCTTCAGCCAGGAAAGGCATTCCAACACAGAATGACAGCACGACTGAGGTAGGGAGGGACTTCTGAAGGGCTCCAGTCCAACACCCTGCCCAAAGCAGGGCAAGTCTCAATGTTCTAGGAGGTTGCTCAAGGCTGCATTAGTTTTGATCATGCTCCACAGCCTCTCTGTCCAACCACTCCTACACCGAATAGTTTTTCCTTCTATCTACTTGGATTTTTCCCTGCTGCAACTTGACTCCATTGTCTGTTGTTCTTTTGCTGAGAAATGTCTGTCTCTGCCTTCTCTATTAATCCCCTACTAGACATCTGTCCCTTCGTCTTCTCCAGGGTGAACAAACCCAGCTCCTTCAGACTCTCCCTGTACATCAGAGGGACACGTATGTTAATGATTCTGTCTAGCATTACTTGCTTAAGCAGAAACCTGAAAAGTACAGAACAGTTGAAGCCTGAAAATTCTTAATGATACAAGTTCTCATTGACGTAACCAAGTGTCTGTATTTGGCAGGCTCACCCCCACAAGCTGGAACTCCTGGACTGTTATCATTTAGGCTGAATATTGGAAAGATAAATGACTTCAGCCTTTAGTTACCAGCTAATTTCAGCGGACTGGATATTTTAAGCAGTGCCAAATTAGATCTTACCACAGCAAAATGCAGGAGATCACTGCCAACTTCATTCCTTATTTTCCAGAAAAGATCCACAACTGTTTTGCACGGACCACACCAGGCTTGAAATGCATCAACAACTGCAAGCAGGAAAATCAGTAAGAATGAGGACAAAATGGGTCAGGTTAGACATAGACCAATAGGTTGGTTTGTGCACTTTTCCACTTTGCAGCAGAATCATTTGGAAGGGGACTGCAAAAGGGTGGGGACTAACTGAACAACCGTATCAGTAGTAATTGATTCCTAACAGGAACACAGAACAAAAGCAATCTAGCATGTTGACCAAACCCTTACCAATGAGTCCTTTGAGACACAGCATTTCTTCCCAAAGCTCCTGGCTGTTGATGTTAATCTGCGTGAAAATTGAAAAACACAGTAAAAGCAACAGTAAGTCATCAGGTACTACCTGGTTCCTGCAAACATACTGACAAACCACTTCATGCTTGCACTGAAGAGGGATGCATCTGCCTGAAGAGGTATTACCTGAGCACTCAGGAAACTCTTTTGACTGCAATCCTCTTACCTCTGACCAGGGCCAAGCTGTACTAGAACATGGGTGGAAAACCTCTGAGAAGGAACAGCTGAAGTCAGATTTCCGCACTCCCAAACACTCATTCCTTCCCCCCTTCCCACATGCTCTTGCTACTCCCTGACACCATCAGCAAGCCAGCTAACGCTGTAGACAAGCTAATTGGATTAGAGACTCACGTTGTCTCACAAGAACCAAGGAAAGGCAGATGGAAAGGGTAGCAGCATCCAGCCAGGGGCAAGCCCACCCCTGTTTAGTGGCAGCAACTACTTGAACAGTCTGGCTGCTTGGGGACCCCAAACTCAGTTTGCAGAGAAACTAAGAGTTGTTCTGGGGGGGTGACTGAGGAAACGGCCCCCTGCACCATATCAGGGCCTCTGGGTGACTGGCCAGAGCCCTAGCTGAACCTGCCAGGCTGTGTCAGGTATGGCGCAAGAGGGAAGGTCTGTGAAACAGCCATACAACCTCAGGTTTTTCCTGGCACTCTCCTGCTTTTATGGCAACACAACTCCTTGTGGGGCCATGCAGCAAGATCCGAGAGCAGGGAAGGGCTCCAGATGTTCCTCCTGTGCCTTGGCTGACCATACAGCCCCGCAGGCGTGCGGGTACCAGGATGAGCAGCAGGGATGAGGGGCCCTGAGCTCCCTACCACAGCACTCCTGCTATAGAAGAAACACAAAGAGCTACTTTGCTTTCACTTATATGCCAGTCTGATATGTAATGACGTTTTAACACAGGCTAGCAGCCAAAACAGTTAAGAGCCACTGGCAGATAACTGACAGGTTCTCTGCAGGCTGCCTGGATCGCAGCACAGACTTGGAGGAGAGCCACACACACACTGACACCCGCTAGGTCCCAGCTCAGCAGGGACCTCCCTTCAGAGCCAGCACGGTGCTCAGAAGCAGCAGTGAGGTGGTGGTCTGGACTGACCTGCAGCATTCACAGTGCTGCTTCAACACGCTTATCTCCAGCACACATCCTTCTTTCCTCACACCTATTTCAGACCCAGTCCTCATCACATTTCATAAGCCAGGAGATTCTCCACCAGCAGTTTCTCACCTCGCCTGCACACAAGCCATCCTACTGTGTTAAGATGTTTCAGAAATAAACTAGTAAATACACAGCTTTCATGATGTCAGGGCACTAGAGGATGGTCTGAGCCCAGCATGTCCCTACCTGAATTACCAGCTGCTATCTAAAGACTACCAAAACATAGTGAACAACGGAGAGCATGGAAGGATCTAGGCTGGAAGGGATTTGTGAAGTCCTTAGTCTAATCCCCCTGCTCAAAGCTCAGTGTTAGATCAGGTTGCTCAGGGACTTACCCAGTCAAGGGTGCTCTAGACAATTCTATACGTTGTGCCACTATATTACCTCACCTTTCCAATACCGGTATTAGAAAGGAAAATACCTTTAGCATCTTCCCCATCTTACAGGACTTGCCCCTCGCTATGTACTTAGAAAAACTCAGTAAGTTCAAACAAAAAAGGCAGCAGCTTCTTGAGAAAGTTAAGATCTGTTTTTGTTGATCCTGATCAATGAAGATTCCTAATAACTTTCTCAGTTGGTATCATTAATCCTAACTACATTTAGCCTACACTGGAGTTGCAATAAGGCCAGCTATTTTACAATGATGATCACTAACGTGCATTAAAGGACTGCTAAAATTGCAAAGTCAGGAATCCCAAGAGTGGAAACTCCGGTACAAATTAAATGGCCTCTCACAGATTTTCAGAGGTGTCACTGGAGGTCGTACAGTACAGCTTCTCCAGGACCCCACCTCACTCAGAGAATGGGGAGCTGTGCAAACACCTCCCTCTGTTCTCCTGTTTAGCACATGACCCCAAGCCTATTTTTTTCAGAGAACACCTGCAGAATTATGAAATTTAATTATCCCAGTTATCACTAGTGCTAGGACCACCCTTGTAGTGTTTCACACAATGTTAATGAGTTCAAATGATTCATGATAATAATTTGTGATAATGAGTTCAGCCCTGAATTCAACTGATGGACTCACAAAGTAATGCCAGCAACCTTCAAAGTGCTTTGCTTGTTTGGACGCCTGAGGCTGCCAGGACTTGGCTTTTCTCTAATATAACCAGAACTTTTCTGGGACATCACATCATGTCTTACATGAAGTTCAGCTTTCATCTGCAGATGTGAACAATCACGTTTTTGCAGATCTAGACACAGCTTTCCCTTAGCTCCCAAAGGTGCAAAGTCTGGTTGATGTGTTTTTCCCCATCACACAGGAACACAGATAAGCAACAGCAGAAACTATTTTTTACCTTAATAAAGCGATCCTATTTCTCTTATACAGAATTTCACATTTTCACCCCGTGCTTTACAATTTTAACAGTGAATAAACAAGGTTATAGAGCCCATAATCTCCTTCAGTATTCCTCTCTTGTCAAGACTGAACTTGTTTCAAAATTTGAAGGAGACCTTCATAATCTGCTTTAGGTTTTTCAGTGTTTTCGCACACTAAACTGCTCTCAGAAACACTCTCTCCCCTATGCAGGTAGCTATAAAGCATCACTAGGTCACTGGTGCAGCATAAATAGGGAAAAATTCTTCTACACATCGTTATGAAATAGGTTTTCATTTTGAATATTTCTTTTCCACCTTTACAGTGATCTTTCTAAATACAGGAACTGGTCAGAAATGTCCAGTGACACTTGCCATTCAGAAGAAACCCCCCATCCCCAGCTCCCTACTTCTAAATGTCCTCTGAAAAACTGTCCTATGAAACACAGATGCATTTTGATCTATGAAAGCAGCCAAACCCGTGCTGGCTCGTAACTGCTCTGAAATGCAACCTGCAGCCCTGTAGCAACCTCCCTCTGCACCCCATAGCGCTGACTTTGGGGGACAGATTTGACTTGCCGTGTTCTCCCACACTTCCCACCTGCCTTCAGGAACGCCTTCCCTCCGCAAGGACCTCACCGTAGGGCTTCCCCAGCAGAATCTGAGATACCCCACGACTGAACTTCATCCTTCGCATTTGCTACGAGTTTAAAAGATGTTTTAGAAGTCTGGCTCCTACTGACCTGCAGTCCCACCTCCTTTTTCTTTGCAGCCATCCTTCTGCAGGAACAAGGGTCCTTTCAGCAGCAGTCCCAAGCACAAAGCACTGCAGATGTCCTCTAATTGTGTGAATCCAACTGCTGGCCAACCTGCACCACAGAGAAAGCTTTTTACCCGACTTTAATCCTCCATCCACAACGTACGGCCTGCAGCAGCACCCCTGCCCTGTTGGAGGGAGCAGGGTGGGCTCAGCAGTGCCCAAAGCCCAGACACAGCAGCCTGTACCCCCTTGTCCTGTGAGGGTGGCTGAAGCAAACCGGCCCCAGCCAGGGCCTGGCGGTACCTGTGAAGCGGCTGGCAGCACCCCAACGCTGCTGTGGCAGCACCCCAACACTGCCACAGCAGCCCTGGCAACGTCAGGGCGGAGCGGCAGCCAAGCAGCCCCGCTCCCTTCTCAGCATCCGCTGCAGCCAGTAAGTTCAGCTCCGTCTCCTCTGTAATTGTCCTTCAAGCAGCAGCAGCTGTGGTTGGAGCCCCTCACCCCCCTTTGCCTGTCAAACCTGCCCAACACCCCCCCAGCCCACCACATGACACCCCCCTCCTCCAGTTTTCCCCCGTCCCTCCTCAACTAGGGGTTCAAAACAAGGCGTGGGATCCAGACATGACCTCCCCAGCACCGAGCAGAAGGGATAAGCTGCTGGCCCCACTACAAACGCAGCTGGTTTTGAAGGTTGGTTGGGTGTTTTTCCCATTTGCAGTGAGCACACAGTGCCTGTGCCCAGCACCCAGCAGCATGATGCCCCTCGGGGCAGGGCTGCTGCTCACCCTGTCCATTCCCGTGCCTGGGGTCACTGGGCTCCAGGGTGCAGACCTCGGAGGTGCTGCTGCTTGTCATGCAGCACATGATGTCTGGTGGCCTGGTCCGCCAGCTGGTCAGGGTCCCTCCTGATTGAGGATTCAGCTTTTGGCACGTCAGCTCCTCTAGTGCCCCTGGCAAGCCCGAGGGGACACTGTCCAGTGCCTCCAGGGGCCATGGCAGGGTTGAGCCTTGGCCGGGGCTCCCCTGCCTCCAGCACCAGCTCAGCAGAGCAAACTGCAGCCCTGCATGCCCCCAGCATGTCTCTCTTTGTAGAAATAAGCCTCCAGTAAAGTCCTGATTATTTTAACCACCACTGAAATTTTGTATGTTTACATCTATTATGCGCTTACATTTTAGGATTACCAAAGACAGTCCTGATAAACCCATTTTCTAGTCTTCAAGAATCTAACCTCATCCACCTTAATTATTCTTCTGCCTGCTGTGCCACTGCTCCAGCAGCTTCATGGAGGTGCAGCATCTACTGCAATGGCTAAAGTTATATAAAAATAAATCTTAAAAAATATGAGACACTTGCCTTAAGAATATACTGGCACAAGATGCTTTTGAGCAGGTCACTTAGCTTCTTTCCCTATTACAATGCAAATCTGTAATTGGAACAACAGCCAAATTACAAGTCTCATTTGACTTTCTGTGTGAGAGAGACTACTCCAAGTGTGGACTGGAAGTGGTGGGGAGCAACGAAGTGTACCACTTGTCTGACAACTATCGTGCCAAACTCCAGGCAGAACTATTCACTTTTTAACACATGTAACCTCTGAGAGAAAGACTACCACCACTGGACCCAGATACAGAGAGTGGACATACGTATCAAAATTCATTCAGACTGGTTTTCAGAAGAGAAACGGCACAAGAACAGCAGAAATCTTGATTTGTAGTATGTCCAGATAAACTCTGTACGTGCTTTGGTTCTGAAAGCAACCCTGTAATCCACAAGATGCTGCAACCTAAATAAAATTGGTAAAGATCTGGCCGACCAGCAAACAAGTTTGTTCTCACCGTGAATCTTCAGCTAGCAACTGTCAGTCTGTAGAGAAGCTGGCACAGAAAGCTCAGATTTCTCCATGAAGTTGAGAAAAATCTAGATGTTCTGGTAAAGTTCTTTTTATTTACAGTATTCTTCTTTTTGTACATACCTATAGCAACATCAAAAATTATTCACAAAGCTTAACTAAATGTAAAAATGTTCTCATCCAACAGTTTGTCCTATCAATATCTGTGGAAAATGTCAACCGTTCTCATGCAGCAACGAGATTGTCTGAGCATTGTTTTTTAGTTTTCCTGCTAGAATTTTAGGAAACCACCTCAAAACATGGACACAGATACGTACTCACCTTTTTTTCTGAACACCTTTAGGCACCGAAGTTTTATAGAATCAAACTCAGATTTGCTCTTAGAAATGTGAATTGGGGGAGGACAGGGAGAAATATGTAAGAACTTGAGCTCCTCAACGTACACAGCAGGAGTGCAAATTTGGAAGTCAGATGCACGCTGTACAGTTTTGCATTTACAATACCTGCCTCAGAACTCTTTTCTCAGTTCAAGCAAAAACATATTTGACTGAATTTTATAAATAAGACTTCACTTCTGAGGTACTGATATTTATCAAGTTCTCACATATTTTTACTTTCCCTTTTGTTCTGCCCCCAAAGTCCATCATGAAAAATTTGCAGAAGGACATTAAAAAACTGCCAGTCACTTACTGCAATGCCTGGGGAAAAAGTGTCAGGTGCTCATTTTTATTTGTCTTTCAAGAGTGGAAGAAGTTACATGAAATGTATATAGTCTCCTTTGCAACCAAGTGATAACAGTTAGCTGATACATAGCACATTCAAATTCCAGGTCAAACTGTGGTCACATTTTCTGACACAAGTAGTTACCTTGGAAAAAAAAGTAAGGCTATCACAATTTGACCTTCTGATTAGAAATAAAAGATGAAGCTACTTCTCCAAATTGGTTAGCAAAGTTACAGACCTCTCTTCTTGCTGCAGCCTTCCTGAAGTTCAGTGTAACAGAAGAAAGATTTGGTTTAAGACATCGGCTGCGGTCTTTAGTGTGCCTGTTAGTGCTATGTAAATATAGTGTTTGGAGATTCTGACTGTTAAAACTATGGTCTAAACTGAAATCAGAAAGTAGACAGGGTAAGAAAGCACGAACCCTGAACTGCATGAAGGAGAGCTCCTTGCTGCCCTCATTTCTTTCTATGCATATTTGACTGTGAAGCCACTGGGGTCTCATCATATTCCAGCCTAACCTTACAGTCATCTTCATTTGTACTCCTGTTTTTTTTCTCCACACTTACAGGCACAATTTCAGGAACTCATGGACAATCTAGGCTTCTGAACGCAGTAAAATCCCATCACTTATTATCCAGGTATCCAGTTCCATGCAGGTGTGTATATCTGTGTATATACACAAAATCTGTAGCAACATTAGTGAGCTAAAAAAAAACAAAACCTCAATTTTTCCACCCCTTCCCCAACTTAATGCACCCAGATGACCTTTCGTGGAAATAATTTGTAAGTCACTTCACTATATCTGGAGGTAACAGATGCAAAACAAAAGCAATCCCTTAATCACTGCTTGCCAGCTCCTTCTGGTCTCTTGGAAGTGTAACTTCTGCAACATACATGTTAGTGATCAGCAAATACTTATCTCCAGTGAAATAAGCTAATCCTTCAGCAATTCTCTGAGCAGGTTCTTGGCTACTACAGCAACAGCTTATGCCTGCTGATACTGCAGTCACCTAGAGAAATCAACAGTCATGCTAGCTCTGAAGCATGAGCTTTTCTTCTAGAAACATAATGAAACCCAAAACAATCCAGTTGACCCATGCCATGGATGTGAGCATGTCATCAGTGCCAGGTGACCTTGTATGGCGGTAAAAGACTCTTGGACCTTGTCAGTACAGAATGTGCTGCTTATAATTTCTACTGTCTCCCTCTATTTTTCTTTTTAAAAAGGAAGTATAATGTAAGTTAAGCTGAAGTTCAGAAATGCATATATTTTACTTAAAAACATTCATCTGTTCAAAATTCAAAATAAACTTTATGGGATACAACAGTTTGGTTTTTTTTTTTAAATAACATTTCATTCAAACTGTATATAATTCATTGAAGTATTCATACAGCAAACAATGGTTAACCCTTGAAAACCTGTAGAAAAAGATTTTCACACAAAAAAAAAAGGAAAAAAAAACAAAATTTGAGGTATCACACCCACACACATTCACCCGAGCACACGCACACACTCGAGCACACCCACACACATCCACACACGCAGGCTGCAGCAAAAGCAGAAAATTGTAGGCCCAAAAGGAAAACGATGACTGATTGTTCTATCTGAAAGTCCAGGTAGCTCAGGAAAAAAAACCCAAAAACCAAAACAACCCCCCAAGAGTCCTCTGAGTAAAGAAACTACCTCAAGAAAATTCTCAAGTGCACTGGAGACCTGATCATTTAAACTGTTTCTGCAAAGCAGCTCCCTGCACCTGAGAAAAATGCAGCCCAAGGTGACTTGTGCAAATATAAGGAGTCAGGAATATCTCCTGCTGTTCCTTAAGTAGACATGAGGGGTGTCCATAGATTCAATTAGTCTTTGATCATGCAAGATACTGCTGGAGTGCTGTCTTCGCCCTGCAAGAAAGGAACGACCTGTTAATTACTGGCGATTGGCTTTGTCATCATCAGTGTTATGTACAAGACAATGCCAGCAAGAGAGGAGGATGAAGGAGATAAAAGAAGCCGAGTGGCTGGCTCCTTCTGTTTGGAAGAATCCAGCCCATGGTGCACAAGTGTTCTGCAACCATTTAAGAATCCACCTTGCATCTAAGAATAAGATGATCTAAGTATATTAGATGCTCAGCATAAACTGAGCAACTTTCAAGCATGGTGGGGCTTAGATGTATATTGAACCCCATTATCAACACACCTTATTAAACCCTTAAGAGCAATAATTGTGAAGAGCAATTACTTTTCTGTGATGTAGATGTACCATGAAAAGCAGGTCTGAGAAATGAAAGAGGTGTCATAACTCAGAACATACTAGAAGCACGTTAGTTGTATCAGGAGTACTGGCCCTACCAAAAACATGCAATGAGGAGAGAGGGAGAAAAGCAACAACAGGCAGCGTAATACTGGTATTTCTGTAATCTAACATTGTGCAACATATTTGTTAAGAAAAAAAACACCTCCCAAAAGTCTAGGGTTACAGTTTCATCAACACTTCAGCTAATTCAGTGTTTCCTACCACCTGAAGTGAGAAGCTTTGCTCTTCCTTTGTCCCCCACACCTCCCAACCATGCTATCATGACCTTGACAGACTTTTCCAAGATCCCATACAACTCAGCAACCCAGAGGAAGATTATTTACTTCTTTCTTCCAAGTTTCCTGCTACGCTCACAAGTCGCATCAGCTCATCGAGGGGGCTGATGAGGCAGTTGGGACAGGGTAAACAATGGGAGCAGGTAGCCAGAAGGAACAGGACACTTGCAACAGTGCTACGCCCCATCAGCTCCCTGTCTCTTAAAACCCAAGGCTTAAGTGTTGACAAGCAAGGCCAATTTACCAGAAAGTATTTTTACTGTTGTTTTATTCCTATTTCTCACTGTTTGAAAACGCTGTTTAGCTTTTCCATAATTTTCTGTGAGCCTGCTTATTGATATCTATATGTTTTTGATTATCAGCTTCAATACTGATACTTTGGCATAGATTTTAAACAGAGAAGTCATAGCTTTACTACAAAGATGTCCAAGAAGACTGGAATATCTTTCATAAAAAAAAGAAACCCAGATATAATGCATTTTAAAACACTGCACAGTTTTGAGTTGTGTTGTCTGTCTATGGCCTCTTTCAAAAATCAGATCATCTCCTTTAGTTCATGAAAGAAATATGGGTTGTTACTAACTGCAGGTGGGATAATTGCAAAAAGTTAACATAAAAAAACCCAGAAATTATCATTAGCTGTCTTGGTTATATGTGTTTGTGAAGAAGCTAGATGATCTGTGTAGATACTATAAGTAACAGCACAGGTATGTGAAAAGTTAATGTTGAGCTTAATTAGTTTAAAATAATTTAATTGAGATTAACAGCAGCAGTGATCCTGTATTATTTTTTTAATTTATTAGTGTTATGTGATGGTTTACCATTGTTCCAGTCCTCTGGAACTTTGTTAGTAGTCCAAGGATTACACAAATATTTGTGTATCAGTGAGATTTCAGAGAGGACCCTCCAGCGGTTTAGAATGTAGTTATTTTATACTCTTGAGAACTTTAGTAAAATTTGTTACTCCTGAGCAATACAAAACCTATTCTTTAAGTAAATGTTCATCACGATTTCTTTATACACTGTAAAACTCAGTGCAATGATAGTTTTTCTGAGGAATTTTTCTATAATCAAAACATTTCAAACAAAGATACTTTTTTAATAAAAAGCAAAGTTTTCCCTCTAATCTTCTTTTTGGATTTTTCTTTATACTCACTTGTCACACAGATTTGGATCCGATGACTGACTCAATTTATGTAGAATATCTACTATTCCCATGTCTCGTAGTTTATCTTGGCGTTCTTGTGAACCTACGACAGTAAATCACATTGTTGGGAATACCACCAAAAATAAATGTCTGCAGAACAGAGGAAAGGAGCGGTAGCAGAAACCAGCTTAAAGGAGGGGTATGGAACACTGTTCAGTTACAACACAGCGATGGAAAAACTCCTTCAGTTGTGGCTATTCAAGGGACCTGTAGTTTCTTTTTTGTACTTTGTGTGCATATGTTTAAAGAAAATAAAATTCTGAAGGCAAAAATCTGAACATATTTTATCCTAAAGTAAGAAGCTTGACTTCAGTTGGTTTATTCTCATCTCTCTGATTTGGATGCAGAGACCATTTAACTGGAGGTGTGTTTTTGAGTCCGAGTTGTAGCACTGCATAATGCCAGAATAACGAGCAGAAAGCCACCAGGAGCACAGCCAAGTGTCACACACTGAATGAAGTTCTGTGATCTGAGAGATGCAGAATAAGTTACACAGTAGGGGAAAAAACCCAAAACCAAGTAGAGACACTGATTTCTTTGCTGAAGAGCAGCATGGTCAATTTGAGGGTCTGTAAATTATCAATCTAAAAGTCCTCCTCCCACCCAGCCCCACCATTCCTCAAAGCACACCACCTCCCATCACTCCTTCCCTTAACATTTCTTCCAGCTCCACACTGCTGCCTCCATCTGCCCTCTCCACCCCTCAACCCAACACATATTTTTCTGTGCAGCAGCATCCTTCACCTCCCTCCTGGTTACGTTCCATTGTTCCAGGCCATGACTCTTCTTACTGAATGCCTTCCCCATTCCTTCCAGTTCCACCCACAAGTCCTTTGACTGGTTTCATAGTCACACTGTCCAATCCATTCAAGCCATCCATGCTGGGGAAAATGTCTCTGCAACAAATCCCCTTTCTAATCCATTTATCCTCTCCAGTGACCCTATTGCCTCCAACAATGTTTCCACAACCTCCTTAAGACTTAGAAGCTCCCTTACTAGGATTCTCTTTCACTCCAATTGTTTTCAGATTTTACAGAAATGCTGCAGGTGGAACCCTCCCACTGCGTGACTCCCATCAACTCCTATTTATTGACACTCTCTTCTTGTGTCTCCCCTTCCTCCCTCAGAACAGCTCCCTACACTTTCCTCAGCGCCCTCCTGACCACTCTCACTTATCCCATATTATACCTATAATGATGTCTCCCTTTATGCTTTGGATCCCTCTGTGCTGTGCACTGCAAATATTGATTACTATGCAACATTAGACTTTTGATCAGTACAGTAACTTGTACATGCATTAATAATGAGGCTTTCTTACCTTCTTCTTCATTCCATATGAGATTAGATATACAGAACATGGCAGCAAGCTGAAGTTTAGCATTTGAATGACTCTAAATATAGAAAAATAGTACTCAAGTTTAGAAGAAATTCAGAAATTCTCAGACTTACATTTTGGCATTCATCCTGTAATAAATAAGGTAGCAAAGTTGGGACTAATTCTTATCTACAGCTTCTCTCAAAGACAGTGCCATAACATAAGGCATTTGAGTAGTGTTCAATCACTTCTTTCCCAATATTTGAGGTCTACAAGATATGCCTTCTCCAAGATCATGAAATGTTTTCCATGTAGATTTGTTACACATATTGTTTAAGTCACTGTAACATTCTTATGGGAAACAACCACTGCATTTTCCTTTTAATCAGATCCTCAGTACACCTCTGCCATATAATACTGCACTACATGATTTCTTAAAACACAACTGGGTGTGCGAAATTTAAGTGCGTGATACTGAATAATTTACACAACAAAATGCTAAAGTACCCTCTTCTCATTTCTACAAAAGACCAGCATGAAACCTTTAAGATAAATTCCCCATACCATGTAGTATTTGATTTTCTGCAGGATGTCATCATTGGTCATAATCAGTTCTTTTGCTGTCGTTCCATCTGCTATATTGGCAAGTATACATAATGTCTGAAAGAGAGAAAAACTGTTCAGTTATTTGGCCACAGATCACATCCCATGATTTATACAGTTTCCCTGGCAGCTTTGAACTTGTGACAGACAATATATTTAATTAGTTTTAATATCTTTAATCTGGAGTTTCCAGCTTGCTTACATCTGGGGCCAAAGAGTTAACAGCTGTGGATGAAGAGCCTTGGCAAAAAACAGTCATTGCTATTTTAAAATAAAAAGTAACATTCATTAATTCATTTCAATGAGTAAAATTTTAAGTCTCTCATGGAAATATGCTGCATATAGAAAAGATTAAATACACTGGAAAAATAAAGCAGGCTATTCTGTATCAGTGGCTAGGAAAAAGAAAAACAACATCAAACATATCCATCTAGTTCTTCAGGCCAGGAAAAGGAAAGACAGAGGCCTGTCTGCTGATCTAGCAGAGTTTTCAACAAGTCTAATCATGCATCTTACCTGCAGAGATAACTCAAACTACTAACACATCTGGTTATTGCTTGCAAATTACAGAAGCCATCCTACAGATTAACCTTGAAGCATCTAGGCCCATGTTGGCACTACACACACATGGCATTAGGACTTGCATAGGCAGCCTTCCTGGTTCTCGGGAGGCACCAGGAGATGCTCTACAAATTCTTTCCCAAAGAGCTGTGGAAGAACTTAACCATCTTTTCTGGACATGCAGGGATGACTACAGAAGGACACCAGAGAATGATCAGCACTTGTATGATGCCTGTGTCTAAGGTGCACTGCATTCATGTCAGCAGTTGCAGAGATTTATTACTTCCAAGCTCCTAATTACACACTGATGAGACAGTCAGTGACAGAGACAAGCACTGTCCTGTTAGAAGTACAGGCTCTTGTGTGCAGATAGGCAGTACTGGATGATTCTGCAATAAAACCAAGCTGCTGATCACACCACAGGGACAAAGAAAATGTTCTGTGTATAAAGGCCCCAAACCCTAAAGGCTGTATCCAACCCATGTCTACTAGCCCTTTCCAAGAGTATTTCTCAGGTACACTGATTCTCCTCCGAAATAATTCTGAGAGGCTTGGCAATAAATAACCTTCTATTGCGATGAAGACCATTCGTGTCACTAGAGCTTTATCAGGAAGAATATTATTTAGGAAGACACAACTGGTTAATCCTCAGCTGTTTCACAACCACAGTATCACTAAACTTGCTATCTATTAAGAGTCTTCTGGGCTATTTTGCTAATTTTGCACTTCAATAGCCATAGGAGGCCTGTTTGCCTTCAGCTCATTCTTCACTGAGCAGAGATTTAGACCAGTCTGGATTTAGCTGTATGTTTACACTCATTTGCTGTGCTGTTTGCTACCAATATCCATCCTAAGCCAAAGTGATCCTCTAGACTCTCCCACAGCTGCTCGCTGCCCCCATTCTTCATCACCACATGCCCTACATGAGGATGAAAAAGCATTCTACAATTGACCGTCTTGTCTGTCACAAGAGTTAATCAGCCAAACTCTTCCCATCTATCCTCTTACTTTTGCTTTAGCATCCCCGCAGCAGGTATCCCTGTACGCTGACCCCCTTATGCTGCCACCAAGCCAGGGCTGTTTTTCCCTACCAGCCATCTCCTGTTTCCTTCTCCCTTTCCTCTCGCATTTTGCTTTTCTTAAATTTTAATTTCTCAGGGCACGTCCCTCCCCACTATTTCCTGAGCTACACCAGCATGCTCTTTTCCCTGCCAGTGCCTCTCCTCCTCTAATCGCTGCCGGCTCCTGCAGGCACCCAAGAACAGCTGAGGTACCACATCTCCCAGCAGAACATGTATTACTGCCAGCAAGGCAGGTGACCATGGTATTCTTCATCACTGGTGGCTCCGATGGCTGCTACAGGAGCAAATAACCATGATGCTTTCCCCAATGTGAAACACTGGCTTTCTCTTCCCTTGTCCCCTTTCTGCCATGCAATTGCCTTAGATTTAACTCTTCTGCTCTCATATACAGTGTCCTCCCCTTTACCAAATCTACATTTCAAAAACCATTCTGAATTCAATTCAAACACATTTGTAACAATCCATTAGAAAGAAGAGCATTCTTGTAGGTACTGAAGTTATTAATCTGACAGATCTCAGTAAAATATTCACAGTACATCATAATCCCAAGCAAAAAAGCCATGTTGAGAAGAGTAAGCATTCTTAGCTGTTTCTTAAATTTTATTCTGCCAAGACAATATGAAACAAAAAAGGGTACCTGCTCTTTGACTTCTATATTGTGCTCCCCTTCCAGAATGAGGGTCACTGCTTGCATGATTTGCTTCCCATGAGTGCTCATTATATGGTCTATGTGCTGCCAAAGCAATGATGAAACACAATCAGGGCAACTTTCCAGACAAAGAAGGGGCATTCCTACTTGAATTACTCTAAAGAGTAGCAACATTGCACAAAGACCCTAGCTCCTAGCGAGGTCTCCCAAAAACATGAACTTATCACAGCAGAAACACTTCATAATATTCCTCTTCATTTGAAGCCTGGTCTGGTTTGAGCGAGCATGATATGGGCCTTGGTTCTGATTTCACCGTAACCTGTAGAAAAGACACTGGTTTCCCAGTTGCATGGAGGCCAGTCTGAAGACTGGATCCTGCTGGACTCAAGCTCTAAGTATGATGCTGCAGTTAGAAAGAACCGCTTCCCTTCTGATAACTGGGGGATATCAGAGAGGGGTATGAAAACTGAGGTTTCTTATCTGGTATTTGCTACTCTTACTGGAACACTGTGACCAGGTCTGATATCCACATTTCAAAATGCTGAGAGGATTCAGAGAAATAAACCATATACATTACATATCGTCTAGGAAAATTGTCTCAAGTTAAGAGACTTACAGGTAAAAGGTCATTTGATCACAGACTATGAACACCTATACTAGAATAAAATTGATCATTAGGAGTAACAGAAAAAGAAGAAACTAGATCTACTGCATTAACTGATACCAAAACTCAAGAGTGACAGCAAACAGCCACCAGAGATTACCAGCACATGGCACGCTACCACTTTTTAAGATGTTAGGGATTCTTGTAGGACTTCTTAAAATTGCTAATAACAAGACTTCGTTCGAAAGGTGCTGGATGAGTTATTCTGGAGTGAGTTTTGGGTAGAGAATGAGAATGGTTGGTTCTGGCTCTAAAACATACTACAGGAAGTAGATGAAGCTGGGACGTAGTTTCAGATGAAGAACACCTTAAGGGAAAATGAGACTCATCTGTCAAGAGCTCAGGGTGAATTTAATGAATGACTGTTAAATATCTTTCCACATTAAGACAGAGCTAATTTTCTATGAAGCTTATTGAGACTCAACGAGTACAAATATCAGAAGATTTTTTGCAGTGACCTTTTTATGGTAGAAACACAATACGTCATAGAGTATTGTAGAGGCTTCGTGGTTTTTTTTCCCCACAAAAATGTTGGCTTGCCAAATGTTTGCTGCATGTTTTCCCTCTGTTCTTCACAGGGGATTACCCCTTTCTTTTCCTCCACCAATATCTCTTTCTCCCTGTCAAAAACAATTCATGGGCTTACATTTTCAAACCATTTTATTTCAGTGTGTAAAATGAACGTATGCATTTTGTAAGTGCACAGTCCCACAGTCAAATTCAAAAAGCCAGTACTATCTATATAGTTGGATAAGAACAGAAATATTTCAGGTGTCAAGAAAGAAGAAACACAGGTATCCTTAAGATATGTACCTCTCCACACATTGACTCAACAGTGCAACCCTCTTATTGTTGTTCTGGAAAGTTTCACAGACAGACTGTTAGGAAAATAATTTTGATGAAAGCCAAATGAAATGGAATTGAACGTTAAATGTAACTGTCTAGCTCTCTAATTATTACAAGGTTTCAGTGGATGTAGAGAATTCTTTCAAATGTTTTCTTACACTGATTTGTACATTTGGTTACAGATACTTGGATAAATCCAAAGGCCTCAATTTTAGCATATATCGCACATTATTCTTAAACAGAAAAATAACCTGTCTTACAAAAAAGATTAAGAATTAATTTGTATTGTCTGCACGTTTGATCAGCTTTCAGAAGAAGGTCTGTTTGCAGCTCTACTTACTGGGCGAGTGGACAGAAGGTTCCTGAGCAGTCCCAAAGTTTTCATCAGAACATTTACATCGGAATCAGAAAGCAACTGGAATAACTGCTCTGTACTCAGACCTCGTAAGATGTCTGACTTGATCTTCTGTTCCGCTTGAAATGCCATATTCTGAAAGAGACAGAAATTTTTTGCTTGATTTTTTTATCTTAAACTTGGGCTTTCACTCTTTTAGTAGACTGTTACCTGCAAGCATATATCCTTGCTAAAATTAATCTTGCAAAGGTTATAGTTTATGAGGAACTGCTACACAGTGAATTGCATTTCCACCCAGTCTTACAGCTGACCTGGTTATTACCTGCTTTTATTTGTCCCCTGCCATGCTACTGACACTACTTAACTGTTTCCCTGAATGATCTGGGCAACCAAACTGGTATCAGAACTGAAGAGTTTATTTCATTTTATGGACTAATAGATGAAGTGTTCCAGGCCTACACTGTTTTCCTTCTGTAGTTAGGTGGAAAGACAAGCCATATTTCAACTATGTCATTTTTAATAACAACTGACAAGCTCTTTAAGTTACATTCACAGACTTTTTAAGAAGGAAAATCACAAGCGGTATTTTGTCAGTGTGTTCTACTCACCATTAAAGCCCAAATGCCGTTCACTCGCAAGGCAAGATTTTCACTCTGTGTTAAACTACATAGAAGTTCTATGGCTCCTGATTCTAAAATAGGCTAAAACGAAGAGGAGGGGGAAAAAATATCTTTAAAACATTACTTAGACTAATGAGGCATACATACAAATGTAAATATAATACAAAAAAGTCTTGCTCATATCTTATTCTTGAGTTTACAACCTGTCCAGTTCACTCACGTGAACTGGTCAAGCCATACCCTATATTAACGGGCATTAAAAAGTAGGTTTTTATGAAAAAACTCAGGTCAAGATGGCTTTATTCTCATGTGTATTCGTGTTTGTGTACGCATGTATATACACTGCTGTGATACTATACACACATCTGCCACACTCACACAAGCAAATAGGTTTTCCCCAACAACTTTTGGCTTGGGACTGCTCTCCAAAAACAGTCTTAAGGACAATGAAAACTACTTGATATCTTTCTTGACATTTAAACTTTGTGTTTAGTAATCAGACCAAACTAAAATCCAACAGAAAAACTTTGGCATAATAAAGAAAACTGGAGAGTGTCCTTGATGATCAGATTGAAAAGCAAAACTTTGTAGCATCACATCTTTAAATGACAGGAAAAATATCAATACATGGACCTTTGCCTTCAAACTGATTAATGTAAAGAAAGTTAAGTTTGGAACAACTGCTTTCAACCTGAACCAGATCTGAAGTACTAGTTTTACCTAAGACCTGAAGAGGTCATGCACTAAAAGGAGTCATCCAACGACTTATAGCTGCTCTAGTTTGTAAGGTGTTCCTTCCTTCCAGAAGTTACTCCTTCAAAAGCAGTGAATAATTGAACATATCAGAGTTTTTGGGAAGTTCTGTGGTTTTTAACCTGCTTAAGAGATGAATTCATCTTGGTTTCATGAATTGGTTTTGACTCAGCTCTTTTACAGGGATCTACCTCAGCTTTGTTTATTTACTTAAGTGACTGGTAGTTTACATACAATTTTCAAAACACTATGTAGAAAAAAAAAAGGTGATACATCAAATGCAGATCAGATGGCTTGCAGAAGCTTTCAAATCTAACATTTCTAAATATTCCTTCATTTTGCATAAGCAATATTTTCTTTTGGCAATGACGTTTTTTATATGAACCATGTGTCCCAACAGAAAATTCAATATTTCAATCCAATTTGAAGTGGAAGCACAATGCTGACTGTCACCTGCAGTATGAACAAGAAAGCCCATTGGCCAGTGAACTGTGCTTAAAAGTTGTTTCAGTTAATTTTGTGTCTCATGGATGTGACTAAAACCACCAAGATCAATTGATCAAACCAAGGTAATCCAGAGTGCCCTGGAGGAGGCCACGTACACCACAATCTTGCAAATGTTTTCTGTAATTAAGAAATATTTAAGACTTAGGGAATTGTTCCATCGCTATGAAGCATTGATATGTGAGTATGAAACACAGACATTGCAGAACTCAAGAACGGATACCCTGTATCATTCATTCAAGAACAATAAAAGCCACAAGACTCAGCTCTGCCAGCATTTTCAAGATTACAGCAGTAATTCTCTAAGACAATGAATCGTATCAGTTTTCTTCTTGCTTACGAATTTTTTCGATAATAGTGTTTTACAAGTGAAAAACTCCAAAATTTAATGTCTACTTATTTTCTTTAGAGACATTTAACTATTCAATCATATTTAACTGTCATGGCACTGTAAACAGATGATTTTTTTTTTTATTCACAAACTATCAGAGAGACACTCTGCCTAACATTACAGCTCTGTAACGCTTCACAAGTGTATTAAGATACTTTTATGCCTATTGAACCATTGTATCATATAACTTTTGCCTATTACCTCTTCCTGTTTCTGGATAAATACTAACCTCCTTGCTTGGAGAGAATTCCAGAAGAAGATTGCATAGCGTGGAAGATGCTACTACAAGAATTTCATTTGGAGCATTCTGTAAAACCTGCAGTCACAAAGGGGAGAGTGAGGAATCTCCATTAACTAGTAGGATAAGGAAGGGATCATTTTGAAATGGAATACCTGTAATTATGCTGCACTTTGTTATTCCGTACTTTAGGAGATGCTTTGATGCTAGCAGTGCAGATCCAGACAGTGTTCATTCAACTCAGTGTGATGATACACAGTACATGACAAGCTGGAGCAATGCAAAGTTATTTTGCAGAAGCCAAATTTGAGAGCTTTCAGGTCCAATTTAAAAGAAATCAGTGGGAACAGATCCCTGCTCTGCAAAGCAGACAGATACTGGCAGTTGCAATTTAGCTCTGCAGCCATTCTCTCAGAGAGCAGGCTGTGTCCTGCAGTGCATCTTTGTGTCATGGTTTACAGAACAGCGGAGGAAGCTGCAGGAGGAGCCTCCTCAACACTTCTGTACCTCCTGTAAAGCACAACATGGCACATTTCCTCATGACCATCCTTTCAGAAAAGCAAGTAGCCTGGAACAAGCTATACTCTCTCTTATCTGTTATGCCATTCTTAAACAGAGCACCTCCCTTGCGTGTTCTGAGAAAACTCAGTGAGGAAATAGGCACGGAGGATACAACTGCTCCTCCAGCAAAGAAAGGGGGAATGGAGGGGTTGTTCTGTACCACCTTTTGTTTCAGAGAGTGAGCAAACTGCACACATTAACAATTACTGCATTTACAGCAGCTTGCACTAAAGTATATATATGTAAGTCCTATAGTTTTAGACATTATTCTTCCATGGCTTATACAGCTATACATGCTAGGGGGGAGAGAAAGGACTTAGCGTAGTTGTTACTAATCTAGACTGAAAATTAATTTATCTTTAATATTACTTTTATTTTCCTATTACGAATAATCCTTGACGTTTTGGAATGAAAATACAAGTTTGTGACTTCAACTTATTTAATACAAATCAAAATGAACAACTGCCAGCAGCTGCATTTACATAAAGTCTGACATCTGCATTTTTTTTTCACATGGCTCTCCTTTCATGCTTGTGCTTCTTCAAGCAATCCTGTCATCTTTATGTTTTACATTTATAAAGGTTTGATGTGTCCATGTTTGGCTTTTCGCAAACTCTAAAAATATTCAAACCATTCCCTCCAAGCCCCTTCAGGTGATGATCATGAGTCCTGAATCATGGGATTATTACGCTATAGTGATAGCACAAAACTTGCATGATCAAATCTCCCTCGACCTCCCAATAACACCAAGGAATTAGACATCAACATTAGTATCACAACCCACACACAATCCAAGGATGAATGCGTAACTTGTAATAAGTGTGTTGTATATACTGCCAGAAAATCATTCCCCCATCATTTCTATCATGAAACTACAGAAAAAAGTAGGCCCACACTTTAGGGCCTCTTAATTCATGCAAGCAACATAAAGACTGAGAAAGGTTCTTGGCCTGCAGCCAACAAGATGGCCAGAGAGTGTAGTATAACTAGTGAGTCAGGTTTTCTTAAGTCCATAACTTGTGAGAAGTAGAACACAAGCAGAGCAGAGAAAGTCAGGCCTGAATAAAATGTCACAGAGTAGTATCCCAACAGGCGTCTTTCTTGTATTGAAATATCACTAGAAATAACTGAAGGATCTCCCCATCCTTTACATCCTTCCAGGCTCCTGAGTGAAGCTTGGGACAGTCAGCTCCCAGAACCACCTCTTTATGAGGCTCAGCAGTTCTTTTTTGCCAACAACACTTTCTCTGGTCTGGCTATTTTATTTCTGAATAGAGTCAAGCTCACTTCAGGTGATTCTCTTGGTGATTCTCATGGATGTTAATACTGCCCAAGCTTTCAGGCTTCTTGCTAGCAGACTTCATCTGTTCCCCATTTTCAAGGTCTAAAAGATGTTGAAACTGAGAAACTGGTTTATTTATCTGCACTTAATGACAGTCACATTACAGGAGGAGAGATGATCTATACCTTACACACTTCATCTCATTTAATCTTGTGGATAATTGCATTATATTCAAATGTGTCTTTTTAAAGGTCTTGCTGAGCTCTTTGGTTTCAGTTTTAGAATCTGCAATGAGATCTAGAAGGTAGAGAATTAGAGAAGAAAACGCAGATCTAAATTCTGTTGTAGGGCTTACAGACCAAGTCTGAACTGTGCCGTCTAGTCTGAGCCTGAAATTAAAGGAGATTTAGTCCTCCTAGTGCCCTATGTAAAAATTAGGGATATAACTTAGCCTCACTCACTGATCATGAAAAACAAAAATTAAAAAAAAACAACCAAAAAATCAAGCATGGACCACAGTCCTCTGCTGCTGCTTGGCTTTTGTTGATTTACAGCTCTCTTCAGAGAACGTCATGGAATTTTGATTTCTAGGTAATTTCTACTATGATTCCACAGAAAGGCATGCACACTGAACAGACACCATACCTTCCTTTAACGGAACAGAACACTTCAGTAGTTGAGACTCAACTTTCCTTACCTTCATTAAAGGTTTCCATACAGCATGATCCTGAAAACTTGTCCTGAGCTGCTGTACAGAACGGGACAAACTGTGCAAACATCTATAAAGACAAAGAAACCTTCCCTGTGTAACATACACAACTCACATATATGCTGCTGTAACATATATATTGCTTCTACACAAAGAATCAGCTAAGAATTTGGTAAGCAGTAGACTGTAAATAGCAACAAGAAAATATTGTACTAGTCCAGGATAACTCTCCTCCTCCTCCAATAAATTTTCCAACAGTAGAATGACTTCAGATTAGCTTTTGAAAAATTAACACAGATTCTAACAAGTGCAGCATCAGACTTTGACAAGACAAGTATTTGTACGAATCAGAAAAGCCTCCTACCTGACTGCAGCTAATCGCACCTTGATACTAGATTCAGACAAGCCATTAACAATACGGTCCATCATATTTTCGGTCTCAATGATCTGGAGAAAAAAAGGAATTAATGTTATATGAATAAAATAATACAAGCATTTATGGGTTGTTGTTTTTTGTCTGCAACATTTTAAATACTGCATATAAAAACTGTAGCTAAAACCAGCAAGCCACATTCTCTTCCCAGATTAAGTGGAAAGTAGTGCATACAATTGTATCTGCATACAATTTAGGAAAAAAAAAAAATCTACATTCTGTGCTCCACTACTGCGTTCAAAATGATTTTATTAATCATCAAGGAAGAGGGTTAGATGAATTACCCTTAAGGTCATATTAAAACAAAAGAGAGCACATGTGAGTGCACACAATATATACAAACTACAGACTGGAGACATGTTGTAGAGCTAGCTGGAAAAAATACATCGCAGTTCATCTCCCATATTTAGACATGGCCAGCACGAGCACTTAAGACCAGGATAAACAGGAGTTAATACCAAGATGAAAGATGGCTTTCATATAATAAATCAACTTTGTCATGTATGCACCCACCACTTATTAAAAACAACGCTTTGGTACGTAAAACAAGGATCCTTACTATTCACTAAACAAGTTCATTCTGCAACAAAAGAGAAGTTTATGGGTTTGAATTCTGGAGATCCTGAACAGTTCCCCACTGATAAATCTTCCTGCCAGTTACCTTTTCAACACTGTGTTTTCCTGCCTCCTTCCTCTCAATATCTTTCTTTCTTCCTTCTGTTCTTCCCCTTTAACCAGGACATAAACTCAGAAAATTCTCCTGCCTCCTGTACTTGCCACTCCATGCTTAATTTAAGAAAATGCTGCTTTTAATCATTCATTGTTTAATTTCCCTCCACCTTCCACACATTTTTTTTAACTATGTGAGTGCTCCAATCTCTTTCCTGTGATGTTTGCATAGTTTGTTCTCCTTCACACCAACTACTTTGTTATGACAGTGCAAGCCCCCTTGATGACTTCAGAATCATGGAATAAATTTTGACTTTCTTTCCCAGTATGACTAGACTTTCCAGGGTTTATTTTTGAAAAAACATAGGATACATGACAATAGAGGTATATTCTGTCCCTCAGAACATAGGTTTCAGAAGTTACTCATAGGCCACAATTTATGAGTAGCAAGGACTACATGATGTTGAAAGACAACTTATTGTGAGAATGCAGTTCATCCCTGTGAAGATGTTTACGTAAATAAACTTTACTCTCATATTTTATTATGGCAAGACATTAATTTGTCTTCAATTCCCATGCAAAGAAGTGCAATTTGAAAGTTTAAATTAACGTAACAGGAAGAGAGCCTTCTCGTTTCAACCTATTTACATCACAATGGAAAAAGGGCTGGAAGGGTGCAAATTCTTGCACTGCCTTTCAGCCTAACCTTCAGCTACATCTTTGCCTGATCACTAACGTCTTTCACAGGCTCACCTTTTTTCGGATATCTTCATCATTTGCTCCCAGGGAAGCATAGAGCTTGAAAGCAGCCTGGCGCAGTTCATGGGCGTGCTTCAAATCATGGTCAAGCTATTTAAATAAAGCACAGATATCAGATTTAGACGCTAAAAAATTACAGGTGGGATATTGTTATTTGTTGTAAATTAGTCCTTATCTACTGGGGTTTTGTCTACCACACCAAGGGCAGCCAGAAACACAAATGAACTCTGTTTCATTAGCCAATGTTCACGTTTACCAACTGAATACAATAACTGAAGTTTAGAATATGGTTAATTTCTCTGCTGAGTTACAGATAATTCAACTTAAACAATCTGAGGCCAAAACACTCCTATAAAGTTACAACTCTATGCAGACCATATTCAGGCAAAAACTATTCTTATTTACCCAACAGAAACTTACAGGAACAAGCCAGGAAAAGTGAAAAAAATGGGAGAAAAATCAAGGGAAGTTTTACCAAAAGAACTTAAGCAAAAGCAGGAACAAAAGCCAGTCTCTAAATCACAGGACCTCCATCTTAAGGTGATGTTAACTTGTGACTTCTGCTGTAAAGGTAACACAGCAGGGTGCAAGCTGTCTAGGAGGTTTCTGGAAGGTAACTTCTTAACACAGGTGCTAGAGGGGTGAATTAGTGATGCACCACTGGGCAGGCTGCCCACAAATCAGGAAAAACTGCTTGGGGGTATGATAATTAATGGGAGAACTAGCTATAGGGATCATAAAATAGTGGTGTTCAAGTTCCTGAGAGGTGTGAGCAATGCACAGGGCAGAGTACAGAGCCTTGGACTTCAGGAGAGCAGACCTGGAGGAGCAGATGGGGTCTAGCCTGGCTTGTTTGGCCAGGAGAAGAGAAGGCTGAGCGGAGACCTAAGGGCAGCCTTCTAATACAAGGAGAACATGGAGCCAGACTCTTTATTGAGGTGCACAGCAAGAGAAGGAGAGAGAATAGTCAAATTGAAACACGAGACATTCTTACTGGATGTAAGAAAAAAATAGAAATTCATTATTATTATTATTATGCTCACAATAGTAAAACTTTGGAACAGATTGCTCAGAGAGGTTGTTTAATCTCCATTCTTAGTGGTTTTCAAGAGCCAGCTGGACAAAGCCTTGATCAACCTCATCTAAGCTCAGCACTAACCCTGCTTTGAACAGAAAATTAAGACTTTCAGAACGCCTCACGTTCTTTCCAATGAGAATGACTCTATGATCCTGACTGCCCTCAAAACTCTGTACCAATGGGTTCCACAAACGGATGCAATATTTAAAGTCTACACAAAATCCCAGAAAAATGCTAGTATTAAGCAGCAAAGCGCTGAAATAAAAGAACTGTCAAAAATTAAGCTGTATGAGTAATTCTGTCTGGTGCAGCTATATTAGCGCAGAATGTATTATATCATTGTTAAAAATATTTAAAGCAGACAAGTAATCTGTTTGGCAGAGTCCTCACTCACGTAGTTTTTACCTTACAGGGTATAATGCAAAGCATTCTGCACAAAGCAAGCACCCTACCTTCCCAGCTGACTGTGTTTACAGACTTTTGTGAACACTCAAAGCAATGTCATAATATTTATAACTGCCCCACTCGAATTTGGAATATAATCATACTTTTGATGCTACAGCCAACGTCCATTACTCCCCAATCAGCTGCTAAACTTCCTTCTGCTTATTTAATTTTATACTGCAACTATTTTTTTTCTATGTAATTTGCATTTTTACATAGAATTCAAGGCAGCTCTATATGCAGAATCAATCCCGTTCAATAAAAGTCTGAGAGTGAGTCTACCTCTTGGGCTAGTTTCAGAGAAAAACCAAGGCTCTGTAACCCATTTTTTTTTGGTATTTTCTAAAAATCATACTCAGTAAGAGGGGAAGAGAACAGGCAATGTATATTTCCCTACGCAGAATATCAAAACCAATCTTGCTTCTGAGGTTGATTGATCCACTAATGCTTTGGAAAGCGTATGCGAATCTGTAAAAAAAGTTGACAGATGAGAACTCCTAGTACAACACCTATGAAATGAAGTCTCCAAGGTATATCTGGTCTCTGTTTATCCAACCTCTTGCAAGTACAGATAACTCATAATATGAAATGCTACGTGACATCCACATGGTTTTCTGCTTTAACAGAACAGAGCTGTCTCTGAACTTAACATTTTTCACAAACCTGACCTAAGAACTGAAATCAATCTCTCGTCACATGGACTGTTATCTCTTAGCAAGCTGAAATGTACTGATTCCTGGAGGTAAGTTATTTAAACTCTGCAAAGGAGAAACATGACAGATGTCTCAGTCTGGTACTTCATTGCTATCTCTGGAAAAAGGTAATGAAACTCATATGGTGAAGCTATATTAAACCACCCATAGCCCATCTCTCTATCTTTGACATAGAAGAATGGCAGCATCCTTCTTACAGGATGAGGAGTCCAGATATACACAACAATTTAGTTTGGATAATACAGGCTCCAGAAAAAGCAGTGAGTGAGCAAAGACTTGGGGACTATATACATCAGGAATCAAGTCCTGCTGGACCTCTGGTCACCTTTCTATTCAGGAGCTCAGACATAAGGTTTAAATAGAAAAAAAAAAAAATATCCTGAGCCCATTTATTATTGGTTTTGCACATTTTTCAAAGCTTCAGAACTGGGTAAGGAAACGTACCCTCTTGATATCAGTGATTGCACTCACTGAGCTGGGATACTTGAAGTAGTCAGCAAGCATGACAATGAGGTGGTCGGTAATGCTGGCAATTCTCTGGAGCTCCACATCTGTTTCAATCAAATAGGCCAGTGTTTCTGCTCCTTCTACTCGCTCCTCCAGCAGTCTGTCCTTACTACACATTCGAACCAAACATGGCAGAGTCTGAAAAGTCAAAAAAGACAAACAAAAAACCCCACCACCATTGTTTAGTGCAGCTAAAGCAGCTCAAAAAAAATCAGACAGCTATCCTAGAGCAATTCTCAACAATGTTCTTTAGATCGGCAGCTTCAGACAAAAAGATTTTAGTGTTTTAAAGACTACACACACAGAGAAATCGTTCAGGTATTACTAAGTATACAGTAGGCTACTTTCAACCAACTTCTCATGCAGTCAAAATCAGTCTGTGTGAATGCAATGTTTAGAAGTGACAATGGTCAAAGTTTTGCAAAAACTAAAAAAAAAAAAAAAAAAATCCCTTAAAAGTTCATATTTGCACAGGTTTATTCTTACTACGCACAAGAACCAAAAGGACCCAAGCTGTCCTCAAGAGTACTTGACCCCTCCTGCTCTTTTGCAATCTAGGATTGACTAAGGACAATGCAGTCAAAAATAATCTCAGGGCTTCCTTGACCCACACTGGCTGCTAGGAGTAGTAGGGAAGGAAGGAGTACTCCTAAGTAGTATATTTGGTCAACAAGAAATGAAATCCACTTGGAATCCAGGTCCGTTCTGCCTTACCCTGATAAACCCCCCTACTTTGGTTACACTCACATGGCAACATTTTTGTCTTCTTTCTCTACTTTAAATATTTAAAACAATCAAATCTTTCTTTACCTGAAGCTCAATGAAAAGCACTTAACTCTGGGAAGACCAGTTCTCCAATGGTTGGGACTCTGGTCACTCAAACCTCACCAAACAGAAGCATGAAAATGGATGAGGAATAATATCAAGGTTTTTGCTTGTGTAACTCCACTGACTTCAACAGAATTACACTAGTAGAAAATGTTTCTCAGAGTTATGTTTTTGGGGACCTGAAATAACTTTTATGTGTTGACCATTCAAATGATTAAAATAAACTAGAATAAATAAAATCATGAACGCTGAACATAAGCTCTCAAAAAAAATGACATTCAGGTTGAGTAAGAAAGAAAAGGAGTGAAATTCCATGTCTAAACCCCAAAGATAATGTACTTTCCAATTCTTTCCAAGGTCAAATGGACTGAAACGAGCTATTTCTTGGAATTCAAGCGCTAGACGTTGTTAAGTCACTGGCTGCAAGCACCCAAGAAACACAAATCTCATACTTTTCAACTTCTAGCAATTCCATCTGTTTAAAATCAAACAAAATCAAGAATTCCGAAGGATGCATTGTAACTGTTCCATTAGACCTACAGGTCAGTACAATGTAATTAACGCAGATGAGCAGGGGACTGATGGTAGAGGTATAAGATGAAGAGCCACAAAGCACACCTGACCTTTTCTGGCCAGCGGATAAGAGTCTGAAAACGGGCTGTAAAGATGGAATGCTTAATTCACATGGTATCGCTGGGATGCGTCAGGACAGTCACTTCCATTATTAGGATTCCAGAGAAATAATTTCCCTTCCAGTCAAATCCATTATTTATCAGCCTCCTCTGCCTTCTCCCCACCCCAACTGATTTTATTTTTTCCCATGTTACAGGCCAACTCGCTACTCATTCTGGGCAATGAAAATAAATCAAAACCATTTTGGAAATACAAATCCCTGACTATCCTTCAAATGAGGGAAGTTTGATAGCAAAGGGTCAATGTTCTCTTCAATAATTTCTGAAAACTAAAGGGGGCATTGCTTTGTTTTAGTTCACCAGAGGTCAAACAATTTGTGACTGGATTTACCACAGACCGAGACAGTGTGTTATCTTAAAACTATGAGTTCCTGGAGCGGCCCCAGAAGAAAAGAAGAAATTACCCGAGTTGTTTGAACAAGAAGGCAAGGTTCTGTGCCTTCCTTCTCTCCTCACTCTTTCGTCTACTCTCAAGTATTACAACAAATTTTAGTTCACAGCTTAAAATGTTGATTTGCACTGAAGCAGCTTCCATGAGAAAGAAATTGTTGCGGTCTGGCAAGCGAGTTCATAATGGTTTGAAAGGACTGCAGTTATCCCTTGGGCACACGGGGCAGAGCATGCATAGCTCCACAGACAGCTAGCAGCCAGCTAGCAGCAACAAGCTGCCTTTGCTACAGCAGCAGCCCCCTATTTCTTCTCCCCAGAGCAGAACAGTTCCAGAACCCACATGTCCTGACCAGGACATAGCCCAGGGTTAAGCAGACAGTGAGGGATTTCTGAAGGGAAGGAATTTTCAAAAGAAGAATGAGGTTTGCAGGAGCGAGACAGGCTGGGAGCAGAGAATTGTAGCCCTCAGTTTGCAGGAGGAAGAAGAGAGATCAGGGAATTGGAGTGTCGATTTGGGAAAAAGCGAAGTGAGAGAATGAAGGAGAAGGATGCAGCTTGGCTTCCTCACTTGCTGTAAGACCAGATGCCTGTGCAGAACAGATGCCACTATCAACACTGGAATGAATTGCATTTTGGACTTTCTTGTGTAAAAAGACAGGAGGAATGGGCGTTTGCCTCAGCCAACGTAGGGATTTTTCATCTGTCATTGCCTGGAACGACGTATACTAAAATCCCACTAACAAAAGCTGTACGTATGCCAGATTCTACTGCCATGGATATTAAAAAGAATGAATATGCTTTCTTACTGCAGTATCTTACATACAACCTACTCTTTCCCCAGCATTACCAAAGAGAAGGACTAAGGGACACTGGAGATAGTCTTCCAGTTTAAAATGGAAGCTTGCAGGAGCCATCAGGGGTGTGCACCAGACCACAGTCAGAACACACTGATCAGCAGCCTTTGGTGGTGAGTATTTGTTGCTTCAAGCAGTACACACAGCTATCTGCAGTGCCACGGACATGCAGCACACATTGTGGTCACACAAACACTTATTAGTTGTCTGTTCACGAGAGGATCTGAACACCGTGGAGGGACCTTCACAGCCAAAACCAAAGAACTCCTGTAAAGAGTTACTGGGTCTCAGAGCACACACCATCAAATCCTGACAACGACTGCTTTGCTGATTAGACCCTTCACTTGCCAGACTCATTCCAAGAGCACATGTGGTCTTCTCAACCTCGGTACAGGGGCACATATGGGGAAAAAATTATTTTTTCAGGCATTTAAACTGCATTTCCTTAAGTCTGAACTACGTGTTATTCTCTGGAATGAAGGATGCTAAAAACAGACTAAAAGCTTTGGAGTCTGCCAGACTGCTACAGTAATTATCAAAGAAAGTAAACATGTTTTCTCATTGCAGTACTACAGTAATATTTCAATATGTCATGGAGAAACAAGGAGTGTTAGTATTATCTGATCTCTGGCTGATATGCTTGCTCATCAACAGCTTTTTTTTTTTTTTCTTTTGACTAGATAGAAGTGTGACTAGTAAGAAAAATTACATTCCTATGGTATTTAATGAAGTTTCCTTTACAGAATTTCCTTATAAAGTCACACGCAGTATAAAAATCAGATCCAATATTTCAGCACCATAGGTTTTTTTCAATAACAAATCTCCCTAGCCGAAGTATGAAGCAGACAAATGTAGAAAAACATTGTGAAACCTGAGAAATGATCTGCTCGTGACAAACTCCGTGTATAGATTGTGCAAGTATTGTGGCTATAGCCTTGTGAAATAAGCTACTGAAAGACAAACCAGCGCCTTGTTCACCCACACAGACCAAGGCAGTAATGTTGTTTCCATGTTACTTACAAATGGTTACTGAAATGATTACAAACTCAAATGGATGCATGTCAGACTCTGGGATATTTATTCCTGGATACTGACCTTTTAATATGATTCTTTATTTAAAGCTTCTTTAAAACGCCACGTCACTATAAATGCTTAAAGACACAAAGGGAAACTAGGGAACTAAGTTTTTAGATTAAAAAAAAAAAAAAAATCAGAGGAACTTGGTGCTTTGAAGTCTTCAGCGTAACAGATTTTGTGCTACTCTTTATATGAGACAAAAACAGGATAGCCCTCCGTGAGAAAAACCTCTTAAACAGAAAACTGTTTAACCAGCTCACCTTAAGAACGATGCAAGAATCGTCTGTCCGTATTGCTCCAGCTCTGCACATGGAAGTAAGGCTGTAACAACATAATAAAACATACATTTACCCATCACCGGGTTTTATGCGCTTAAGTAAGATGTTGCGGAACAACCAACTGCACTAATGAAATGTACTCCCCTTTGTCCTAACATTGATTTAAATACATTTGTGCTTACTAGACCTGGGCACACGAACAAACTACTACAGGCGTACTTTTAAGCAGATTTCTACTACAGGACATCTTGCCGGAGCACTGATCCATACATACACCACACACACTGGTCAAAAAAGGTCTAACCATCAAACTCAATTCATCTACAAACCTCTTTTACCAACAAAAAAACCCCAAAATGAACAAGTTATATTAAGATAAAGGAGCAATATACATAGACCTGTCCTTTGCTGCACACACCATGGGCAAGCACTTAATCAGGAGAAAAATCAATGTAGGGTTGGTAGTCTGACAGCTGAGTAAGAAGCCATTCAAGCTTTGCGTTGGCCTAGGAGATGCAGTATAGTTGTGATGCTTGTCCACAGGCACATCCTAACACCCTCTGGATAAGTAAACCCTTGCTAATGATGAACCCAATTAAGTCTCTGACACTGAATCAAACCAGTATTTGTTCTTTATTAGACAACGACTTAGCGGATATGACAACTCCAAGGTCTCAAACTGCAATGCCTACACACGACATCAGACAAATGCATAAGTTGCTTTGTTAACCTACCCATAGAAGTGCTCCAAATGCAAAGTAGTCCACCCACCAATAAAAGTGGTTTACGTTTAAGTGGTTTATAGCTTTTATGTGCTCTGCTGCAAGGAAGTGGAATGAAGCTGGAAGATAACTGCTCTGCACTCAGTGCAGGAACACTCAAGTATCTTTGGCTTTTGAACTAAGCTGTTGTAACTGGCTTTTATCATGCCACAGCTGAGGTTAAAAAAATAACTGAATTTCAGTAAAGGTGACTTAAAACTAACATGTTTCAACTCTTAACTGGGCAAGTTAAAAGTGTACATAGGGTCAATTATAATTGCTCAGCTAAGGAGCAGTAATATGCTAACATACTGTAACCATATTGTGTTTCACTGCATTCCTGAGCTCTTTCCAAGTGCCTGAAGAGAGTTCTTTCACCTCTTAGAAGGTAACATCACTGATCCTGTTCCAAACACCTACCAGTGACAGACATAGCTAAAATCCCATAATCAGAAGTCTTTCTATATATTATTTCTCGGAAGAGAAAAGATAAGACTTGACTGTTAGCATAGAGATGATCTTATAAACTTTTACTGTCCAAGCCTTGTGGCTGACAGCAGGAAATACTCATTTTCACACCTGAACAATCAGGAGGAAAGCACCCGTCTTGCAGTTGCCATTTAGTCCAGCTAGACCTCATTTGCCAGACAAAGCAGCTCTATTTCAAACACGAAATAAGTTAAAGTATTTTTACTTAGGTAAAATAGGCTTGGCTTAGCTGGAATCAATTCTGGTAATTTTAGTAGAAAAGGTTACTGCTCCACTTGTAGCTGCAAATCACTCTCCCAAGAGGCTTACTGCCCTCCCCTTTGTGCCAACACCGCTGCTCAACTGAAGGATCTTTACTCCATTTCAATCAAGAGGTATTAACTTGGGTCTTCCAGGTCTACTCCAATTGTTGAAAAACAAAGGAAACTTCTTAAGATAGCCTTGTATGCCAGTCTGGATTTAAACAGGAATTTCACAAAAGGCTTCACTAATGCATAAAAAAAAAACCTTCTACATCTGCATTCCCAGGACTCCACTAATAAATCAGAGAGGAACTGCAGATTAATTGACCAAAGCTGGTAAGGTAGGAGTGAAGTCTATTTTGGAAGCAGAAAAAAAAGGGGACCTGTGACAATTTCAGCTACTACTTGCATTAGGAAAAAAGAAAACTGAGAGAGTCTGGCTTGGGGGGAATCAAGCAGGGAATGGACTTATAGAAGAAAAGCCAGGATCTCTTTGCAAGCCCCCAGGACTGTCGTGAAACTGAGGCCTTGAGTGCCCTACTAAGAAGTTTGACTGCCTGTGACAGTCATTAGAAACCCAATCTGAAACTCAAGATATTGCTTTGTCTTCCACTTTCCTGCAATTTTCTTTTTTGCTTTTCACTGCATCATTCTCTTCCATACTTTCAAAGGTCCACTCGAGCCAAAGTACTGCAAAGCAACAGCAAAAGACGGGATTGTCTACCCAACTCCTTCCAATTTGAAGACGATCAGTAAAGAACACCACAAGACCTGGGAGCATTCACCCCAGAACAAGGAGATAGTCCAAAGCCACAACAATTCTTTTAACTCCAACCTGCCTTCATAACTTACCAATTGCCTTTTATCTCAAGATCAGTAAAAAAAAATAATTTCCAATACTTAATTCTCTACGTATTCTCCGAATTCTCAAAGAAACACATAAATCAATCAGAACTGAGACTGCTACAATGCAGTTAATTTAACCTGCCTTCTTCACTAGGAGCTACCTAACAAAACCAGTAAAACCAGACTGCATAGACCAATTGTGGTTGGAAGGGAGCGTGGGAGGTCTCCAGACAGACCTCCTATATGGAGTTGGATTACCTAAAACAACCCCCCCCACATACACGTCTTTAGAACTGCTTTCATGAGTGGGTTAATTCACCATAACCTGGCAATGTTACAAAAGAGGCCAGCCTACCTACCCTACTTCTTCCTCACCCACAGTCTCAAGACCTTTGCACTGAGACAAGCATCAGTGAAATAGTTGGGTGAACTGAATCAGAGAACTTGCCGATCCAGGCCAAAAATAAGTCATCAAAATCTAAAAGAATAACCAAACATTACATCAGTGATCAAACTCTTGAGTTACATTTAATTTTAGCAGTGTATAGTGATTGGTAATTTTACCCCTTTAACCCTCTGAAGCAATTTATTCCCTTATTATCAACACAACAAAAGGAAAAGGGTCTTAAAGGGAGTCAATTCCCAGCTTATGAAGTGAGGATAACCCTAGTGTTGCTCTTACAGAACTTGGTCACATTTTGTCACAGGGTAGAAAGTCATTATGAATACACAGAAATGTGCCCACACCAGAAGGGAAAGTTTGATTTGAATTAGAAAATTAATTAATAACATTAATTCTGCTGTATGAGCACATGAAGCTTAAAGAATAATCTATTTTAATTAGAACAGCTGGGAAGAGGGACTAGCTCTGCTCTCTCATCATCTTAGTGCATACAGTTCTCAACACACCACAGCCCCAGTCAGCTGAGTCCTCTGAACAGTGGTACAACAAGGACATTACTCATTCTATGACTAACCTGTACTACACGATTGTATTTCAGTATTATACTCTGTAAGGACATATGGTTGACCATAGCCTACTCAAAGTAAAACTTAGCATAAAACCCAAACTACTTGTGAAAACGGCAGTTCAGCTTATGAAAATCCATATGTCTGAATACCTGTTCCTGACAAAAGGTGCTGCCCAGCAACATTTTTTCCTGTTCATGTACAGCAAAGAGTGCAAGTTATGCTATAAAGATTATTAGGTGAGAACCACCTCTTCAAGGATTTAGATAATGCAAATAATATCTATAATTATTCCTCAGATTTTAGACCACATTACTTTGCAACAAGCAAAGAGGGAATAGTTAAAAAAGTAAGTATTAAAGTGCATACTATTTCATTCTAACTCCTGATGGAAATTACCATTTGGCTGATGTGAGCTGCATTTCAATAGGCTTGTCCCTTTGTAACATCTTCACAAAAATTTGCGGTAACAATTCTCCATCAACCGACACTGCAAGCAACGAAAGAAAACTCCAAGTAATTCTGGTTCAGCCAGTCAAGAAAATGAGTGTCAAATAAGCAACAGCAGCTTTATACTTACCATTTACAAGAGTCATTGATACCTGTGGGTTTTCAAAGGCTAGAACTGAGAAGCATTTTAGTGCTTGCATTCGAACCTGTGTAAAAACATAATATTTATGAAGCATAAATGTAAACGCTAACTTAAAAGCAAAATTGGTCTATACTGCTGTATAGGCTTGTAGAAAATAATTCTGTATATTCAATAAGAAATGTAGATGATGAATAAAAGGCAGATGGAAACATCTAACTCCTACTTTGACTCCTGTGATCTCCCTTTTGGAATTATGCTTCTATAGGGTATGTTGTGAACTATTTGTGAAAAAGACAAGCAAGGATAAAACCTGGGAACTAGACAGTCAGCAATACTGGCCTTATTTGTGATGCCTCACAAATGTGCAAACAACAAGAAAAGAATGGAAGTATCATAACAATAGTACTTTTTCTTCCAGGACTCATAAGAGAAATACGTGTCATTGAGATTTATATTTAGAAGCCTTTAAAGCTGAGTTTAATAAAATGTCTGAAGAGAACCACCCATTTGAAGGGATTCTAAACTCATCTTAAAACAAATATATACCATAAGTTTTGCTGCCATTACACAGCCTCAGGTATCACCTGTACAAAAAGGATTCACAAGTTTCTTCATGCTGGATCTTCCTCCTCCAGTCCAAAACCATGTCTTGGTTTAATCGAACAATATTTCATGGTTGCCTAGTCACGCCAGGCCATGAAGTCTTTATAACCTCTTTTTTGACACAGGGAAGACCAACCATTATCTTCCCAGATGAAGAATCTAATTTAGTTCAGGTTCTAACGAGAACAACTGAAGTCTAGCTGGAAGTTAAGTATTTTATATTATATTCCTCTATTAAAGATATTAAAATTACTACGATGACTATTTCTTTGCTAGTCATGTCTACTTAAGGGCAATTATTTCAGTAGTTTATGAGAAACAGGAAACTCAAGCATCTGGAAAAATATGTAAATAGGGTCTTGAAACCATTATTGGTAATGCCACTGCAAAGCTGCAGTGCCTTTGTGTTAGATATCTCACCCGTGGTGAAGATGCACACTGGTAGTGATATAACACATGGGAAAGATACTTGTAGAATCAGCTGGCTATGGGACAATCCCCAAACCAAAGGAAAATTGTTTATTGAAAAATAATAGGCAATTCTCTTGGCAGACCTGGACAAACTCTTCTCATGGGGACTGAAATCCCATTTTGAGGGTTTCTGCTGTTCACTGATGTGGTCCCATTGCCTAAATGTCTGAGATACCTTGCTGGCCTTTACTGCAAGTACTGAAAAATAAGCCAAGTTTTTAAATGCTGTCTTTTCCTGTTATGTTCTTATTTGAATATGAAGAAACTGGATAGAGAAGTATGAGAATGAGATGGCTTGTATTCTACAAAAACATACCAGTTACATTAGAAGTCTGAGAATGTCTAATTACTGCATAATACTAAGAAAGCAGCTAAGACCACAATGAAGCTGTTAATACCAGGAGTATTAACAGAGGAAAGTGTATGAAGAGCAGCCCACTACGTACACCTGGAATTTAAAGGCCTGACCAAACTAGCAAAGGAGGAAATAGAGAACGCTTTATACATCTCTCCAGTAAGGTACAACTAAATATATATATTTTAATGCAATGTTACATGTACCTTTTTGGTGAAAAAGCAACTTGAAAACTTTACCTTGCTCTGATTTCTTTATTTTAAAGCAGATCCTTTAAAAAACTAGGGAAGTTTTAAAGCCATTAGAAAAGATTCCAAGCTAAACATAGCTTGGAAAATTCACCTTACAATATAGGGTAAAAAAGGTCAGCTAATGGGAGAAAGAGCAAAATGTTGCCTGATCATGATGAAAATTAATTAGCACAGAAAGACAGAAAACAGAAGTTTATCAGTCTCACTAACAAAATATTGAAGACTGCGTATTTCCTAGTGGATTTATAAAAAAACCCAAAACCAAACAAAAAGGACCACACATGGAATTAACAAGCCCCTGGAACTGAGCACCACATTTCCCCTCACTTGACATTCTCATTTAAAGACTGGTTTTCCTGCTGAGAGACACTTTATCAAGAATGCTCTGCATTAGGCAGGAGATCAAATAGACGAGCACAGTTATTTCATCCGGTCTCAATCAACCAGTGAACAGCCTACTTTCAATAAAATACAAATGGCATGATAACAGACTAGATATTTTGTATTAGATATTATAATAAAAATAACTCAAGATAAATTTGGATACTTTGAAGTGTTTCTTATTTTCAGAATGATGACATTCCTACTTGAGGTGGGGGGAGAGAGGGGGAGATAAATTTATATCTTCATAAGAAAGTCCATGAAAGTTCAAGTCCTTAGAGATCATAGGACTGGCTTCAGACAGATTTCAAAATAGCACACATCTGTTAGCTCTCAAAAAACCAAACTACTCAGAAGAGCCTCAGAAAGCATTTTATGCACTCAAACATTTTATTAATTAATCTACAGCAGACTCCTAAGGCTGAGCCCAGGATTTGAAATTTTGGCCTTAGACTGAAAAGAGCTAGTTGACCCTCCTTACAGGTAGAGGATGACATTCTCTTCCCCAGAGGTGGTACTTTCGGATAGTCCAGGATGGACTTCCAAAACATAACAGAGAATGGAGCTGAGACTCCAGAAATTCAGTGAGCACAAGACACAGGTAGCTGGTGGCCTCCACACGTTCCATATCCATGTTTTCACAAGTATGACTTCTGCTTAGAACAGCTCACATCATCTTCTCTTTGGCTTAATTTCTTTTTCTCATTTATTGTTCAACAAATTAGACCATTTTTATTGGGTTGCCAAGTGACTGTTCTGCTTTGGATCAGTGACAGCCAGCTCTGTTTTAATTAATGGTGTTTTGACAATAGGTCTTGTTTTGATAGAAATCCATACAACAAGTAAAAACAACTGTTATTCTAGAAATATACATTATACCTGTTTATAGTTTTAGTTCATATGCATAGACATAGTTTTCATGATGTTCATTTGGATTCCTTTCATAAATACATGTAAAACACAGAGTAATTTTAATGTCTTACTTTGTAGGAGGTGGAGACTAACAGATGTGCGATATTCTGAACAGCTCCATGGTTAAATAAGATTGTCTGGTGATCTGGACCCTTCAAAGAAAAACACAAAACATGATTTATTTTTTTAGAAGAATAGGTAAGAGGTTTCTGCTATCTGCAACTTATTGTTAAGTATTAAAGGCAGATTTATTAACATTTACTTGGTAATCAGCTGGCATACCAACATTTTTTTTTTAAATAAACAAGTCCAACTCTTTATTTTTATAGCATTTGTCCTTTTTTGGTAATCATTTCCACTTTTTTCTTCAATAGGCAATAAAATTAGTTTTCACAAATGAAGACACACGGATAGAGAACTTATGTTTCTATTCTTCACATCGGAAACAATGGAAAGCTCCTGATTTTCCCTACAAATGATATAAAAGACCCCCAATTACTAATGTCTTCACTGGTGATATTAAGCGTTTTCAACAATTCTAACTTCAGGAGAGAGGGAATTAATTCTGAAACTGTTTCCAGACAGAATGTGACAGTGCTTTGAGAACAGATTCAGATTTTCCTCCTACAGATTATTTTAGTTTCAAACATATTTAGCCATAAATCCAGTGAGCCAACACCCATTTAGTGACTTCAAGAACTAAGTCAGCAATGGTTGATACACCAATATTTTTCCAAGATTTAAAAAGCATTTGGAATTAAATACAAATACTGAATTTTGCAGTAGAAAGGTTTCAGAGCTTCTGTAGTATGACAAGGGTCAAGGAGGTTGGAAAAAACAACATGAAATCTCAGTGGGGCCTGCAACCCTCAATAGTCTCTTCTGAAATCTGCTCCATGACTTACAAACATCTCTTTAGAAGTAGATTCATGACACTAGTCATCTTTGCATCAAGCACGGGCTATGCACAATTTAAATTCAGCTTTTAGAATATCACAGCATTAATCATACCTCGATGCATTTTCTTGACTAATCTGCAAGTGAAGAAAGTATCTTCCCTCCTTAATCTTTTGTTCAAACCCAGCTGTGTTTATGGGCACATCTACACACCCTAGTATGCACGAGCGACGCTTTATTTTCGCATTTGAGATACAGCTGAAATGAGATTCCTCTTATATTCAAAAGAACATTTTTAGAACATCCCTTACCTCTAAGAACAAAAGCATGAAATTACTTTTAGATGTAACATATCTGGTGCTTTAAGAGATGCTTCAGCTGCTACTGCCACCAAGAGCTTTCTACCAAAAAATGCAATTAAAACAGCATGGTTGAAGTAGGAAAACAACTTACATTGGCACACAGAAGTGGCTGAGGCAATGATTTAAAGCCGCAGCTATGCCAGTGTTGAAGCTGAAGAACAGATATTAAAATATGTGAAAAAAATGAATGAAATTAAAGTAAAAGAAATCATATTGACCTAGACAGTTTTCACAATCCACAAGTATTAGTGACTTCTCAATGAGATGCAGACGGTAAATTCTGTGCAAACAGGACAAACGCATGTACAGAGGTGACACTGGGGTGGATTCTTAGTTGCATAACTAGATCTACATTAAAATATCTAATCTGTACACATTGTGTTTGCATGCACCAATCCAGCTTGTTTAATGATCAGGTTAAGCACCGACGCATAAATAGGGACAGCTTCAAATATAAATGTGAAAACTTGAGAACATAACGTATCGTTACCAAGCAGCTCAGGCACCAATTTAATAGCAAGGCCACCTGCTTTGTTTCTCTTTGGGTGTACCAACAGAGTTCCAGGAGCCAGTCCTGCTACAGGGAGCTTTTTCTCCAAATATGATTGAATGACATTATTTCAGGAACAGAAGTCACACTTCTTACATGATTTTCCATCACAAAATGTCAATTTTCAAGAAAGCAGTAGGATAGAACAATGTAATAATTCATTCCATAATGAAATTTTCAAAGCAGATATCTAAATGTAAATGTACCTTGGTTCAGGGATCCAGCACCAGGACTAAGATCACATAAGAGAACATTCTCAGAACGAGCTTGGGAGGGAGCTGCCTTGATTACAGGCTTTATCCTGGATCTTTCCCAGACACGAGATTTTAATTTTCAACTGGTGGCGAAATTATTACTTATGCAGAGATGTCACCATATTCAAATATAAGTTCCAGAACTATCTTTTCTAATTATTCATACAACCACGTGTTTCCAAATGCATACTTTATGTTTTTAGTTTGACCATTAAAATAGTAAAGCTTACCTACTCACATAACTTTCTCTGGAAACAAATCAACTGTGATAGAGAGAGTCTTAAAAAGTAAATTTTGACTTGCATTTTAGCACACCATGTACATCAACCTGATTTCAGTTTACTTATTTGCTTATATGTTGATAGAATCCTGGCTCCGTATGTTAAGAACTGCATCTGCTCCCCCTGTAAATCAACACTTTCCCTTGCTTAGGATGGCTCTGCTCCAGGGTCAGTGTTTTCCATCAGATAATTTTAACTCTAAAAATGCAGTGAGAAGCAGTAAAAGTAAGCAGTAAAAGCAGAAAGCAGCAGCAATATGCTAGGAACCTGAATTAAGGATTTCCTAGCTCAAGAGAACAAGTCTCAGCTTTTCCAGGGAAATTTGAGCAGGCGAGGAAGAAAGAAACCTGAGAAGCCCAACCAAACAAGACTCTGGCAAGGAAGAGACAAAATGGATGCACTAGATCTAAGCAGAAAACAGTATGCAGAAACAAGGAGGGTAGGAGCTATGATATGTCACTATTAGTGTAATGAATGAATCTACTAAGATGAGGAAAAAGAAAAATAAAAGCATCAATACATCTTAAAATATATGCTAAGCCTTACCTAAATACGAAAGCCTATAGTAACTTATTTCTTCAGGAAAAAATTAGAAAGGTTCTCTCACTCATGGCCTTTTGGGGGGAAGATGGAGCCTTCATTAAAAATGTAGTGAATACAGAAACTTTCAGTATTTAATTTTTTAAATTATAAGAACGTACTTTGCCTATCCATATAAATCAGAAAATCCTCTGCAAATTCTGCTTCACGGTATTAGATGTATTTTGTTACATGAAAATACAGTAATTGACCTCGATAATCAGACCTGAAACCCAAGAACTAAACAAGAAAGAAAGAAGGGGGCATTTTAGATTTTTGCTGAACAGCTGCATTTGCCTGGGCCAGAGAGAAATGAGTTCTTTATCAATTTAACATTTGTGATGATCTGTTTACTCAACCTCAAATATTCTTCTTTGTTGTACATCTAAAGTTTATTTTGTAAATGCAACTATTTCCTAATAGAATCATAGAATCATTTTGGTTGGAAAGGACCTTTAAGATCGAGTCCATCTGTTAACCTAACACTACCAAGTCACCAATAAACCATATCCCTAAGCACCACATCTATACGTCTTTACCCATCACTCTGCTTCTCTTGGGCATTCATGTTTCTATCTGTTCACACAATCAACTTTTTCTTTCCAAAAACTTGGATTTTTCAATACATTCACTTTAAAATTTGTTCGAGAGAGCTTTGGGGGTGGAAGAGGCATTCAAAACAGTACAGTGAGTTCCTAATGTTGCTCCAGAGCTAACCCCTGGTTGTATAAACTGACTTCTATACCACCCTATCATCAGCCCTGGGTTATTTTTCTTGTAAGCCAACATGACCCGATTTTTCACCTGTTCAAGCTACTCAGCCTATTAAGGAGACTCTCAAGGGCCACTTAAACATGAGATGCCTCACTGGTGCATTTTGATTCTTAAAATAGCAAATTCTTTTTCCAATATTAGCTATAGATCTGAGCTCCCACAGTCCAGCGTAGGATTTTGTCTTAATGTTTTCTTTAAACAATTCTATAAATATTAGCAGCTGAGTTGTATTTTTAATCACACTAACTCTACAGTTTTCAGTCCTCAGCTTCACTCAACACAAGAAAAGCAACTGGTTGAATGTACATAAATAACAGTCAAGGTAGAGAAAAATACATTTTTAATAAAGGAATAATTCAAAGTTCCAGAAGATTCATTGTAAGTGGTAAGGCAGAAAGGTATTTTTCAAGGTAAATACTTACTAATTCATAAATTTCAGAACTCTTTTCCTTTGTTAGTCTGGGAGATAAATATGGTCTATGATCTTTTAGTTTTAAACTGTTTCTAAAAGCGAAAGATGCTGTACAGATCTGTTTTTCCTACACTGAATTTTGATACAGTTACTGTATAACCCATGGGTACGGTAACTACCAAATAACTGCAACAACAATACAAAAAATAGTGGTGTGTGGAAAGTTGCAGGGGGGAGGGAGGGACAAAAAACTCTGCGGTTGGGGTGGGGTTGCTCCTGTTTTTAAATTAGTTTTCCCATATCAGGAGAATTGCATTACATAGCAGGAATGAACATGTATCTGGATAAACCTGTAACTGATAGAGCTCAACTGAGAAGAGCATTTTTCTTCCTCTCAACCTCTTAGACAACATTTTCTGGGTTTAAAACAGCTGTCTTGAAAGCAGATGCAACACCTCTGCAAAGAGATGCTCACAGCATCTTGAGACTTCCAGAGGAAAAGAAAAATAAGCCTTCCAAAATTTATACCGATAATAGCAAGGATTGATATTTGCCTAGACTGTTGACTTTGTTTAGTAGTCAAAGGTATAAATAGATATATACACCCTATAAAAAAAGCCACTTACTTGCATATTTTGTTTTACTGTAGAAAACCATACATCAACCCAAATAAATCTGTCAGCAAATCCAGAGCAATAACAGTTCAGTCATTACTGTCTTAATGTTCCTGCCACAAAAGGCAATATCATCTTACAGTTTCTTATACACCAGAAACACAAGTTGCATACAGAACATGTATTCTCTTTCTTACTTTGCAGCAATGTGAGAAGATCTGACATATGTATTCTTGTGTATATCGAGACCTACTGAGCAGTGCCATGAGGTGGGAGATAACTGTAGCATCCTGGAAGCAAGGCAGAAAAGAAAAAAAGTATTAACATTGTATTTCAGCATAGTTTCTTCACAGTTTATTACTTCAGAGAGTACTCTTGGTTCTGAATTGTGTTCTCCCTTCCACTGAAACCCCTACGCACACAGGACAAGATCATTAAAGTAGTACAGGAGAGGCTTCAAGGCATGAGTGACAGTTCTGAGCCAAATCTTCATGGAGAATAAAAAAAAAAAAAAGGTCAATGCAAGTTAGGTATAAAACTTTTGGGATTTGTCACCAGAATCTTTACTTCAGGAGAAAACAACAAAAGAATGGGGAAAAAAACATACTGACTGCAAACATGGTCACTGAAAGCAATTACTCCAGGAGTTGTCTTAGTATTTTCTTACTACAAGTGTGATTTACTTGCCTCTTCATTTCAGCTCTGAGTAGAAAAGGGCAGGGAAGGGAACAAGGTGCCAGACTGAACAATGTACAGTCCACCTTGAATTCTGTGGCACTTACTTTGAGTAATGTGAGGTAATAATTTCCTTTGGCTTTAAGTCAAACCCACACTATAGATGCTATTAGTATGTGTGACACTAATGACAGAGAATTCCAAATAAACCAGCAAAAGAAAATTATTATACTGAAGTTCCTTTCTGAAAACACATCCCATTACTTAAGCTCATGAGAAGTTACAAAATTACAACATTTTAGAGCTTTCAGTTACTATTATCAGTACATTTTAGTGGCAGCAACTGCAGTGATATTAAAAGAAACACTGGTCATTTTAGTTTGGAAAGGTGGTAAACTAAACCACTTCCATGAGACAAAGGGTGCTGAACAGAGGAGACAAAAGACTGAATGAGTCTCCCTTTCCAAAGAACTTATGCTACAGTGACCCTATACAAGAAAGTCAGACCCTTTGTTTTACCTGCAGGAGAATGACAACTTGCAACACTCTGCCTAGGGGGAGGTGGATTAATATTAGAGCAAAATCTTCATGCTCCTCAGCTACTTCTACAGTAATGAAAGCAGCACTAGCCTGACCATTTTAATGACTATAGCTTCAGAGATACACAGCCGTTTATGAAAAGCTTTATTTCCCAATTACTTGGGGAATTTCCAATCACACTTTTTTATATTAGCAAAATAAACACATGTAAGTCTCTCCTATTTCTATACACATCTGAGATTAGGCAAAGCTTTGCAAGAATTATTATTTTTTTTTAATATTTGTATATATCTATATAAAAATTTAGCAGACATTTTAGAAAGCTTTGCTGCCAACAATCCAGCTTTCTTATTCTCAACAGAAAACAATAGGACAACAAAGCCAAGAAACACACTGAGAATAAAAACAACTTGTTTCTACTGCTTGTTTCCCAATAACCGGAAAGGATCAATGTGCAACAGCCTCATTTGCCATTTCAGCATCCTACAGACAGAAAGTAACTTACTGGAAGCTGGAGTTCTTCCAGGTACACCAGCCATATAACCATGCTCAGCGCACGCTTATGTGCATGGGAAAAGCAAGGGACAAACTATTCTGAGGAGTATTCTTAGGGTCTGGTCAACAGCAGCGGCATCTGGTCTTCTGCCTTTACACATGGCATGGATACAAACACATCTATTTGTTTGCAACTTCAGAACCCAAAGGCCTGCAAGGAACTGGTTTGGTTGCAGGGCAATAGTGGACATTAAATCCACAAGTATGTTGTAATAGCACTGATGGTCATAACCATAATGAAGTGTCTCTTGACTCTCCCTGACAGAGCTAAGCCTGCAGTGGTGTGTAAACTAAGTGGGTATTGGGCTTTGGGCATATGCCAAGCAGAATAGAAAATTTCCATGAGAAACCAAACAGAAGCAGCTAACAGGCCAACCTTGTTCTCCAGATAAGCTGGCTGATTATCTACACATACTAGATAGAAAGGTAAGCTGTGAAGAGCTGCAGAAAGGCTTCATGAGATGGACTAACTAGCAGATGACATTCAAAATAGGTGTATGGTAAAATTCAGTCCCTAGAAAACAACAAGTTTACATATCTATTTCTGGAATGAAAATGTAAGAAATCATTAGAAAAGGAACAGAGAACAAAAGAGACATCATTACAGCACTGCATAACAACTAGACAAAAATCATGAAGAAAATCTGTTGAGGATTATTAACACACAGAAATTGTCTCTAGTAATGACAGAGACACCCAAACTGTAGAGAAAGTATAAAATTAGAGGCCAGCTGTGCCCTTCTCTATAAGCACCAAGACTCCCTTGGCAAGCAACAGTTATTCCTTTGAGTGGGACCAGAGTGGTTAGAACTGTGGGCTCCCAATTACCCCCAGAAGTTGGACCTGCTCGGTGACCTCCAGACCAGCAGACTGGTGCAATGCTACCCTTTTCCTAGTAGAAAGAGATTGCTGGTACAGTACAGTTTTCATGCCACAGCCTGCCTCATCCCTTACACTGGGAGGAAGAAGGAGGTAAGAGTTCAAACCCTTCTTTCCCCTCCTTCCAAGTAACAGAGTGACTGAGTTTGGGCAAGGCCTTTTGTGTCTAAGCTGCCAAGAGACAGCACTACCTTCAGACAGGGCTCCACATCAACGGCTTTGCCCAGTCACCTTAACAAAGTCAGCACCAATGGCCTTATTGCTCCCATGCTCCAGGCTGAACTCAAGATTACAGCAATGGTGGAGGGCAGTTTATTAACTAAAAGCAGAGAAATTTTGGAGGTGAATCTCTTCCACAGGAAGTGCAAAAACCATGGAGTGGGATGACAGCGTTGGATAAAATTTTGAGTTTCAGGAACTAACTTTTGCCAATACAGCTATGTTAATGGTATCTGTAAATACCATGTAGAGACAGTTTTTACTCCTGAAGATTGCATACAAACCTGAAAAGCTTAGCTTATTTCTTTACCAGTGTGCTACCTTGTTGACCATCTCATATCAAATATTGCTCTAAATGTTAGGTGAGCCAGATGCCTTAAACGTAGGAGAAAAATGCTAACATCGTTGGTCAAACAAGTCCTCCCAAACTGCTGCCAACAAGACCTTTCACCCCCACCAACTCTATAGGTTTTAAAAGGACATAATAATCTGCTTACAACTTACTGTGTATAGTAGATCCTCTGGAGTTACAGGACTGATGAAAATGGTTCGGAGACATCGCAGGCAAGCTTCAATAAATTTCAAATCTGGCGACAGTAATCCTATAAATAGAGACAAAAACTACTATTCAATTTCATTACCTTTGCTTATTTGAGTACTTTAGGAACATTTATTAACACTGATCCATTAAGGGAAAAGTACCTTGCAATAAGGTTGGGATAATATGGCAGTCTAGTAGGGATTTGACATTATTCTCTGTACCCATCGCAAGGCTTCCGAGGACCACTGCACATTCTGTTCTCAGTTCCGTGCTGGAGGTTTCTTGCTGAAGTAAATACAGCAACCTGGAAACAGAACCATTTTTAGAGGAAAATTCAGATGGAAGAGAACTTTTAAGTCAAGTAAAAAAAAAAAAAATCTGAATCCTGCTATGAAGAGAAGATGAAGTCTTTAACAGAAAGATGAAGGCTGAACAAAAGAGTAAGATGAACACTTTATTCATAAGAACCTTTTTACACTGTGTGTTCCTACACAGGTTTTACTTGCTGTTATGGTAGAAAGACACCACACTGTTCTTTCTAAAAATGTAGTGTCACAGTACTGATAATCCAGGACAAGGTCTTTCAGGATACCAGGAAGATCCCAAATTTCAATTAAAGGAGTCTGCAGTTTGACGTCAACAGGAAAGGGAACCTCATGCATCTCCCCTAACACCTAGGGACATGATTGCTGCTGTCGTGATGGTTATCTTTGGCAGTGATTTCTTCTGGGTCACAGCTGCAAAATAATTCCACCATCAAGCACAAGCATGAGGGATGAGAGTAATCTAAATCTTGAACACTGAGAAATGATCACGTATGAACACAAAGAGGCCACTGAACACTGTCAGTCTAAATTTGAGTCACACAAAGAGCCCGGGTAGCAATCAGATTCCTACCTCCCATCAGCACAGAAGAAAATCACTTTAAGATTCACATGGTTTACAAGCTTAACGAAAACCATTTAACTAAGGGCTCCCACATTACATACAAGCCTGAGCAAACCTGTAACAGTTAAGATAACTTGGACACTGAGATACAATTCTCTCTGTATATGCAACATACACAGTCACTTTTCTAGATTCACTGAGCTAAGATAGAAATATTCTCAATGTAGTATCACACTACTCTATGTAGTTTGAAAAGGTCTCTCCTAAAGCCAGGCAATATACTGAAGCCTTCTCTAGGAGCAAAAACGAGCCAAAAGCCAGCATCTACCCCCACTGCTGAAGGGGACAGAAGTAGTTACTTGGGTAAACAGATCCCTGAACAAAATTCCCCAAAAGCTGACTTCCTAAATCAAAGGCAAGGGAAAAAAATAACTGGAAGCACAGTAGCTAAATGCAATTTAGGTACATGGGACTGGAAAAGGCCACCAAGGGAAGTGCAAGCAGCCCTACAACAGACAGTAACACAGAAAAGTACCTTTAACACACACCAAATCTTTCCCACTTACATAAGGCAGAAATTGCTTCTTAGAATCCCCTACATTTGAAAACTAAAGTAAAAGGCCAACACATAACCACGGTATGTCACTAGAAGAAAGCCATGAGATCAAAAGTCTCTTCAATACCTACAAGCAGCACATGAATTACATAAAATTCAGACTATCCCAGGCAGCAGATAATTTACCAAGCTCTTGGAAAAGGATAACAGCAAAGTAATCCCCCACTATTCCCTAACAATTTCTTTGGATGAAAAATTTTCTGATTGCAGATCTGCTGGGAATCTGCTTTGCCCTAAACGTAGGTTTGAGAGAAGCCAGAAAGCAGAGGTATGTGAGTATCACTCAAAGCACATGTGTATCCTTTCCGAGATGTAGCTAATCTCATGGTGGAAAAAAGCTCCAAAACATGAACACACACTAAGGAGATTAAATATAATTTCTTCCTGAACACAAATGAAACAGTTGAAATGTGGCTCAAAATTAACGTGTGAGATGCAAGCAACCCCAAAACCACAGATATTTTTCTCCTTTCAACTTCCTTCGGATTCAAAGGATCAGACTGGCATGAGTTCAGAATGGCACAGATTTCCAGAATCATTGCTGTTTTCTTTAATCTACTCCTTCCACAAACTTATCCAAGGCATCCAGGTTCTTTGTCCCTGCTTATCTATTTTATCTGAAAGGCCATTTATTCCTGCTGTTTAGAAACCTCTTCTAGTTTCTTGGATAAATCTCTTCCTGACTAATTTACACCCATTTGGTAGTGCATACATGTTATCCTTTAATTTGTATCATTCTTCTCCTTTCTTACAGCGACCAGCTAACGGTCCTGAGGCTCTTTGGGCCAGACTGCCCACATGGCTCCGTGGAGCCGATCTGCTGTTCTTCATTTTACTGTAGGCCCCTCTAACACTGACAGAGCGAGGTATGTAAAAAAGGCTGATTATCAGTCGTTCCACAAAAGCCTATCTCACATCATTTGTGCAAACTCAAAATTAACCGTACCTATATTATCAGCTTCTGGAAGAGGAACAAAAATTATGCTTCAGGCAATTAAATTACATGTTTCTAAAGCTACACATTCTGGTACTGCATCCTCTGAAGTATCAGCTGCACTATGTTCAAGGTGAAGATTAGTGCTGTTTCTACAAGACTACAAAAAGAAGCAGAATAGATAATCAGTGTTACGCAGAATCATCACAAAGGAAAAAGCATTCCGCTTCCAATCCGAATGGGACAGAATGACCTTGCATGACTATTACTTCTTTACAGACAGCTGGTTTTGTTCTCTGCCTTCTGGATCAGGTAAGGACAGACACGAAGCTGAAGCTTCACCAGGTGATCCTGGCTAAAATTAATCCTCGAAAAGACGTTAAGTTTTTTCTGGACACCGAGCTACTACACGGAAAGTACAATCTCATCTACTGTTCCAACTCTGACTGACATTTGCTAATTGCCAAGAAAAATCCCTTATTGTAGAAAATAATTTGACAGGCATTACCACCAGCAGATCAGAAGATGAATTAATTTATTGCAGTAACCTGTGCAGCTGTTTTAAGCCCAAAGACTTTTCTCAACCCTTCTAACTTCCACACATACATTTTGTAAGCTACTGTTGCAGAACAGTTTTCAACATAGTCTATTTGTAACTCCACTACTAGAAACAGTATCCGCTATAATCTGCATCACTTTATTTCACAGCAAAATGTAAACTCTTTTTCTCCCTGGTATTGAAAAAGCAAGCTGAATGATTTGACTTTACATAGCCAGCAATTTAGAAAACATACAGAAAACAACCCAGATCAGTCAAGAACAGAAACCAGCAACAACACACATACAGTCTTTCACCTCTGTACGAAGAGTAAGGAATAAAAAGTTTTAAGTCTGTTACCAAAATGATTTAGCTTCAGGTATAAGTAGTTTATTAAAAGTTACTTTTAAAAATTATTTTAAAAGATGCAGTATATGATATAGTAATTTTACTAAGACTTAAGGCACTTCATTCCTACTGTTTTCACTATGCTTTCTCAATCTGCTCCTTCAAACGCAGAAGTGTTGGTATGTGTAAGGACATACCCAGGCTCACCCACACTGCACTAAGTAGATCTATATTTGATGCAGGACCAATAACACTGACTCATACAGTTTAATTCAGCATGTATAGAACAAACGTGCCATCAAGCAACACAAAACAACTTCCAAAGCGGGAATAAAAGGCTCCGTTTTCCCCAAATCCTCAACCATACCCCAAGACAAGCGTTTTTGCAGCGTGCTTTAAGTTGGGTTGGTTTTCATGGACTAAGCTGGGAAATACGTTTCAGAGTGCTGGGGCAAAGACAACTGGCCATGGGCACCTGTCCCCTCCCTGTGAGAGAGGCCTCACGTACACACTATTCCTGTGAGTACTGTTACGGAAAAATACCTATTCTTAGATTATTTAAGATACCCAAGCCCCCCTCCCAACCAAGAAACGCCTCCCAAACAAGAATCAAGACTAAACCAATCCTTTCACTGATTATCTTCTAACAAGCTTAGCAAGCCATTCAACAGACTTTTCAGACATGGAGCTGTCTGGGGAATACTAGGATACTCCTCTGATGTAAGTGTTGGTAAATACAGATCTAATTACTAACTAAAAATGTCAGTAATGGTCACTTTTTTTTTTTAAATAGCTTGATAAAGATGAAACTGTGTATTAATAAACTACTGTTAAACATTAAGGACAAAGACCACATCCTTCTACGGTCACAAGAAACACAGGCATAGCACATTAATGTACATCCTGGCCCGGTTTGTTGCTTCTAAATTCAGCAAACCCTCTTCCTAGTTCTTACCCCAAGGTGCTACCAGTTCTCTGAAGCCATTCACATGCACACACTTTAGAGTAACTTGAAGGATACTGAAGTTGCTATAGTACCGCCTCTCCTTTTTGTTACTAGATAAAAAAAAGCTCTCATCCAAGTGCATTAGCACTGTTAAATCTGCAGTCTGTATGAGCTAAATTTATTCTGTTTTTTCCCCTCCAAGACCACTCCAGAAGCCACTTGGCAAAAAACAAATACATCCTTCCTTTACAGCCATTTATACCAGAATATGTGGATCAACACACAACCCCTGAAGCCCTACAGAGGTAAATTTACACTAACACTCAAAGCTTTTTAACTTACACAGTGAATTACACTTTAGTTTAGTATTAAAGTGTAACACAGGCTCAAATATTTTATAGGACTAGGTCAGTTACCTTCATCAAAGAAAGACTATTTTTGAGATGATACAAGCTTTTTGTTTTACAAAAAATTTGTTAATAGGCATTATATTTTTTTATATATATATATATATATAAAGTAACATCTTCATCCAGTCATGTTTCAAACTTCTTACCACTTTGCTCAAGACTGATCTTATGAATAAGTTCACTGCTGAACTGTTCATTCCATTCACCTTTATAAACCACCAACATGCAAACTTTATTCTAAGTCTTCCATAAATTCCTGTGTGGAAATATTTTTTCTGTGCTAAAACATCTGTGAATCAGATAGCCTACAACCACCATCTGCAGAACTACTGTTCTTAGGAAGAGATACCATGGCATACCATAAAGCTACCTTTTACATGAGATTTTTAAACCTGAAATTTAACATTCTAATAAAAATACACCGTTTAAAACATGTCATTAGAAGTACAGCTTATATTTACAACTTCCTTTTTGCTAATAGAAAAGGCACTTCAGAGACAGAGGGCTGCACAGCTTTTAAACAAAAACAGCTCTAAAACAATTCTGCTGACTGCAAATATTTGCCTTGACTCACGTGTACTTCACAGCCAGGTCAGAAGAATTCCTTGTTCCAGTTATACATAACCCTCATGGTGAGGGTTATTCCTTATAGAGAGACATATAATTATGTAAACAGGCCCTCACTCCTGACTTGCTTTGAAGAAAAAAGAGCAAGGACAACCAACAGGAGGCCTATCAGGGTTTCTGCTCTCCCCCTCTTTTACCACTCTAGAGCAAAGGAAGCCATTAAAAATACCAGCATCGCAGATGAAACTCCTTCACCTAAGCGTGCAAACCACTAGGCTTGGGCACAGATCCTACCCTACGGAGTACAGGACACAGAAAATCCCAATGTGAAGTACACCCAAGAACAGAACAAGGCATCAGGAAACAACTGTGCCTTGCCCTCATCAGGATGTCCAAGAAGTTTGGACAAAGCACCTCATTAATGTGCATGACAGACCTAGCAATACTATGTCCAAATGTGCTGTCTGAGGTCTTGGAAGCAAGCTGGTAACATGCCAGAGATCATGAATGTTTCAAAAGATGTGCATAATTGATAACCAGTACACTTATTAACACCACCAGCAGTGGTCATGCAGTACAAGTTGGTCTGAACAGCTTACAACTTCTGCACAGTCAGCAGGTCAATTAGGTAGGAACTGAGGACCACAGAACCAGAGCTGTAAGGAATCTTGGCAGATCCTCTAGTCACTGACCTTGCTCCAAGGCAGAATCACCATTACATCATTTGAAGTTACTGCCTTGCTTGTTTTTCAATACTTCTGTTGGTGGAGATTCATCATGTTGTCACCAACAGCAGCCTTTCAGCACTGCAAAATGCAGAGGTACATACATTTCTCTACTACTATGTAGCAGTCTTGCTCTCTCCTAGGGCTGTGCTCATCTGTCCAATTTTAACTCAACAGTGCAATACTTGCTTTTTTGTGAAAGTCAGTTTTTCTGTGATTATTGAGCTGAAGCAGTTTTTTGTGCAGCCACACAAACATCAACGCAAGAAGTAGTAGTAAGATATGATCAGAAACATAGAGGGGTGGTTCTGTGAGATAACCCTCTGTCAGAAGAGGAGACTTAAATCAACTTGGGTTTTCACCTGCACCTTTACATACACTGCCTGGGGCTGAGCCACCAAAGACATTTTCATTAGTGTAGCAAAGTCCTAACCCTAAAGCAACAGAAAGAGGAGATGCAAGTCACAGAAGCTGCACTTCTACCAACAAAAGTTTCCAGACAAAGGAAGGCAAGAAAGGTATTGCTGAGCACTGAGGGATTAAGGACAAGATTACTCCAGAAATACTGATTTCAGAGAAGAAAAACGTCAAGTAAAAATTAAGAAAAAAAGCTCAAAACACAGGCATGTTTGAAGGCCCATTTGAACCCAAGTCATCACCTCATCAGATTATGTTTAAAATGGAAAGTAGCATCAGGACAACAAGGTGCTAGCATGTTGCATATTCAGCAACCCTCCTCTAACAAATAAACACCCATCTGCAAAAAAACCCAACTCTATCTCATGTTTATGCTGTGTATCCAACTGGTTTCCCACTGAAACAGACCAAGCTGAAGAGGTACCAGCACCGGAAGGCAAACTGGAGATCGGAACTTGAGCAGATCCTGGTATTTCCTGGCTTTGGACACAATCTTGACAAAAACTACTTTACAAAAAATGCAACAAGCCAGGAAGATCATTATTATTTTGTGCATCACTAAGCACATCAGGTCTCTCTTACGGAGAAGAGGTAACACAACACACTTTCTTCTGCAGTTAAGAGACACCTGGTGCCAAAACAATTAATACAATGATTACTGACAGACCTATGGCTTTCTTCTGCTAAGCTTCAGAAGCATCACGTATGAACATTACGGGTCATCTATGAATTTGTAATACCATGCCTTTAAACAAAGAACTGATCAGCATACTTGTGAGCTACGCAAAACCATCCTGCTTAAGTTTTCTTTTTAATTCTCGAAACAAAAGCAACACAGACTCAAACGTTTCAAACACTATCACCGGTATGTGAATTCCTCTACTTACTTATCAGTACATCAGGTTTAATTTTTCCAGTATTTGCCAGATTTGCACACAAAATCTTCTTTACAGATACTTTTCTTGCGTTTAACATAGACACTAGTCTATATAAAATCCTTTTCCTTAGCTGACAGACTTTGGGATGCAACAGAACCTTCCAGTTCATAGAGATATCTTCTCATCTTACTAGTAGGTTACACAGTTATCAATGCAGCACTGTTATTTTTTGGCAAACTCTAAAAGGACACTGCCTGAAAGAATTTGATCATGTTTAACAATAAATTGAAACAAAGTTTCACTGGCATCCATGTTGGTGTGTTCACAGCCCTAGAAACAAGTTAAAACCCCAACAAATTCTTACTAGTTTTCACTTCCACAGACAACAGTATGCTTTGCAGAACTCAAATTTCAAATGATGGAATGGATGAAAGTTCATCAGGTATTCTACATGTCATTTAAAATGTGCTCCAAAGAAATAAATAATAAAACAAAAAACAACTGTTAAACAGAATCCCTAATAAATGACTTAGGGAAAGGTGAAAATTAACTATATGAAGTTCTTTGAGGTGCACCTACCTAGAGATAGGCCTTTAGCTTTGGGAAGTACACTACCACGTTACAGCTCCAAACAACTGACTTTATGCCTTAAGACTCTGGACAACAATCAGCTGGAAGTTAGAAAATCATTTTTGGTACGTGACAAGAGTGATTTAGTGTTTTTGTTAAAGGTCTTGGATGGTTACATTTAAGATTTGGTTTAAAAAACTCCGCATTAATTTTGGAGCAAAGGAATAACTGATGCTCTTAAGGAGAAACTAACTCTGAAGTGGAATAGACTTTAAATATTAAACTCAGTAATGATTAGATAAGCAATAACTTGATTGAGCTAACGTTTTTCAAAAACCAGCACAGGTCAGAGCTGTAAGAGGTAACCACAACGTACAGGAAGACAAAGCTGTGCTCTGATGACTGGAATTTAACACTGCCTCCTCTACGCTCTGCCATCCACCAGATGAAGGAAGAGGAAGAGAGGAAATACGTCACAGGCTTGAAAGGCCCAGTTGTTGACTGGGTTACAAACCACGGAATGCTGTATCTTTCAGGGTACCAGAAAGTGGTCCACAGCCTTGCAAAACAGAGTTATCAAGAACTTACTCTCGTGTTCATGTCATTGAATGTTTTTCTTTTCCAACTCTCTGTAAGCCAGAGCCTTTAGACTGTTTACTGCAGAATTCAGAAAGAGCTTAAGAGCAGTAACTTTTGCCTACAACAGAACCTAACCTACTCACTCATTCAGTGGCCTTAAAATGTGGCTGATGTGCAGTTTGTGAGACTGTACAAAGGAGGCCACAAGGTACGGCAGATCTGGGAGGGAAAGACTACTTGGCTTCTGAAGTGATGTCAAGGAATGGCAAGATATCTGGGTGGGCCTAGTAACCACTTCAGTGAGTCTTTAGTTCCCCTATGCCTTAGGTGTTATTAAGTGGCAACGAATAAGATGACAATATGATTATCAGCCTGGACTCCACAGTAAACAAGAGTTTTTCTAGCCTCCATTATAAATTCCACCAGAAAGGGGCTTTGATTACAACTCAATTGGGAGCCAGCAGCACTACAGACTAACTGCTACTAAATGAACATTGTTTCATTAAGTCAGAAGTCTTATCAAGATGACTTAAAAAAGAACAATTTACACTTGAACTGAGGACTCAATCATTTTCCTGAGATACAGGAGGTAAAACCAACCAACAAAAAGCTTTAAATACTGAACTTGGACTCTGAAGAGCTGTCTGACATGTTATTAGGCACAAGAGCTGCAGTATTTATTCTTATAAAACCGTCAAGTGAAGGAACACACCAATAATTAGTATGAACTTCCCCATTCACTGCTACGTGGTAGAAGGAAAAAAAAAACCAACTAGAAAATTGAAGGACAATACAAGTAGTAAATGATTTTTAGGCAAGGCTGACTTTTTCGTTTTAAGTTGGCCTGCCACTGAAAGAACTTGATATTACGGCATTAAAATACCGTTTTTTCCCCCTGAACTTCAGAAATTTTATTTTCTGGGACTGCTACTAAAAAGTAACAGTTTCAAAAAGCAAAATTTCTGCAGTCCTGACAGAGGTGCCTGAGGCCAGCAGAGAGGAAGAGATATAGAAAAACATTTCTTAAGAAACAAAATCCACATACAGGCTGGCTACATTTATGTTCTTAACATCTAGGACCATGTTGGTGTACACATTTGTACAGACAGTTCTTAATACTTCTTAGTTCTTAAGTCCAGACATGGCAATTCTGCAAGCTTTCTTCAAGCAGCTTTTTCTTAGCACCCTCTTCAGAACAAGTGATCAAGAAGTGACCATAGGTCAGACTGAACTTCAAAGGGACCAAAAAAAAAATTCATTTACAGTATAGATACATCTCCCCTTCTACAGATGACACCACCAAGCAGTCAGCTCATGGACTCAGGAGGCCACTGGCCTAGAAATGACAGTGATTCAGCCATTCTTCCCCAGCATTTTCTTCCTGTATAGAGGTCTGCAAAGGACTTTGCATTTCTTTCCAACCAAGCAGCAGTCTAATATTTTAAAATATAGGGATACTTCATACCTATGGGTAGGATTTGGCCCAATTTCAAAAGATACGTTCTATACTTGTTTCCAAACCTCATATGAATCTGTTCTAATATGTGAATACACTGTTTTCTTTTCCACTAAATGACAGAAATCTGAAGGGGTTCTTTGGGTCTAAAGGGTCTCTTCTGAAAGCTTGGGGAAGGAATACTTAAGGCAGAAGAAAGAAGCAAGAAATGAGTAAACAAGAAGCTGAACCACAGGACAAAGCAGCAGAATTCTAACAATCCCCATGCCATTACAGAAAAGAATCAACTTCCCTTGAGAGACTGCAATCTAACTCTGTGAAAAGAAAACTGTTTTCCTTGTTAACTTTGTGGAGGAGATTTAAAACAAAGAATGTTAGCTGGCTTACTCCTGTTCTTATTGAGGGAAAGGTTTGACTTTGCAAATGGGAATTCCAAAGGTGTCCATACTCTAACGGCTTTAGCGGCCATTTAATGAACTAGAAGGCACGTCCAAAAAGCCAATGAATGCCCATCACGTTGTCAGAGAGGGTAACAGAAGGGGTTCTCTGTTCCAAATGGTCTAGAAACTATTTAAATCCACCTGCAACACCTTGAGGAAATTTTACAGCCTTCAGAAAGGCACCTGGGGGTAGATGATGCCACTGAAGTTTTAGCCAGTGAGAATCATCTTTTCTCACAATATCCCAAGCCAATTTACCTTCGTCTATACCTCTAGTTTGAAAAGCCTTGATATTAGATCTCCTCTCATTTGAGGATAACTTGTACTGAAGTGAGGACAAGCATGATAGTTTACCTTTTAAAGTTTTCCAGAGCCAGTCATTTATTTGCAGTTATAGGTTAACCATATAATGTACTTGGACAGCCAGAAGGCACAAACAAAGAATAAAAACTTTTGGATTTTCATTAGTAGGCACAGAACAAGTAACAGCAGAAAGCAGGATAACTGAAGGAACGGGAAGTCCTGCAAAATTTAAGAACAGGCAGATTCTAGATTTAGAAGTTGGAGATCTTCTGTCACTTTTAAAATGAGAACCCCAAGAATCAATGGCACTTGCAAGCATCCCTTAGGGCCTGTTGCTGAAAAAAATTCCTTAAACTTTGCGTAATCTTCAACAAATGTCCACTTCGATCTTTTCGTCTCATGAGAAGTCTTCTCTTCACCTGTTTATATTTGCTCAAAATGGAAGATAATTCAGCAGGTTTTGTAGAGAGGGTTTCCCCGCACTAAAGCCCTAGAGAATTTAAAGGACTAGCCTTGGCACAAACTCAGTCTGTAAATGAGAAGATATTCCCTGCAAATAAAATGCATTTTTTGACAAGCCAGAAGCAGCTTTCTCAAGCAGGACAGTTTGGGACCTAGTTGCCATTTAAGCAAAAGGATCATAGGTGGGTCCCATACTGCCAGCACAAGTAGTGCAGTGCTCAATGCTTTCCTTCTCCATTGCTGCAAATTGGGGCTGAAAGAAAGCTGAAGGAGAAGAGGGGTGAAATGAAAGCTGTAGTGAGCAATCCAGTAGCTAAAGTTACCTGTTAAATTTGTACTAGGGGAATCAGGATGCAGAAAATGTTAACATCAGCTGAAGCAGTAATTCAGCAATAAAGTATGATCAACACTTTTTAATCCTCTGAAGCAGGTGGAGAAGACAAGCAAATTATCTCAGATGTTTTTTAATATTCTTAAATTACATTTTTAACATAACCTTAGACATTTTCACTTGTGAACTCACCAGGCAATTGGCTGAAGAACAGGATTAAGACACAACCACTTTCATCCATCATTAATATCATTAATGTCAGAAATTAGATTTTATTCCCGGGTTGATAAAGTTTAATAAAAATCACTGAGACTACTTTAGAAAATTCTATGAAATTCTAAATTAAAAACATTACTCAACAGCCTGTTCTCTAACACATGAGTTTAACAGACATTTCAAGTCTCTCTCAGTTACATTAAAGAAAGTATGCAGTCAACTACAATCACAGTTAAAACAAAAAAGTGCCTGTGATCTAAGGATCATTATTCCAGACCTGTTGTGAATCAGTGAAAAGGAGAGTAGCAAAGGACATACCTTGGAACTGCTCCCAAAACAATCAAGTTGGCTTTTTGTTTGTTGTTTCCAATTACAGCATTTTTCATATCTCTGTAAATCCAGAAAGAAAAACAAACCCTGGTAAATTATGCTGAGGTACTGAGGGCTTCATCTATAGAATTTACTGTTTCCATGAAGGCTTATCAAGTAGTCTTCCACACGTCCATGCGGTACGTACAGGACCGAGTAGTGCTTCAGGGCACAGTTTCCACAGCCCACAGATAAATACCCCAGAGCTCTGGGATTCCATTACGTCCCAGCTTATGCAAGTAAGCAAAAACCCAAACTATCTCACATGCACACCAGACATGAAGAAGTCTCATTATTGAGTAAAACTAGATATACTGGTTCTTTGTGCCCATATATTCACTAGACTTCTAAAAGCAAAAAACACTATTGGTTGGGAAATCAAATGTTGGTAATTTAAAGTATTAACTGAATATTCCACTGGGTGCAGGAAAAGACAAGCTGGGGAGAAAAAAAAAAAAAGAGGAACAAGGAACTACCACCAGTTTCCAGAGACCTGGCGTTCACTCTCTCCACCAGGCTTCCTTTTGTGAATTTCAGCAGGACACCTAAACATTTGTATGTCAAAATCCCAGGAATAAAGTGGAAACAAAAGCATTTTCCTATCTGCAAGCTACTGCAAGGTTAAAGACATTAAAAGGCATTCATACTATGCTAAAGGAACAAGGGAAGCATTTTGAAAAGAGGACACTGGTTGCACACACTCAGAAGTCCTATGAAAATATGTGGTTTGCAACCTTGTCATGCAGAAAATTGTTACTGTATCCTAAAAACCATCACCATCTTTTAAAGATTTTTTTTTTCTTCATATGGACATATTGAATATATATGAACATCCAGAGAATCTGAAAGAAAGCTAGCAACTCAGGACCAGTTTCAGAAAAATCAAGATGACACGTTTTTAGGAAACTTCCTAGTTGTAGGGACCTTTATAATGGCTGAGAACAAACCCAGTCCAAATTCAGATAATTATTTATCAACAAAAACCAAAACTAGATTCATGATAGTGTTAGTAGTTGCAAAGTTGATGGATTAATCACTGGCTAACTGTGCTTATAATTCATTCGAGTTCATTCTTTAAGATCCACCCTGGCCTGCATGAACACTACACAGTCCTTACGTACCCACTGAATGTGCAAACTCCACTGCAATAAGCAGTTGTCCCAAGTGTTAAACTCCCTTCATTAGAGTTGTAAAAAACTTCATAGCCGAGGCAGGCAATATCTGGACTGGCATAAACAGAACCTTTATAAACCTCAATTAGCAAAAGGTAATTACCCATTCTTCCTGAAGTATTTCTCCATGTGACTCACTCTCCTGTCGTATACAGTTACTTGGCCACAGAAGAGTGCTCTAGGAATTTTAAGCAACTGGAGGCTAACTTCTCAAGTTTGGCTGGTGATCTTGGAGCTCCAACAAGGGAGCAGCATTAAAAGCACCTGAACGCTGGACTGCAGCTCTGTGTATCTCTTAACAGGGGCAGAGTCAGGAAACCACCTGACTTGTCAAGTGAACCATTGCTTAACAGGAACCTGGCTACCCAGCACAGTTTTACACAGCTGAGTATCAGCAGAAAATGTTGGACCCTTCTGTTATATCTCCTGTAAGTTTGGTAACTTTACACCACAAGACAGAAGGCAGAGGAGAAAGAGGGAGATCAGAAGACAGGCTAAGCTGGGAGCCCAAGAAAAATTAAGGAATGGACTTGGAAGATTTCACTGAACTCAGAAACAGTACTTCAGTGGTTTCTATGCTGAACACTTGATATGAAAGTATCCTGGTCATCTTTAAAGTTTTTTAAAATACAAGAGTCAGTCCAAAACAGTGTCAGAAGCAATGATCAGATTATAGAATGGTTTCAGTTGGAAGGGACCTTAAAGATCATCTAGTTCCAATTTTGTTTGAGATGTCTCAAACGACTGGAAATTGTATCAACAGATGTGCTAGGTTCAGGTACTATACTGCTCAGGCCACTCTAGGGCTTCTGAAAAAGGCTACCTTCTCCCTCTTATCCTTTGGCATCAGCTCTCAAAGTCATCAGAAAGGCTGCCTCATACCATGTATCTGTGAAGGCATCTCGAGAAGCTAAAGGGAAAGCACTTGCCAAGCACTCTGAAGAATTAACAAACAGATTTTGGTGACAATTTAACGCTCTGCTCAGGTGATTTTACACGTTATTTTGTGGTTTAAAAAAAAAAAACACAACATGGAAAAAAACAACAACAAACTTTTGTGACTCCTGCACCAACTCCACAATAGAATGGCTTGCTAACTTTTATTAAATATAGTTTAATATAGTTAAGTACTGCCTATTAGAATTTGATATAGAGACCCTTTCAGAAGGGGCAGGAAAATGGCCGAGTTCCATAACACTCAAATTGAGACGTTTAGTGAGGTCACAGTCCTGATCTGTAAACGATTCAGATGAGTTTCTCCATCCTAGTTCACAAAGTTCTTCAGAAAGGTCATGGCAGATAGACAAGAAATATCACAAGCTTGAGATTTCTGACAAATCCAACACATGTACATTTGACCACTTCAACTTGCAAGTAAAATACCTTCAAATTGGTAAGGTGACCAAAAACTGTCAGAGATGGGACTCAAAGATCACCATGTTTGCGTGCATTATGCCTTGGCACTCCCACGTTCCATGCCACACTTATCTCTTCAAATTTGCCACTTACAGAAATGAACCTGTTCAATACAGAGGAAGCAGGTGGATAGGGAAACCAAGAATATCCTTAAAATGCCACAATCCAATGTTGAATAATAGTAGACTTTTCTTCATTTACTATGAAAAACAATTATGTGATTCCACATTACATTTTACGGAGATTTTCCTGATCAGGAAGCTAATCTTCTTAAGAAGTAAAGAAGTACCATGTGCTGCCCTAGTCTACCAGGTCCTTGGTGAATCATGAACCTTGGAAAAACTAAGGGCAACTCCCTTATTTGAAAACATCTCCGGCAAGTTTAAGCTTGACTGATTTCAGATCCAAGACAATGTGAGATTCATCCAAGGAGAAAAAGCAGTAAGGATCACTATCTTCTACAAGAGCTAACAAAGAAACCTCAGAAATCTGTAGTCCAAAACTGGATACCCACTTTACTTCTGAATGTCATGCACACTGCTCCCATTTCCTACTGTGAAAAAGAGTCCTAGAAATGAGGAAGAAGGAAACAACAGCAAAAACACAATTACAAAGAGATGAGAACTTCAAAAGAACACCTAGTCTATGGCGATTCTAGACCTAATCTGTGAGAAGGCCATGATGCAGAAGAGGGACATACACAGGCTCCAAGCTCTCAGGTAGGTTATCAACCCTACTGCCAGGCAACAGCACAGCGTGAGCAGCTTCAAAGAAAAGCACAGATCTTACACATGTACCTAGTACACTCCAGCACCACTCAGTTTCACAGCCTCATACAGGTAGCTTTCCACAGAGCCAAAAGATAAACCATGAAGCTTTCACATGACAGAGGTCTTAAGGTGCATTTGAGGTTGGCTGGTTTTTTGAGGTGTTTTGTTTGTTGGGTTTTTTTTTTTAATATTCTGTGTATTAAACCTTATAGCTTAGATTCAAACAAAATTCAGTCATTTAACAAAATAACCTGAATTACAATAATTTCAATGCATAGATTTAAAATCTAATAGCTAAAATGTATGCCTACATTTACCATAATGCAATAAAGTAATTTATGTGGAAACACTTTCAAGCAGGATAATATAGGCTGCCAACAATAAAATACAGCAAAGAGATCCTAGCTAAGTGCTTGGAAATATTGCTTCCTGAAGTGCTAAGCCAGCTTTTTCCATCTCTTACTGCTTCTTAAAGAAATAAGAATACAGTTTCATCAGTTCAATCCTGTGAGCACTTAGTTTTAAGTTAGGAAACTAACTAGAGACTGGAAAAGCAGAAAGACCTATTTTCTTCCTTCAACCTCTAGAAAAGGGGAGGAAATTATCAGGTGATGTTTATTAGCTTTAAAAATCTTTTGGAACATAGCAACTCATAAGCAATCAGTTCAAATAATTAGCTATAAATAAAATGCAATGCACGCTAGTTTCATTAAGTGTATTAGCACAGTACAATTGTTTAAAATAAAACACTTTAGGAGTACACTAAACTCACGAAAAAAATATCAAATTCCATCCAAATGCAGCTTGAGAAGAGTTATAAGAGGAACTAATCTGCTAATAGTGTATGAAGTTAATATGCTTTTATTCTGATGCTTAATGTGTAATTGTTTAAAGGCACCAGATATAGCTCATTTCAGATAAGCAAGAAACTATATTAAATCTCACAATTTGCAAGTAAAATATGGCCTTTATGTTTTAATGATTCCTAGCCAATGAAAAATAGTATTATGAAATGTCTAAGTCCTGAGAAAATTAGCATTCTAGTCTGTCAATGTAAATTATTATTGCAGAAGCAACTTGAGGTGCTGAACTTTGTCCTAAGCAGAAATGAAGTTCAACATCTTCATGAAGTTGATCCTCAGTTTGGGACTCCTCCCACAAAAACACCACAAGTGTCTGGTAGTTAGTGTGCAGTTCTCTGACCTGGTGTGAGCTAACTTCCCAGCCGAGACAGAACAGACCTCTAAAGCATTCCTAGCAAACCCTGATACATGCAAGAGAGATCATGAGAAAGCGACATGGATACATGGACTCCTCAGTGAGAATCTGGTTTTATCTACATTTTTAAAACAGTAAATCAAGCACAAACGTGAGAAATTTTAAAATTCTGATTGGAAGCCCTGGAGCTTTTCTATGTCACCTTCTAGCAAAGCAACACAAAATGTCTTGAAACAAGCTAGAGTGACTTGATGAGGAAGCAGCAACAGGAACTACCCAGAAGAGGAGGAAATAAACAGCCTGAGTGATATTTTCTCATCTTATGTCTTCTGAAAATAGAGTAGGTAGCCATATTTGAGAGGTTCCTAGACAGAAAAGGATATCAAACATGAGATGAACAATCACAGAAGGAAAAGCTGTCCTAGACGCTTCAAGCCAATGCTTTCACTTTCATACTAAAAGAGTTACAAGAGATTCCAAGACAATTATGGACACAGAGGAAGTATCCAAAACAATGTGTTGTCAGACCAGAAGATTTATCTGCCAGAGGCTGATCAAAATTACGAACAATAGAATGATGCAAAGCATCATTCTGAAAAGGTTTTCAAACACTCAAAATGCAAGTATCTACAAAGCTGAGGTACTGGTAGCTTATACAAGGACATAGCTCAAATAAAAACTGTCTGCCCCAACTTCAGGAGAGTTTCTAAGCTTCAGTATCATATAAGCAAACAGTACCTGGACTGGCTGGACTCGAGTCACAAGCTAACTGTGGAGCTAAAGTTTTGATAATTATGCTTTCTATAGCTTTTGCCTCCTCTTCCTTCTCCCTTCCTCACACTCTCTCATTTTTATGGACAGATGCAAAACAATCAACAATAGGAATTAATGACAAACTTTGCATGTTAATGTATGTCCATCATTATTTGGACAGAATTAATTTCTGAGATGGACACTACTACAGCTTGAATATCTGTTAATTACCCAAGAAGTGAGTTGTTTTCTACCCCTTCAGCAGGGAGTATGTTTGTACTAACATATTTACTAGTCTTAACCAAGTGAATAAAATGTTAAAAACTCCTGCTAACTCAAGCAAACCACAGAAATCATAAATCAGCTTATTTTTAAGGTCAATCATCAGGTTAGGAAGAGAAGTTTCGAGATTTCTAATCCCATTCAAAAAATATCAGTTGATGCAAAGAAAAAGACGATTTTACAGAAAAGAACAAAGTAGCACACAGACACACTGTTACTCAACTCGTTTGCCTTTTAACACTTGGAAACTGTTACACAATTACACACAGTGCAAACTAAACAAACCCAACATTTAAACAAGGAAACTCTAAATGCATGGTTGTTCCCAATCATAATTCTGTACTCTCAGACACTGCATAAAATCAAAGTGCTGTAGATAAACAGCACATGGCTATAATTACAGCAATGCAGAACAGTAGAATTTAACATACATAATGCTAAAAGGGATCATTTAATCCAACTTCTCCATATCACAATGCCACAGAAACCGCTTGAACTCCTATCTGAAGTATCCTCTTCCGATAGGCAACTTACCTTGTCATAAGTTTTCTTGCCAAGGAAAGTCTACCAAATAGAAAGGTAAGCTGTTTCAATGATCCATACCTGTAGTTAGAAATATTTATACCTTATTCCTACCCTGAATCTATCCCAGTTTCCAGTACTTATCTTGCTATGTGTGTGTGTCAGGCTGAAGAAACCTCTCATATCAAATCTTTACTTCCATATAAGAGCTCACATCAGTCAATTCACACGCTAGCCTTCTATATCAAGCTTAACAACTTAAGCTTTCCACGTCTTCGGCTGCAGTTTTAACTCAAGTTCCTTCCAAATCTCTAGGTTGACTGACAAAACGGGAGATGCTGCTTTTCCCACCTCCCTCTCAAGCATGTTTTATTATCTCACCCTTTGCACTGAGTCTGGAAACAGTGTTACAAGTTGCACGAGATCACTAATCAATAGAAAAATTGCCTGCTGAATCTTAAGAATGATGTAGCTCAAATTTAAGATGCTTGAAGTCAGTGGAGAATGGGAGTTTAGCTGGCTTTTATTACATAAACTTTTTAAATTAAAATAACCAAAACCACCCAGACCACAGCCAGAGCTCTGCATTATCAGCATTTCAATTTCAGCACCAATCTCTGCTATTTAAATAAACTAGGTTGTAACAGCAAAGAATTATCCAAAGAGAGGTGTGGGGAAAACAGCTGCAGTTCAGCAGAACACTCAAACTGAGAGATCTGCTCTGTAATGTCTGATCAGCAAAATCTTTTTTTCACAGTGATCCCGAAACAGCCAAACCACATGAAAAGAACAGCCTTCACCACTGTTGCTTCAGATGAATGACCCAAACCATCAAATACAAGTAACTATATTACTTTTTTTTCTTTTTAATGTCTCTATCTCCCCCCAAGGATACTTCCCCTCCCAGGATGAGGCAGTGACTTCAGCATTTAGCAGTATATCCCACAGGTGAAGTAAAAATTAAACGAAATTTCATTAAGCAAAGAGCCATCCTGTAACACTACATTTTTCTAGCACTATTTTTCACTCACGGTCTCTTGATTTAAAGTTATTTTTGTCCATTCTCCCATTTTAAGCCCACCACTCATTAGCGAAAGAATGTTGTCCACCACAAGTCACTGCACAGAGAACTCTTAAATTTCATTCAGCACAGGAAAATACCTTAAAAGGGCCTTCCAGCACCTGCTTAGCTGTTCTCAGACGTGAGCTCCTAATATTGTGTGACACACTGTCCGCTTTTGCTTAGGCCAGAAATCACTGAAGGATCACCAAAACCTGTTAATTTGACACACCTACTACCCCTTAGATTATTATAATCTGAAGTGTTTCTGACATGAAAGTATAGCCTCAGATTTTTAGCTCCAAACAGCTGTCAGCTAAGATGGTGTACTGGCATCCATATGCTTTAGTTATGCCTGAATTTCCTTTTTCAAATGGGGGTAAGTGCTCACTAGGACAGAAACTCCATAATTTATCTATAGCCAAATAAACTCATTCTACATATGGGGGAGCTACTGGACATTGCAAACAACACACATTTGAAGTATGTTTGAGCAAGTAATTTTACCAGCTAGCCTTCCTGCTATTTTACAATTCCTAAATAAAAAATAAAACCAAAAAAATCTCAACACATTTAAATTATCAGTCCAGCACCAGCAAAACACCATACATACTGAAATCACTTTAATCACCTGGTAGACAAATTAATTGGTAAACAGAGTTCTGTCCTTTGAACATTACTAGAAATGTCAACCCTTTACAGGGAGCTAGCCTAAAAGAACATAGTTCCTTATTGCAAACTGAAAATGAGCTTATTCTGGAAAGTAAGTAAATTCAATTTTTTTAATGTCGATTCCAATCAACCAAACTCCAAATATTAAGAATCACAAACCTGGCAGCATTGCTGATTTGTGGCACACATCCCTCAGGCCCAACCTCTAGTTCAGTCTTAATAACACCCCACACACACCCCCAAAGGGCATAACGACTATTTCTCCCTCAGTTGCCTGCTACATTTTACCCTCCCTTACAGGCAACCACCTCTCCTCTGCATTTGTCTAACAGATTAATAAGTTAAATTGAACTCTGAATGACCTCAGAGTATTCAACTGTGCCCAGCTTGAAGTTTGCCACTTCTAACTCAAACCTCAAGACTTTTGTGACCGATAACTTGCTTGATTTTCTCCAGCTACATCACCTACTCTGACAGAAGTTGTTTCTCCTCTCTCATCCCAAAATCTGCAGTCCGAAATCATCACAGCAACAGTATCACTACTCTGAGGTTGGCATCACGAGAGGGATTTTGGAGAAAACTGGCTTCATGCCCTTCTGAAAGGCAGCACTGAAACATTAATTAACGATCAACCCTCTCTCACAGGCTCATAGTGACAACTGCAAGGCCTGAAATATTAAACAACCCTATTAGGCTGAAGACGGCTAGTCCAATGGGATAGGTATACCTAATTCATGAAGTTTAGCCCAGGAGCTACAACACATAACAACTGACTTTCGAAAAATAGTATTATGCATTTTTACCTTTTGCTGCATTATAACGCAAGCACAAAAGCAAGAATCTTATTTTATGTCTGGAACAAACTGTCCTCCTATTGTATACCCCTCTCTTCCCTCTGTATCTATCTATCTACACTATTCTTCCACCCGACTCTATTGAAAACCACTCTTCACAGAGCACTACTTAATTCTCAAATGATGTTTGAGGCCTTTCAGTTTCATCTTCTATCGCTCTGAAAAGCTTGTCTAGCTATTAGATTCCTCAGCTTAACTCCTGAAAGGGAGAAATCAACAAATGGAGTAGTGCTCCCAGCACCCTCTCAGAATCACCTAAACCTGCTCAAATTTCTGTCAGATTCTACAACCTAAAGAACAAGCTTTCCATTTCCAAGCCACCAAGAGCCCATCCTGCAGTTCACAAAGGATCAACAGAAGAGACTCAGGAGTCTCTCCCCTCAACACGTGAATGACACCGCACAGAAACAACGGTTCAAAAAATTGCATCACTTGTTCTTAGCCAATTAGACCTCAAAGTTCCCTACTGCATCTGAAGAATACGCATTTAATAGAGAGTACTGTCTAGGGGATAACAGAATCAAAAAAGTATAACAGGAACAATCCTTTAAAGACTGCTCTGTTTCCACAGGGCCATTCTGGTGAAAAACGAAGCAAGGGAACATGCAAACAACAAAAACATGGCTCCTGCAGAAAATTCAGGTCCAGAAGTTCCCACTGAAAGACTGAAAATGTGACTGCATATGTTTGGGATGCACAATGTGAAAACAAGTGCTGTTCGTTATTTAGTCTTAAAGAAGGTTTGTTTAATGGGACATGAAGAGCAAGAGGCAGAAGTAGCCTCTTCATAACTGTCTGAAGAGGGTACCTGTTACTCCATTAGAACTGAGATGGGAATTTCTTCTCTTCCCACTCCATGAAGTTGCCTCTTATATTCCACACAGCTTTCCCTGCAGGCACGTGTGGAACACTGCACTGATGCTCCCATTCCAATTGCCATAGCTGAGAAATACAAGACACTATTATACGGTCATTTAAACATGTGCCTGGAACATTTTTTTTCAAATCCAAGAATACATAAATGAAAAAAGTTGGATGTAAAAAACACACGCTGTTCAAGGTGTTACCAATTAATTTCAAAGCAACCAACCACAAAAGAGATACAAGACAGGTTCCATGAAAGCCGTGTTAGTACTTAAAATATACGAGGGGGTTTTTTTCTGGTTTGTGACTACCTTCTGGTATCTTCCGTTTGAAGAAGGCAGAAACCAGCAAGAAGTACAAAACATGTTTAGTGAAATGCAAGTACAAATGCTCCACTGTCCATTAGAGCAGCTTTTAACACATACCTAACTTTGCATCCAAGAATCTACCGCAAAGGTAAGCCCCATCACATCTCAGTTGTACTAAAATGTCACTTTCAGTGAGCACAGCAACTAACCACTGCAGCACTGTCAAAGTCTGCAGGGACCCTAAAACCATAACTGTCCGATTCAAAGTGGTCTGCAAGTTCTTACCCATATGCCAACTCTTATCAACAACACTAGTTCTCAAACACTCAAAACCATACTGTGTAGAAGCATATGTAACTCTAAACATACCGCACAGATCTGTACCACTGTTCCCACCACAGCACTAGACACACTCCCTGGGAAAAAGGAATATACTGTAGACATGCACTTTGAAATTGGTTCTTCAGTACCAAGTGCCATTTCTATAGGACGTTTCTTTCATTTTCCTGAGAAATAAAATGCTCACACAAGTTTGGAAAACGCTTGTCTAGTAACTCCAGCTGGATAGATAAGTACATCTATAAAGGACAGAAACAGCAGCAGCACAGGAATTCACAGTGCACCACACAGATGATTATTTACAAGCCTTAAAAGATGACACCCTCTGACTGCTGAGGAACAGCCTGATGAGAAACAGTTGGGACCTTGAGTAAGGCAGATTTGTCAGAAAGAATGCTCCTTTCAAACCCAGCCCTTGAGATGGAATTACACAGCTCTCCATGAAATGACAGATCGCCTCTTTGAAGACATCAGGCTAAATGCAAGGATGACAAAATGTCTCTCAAAGAAGCCCCTGACCAGCAAATAAATTAAGAGGACAAAACCAGGTATAGTCTTGCATCTGAACAATGCGGTCCTGAGCTTAAGAGCAGGTAAAAAGCAAATGATAGTCTAAGGATGACCACCCAGAATTGCTTAAAAATAAATAAATACTGCCACACTGCAAAGCACAGGATGATGTTGCAGCAACCATCCTGGGACAAATGAAGCTCTTATAACAACGCAGAAATTTACAGAGCTACCTATGTTCTGCTCCTCTGCCAACAACAGCAAAACATTTAAGAGAACTTCTGAGAGAATTCAGTATTTAATAGCCTACAATATCTTTCTGAGGTAGTCTATGCACTGTCAACACTAAATGTATTCAATAGCTGCACACCTGACATTAATGCTGACCTTGCAGACTGCAGTTAAAGCGTATTCCAGAAAATCTGACCTGTAGAACAGTATGTAGAAGATGAAAGGTTTAAACGAGCACCTAAGCAGACAGAAAGCAAACCTGTAAGACCTCAAGCATAAGCACGGCCACGATGTAGAGTTCATGTTTACAGAAGGAAACTACTATATTAAGCTTGCTCATTTATCAAAACAGTAAATAGAAAGGTAAATACATACACAGCCATACAGATGTGGGCCTTCCACACTTGAAAGAGTTCACTATCAAGTACCCTAAAAGGCAGAAGTCATCCCTTTAATAATCTCAACATCTCAAAACCAGAACTGGAATTCATGATTTACTAGCAGGTACACACAATTCTCCTCATCCTACCTACTATCAATACCCAGATGAACATGATAGAAACGATGTGAATAAAAGTTCTGCAGGAAACTTGACATTTTGAAATAAGATCAACAGAACCACATACAGCAGAACCAGACAAAAGGGAAATGGTTTCTCAGTTTTCCCCATGAGGAGGAAAAGGAAAAAACTCCCAGCCATGTAAGACTTGACTGTCTGGACCAAAGAAGATTCTGAACACAACCTCTCTGACAATTCATGGGAAAGAAAGGAAAAGAAGAGATCTGATCATTTAAATACTTTCAGAATATGTAATTAAAAGCTTTTCTCAAGATGACAACTGGATTGGCATGATTTTCAAGTCCAAGAAGCATTTAGCTGTATTTTACCTTTATCAAACCTTATTCAGAAGTTGGTTTTCATCAAAATTACAAGGATGCAATTTAAAAAAAGCCCCAAACCCAAGTTATTCATTCAAGTGTCTTTAATAGCGTTTGAAGAAGAGGACTATTGTAAGTGAAGACAATCTGCAGAAACAAAGCCTCTTAAGACAGCCTATTTTCTGATCCTTGATATTCGTACAGTTCCATCAATCAAAATAAAAATCTAGGTCATCAGTATTTTCAGCCAGGATGCAGGAAAAAAAACAGCATCTCTTAGGAACCAAAGATTTTCAGCAAAGTATGCAGAATGTCTGGTAAAGCTTCTGATAGACACTTCTGGTAGAACTTCAATCCTCTTCTACTCCACCCCAAATATTCATTCCAACTTCAATACCTCTTCAGATACCCCGAAGTCAAAGGAAGAAGGGCAAAGCAGTATTTTTCTGCCCAAAGAGAATCTTGGACTGACAGAATTTTTTTTATATATACACTATCCTAAAGTCTGTTTTTATACAAACACTTTCTAAATTGGACTGTTTCACACCCATCCACCAATATTTGGAAAATAACAAATCTACCACATAGGATTTGCTCAATGTCAAGAAAAATACACTCTCAGAATTAGGATTTTAACCAGAGCATCACAAATATGGTTTACCATCCAAATATGCCCTTTGAAAGCTACTGTGAAATAAATTGGTATTTTCTTCTCTTTAAATGCAGGAAAACCACCTCAGCATAGAATCCACTGACATCCATGGACAAGATGAAGAATTTCAGATGTTAGCCGAGACAAAGATACTGCCTAAAACTTTTGTTTCTGGGAAATGTGTTATACTTCAAAAGAGATGAATGACACCTCAAGAGACAGGGAAGGGACTACCAGGGTTGTGGGTTCTAGTCCTTTGAAAAGAAAGGAGAGCAGGGAGGGAGCACCACCCAGGGCTCAGAGCATCTGCCAAGGAGAAAAGAGGGGCTCAGTCAACGCACTCAGACACAGGATAAGACACATCCTTGTCCCTGGGACCATCACACCAGCCCTTATGACCGGTGGACTAAGAAGGCCAAGAGGTGGAAGCAAAACCAGACTCTCCTACAGGGAAGAGTTAAGAACCTGGACATAGTCACAGTGGTGTACCATAAGTTTTCATACAGGTAAGGGGGTATTTCAACCAACAAAGTTTCCAGGACAGTTTTATGTATGTTGTGTTTTTCATGTATTTCAAATGGACGCTAATTCTCATATGTTGCCCCTGGGACACCTTCTGGAATAAGTTTTTTCATCTGCTACCGGAAAACACCTCAGACTGTCCTAAGCACACAACCAACATTCTTGGCTTTTTGATCCACTCGGTCCTTCAACGTCTTCTGGTGTTTTGCTAGGTAGCCACAGCCAGCAAGTTACTGGTAAGGCTGAAAAGGTCTGGTTTCACCACCAAAAGTCAGTCCCGGGCAAGGACTTGTTTGCCACATCGCTGTGTGGTTATAATGGAAAGCTTATAGCCCAAGGACAACAAGAAAACCACCACATCTTTGCACCAGTTTTACTACCTATTCAGCAGGGCAAGTCTTCTACTCACTCTTTAAGTCATTACCCCTTATCACTGGCATGCAACAGAAGTACTGAAATATAATTTGCATCCAAATTAATTTCTATGGAAACATTTTCTTTCAGCTCGCAGTTCCCACAAGTGAGATAGAAGTCATGCAAAAAAAAAAAAAGCCAACACTCAGGCACAGCAGCAGGGGAAAAAGTAAGAGGCAGGTACACTGACTTGGCAATGGAATGAGAGAAGAGTCTCAACAGGCCTGGGAGAGGAGCAAAAGGTGGCCAAAAGAAAGAAATGTATCCAAAAAAGTTTTGAATGCTCACAGAATGTTTAACCTCATTTCTGGCAATTGTGAGGCTGCATTATGAACCATATGCACTACAGAGTGATAGTCTGCTAAACCCATACTATCATGTTTACATTAAACTTTTCCAACAAGATTTCTCAAAAAAAGATAGGTAGAGCTTCTTGCTCTTGACATACAACTCTAGTGGAATTCAAGTAAGCCTAGCGTATGCACAGCCAGCAGCCCAAGTGTGTTTCAGATGACTTACATGACACCTTGCAGGACTTTCTGAGGATCGAGGTCAAATAATCTATCAACATAGTGGCGGCTACTAGCAGTTACCTCCTGCAGAGAGAGAAAAAAAAAAGAATTGTATTAGCTTATACCAATTCATGTAATGGCAGAAAAACAGCAATGGCTAACGCAGCAGTGAGTCGACAAAACCTATCAGGCAAGAGAGCAGCAAAACCACAAAATGGTATTTAAATGTGCAGTTTGTTACTGCTGGGCAACATCCACACAAAGAATTAACCCTGTGTTCAAGGGTGATTTCAAGAAGAGGATGTGCTTAATGCAGACAACGTGTTACGAGTCAAAGCAAGTCAACAGAGTGCTGTTTATGAACAGGGCACGCAAAAGGGGTCTACTTCAGTTATCAGCATTGCCTTAAATTCCAATTTTACTATGTTTGATTACTATACAGAAAAAACACGAATTCCTGAAAGAAAAAGTTCATAAGAGCAGTTAATGTTGCTCAAGAAGCACACCCACACACAAGCTCTCAAAAATAAGGAAGCTCGTAGCAAGGCATTTTTCTGTAACTTACTTTATCATAACGCATCTACACATTTCAGAGATTGTCCTTCTATACACTGTCCCACACAACTCCAACAGGGACAGCAGCACATTCTCCATACCGTTCCCACAGCTATTTTATAAGACAAAGCGAACGCTCTTCTCAGCAACAGGACCATACTTGTGAGCTAAACATTTATGCACCAATGATTTATTACTCCCTTTGAGAAAATCCAAAGTTGGAGATGGTAGAAGTGTTCCAAAAAACAAGGGTGGGAAAAGGGAAGGGAATTTTCCCTCCGGGTTCTCATGAACACGTGCCAGGGTGCGCTTCCATCATCTTTTTTTTTTTTTTTCCCCCTTTTTGCGAGCTCAACTTTTTATTAGGCTTTTTCCTTTTATTCCTTGTGAGTTTTCCTTAAAAGAAGCTATAAGGGAATTGAAAACTCTTCCTTGCTTTTGCAAGTATCTACTCTTGCGCTGACTCTGCTCCTGCTTCCCCACCCAGATGTCAGGAGCACCAGCAGCTTCTTGCCTGTGGTCTCACACAACCCCAAGAGAAGAACCATCTGGAGGCAGCAAGACTCCTTTGTCTCCAGGAATACTATTAAATTACGCCAAATAAATTCTACAGATGAACTTCCACCATGTAATGAAAGACAATAATTTTGAGAACAGCAGTAAACTTTTATCTACCCAATCTATGTATTTATATGCAAAAGTCTTCTGGGCTTCAGAGATCCCACTGCCTTCTAAAATAGCCTGGCTTTCGCCCTATCAACTACCAGGTTTGCAATATGTAGGAGAAGGGCATTCATATCCAGGCAAACAAGTTTTTCAGGTAATCCCCCAAAATAAAGACTTTATCAATATCATCAGTTTCATGGTTCTCCTACCTAGTAAGAAATTCTAAGGGAAAAAAAGAAAAAGCCCCAAACCTCAGCTCTTTCAAGCAGTATCCACACTATGCCTTTCACGTTGTTACTCCCAGTAAACAACTGATGAGCAGCAGGACTGGGCAACCAGCACCAGCTGCTCTACTTACTCCCAGCTTTCCCCAAGTAAAGAAAACTACTGGTAGCTGTCAGACCCCCTTCCGCAACACCAGCGCCCTGCCCACAGATGCAACCCATCAGCCTCCCCCCTGCAGCAAAAGCCAACAGGGCCGTGTCGGGAGATCCCGGAGAGCTGTTACGAGAAGATCAGCGTTTCGCCACCCAAACACCACCCACTCGCTAGCAAAGGCTGGGAGAGCGTGCTTCACCGGCCCGGTACGCTTCTGAGAGAGACCCGACTCTCCTCTACAGCAGCTTGGTTATTGCAGCTCAAAATAATGCCCACGAAGCCTCTTTTGGCTGAACAGGAGTTTCGAGGGACCAAAAACCTTTACAAGAGGGCAGATGAAAAGTGCAAGTCCTGTCATCAGGTAAAGACACGTTCAGGAGCGCCAGTACCTCCAACGGACACGGGAACAGACCCCTCAGAAAGGGGGGGAATGGCGCTTTGAGGAGAAAACCCCCGCAGGGAAGAAGGAGTTGCGACGGGGGAAGCACAAGGAAACGAGCGCCCTACCGAGGCCCGTGTCACCCCCGCGGCCCACCGCAGCCCGCCAGGCCCACTCCCGGCTGCGGGGCCGGCCCGCCGAGCCCCCCGGACACTACACAAAGGGGCCCGGCAGGTGCCAGGGGCCCCCCGCACAGCCCACGGCCCGGCCCCCGCGAAGGCCAAGGTCAGGCCGAGCCCAGCGGCGGGCGGGCGGGCGGGCGCCCCCCCCGGCGGCCGCGCTAAGGGGCGGCGGCGGCGGCAGCAGCGGCACTCACCGAGAGGACGCTCATGCGGAGCGGCGCCTCCAGCACACACGCCATCTTGGGCGGACGCAGCAGCAGCTCCGGCGGCGGCGCCCTCACGCTCGCGCCGCTGCTGCCGCCGCCACCGGCGGGCACGGCCTCATGGCGGAGCGCGGCGCCGCGGGGCGGGGGGGGCGGGGCGCCGCGGCCTCGCGCCCAGCGAATCGGCCGACGCCGAAACGCCGCTACCTTCCGCCAGGCCGCCGCCACCGCGCATGCGCTGCCCCCGCCCCGGCCGCCGCGCGCACGCGCCTTTCGCCACCGCCCACCCCGGCCCGGCAGCGGCGTGCGGCGGGGCGCGCGCTGTGCGCAGGTGCGGGGCAGGGCGCGGCCCCGGCAGGTGCGGGCCCGTCGGGAAACGCTGCCGGCGCCCCGCCTGCGGGCCTCGGGGAGCTGGGGCGGAGGCAGCTCGGGGGACTCGCTCAACCCCCCTGCAGAGCGTCCCCCTCCAGGAAGGCGGCGAACGCGGGGCTGGGGGACGGACTGTCCCTGCCTGACACCCTGAGGGTGAGGCTGAGGGAGGCTGACCTCACCCCCGGCTTCTCCCACAGCACCGCAACAGGCACAGCCCACGGCTCTTTTCCTCAGTCCCCATCCACACAGGGTCCGGGACAGGGTCACTAGCACAGCCCCTCTGCTGTCCAACAACAGCCTGACCTTTTTATATTAGAAACAACCCGGTTTAGCTTTGGCTACCTGATGTTCTGACTGCGCTACATGAAATCACGGAGTTTTGCGGGTCCTTCTGACACATCCTCGTCCTGGGTCTTGCCCCTGGCTTTGTGGAGTTCCTGGAACATGATGAAGACGGTGTGAGCAGGGCGTGGGTTGGCGATTCATCCACACCAGGTATACGCAGACCTAGAGCATTGTTGAGAACCAGTTACTCAGGCACAATCTTGATCTAGGACACGGCCATGGCATGACACTTCCCCTCCTCTGCCTGGCTGCACATAAAACAGATGGTTTGTGCTCCTTTTTTTTGGTCACTGCTTTTGTTGCTTTCATGGATTTGTTTGTTTTTTGCAGGAAACACCCCAAAAACCCCAGGACTTCACTCAGATTTGCTATAGACTTCTATGAAATCTGATATTTTGTATTATTTTGAGGCAGGGGGATACTAATTCTATCAACTCATTGCTCCTGAAAACAAAATTAAATGGGAGGGAGGATAGTAAAAACATCACAGGTCAGGTTCACCCGTCTTAACTTTTGCTATTGCGAGGTAAACACAGGTTTGCCAGCTGTTAAAGAGATTGCAGAGGATAATGGTACACAATAAACATCCTTTGGGATGCTGTCACAAGTTGACTTTAATAGCTTTAATTTTAAAAAACTACTCCACTTATGAAAAAAAAAGCTATACCCCTTTTCTTGGTTTTTCTCTGAGTAGATTAATCATGCTTTGAACAAAATACCTGTGTCCTGGCCTGGAATGAAACAGGTGAACACTTTTCTCAAGCACTCTATAGGTAAGAGCAAAAAAATTTTTAGACTAAGTGCAAGTCTCATACTGAAAAATCTGTGATACGAGGGTTTGACAGAGAAACATTTTCCAGATGTTTCTCACCAAGATTTTAAAAGCCAAAAGTTTTCAAAAAGACTCTAAAGCTGCTTTTTAAAGAGGACTGAAGACTCTGGGTCTTAAAAACCAATTGAAGTTTGTCAGCCTTCTCTACTGTTTTACCTACTTTTTGGAGGATTTGGTCTTTACTGGAGAAGCTTCAAGTTCAGAGCTTCAATTGAATTCTACGTGCAGCAGAGGATCTTGCTGACAGAGAAAATCCACAGTGGACGAGAGCACAGTGGAGGAGGACACTTCAAACTGCAAAGAGGGTGTGAACAACTGCGAGAAAGAGCACAGTAACTCTACATGGATCAGACACGATTGTACTCAAAAAAGATTCGTTAACTATATTTACCAGCTGCACTCTACTCAATGGATGCTGAAGTAGTTTATTAAAAAAAAAACAAACTTTAAAGATTCAAAAATCAGTATTCTATCTTGTCAAAGGCTCCTGCTTTCTCGAAAGCCAAAATACATTTATCAGAAAGAGGGGGACATGGGACAACACAACAGTTTGCTTTAAAAACATATGAAATCATACTAAAAAGTCTATTACATGTCTTCCACTCCAGCTCACAGAGAATCCGATAGCTGAATACCACGCTCAGATATCTTGGGAGACTTTTCAATTTCATAACACAATTTATACTTAAAATACTTTATTTCCATTATAGTCTTCAGATCACGAGGCATGCTTAAAGTTTTAGCATTGCAGACCGAGGACCCTGAAACATACTGAACTATCTTCAGTAATCTAGCTATCAGTCACGGCTACTTTAGATAACCTGAGGGTTATGCCAATTTTTATCACCTTACCACACTTCTCTCTGGTGGCTGTTCTGACAGATAAGCAGGCATAGAGAGATACAGGAGCAGTATTAAGAGGGCCCAACTAATAGTTCAGTAAACAAGATAACATCCTCTGGAAAAAAAGAGGATGTTAATGGCATCAGCCCACCAGTATAAAGCTGTTAATCAGAACTGTGGAGAGCATTAATTTTGCCATTTTCTAGCCCTTGAATACTTACGCGCATTTCGTTTTCATAGTGAACTGCTGCCAGGACAGCAACTAAGATGAATCCCAGAATGTGGAAGTGATTTTAAAGACTACAATCTTGACCCTTGAAGTGTTTCTCTGCTACATAACTCACACTCACCAATTCATTTCACTCATGGCTCCCTGTCCACTTCCCTCCTTCCTGTCAGGATGCTTTCTTCTCCACAGTGCCTGTGCCTTGGAGGAGTAAAAGCACACAGGAGGTACCTCTGCTCTCAAGGGCAGCACCGTCATGAGGAAGTCCTGCTCCATCTGGACTCAGAAAGCTCAGCAAGACTTGACTGCAAGACTAATGAGTCTTGTGACATATGCTATAGGTTCTTGAAAACACTGTCATTTTCATGACCTGAGTAAGTTTTGTTATCCTCACAGCCTTTTTAGGCCAAAGGAGTATAATTGGTTTGCTAATAATTCAGGGCAAGCTACATCAGTAAAAAGAAAACTTCCAGCTTCCACAAGGATCTGTATTCTGGCAGCTCCTGTTCTCCCTCAGCTGAAGTTTATGAAGGTACTTTGGAAGATTCCAAATGCAGTTGTGAGAATTCGGCAAGTCACACACTACTGAAGAAAAGCGGAAGGTGAAAACTTAGGCTAATGATAGTGGTAGGCATCATTGTCTCAAGCAACTTATAAACATCAACCACCTTATACAAAAATACAACAGAGCCTTAATTAGTAAGAATTGAGACAGTGATGATGCGACATTTAGGAAGCTGTTCATCCTAACTACTTGCATTTTAACTTAAAAACTCACTTGTGTGCTGTTTCTTAAAGAACAGAGAGTGCACTCTTCCATGATGCCCATAAAACTCTCATGCTTCAAATGAAGAGACTTGGTTCCTTATCAAAACTGTAATTAAAAGCCAATACTGGACAATACACATTGTTTTATGACCATGAAGTTTTTCTATGGCATGAGTATCACCAGAAACAAAAATCTTCACTTTTCTATTGCTGTTTTGTTATCACGGGAATTCTATTTTCAAATTTAGTTCACAGAGTTATTGCATATGCTACTTTGTATTAAAAGTTCCGTATAAAACAAGACAAAAGCAATAAAATCAAATCATTCAGTCTTGTAAGTCAGACATCCTCTCACTTTGACTTGAGTTATAGTTTAAGAGTTCTTTGCTCGTTAAACAAGCCCGGTGAATCTTGTATAGCTGTACAGCTGAAGATACGTAGTGTACACTAATAACCAAGAACTGAAGCAAAATCAACTGATTATACATGAGCTTTAAATCCTTTGACAAAGTACTTTGTTGGAAAAGTCTGCTTCTGACTTAGATGTTTAATCTGGATAAATATTCTTCCCTGCAAGAGGTACGAACAGCCTCTTCAGCTTAAGAAAGTAACACGATTAAGATCAAGTAACATTAAAAGCACAAGTAGTTCATCACAGTTCTCACCACCTTCCCATAAAAAGGTTCAGAGAGAACTTATTGATACATCCTAGGAAGTATTATTCTGTTTTATCTTCATCCTCTGCAGCATAGATAGCTTGATTCCTTCTCTTAATTTTTTTAATGCCACTGTTCCCATTTTCATTACCACCAATGCGCTTTAATGGTCTCTCATTTAAGCTCTTCTCTTCCACCTGCTTACTGACACCAGATTTCTCCAGTTCCTCGTTAGTGGAGTCCATAGCATCATCAGATGATACCGCCATGGAATCTGGCATGATCCGGATGTCAGAAAAACTTGTAGAGAAGTCAGGAGGATGATCAGGGGAAGGATCTACAGAGCACGTACTCAAGTCTTCATCGCCACCTTCGTCATCCAGCATTATTTCATCAGGATTAAAGGATGAAAGTCCAGAATTATCTGTATTATATTCACTGGGTTCCTCTGCTGACCCAGTACTGTCCATCTCTTCTTCCTCCTCCTCGTCTTCATCTTCGCCTCGTACTGAGCCCTCTTCTTTAGCTTTCTGGATCCTGTCATTGATGTCAGTGAGGCCAAACTGGGCACAAAACTCAGTGGTCTGTGGATTGATGGTATGAACTGGTTCCACCTGTTTCTGGGGCTTGCTGGGATCATAACAAGCAGCTGTCAATGTGAAGTTACAAGGAATTTTGAGGTTATGATTCAGCTCTTCTAACACCTCTTTGATGGCTTCTTCTGTCACACTGTAATCCCACCTAAATAAGTGTATAAAGTTTAAACACATGCACTAAGCAAAAGGTATTTCCTGTTCCCACTGCAAAGAGAAACTTTTGAAGATGGATAACGAATTCATCTCACAACAGCCACCTAATTTCTCAAACTAATATTCAGGAAAGCATATTACCTTCGGTCAATACTGAGATCCCCCTCTACCCACCAAGGATTTGTGTATTATGCCAACCCACTCAATAAGCATTTACCCGCCCACCCCCATAATCCAGCCTGATTTTCAGTTTCATGGTGTAACTGGCAAGAGGATCGGCCACTGTGTATTTTTTGCCCCTCAAATGGTGGTATCCAAGTTTGCAAAACAAAACTAACTGCCCATGTAGAGCATAAAGAAGTTGTATGCTCCAGGGCACAGGCCTTGACACCACCCCGTTTGTTTTCCAAGGCATTTAGCAAGTCCTACAGACATTACAGGCTTCAGAACAGAGAAACACAACAATCAGTTCACTTCCAGTCCAGCAAAATCCCACTTCACTCTCTAGTTTACACACAACTTACTTTGCATGGAGGCCATTATTTTCAGGCATATTCCATGCGCTCTGAGTCACATTAACAAGACTGTTGGTGGCCTTGAGGACTGCAATCCACTCAGCATCATACTCCAGTGAGTCACCTGCATTAGGATCATGTTCTATGTCTATTATCTGTTGAAAATAACACAGAAAACAGATGAGGTGAGTTATTTCTCTTGACACCAGAAACTGACTAAAGTTTCAAGTGTAACTTTCATGGTATAGAGTTTTAATTCAGTTTCAAGTACACTGAGCTAGGGGTCTCAAACAGGCCCTCTCAAGTTAGCCCTACATAGAAGTTTATAGCAATAAGGGGCTAAGAAAGGACAATCAATCACAGTAAAAAAGGCATGTCTGTATTTTGACTTGCAGCAATTAAGCAGCAGCACACCCTCCTCCCTGCTGCCAGCTGCTGGACAGTTATGAAACTTAGAAACCAGAATTTGCCTACCCTTAAGTTCATGCTGCCTTCTAAGCAGAAATACAATCAAGAATTGATAGCGACAGTCATTCTGCTCTATGAACACACATTCTTAGCACAGCAATGCAATTAACATGAAATGTTTTCAAACTCTTTCAACAGCTGATGAATTGAAATCCAAATCACCTTGTCTTCAGTGACATTAACCCGAATCAACCATTCTGTTCAGCCAAACTGCACTAGTCAGGCTCTGATTTTAAATAATCCATAAAGTAATTCAACCTTGTAAGATAGTTTTAGGAAAAAAGATCGGATACACTTTAAACCAGAGCTACACACAGGTGGATCCCCACGCTGCTGGAGGTAGTACTACTCCAGATCACTTTTGCTACAGGATTTTAAGTTTGGACTAGCACCCCAATGTACTTTGCATAGCAAAAGCCCATCCTTGGACTTTCTCGCATCTTCAAAGGTAGCTACTAGGGCAAATGGATCCTATCACACAGCCAAAGGACAGATAATGAACCATCTTCCCTTTAAGCCAACAAATAAAAGCTACTTTAAAAGTAAGACTACTAAAACACTTGACTGCATTTGAAGAACATGAGGTCAGCAGCTCCCTCTCATAGCAAAGGATTTTAGATTCATCCATTTGAGATTTTACAGATGGCACCCCAGGCAGCACACGCAGGCCACAGACATGAACATTGTTTCGCTCATGACGAATCAGTTTGGCACTCATACTGAAAATCCCCAGAGCCTAGAGCTCTTACTTGGTCACTGCCCTTCCTAGACAAGATATGCACCCAACACAAAGAAGCAGAGCCATTCTCCTAGGAAGCTGCACCAGTTCCTCTTGGAATGCACAATACTGAAAGAAAATTACAGTACTCAACTTAGGACTCAATCCTGTCTGAATTCATGAATCCAGATCTGAAGAAAGAGGCAGGAGCTGACCCAAACTAAACTGTGAAAGAGCAGCCTCAAGATGGGCTTTCTTCTTAGGTCTGACATTTGACACAAAAAAACACAAGAGGAGATTCAATTCAGGTTAAAGTGGAGCTACTCCTCCAATTAAGTCAAGTACTTGTTCTACGGTGGAAGGAAACGGTAGGAATAAGCAAACATTGCGCCCGCGTGACAGGACGCAAGGTCTGATTATTTCAAGATAGTATTATACAAAAACCATTCCACACATGCACCATTCCTAGTTTCTTTCCAATCCCTCCATTTATCAAAACTATTCTTCAGCTTATATCTAAGCACAGCACTTAGCAGTCCAGACAAGTGAAGTACTTAAAAAGGGAAAACCCACTGCACACAGTCATCACCTGCAGAAAGTCTCTGTGCGGCAGGCATTTATCCAGAGCCAGAAACTTTGTTGCTTTTGGTAGCTCTTCTTTGGAGTCTGTCTAGGAAACAAATGGTGTTAACACAGTCAGCAGCACTTCTATGAAATTTGACCATTCTAAACAAGTTATATAGAGAGATTTAAAGGCATGATTTATACAGAAAAAGACTTTTCGAAATAGAAAATCAGCATGGGATTATAGAAAGGGATAGAAAGACAAAGACAGACTTCACTGGAAGTCTAACAGGAAGCTGGATGCAGATAATAGCAAGATAAAGCAAGAGCCACACTTCATCCCTAAGGCAGCTGAGCACACATAGCCTTGAAGCAAAGAGAAAAATTTGACATAATTGGAAACAGACTTGTTGAGTCTAGAAGGTCTAGAGTTACATTTTTACAGCGAAATAACTTGCAAATAGGGATAGCACGTCACACCACTTTCAGGAATAACTCAAACCAAGAGAAGTTTCAACCTACAGGGGCTGGTTTTTGGCTTTACCCAGGCCACCAGACAACTTCGTCTGCCAAGCCTTACTACAGGCACTCTCCCATCCCCAGTTAACCACTATCTTCTTTTCAGTTACGTCTCTATCACCTTGTTTTGAAGTTGTCTCCTTCCCTAGTAAAGTGGGAAAGAGAGTACTTTTCTATAAACTTAAATTAGGCAGTTTCAAGTGCAGCAATATTAGCTATTTCATGCTGTCCCTGAAGAAGATTAGGTAGTTACACCACTGATTTGTAACATCTCTAACTTACATAAGCTAGTAGTCTTAACACCACTTAATGTTTTGCAGCTTAAGCTGAATTCTAGCAACTGAGCAAAAAAAATAAGTTGCCTTTCCAGACATGATTACCTGCATTGGAGTTCTAAAATGTGCTTGGGACACATATTCTTCATTTCCCCCCTGGCCTTTACCTGGTGTTGCATGAAAGCTGCAAATTTAACATGAAGATGTGCTGAGAACCAGTAGGTGGGTTTCAGATGCTGCAGAAGCTCTGAAGCAGCAGGGCTTCCTAATGTGTTGCTCTCCACTTCTTGACGGAAGAAGGATTTCATTTTAAGGAGCTGTTTCTTGTTTCCATAGTGATATATGCTCCTTGGCCAGTCATGTGACATAAATATATCAATTGGACGCTTTAACTGTCAAGCCCAAATGCATACAGTATAAATAAAACACATATGGTAAAGAAGTTACAAAATTACACAGCACAAGATGCAACATGTTCTACCTCAGATCAACACAGAGTTAGCTGTGGCCAACAGCCTCACTTTCAAAGCACAAAAGTATACCACTGAGCCCCATTTTTCAGGTGGCCTTTGAAGTTGTCGACGGACTCTGGTCTCCATGGTTTGTACTACACTTTCTTGGGACAGTCAGCTGTGGTTTATATATACTGCCTTATAAAAGAGATCATATCATCACAGTAAGCATCAGGCACTCAGAAGATGACTCTTAAAACTACAGCTATAGAGCAAGTTCTCTACCTGCAATCAAAGGCATCTTCTTCCTCATTAAATTTTTAAAAGCTTTGTTTAAAAGGGATAATGACTAAGCACAATATTCCTCCTCAGAGGAAGCACCCCTCAGAAGTCCAATCAATGTCTTAAGCATGTCTTGGTTCCATATTCAGCGTATTTCCATCAGCTGTATCAGAACACCCTTCTAGATGAAACCCAAGTCCAACTAATTAGAAAATCACAGTGAAATGCATCAAACTCTTCACAATGACAGCAAACCTTTGTCCTATCTTCAGCATTTCTGTATCTACTGAACACTTAAGTGTGCAACTGCAACCTGAATAATCATTCACAAGATGCTTATAAATACATGATCAAATCTGCACTGCTATGCAAAGGGTTGGAGGAGATATGCAGCAGGAGCAACAGTGGAATAACACCCAGCATAAAATGGCCTGTCCAGATTAGCTGGGAGTTGTTGGTAAGATTTGCTACCCAATAGCATACTTGTTCAGAGTGGCTTTAACATCTTACTTTTAAATTAATGAAAACTATTTACCACTGCTCAAAAAAACCCAGATTTTTCACTAACCTGCTTGAGTTTGAAGACTTCGATATTCCTCACGTGATAAGCGCTTCTAATTGTTTGCTGGTTGTATGGTGGGCACTCAAAGTGGCCTGAAACATTGGAAAAAAAAAAAAAGAGTAGTTGCCTGAATCACTAATTCCCTCCTACCACTGTTTGCAAGCTAGCTTCTTGGGGTCATACAGCCCCCTAGAGCAACCCCAAATACAAGGCTGCCAATAATCAAAGGAGATAATGTATTTCCTTTGCACCAGGCTCACACCAACAGGCTCCTAACTTTTTATGTGTGAGGCAAATACATTGTAACAATGTGTCTACAGCAATGAGCATTTCTTTCATTTTGTGTCTTTCTTGCATAAATATAGAGAATACAGTAACTCAGTCGTGGAAACAAAAACCAGGAGTTTGACTCCAATACTTAAAACCCAGGACCTGTCTGAAACAAGTAACTTTCGGCAGAAAGATTTATGTGCTTAAGTCCTGAATGAGGTTTTGTACCTCTCTGGTGAGATAACACCCCTCATTAGTTCCCACACCCCTGACCTCCACAGTTATGTTGCATAGCCATGTACAATTACATTGCACAGCCATGAAACATATGTCTCCACTAATATCATGGCTACACATGCAAACACGCTGGCACAGGCAAAGAACATGAGGTAGACGGGAACAAGCAAAAGTTGGGCATCGACATAGTGAGAGCACAGAGCAAGCCTCTCTGAGTAGTCAGCAATCAGAACATAAGTTAGGACGTAACAACTCAGAGGTATAAACTAACAGATCACAAAGCACTCCTGGCTCAGGCCACTGAGGCTGTGATTTTTTTTGTGTTTCTTCAAGAATGCTGCCACCAGCCATGAAACCACAGCTCAACCGATTCGGCAGCAGCTTAAACATGCCTGCAACTGCCCACAGGCACCACAGACTCTGGAAGGGCAAACATACACCCTGTCAAAAGGGACGTAGTCTGCAACTTTGCCTTGGGACAAGAAACCAGAATGCCTAGCAGAGCTCTTACATGCTCTTAAAAATGAACACAAAAATTACTTTTTTAGTAGTTAGCATTATTGTCAAAAGTCTCATCTCCCACAGGAAATATTCAGGCATACAATCTGTATGATTGACAACAACAAATTTAATTAGCATTGATAGGTACTAGACAGAATCAGGTATTCTAGAAAACTAGTTCAGTACTTTGCAGCTTGAAAGCCATCTGCAAAGCTCTGAAGCAGTACGTTACTACAGATAATATCACTGTACAGTAAGAGACCACTATTTCATGTGTTGAGGAAACCAGAAAGACTAAACTGTCTTCTATTTGCTGACACCAGGTATCACCTGTGACAAGATTTCTGTCCACTGATGGAGACCCTTCCAAGGATGAACTCTTGAATACACATACATATAACCAGGAGGAACCGATCTCAAGAGGTACTGACACTAAGCCTCAGCTCAGGACAGTACATTTGTACAATATCACACTTATAAACTGTTTCACACAAGGAAAACTCAACAGTCTTGCATTGCACGCTAAAAGGACACTGGCCAGGAAAAATCAAGACTGTTCCAACAACAACATCCAAAAGGCGCATTGTTTCCTGTTGTGATCACCAGGCAGCTACCGACTCATCTACTACCTCCAGAAGAATCTGTGTGTTGAGCCAAGAGAGGTTTCCAGCATAAGAGTCGGTTCAGAGGAGGAACAGCCAGACCCTCCTGCACGGCTCGGGCCCAGTGCTCCCCTCCCCACTGCCCACCCAGCCGGGCCCGCTCTGTCCCGCCGTACCTTTCCGGTAGTCGTGAGACTTGAAGATGCCCGAGATGCCACCGATCCTCACGCCGCGGAACCGCACCACGCCCGCGTAACCTACGGGAGAGGGGAGCGCGGCTCGTCACGGCGGGGCCGGCGCAGGGCAAGGGGCTGGAGGGGAAAACGCCGCCGAGGGACCGGGGGAACCTACCGAGGTAGTAGATGTTGGGCGCCACCCACCCGCCGTAGGGCAGCTCCTGCAGGTGGTTGGACGCCTCGTGGTTCCCGCCGATGAACACCGTGAGGACCGGCGCCTTCTTCTCGCCGGAGTAGTACCTGCGGAGAACGACAGCTGCTGTAGCGGAGCGGGCCGGGGCCAGGCCGGACAGGCCAGGCCAGGCCGGGCCGGGCCGGGCGAGGCTCACCGGTAGAAGGTCTGCATGTGGCGGTACTTGGCGGGCACGGCCATGCAGCGCAGGTCCGCCTCGTTGCGGACGGCCTGGAAGTCGCCGCAGCAGAGCAGCAGGTCAGGCCGCACGTTGTGCCGCCGCTGCAGCAGCTCCAGCGTCTCGTACATCTTGTCCAGGGCGCCATGGCAGCACCCGGCCACCGCCACCTTCATCGCCGCCGCCGCCGCCGCTCCTCCACCGCGCAGGCGCCGCGCGCGCCTTCCGCGTCACCGCCCGCCCCCGCCGCGCCTGCGCACTGGCGGGGCCCGGGGTGGCGGGGGCGTGGCGGGGGCATGGCGGGCGGGCGCCGCGGCCCGGCCCGTCTCGGCGGCAGACAGCGGCCCGGGGCGCACCCCACGGCCACGCGTGCCGAGGCCGCTCGCAGATCTCCTGCTGTCAGATGGGCCCGGGGGTGCTGCCGCGCCCCCCGCCTTTCGCCCCGGGGGGATGAGGCACGCCTCGGGCGGGTGGGGCCCGCGCCACGGCGCCGCTTCGCTCCGGGGAGGAGAACTGTCGCGGCAATTAGCACGGCGGTTCGTAATAAATGAAAAAGGCCCGTCTGACACACGCAGCGGAGCGTTAGGAGCTTTCGGTGCCTTTCGCAGTGGGGCGGGAGGCCCTGCAGAACATACTGAGCGCTCGAGGAGACGCTGCGCGGCTCCCCCCTGGCCCCACGCGCCGCCCGGCCCTTCTCCCCGCAGCGCAGCCCGCACCTCTCCTGCCACCCCGCAGGAGAGCAGGGAAAGCTGCTCTTGTTCCTCGTGGCGTGGCACAAGGACCACAAGCAAAGCGGCGGTGGAGCAGTGGCGGCAGAGCAGAGCGAGCAGTAGCTGCGTGCGCTTTCACCTGACATTTGTGCCAATAAAAGACCGGCTTTGGGCTTGCAAAGGACAAACCATCCCTGCAGCGCTTTTGTCCTGCCAGTCCAACATCAGGCAAGGGTATTTTTAGCATAGTCAAGCACTGGCTTCTTGTAACTTCCTAACAGGCAGGGACAGGAACAGTCAGCGACTTTACCAGGGCAATGGCACACGGGGCAGGGTGCGAAATGGGGCCTCTCCCCCTTCACTGACAGACTGCCAGGCTCCCTCGTTTGGAGAGCACCCATGGCCTCGTCCCGAGGGGCAGTGAATTGGATCATAGGGTGGTATTTCTCTGTCACGTAATAAAACCACTAGACTTTTTTTCCACTCTTTGGGTTTTTTTTAACAGTCTTGAGGGATTGAACAAAATTACAAGAACATAGTTAAGCATTAACTTGCTACGACTTACCCTGTAATCATGGAACCAAGCAGACATTCCTGTCCCCCTACGGTAGCAACTATTACATAGTGGCCTCTCTTTTGATACTAAGAAAATATGAGTGTTCTCTAATACATTTCATAATTTCACAACGTTGGGTTACAGTGTGTTCTTTGGGGCTCTCATCCAAGCCCAGCTGAAGTGAAGAGGAAAGTTCCTCTGGCTTTCAAACCCCACAGAGTAAAAGTCTTCAGAGTAAAAGCTCACACAAAAGTGTTCCTAGGTGCACTTAGCTGTTCCACTAACTGTACTAAGACTCACCGGGGCGTAGTGTGAGAATGCGGTCAGTCCGACACGAGGCCTGGGAAGGCTTTCCAGCTTCTCTGAGGCAGAACGCAGCCCCTCGCATTTGCCACGTCTGACTTCCTGAAAGGAAACGGGTGAAAGACAGAAAAGGTCTGTGAATCTCTGGAAGATACCACCTTACCCAAGAGACACCATCTTGGGGGGCTTCCTGAGACTGCCAGCTGATGCTTCTCCTGCCTACCCAAATTCAGTCAGGCGAGGTAGGCTGATACTCTAATTGTAATCACAGGGTTTGTCAGCTCGGGTTCATTTCTCATACTCCATGTGCCACTTATCCCAAGTGAACTGGTGCACAGTAAAGTCTAGAAGGTTTTTTTATGTTGTAGCATTTTTGTATTTGTACACTATTCATTATGCATCTCAACATCCCTAATTTAACTCTGGGTGTTCACTGAGCAAAACTGCTCTGAGCTTTCCACAGCAGTCAGACCACAAAGGGAAGCAGCCTGCTACTATTTACAGGGTAAGTAGCAGCAAGTTAATGCTTAACTATGTTACTGTAATTTTATTCAGTCCTTCAAGACTGTTTAAAAAACATGTGACTGAAGCACAGCTCTCTTCCACCACACGACTAGCGCGTGTTTGCTTATGGACTGGGCTTTGCAGTCACAGTCCCTTGCCCTGACGTGCTCGTGCATGTCTCTCATGTCTGTATGTCCAGTCCTACAAGAGAGGACCTGCACTTCTCTGAAGTGACCGAATGCACACCCTGTCCTGCGTGACAGGCGAAGGAACTGTGAGCCTGAGAAGGGAGAGTCCCAAGAAACAGGCTCAGCTCAGTGGATTGTTTAGGTGGGAGGTGTTTGCCCTTTTGGCTGTTGCCCGCATGCACTGACCAGTAATTTCTTTTTTCCTGAGCTAACAATGGTAATTTAGAGCCATGGAAGTAGTTCAGTTTTCCTCTCTAGAGAAATAAGAATGAAAGGCATCCTCAGGGGCTGTGGATGACAGAGTGGCTTCCCTCTGAGAAGAAAATGAGAAGACAACTTCCCTGTAAAGTGCTTTCTAGTACTTTTAGAAGATACTGAAAGATTTGTAGCACATTTAGACAATACTAAAATGAAGAACAGCAAAAGGGAGACATCTGTAGCTGACTTCTGGGGCAGGATTGTGTGGCTGAGAAGGGACGTAGAAGGGAGAAGTGGGAGGTAGTGTACATGTTAGTGAAGGAGAGGAAGATAAACTGGAGGTGCGAGAGGAAATCTGGTGTGATCCAGCTGACACGGTGAGATGTCCCTGTAACCATGAGAGAGCACGGGGTCGCAGGCTGGTGTGCATGTGTATGACTGAAGGAGGACACTGCTGCAACCACCTTAGAAAAAGACCCCGTGAGGCTGGCCTAAATATCACAGGACTTACCTGCAACACCGTTTTGGTGCCTTTGGGCACCTCCTCCCTCAGTATTGTGCCTGATAATTGCAGCAAAACACACTGAGGTGCGGCGGTTGCCTTCCCCAGTTGCACTTTGGCTCTTCTCCCTTAGTTTTTACCTTTCTCGGAGGCACCCATCGCGCTGCCTTGCCGGAGGGCTCTACTGACGGCCTCGAACCAGAGGGCTGAAAACCCGCCGAAACCAAGAGATGAAGCAACCGCGTTGCTGGATTTCTCGAGTGGCTGAGGGAGAACAAAAACCACGGCCCGGGACGCCGGGTGAACCGCAGGCCCGGGCCGGGCGGCGCTGAGGGCCGGGAGGGACCCGGCGCTGAGGGGAGGGAGGGGCGCGGCGCGGGCACGCGCGCGGGGGCAGCCCCCCCCCCTCAGCCCCGGCCAGGGGCGGCGGGCGCGCGCAGGGGCGCTCCCCCCTGCCCTCCTCTTCCTCCCCCTCAGCGCGGGCAGCGCCATTCCGCAGCCGCCCCCTCACAGCCCGGCCTCGACCTGCGCGCCCAGGGCCGCCCGCCGTGCGGTGCTGTGCGGTGCGGTGCCTCCGGGGCGGGGCCGGGCCCCCCGCCGCGCGGAAGGGGCCGGCCGGGGCGGGCGGCAGAGCGCGCCCGGCGGCGGGAGCAGCGGCGCCGGCATGGGACGGGGCGCTGCCCCGGCGGGTAGGTGCGGGGCGCCGTGAGGGGGGAACCGCCGTGGCAGCGCCCGCGGGGCCTGGGGCAGGGGCGGGCCCGGGGCCCGGCGGGCTCTCCCCGGCCGGGGGGCAGCGGTTGCTCCCCTCAGGGCCCGGCGGCGGGGGCAGGTGCCGGGCGGGCCCCGGGGTGGGGGGACCGGTGCGTTGTGTGTGGGTGGCGAACCGTCCCGCCGGTGGCGCGGCGTGTGTCGGGGGTCGCGGTGCCGGCGCTGACAGGGGCCGGGGGGGAGCTGCGGGCCGAGCGGCCCGGCCCGGCGGGGGCCGCCGCCCCGGGCTGGGGTCTGGCGGGGAGCGGCGGTGGCGTGGGGGTGTTTCGGGGAGGGCGGCGGGGGCAGGCGGGCTGAGCCGCGGGTGTGGGCAGCGGGGACTGAATGGAGTTACCAGGTAACGCACAGGGTGGGGAAGGAGGAAATACTTCTCGCATTGCACGCGTTTAAGTTGTGGAAACCGCTGCTGCGGGGTGGCGTGGAGGCCGGGGCTATAAATTGTCTGAGCAGAGGTTTGACAAAGTGCTGAGAGGCATAACGGCTTTTAAGGACAGTGTGCTGGGTGTAGCTTCCAGTTCGGGATGGCCCGAAGCTGTTAGTTGTTGTAAAGCGGGAGGTTAACACCGGTGAAGGATCACCTCTGCTTGGGCTGTTCTTTTTTTGTGAACGTTTGCCACTTGCCCCAGGACCCTGGGTAGCTGGAGCTCTGAGCTTCTTCAATCCAGCTGTTAATATATGGTCATGAAGGTAGGATTTAAATTTTTTTTCTGAAGTATTCCTCCATGAGCAAGAAAGGGAACAGCTTTGGCTACAGGACTCCTTGCTTCACGGGCAGACAAATCCAAGATTAACTTGGGCATTAACTTGTAAAACTGAGATTTAATAACTAATGGAATAACTTACCAAAGGACGCGTTCCTACTGGAGTAATTCTCTCTGAAGGTCATCACAGACTGTGCTGGTCTCAAGTAATGTAAATATTTTCAAGTCCAGGACTAATTTTATTACCTCTGTTCTTCACACTAAAGAAGGAAGCCCTGGAAGACGTGCTGTTCTGTGCCCCCATCTTTCCTGTAAAGGCAGGCTAGCAGCGCAAAGGGAAAAATTAAAAAGAGGCAGGTAGTCCCCAAGCTGTTTGAAATGCTCCCTGAAAGACTGGGTACATTTTTGGTGGTGGTGGTCTCATGGCTTTACTCATGTGATCTGATGCTGGCTTCAGGCAATAAATTTTCCAGGTATTTACTTAAAATAGCTGCCTCCTCTCTTAATTATTTCTTGTGAATCTCAGGCTTGGTAAGTCTGCTCTCACAGGTGATGTGGGGGGAAGTTACTTTCATGAGAACTATGAGGAGATTGTCATTACTATTAGACTTTTCTCAGTTTTGTAAAATTATGTATTTAATGTCTGCTGGATTCTGAGAAGTTGAAGCAAGAGACAGTGGTTTGGTTTTTTTTTCAGTATTTATGTATCTGGAAACAGTAACTGTGTATCAGATGAGACTGATTTACGTTTGACTTCATATAAAATAGAAAAGTTTAAGTTCTCTGATGGCTCATAGCCAGTTTCCACTACCTAGAGCTTTGCAACCACGGTCATGCGTCATATTATTTTGTACTCATAATTTGCACAGAGGTGTAATGTTAAAGGTAGCTGTGGGCAGAGTGCCTCAGGTTAAAGCTGACTGATGTGTGACTGCCAAACTGCAGAGATTTGCTGGTAAAGCATCTTATTATATTGCCTTCAGCTGCAGCCTGTGGAGCAGGTGATGAATATTGTGGCTCAGGCAGCTCAGCAATCTCTGTAGTGGAGCTCTGTGGTCTAACACTCACTGCTGGTAGCCCTGGGGCTGTAAATATGATGCTGCACTGTGGAATTTGTGTTTTCCTTTTTTTTTTTTTTTTTTGGTAAGGACCTTTCTCTGTCCTTCCCGCAGATACCTCTCCCCCTTTGAATTACACAGAAAACATGACTGCAAACAGTAACTCTGAACTCAGTATATCTTGGTCCAGCATAGAAGTTGCTGTGCAGTCTCGATTCATTTCCTTTGTTTTAAAGGATAAAACATAAATGTTTTCCAACACTGTTTTTACTTCTATGATTGCATGCTGTTCTTCCCCCATAAGAATAGGTTTTCTCCTGTTACACAGAACTGAACTTTGCTGAAGACTAAATTAGAGCTTGGATCTTGTGCTCCAATTCTGGCAGAAACCGTACAGCAAAGTAGAACTGTGGAAGGAAAGGGATTTTCTCATTCATAATTAAGGTAGTTAAGTGCTGTCTTAAAGAGCTGGCTTCTTGTGTGTTATGGGACAAGATTCTTCCACCAGACCTCACTGTTTTATTTCCTCTGCTGCTTATGTCCCTGGATCTGATTTGCAGAATTTCTGATGTACAACTGCAAGGGCAGGTGCAGCTGAGCAGGTGCTGTGCTTTGACCATATGAAACACGCTGTAATGTTACATACTTTGGAAAATCAGGCCTTGGGCACCAAAAACTGAAGTATTCTCTTTGCCATATTTCTTGCAGGGTAAAATGAGGATACTAAGTTAATGTTTAAGTAGTGTGTAAGTACTATACTGATGAAGAAATTAATAGTTCTGATTGCAGACTAGTGTATGAATAGGATGCAGTAAGCAATACCTGAGGTCATGTGTGTAACAAGCAAGCTTGTTAAAAATGGCTATTCATTTTAATGAATATTCAGATTCATTAATGTGAATGCTGCTGTTTGCTCAAATTAGAGTAAGGGAATCCTTACATTTAGCTGGTTTTCTGTCTCTTGTGCGTATAATTTATCTTTTTAATCTACTTCTGTTTAAATACACAGGGAAAAAGAGAGAAATGAATGGAAGTTCTTTTTTTGTTTGTTTTGTAAAGCTCCTTGGGCTAGTAAAGATCCATGGGAAATTACTTCCTCTGTCTTACTGGGATGTCAGGCTAAAACACCCTTAATTTTCCTTGGCAGAGGAAAGGGGATAGAAAACTTAAGCTCCCTTAAATTACGTGTTGCTTTGATCACGCTGATCTGTGCCTCTGGTGTAGCTTATCAAAGTCATAAGCAGTAAAAGCTGTAGCCGTGCCAAACTTCTTGAATGCTAGGACATGCTGCACCTTTTGGTGTAATTCGTTATGTTTCGACAGCTGCTCCTCTTCAGAGCGTGAGATGGAGGCTGGCAGGAACGGGCTTGTGGAAGGTATGACTGGTGGAAATGACGGCTTGCTTTTTCCCCCTGTGCTTATGCCTCGGAGGAGAGGATGAGCACGCAGCACAGAGTGGGAACGTTTCTCCCCAGCTTGGCATTGCACTGTTCTCATTGCTAACCTATGGAAGAGCTCCAGGGCTGCTCCATCTGGGGCCAGGTATGGGCTGGGAACTGAGACTACCCTGGAGGAATGGACTGTCACCTTAGACAAAGAGAACTTTACCAAGAATCTTGAATGCATGAGGAAATAAGTGAATGAAGAGTAGTGCGATACAGATAAGACACAAAGTCAGATAGGACAGCAATGAGAAATGTATGAGCTCTGAATAGATGGGTAATGAATGAAAAAAATGTTCTTTATTTGTTATTAAATTAAAAATTTATTTTACCCTGCAGATCACTAACAGACAACTAGTCTGCTACAGGAGAAATTTTACTTAACTTGCAAGTAAGTTTCCAAGATGGTTTCAGGGAATCTGTAGATGGCAACCTCAGTATCAGCAAAGGTTAATGACTGAGGTAATGCTATCTTGGACACAACTCTTCCTTTGTTATCTTAACACTTTGCACAAATTAAAGTGATTTTTAGTGAAATAATTGGATACTGTTAATACTAAATTAACCGATTCCAGGGAAAATAAATGTATTTTGCTAATATGAAATTATCTTTTTCCATATAAGGTTATAAACAGCCAAGAGACACATTACTTAATCAAGCTCTTTCTGACCTCTGCCCTGAGCCTTGTTAAGTATGTGCATTTGAATCTTGTTCACCTCTAGTGTGTTCTGGTTGGTAACCTTATTTTCTGTAAGCATGACAAAGCTCAGGCTTATTCTTCCTACGATCTTTTTTAACTCGTGCCTTGCTGAGCTTCAAACATGTATATTAGTGTATTGGGGGCCTGCTAAATGAGCTACAGTTAAATTATAGTTCTATACAGACATAGCGCTGGAACAATAATTGGTTGGCAAATTATTTATACTTAACAGACTGGTGTTATGTGGAAAAATTGTGTGAGCTTTCACTCGCTTGCTGTCTCATCTGTATAACTGGAAACCAGTCTCCTGGGACACAAATTCCTGTCTGGTCAGTTTGAGTTCCAAGTCTCTGTGCAAAGGGAAAGTTGAAGAAAGGTATTTCAGAAAAGCTGAAAGGGGTGAAATCTATCTTGATGTTATTAACTATCCTCCTCCTCACCTGATACCTATAATGACAAGCTTTGCAAGGCCCATATGTTGGTTCTCCACAGCACAGTTTCTAGTATACTTGTGTTCAAAGACCCTGTAACTGTTGTTTGTGAAGGGCATAGAAGCACTAGAGTATTCGATAACACTGTGACTTAACCTGAAGAATGACACTGAGTAATACTGCATTCACTCACTGCAAGTCAGTATTTTAGAACAGTAGTTTAGAGTCTAGTGCCAGGTTTATTTTTAAGAAGCAGTGTAGACGAACGTTGATACCAACCCAAATCTGTGAGTGTTGGGTTTGCTTTACGTTGCTGCTGTAAATGTGGAGAGGTTGTATTTAAGTTGGCAATGGGGGATTTTTAAAAATTTTTTTAGTGTAAATCTACTGAAACAGATTTCCTAATGTAAAAATTTACTTCTCCAAATCCATACTGACTGCAAAGCGGTAATTATCATCCTGTCACTGAGGGTGATTCTCAAGGTCATGTCTACTTGGAAGCCTGCCTTGGTAAGTGCTACATTGCAGTGACCTTCATGGTTCACTGCAAGAATGCTGAAGTCCAGCTTCAGCTGGTAAAGTTAAATGATCTGAAGCTGTATGACAAGAAGGCACAGGAGACAAATGAGCAAGAATTCTGCTGTTTCTGGATTCTCAGAGAAGAGTTTAACAAACTCCTTCATTAATGCTTCCTAAAGGAAATGAACTGCCATGGAGTAGGAGTGCAGCTTTTTTGGTAATTAATGCCTGGTTAAAGTGTAGGAAGAACTGTCAGTTTTTCTAGTGAAGAGTGATCACTAGTGGAATCCCAGGGGGGATCTGTGTTCAGGCTTGTGTTGCTCAACATAGCTATAAATGATCTGGAAGAGAAACTGAGTAATGAAGTGACAGTATATGCTGAGAGTCACAAAATTAGGGTAGCAGGAACAAAAGGTGATTGGAGTTGCAGAAGGTTCTCACAGTACTTTGTTGTAGGCAAGTGGTACTTGATACTAGTAGATATAAAATAGTGTGCGCAGGGAGAAACAACTAACTGTGTGTGCAGTGATGAGCTCTTAAGAATCTGTGCCATTCAGGAAAGAGATCTTTAAACCAATGCAGATAAAACTCTGTGAAGCTCTCTTGGCAGCAGTCAAAAAAAAAAAAAGGCAAATAGAAATGAGAGAGGTCCCTAGGAAAGGGAGAGGGAGCAAGACAGAATGCCGTGGTATAAATCCATGGTATGTTTGTGTAATGAGTAACGTACCCCCCTGAAAGTTAGGGGCATTCTCCCCTCTCCAAAGATTAGGGAATAACACAGAAGAACGTGGTTGAAGCAGCTTTTGTAAAAAGAGTAACCAAATAAACTGGGGCTTAGCCTGGAAAATACACCATTGGAAGTAGGGAATATGAAGCAATTCTTCCCTGTTTATTTTGTCACACAAACATGGCAAGAATGAAAGGGCATCAAGTGGTGCCCAAGCAAAAGGTGGTAACTTTTGACAAAGTATTAAAACATGACCCCTTGATTCCCCAGAACCTTTCGGGGTCCACAGCATCCTTTGATGAGAAGTTTCACAGGTTTGCTGCGCGTGTGCTTGTTTTAACCTGCTTCCCGTAGCATTGCTTGATCTCACCTAGTTCTTGTGTTGGAGGAGGTGGTGAGCAGGCAGACCTTATCTACCCTTTCCACTCCATTCATGATTTTGTAGAAGATTATCATATTCTTCCAAAGTCATCTCTCTTCCAGTTTGAAATGCCTGGTGCTGCTCAGTCATTCCTCACAGACAAGCTGGTCAAGATGTTTGGATCATTCTTGTTGCCCATCTCCTAACCTTTCTTCTGAGAATGAAGGAAAGGGCAATAGTATCAGTGTTTCCCCTTGAGAGAGAGGTAGCAAGAGGGGCAGAAGGTATGAATTTAACGCAGGTGGTTATGAGAATGTATTATTTGAAAATAGTGAGGCTTGGAAGGGGAGAGCACTGTACAGTGATAATACTAGTTTTTGAAAGGCAGTTCAAAAATTCATTTCTGAATGTGGTTCTCATCTGTTCTGGATATTGTGCACAGTTTGGGTTCCTGCATCTTAAAGTGTGTAGTTGAACCAGAAAAGCTTATAAGGGGCAGTGGAGGTGATCAAAGGTGCAAAATGGCTTCTGTACAAGAACAACTGAGGAAGCGAGGACTAATAATCCTGGAAAAGAGAAGGCAGAGGGATGACGTGGGATTCTGTGAACTCCAGAATGCTGTGGACAGTGTGCATACGGGGCTAGTGTTTGTGCTCTGTGTCAGTACAAGATCTTGGCATGTTGAAGCTGGTGAGTGACAGAATTGAAAGGCGTTGTAGGTGGTGGAATGTCTTATCAAAAGATGCTCTGGATGCAAAACGTTTCTGTGGCATGCAGGGGATGCCCAAGCACATGGGAGGGAAATCCTTTGAAGGTTACTACATACGCAGAAACCACATCCAGCTTAACAATTCTGATGAGCTGAAAACAGTTAGGGCCCAGGAGAGTACTCCTAGGAGATGTCGTATATCTTTTTCTAATACTATTCCTTGAGCATTGTCATGTAGCCACTGTTGGAGACAGATGCAGTTGTTCCTGTGTTCTTGTTTAATCCTGAAGGATGGGATTCATCTAATGTAACTTGTCATCTCAAAATTAGATTGTTTTTTAAGCTCAGTGGGCTGATTTTCTTTGAGGTGCCTGCCTTTCTGCATTGCCTACAGAGAGTACCTAACACTTCATTTCTAGGTAGCTAGCTTAAAATAGATGAATCCCCCATCTCTTTTATGTTTTGATAAGAACAGTAATGAATTAAAGACAGAATTCATAAAAGAACTATAGCAATGACTTTGAAGACATCTCTCTTCCAGGCTCTGTCTGGCAATCCTGGAAAAGGCTAAGAGGTGGTTTGGTTATAGTTTGTCAGTACTTGTAAGTGAGGAATACATCTTCCTGAAAGCTTTTTTAAGTGAGCTTAAGAAAGCCTGATACCTGTTTGCTGGAACTTGATGATGAACACACTCAAATTGGAAATAATGACCCCTTTTCTATAGTGCATGTAATTAAATATTGAAGCACTTGAGCATGTGAAGAAACGTGCTCTGGTTCAAACAGGAGTTCTCAGTTTGACTAGGTCAGATCCTCTGAGCTGGGTTATGAGGGAAGTCAGGATTTGGAGCCATCACAGTCTGTTGCAGTCTCTAAAAGCATGAAATAGCTTGGTACTAAAACCTCTCAAAACTAAACTCGAGATGCTTTGCCAGTGTCAGTGGTATAAGAACCTCTAATCCTAAAACTTTACAGGTGCGATTGTAAATGGTTTCTTTCACTCTAGCTGCAATGTATGCATGTGTGTCAAATTCCCACTGGTTGTGAGGATTGAGAAGTTACCACAGCTGCAGTTCCCATCTAAGTCCTAGGTAGAAAAAAGTCCTTTTGGATTAATGATGTGTGCTGCCATTAAGGACGTCAAAATGTTATAAGCTGTAAATATATAAGAAATACAGGACACAGGAGCAACCCAGATGATTAGATTCTTCTGAACTTCTTCAGTATAGAAGGAAAAGTTACTCTTTTTAGTCTCCTGTTCAAACTGTTTTGGAAAGTAAATTGTTCAAACGATAGCAAATTGTAAATCAGTTCCTTTGTGATGGAGTTCAAAATAATTCATGTAAATGGCTCATTGTAACATTTCTGCTGAATTCAGCAGTGGATTTGTTACAGCAGTTTCTTACCACGGCTACTGCTGATGTGATTCTACTGTAGATGGAGCATCTAGTGATGTGTTTAACACTTGATTTTCAAATATTTTTGTAGTGACTGTATATAATGCTGTATAACATCCCTAGTGGTCATATGAACCCTGTCAATTCTGGCAATGGTTGACTGGGCCATTGGAGCAGCGACCACTTGGCGGTGTGATCAGAAACCCTTTGGATTTCGTGGAGCGTGGCTCGGTGTCAGCTCCTTTACGAGCTGCAGGCTGAGTCAGTCACCTCATCTGTTCCCGTCAACATCCTCAGAGTGTGCATTTGTAGTCTGCTTTTGACTCTTAAAATTCACCATGTTCTGACTTGAGCTGGGTAGTAAGAAAAATAACAATACATCTCAGGGTCCAGTACCATTCTGTAGTGGGTTTTAAAATTAAAGACTTTGAGTAGAAGATTAATACTCTTTTTTTTTTCCCTCCTATTATTTGGCAAAGTACCAAAGATTGGCTGAAAGTGGTGCTCTGCAAGAACACATTGCTATGCTGTTTGCCTGCTTTTGTCTTCTATAATCAATATAATTTGCTCCCAAATCTGCTTTGTTCAGTAAACTGTAAACAAAGGTCAGGCATTTCTAAATAAGAGGATGAGGTTATATGCTGCTTTTTGGCACCACAAGCTCCTCTAAGAGGGTAATTCTGTGATTCTGTGGTAAGATCTGACACCTGATTACATAGCTAAGGATGGTATTTCTGAAACTATACCCATGACTGTCCAAATGGCAAAACTGTTGTTCTGTCTTTTGCAAGAGCACCAAACTGCAGAGCTTATCCTACCACCTCTTCCACTGGAAACAAACACTGTTGCGTAGTGACACCCATGCTGTGTGCTGGTGCAGAAAGGGCTAATTTACTTCATGCTGGATGTTATGGTGGTTTCTAACTTCTTATCACTAATAATGTTGTTGCTAGTGCTGGAGATAGGAGTTCAAGAAGATTTTAGCCTAATTTGAGACTTTCAGAGGCAGTAGAGGCCTGTCCCGTAGCTTTCTAGACTTTGGCTTGAAACTAAGTCCAGCACTGGCTGACAGTCCCCATCCTAACAGATTGTCTTTGTTAAGTTATTTAACTCCAGCATAATCTTTGCATGAATAGAATTTCTTGTGTGTCTTATAGAGTAACCTTTTCTATCATTAGTATCTGCCGTAATTTTTTCCTTTGGGAAGTGATTCATGTCATCTTGCAGATAGGAAAGACATAAAGCATTATTCTGCAATCGCACAAGAAACCCTATTCATTCGTAGTTTATATTGTGAAGGGGTTATATCCTCAGGGTTGGAGTTGGTTTCGTGGCAGCAGTCCTAATTACAGAATCTTTCTACAGTGTATCTGAACCGGGGGCTGTGCTAGAGCCACAACTGGAATGAAATAGCGGGCTTAAAAGAATGAAGTATGAATGTTTCTTGACACATTCAGTCTTTCCATTGTTGCTATTCATAAATAGTAGGTTTTAGTCACCAACCAAAAGTCACAGCAAAAGCCCATTCAAGCTAAGCTTGAGACCAGGTTCCCAGATCTGATAACAGGAGTGCTCTTCTCCTAGGTTTTGTCTTGACGAGGTTTGCATGCTGGATCATGTTTGATGGATCACTGTAAAATGAAGCTGCAAGCTGAGCATGTGCTACCTTGGTCAAGCCAGTGGAGAAATGAGAAAGAGTTTCTACTCTGCATCTGTGTGCATTTGTGCTGCCTATACAATTTTCTTTTTTTTTTGTGGTCTTGCATAGGTGGAGTCAAGTACTCCAGCACCTTGAATAACCTTAGCTTGCTTTTGCAGACAGTATTAAGGCAAGTAGTAAATAATCACTGAGAAGACATTAGTTAATCAGGTTGAAAAGAGGATATCAGGTTTTTGATATTGATTCTTTGGTTACTTCTTTCCCTGACACAGCAGTAAAAGGTGCTGACAACAGAGGCAGAGGCAGCAATCTTGTGTTAGCCTTGACAAGTTTGTGTCTGGATTATGTCGATTCCTGAGTGCGATAGTACCAGGGAAATACAGACAAATTGGAAAGAGATTAGAGAATGCAGCAAACATGGCTGGAGGGCCTGCCTTATACTAAGGCAGAAAGGGCTGACTGTTTGTAACGTGGCTGAGCAATGGTTTAGGGCGTAAGCACCTAAAATTATGTGGGAAGCGTGAAGTGGAGATGGTGGAAGAGCGTTGTTATTTGACATAGCTGAAAATACAAAGCTGAACTAAAACGGAGTCAGTTTAGGTTGGGAATCTAGGAGACCTTTTCACCGAAGAACTCCTTGTGGGATCATCTTACAGACACAAAAAGCTTCATTGTTTGAAGGTGGCTTAAAGGATCGGAGAAACTGACAGTCCCAGAGGAAGGGGTACATGTGTAGGGAGGAAATTACCCTTGGAGTGATACAGGAGAAGGAGACAGTGAGTCTAATATGTTATTTCTCTAATTAAGAAATAACTTAGTCAAGATGTAATTATTTCCCAAATTAGGTATAAACCCAGACTATTCTTTGCTGGTAAAAAGAAGACCAGTCTCCCCTTGCTGTGTATGACAGAGGGTGGAAGGAGCTCTGAGAAAGAAAGTCCCATGCTTTTTCAGAAGCAGTATTAATCCTTTATCAAATCTGCTGTCCTGAAGACCTCTACTTCCTCCAAATATTATCTAACGTTTATTTCAGGAAATGGCAGAAAGTTTGTTTGTGGTTGGTGGAGGCTCAGAAAAGGCAAAGCAGCAGACTTCTTACCCTGGATGTGTTAGAAGGTGGTCTCAGGGAGTCTGTGATCACTAGACTTTTTGGAGGCATAAAAGCATGGGTTTTCCTGTCTGAACAGAGCCCGTTAAGTCCTGTAAGATGTTGGGGAGCCAATAGTACTTTTTAACTGTGGCTCTGATTCAGCAGAGCGCTTAGCACACCTGATAGCAAAGCCTCAGTCAGTGACTGGAGGGTGTGGAGTCTTATTACCCAGCTTTATGCAGGATGGTGTAAGCACCCCGGGCTTTAAAAAACGGTTCTGTTTACGCCCTTTATCCGCTGGCACCCTGACTCACTGCTGTGGCTGGGGCACACCTCATACCTCTGATCATCCCTCGGGAAGGCCCTCCCGTGCCTGTGGGGCTTTGGGGCAGCGCCAGTGGGTGTAGAGGGGAGCGGTACAGGACAGGCACAGAAGTGTACCGTCAAGCTGGCCCTGGTACAACATGCAACTTGGCCTGCGGTGTTTGATAGGCAGGTGGCAGCCTGTTACAGATACCAGCGTGGTGGTTGGAGCAGTTAAGTCTTCATCTTGAATGCAATCATTTCAATGCTTTATATGATCCGAAGAACAAATTGGGAAGGTTTCTCTACAGCGTGCAATTCTACCTAATTGCAATAAGCAGACATGGCACATGACAAATTCCATTGAATCCTCTTAAATCAGTGCTTCTCAATTTCAGATTAAGGCTTTAAAATACGTAAAATGTGAATGTTCAGCAGTCTTGTGCTATCCCCAGTCCTTGATTACAACAGCACCAAACTCTAAGGTACTTCCCTTTTGTGTGACACATTTGTACGGGCGTACGAGGTTAAGATAGGTGGGATGTAACATGCATGGAGGGCGGTCCTTTCATCAGATGCAGGTCTGGCCTTTCATACAGTGCTAGATATTTACATTTGGAAACAAAAGAAACCCATGCTGCAGTGTGACTTAGCTGTGATTTAATCATGATTGATGAGATGGATTTCTGTTTGTACACTAATAGAGGGTGCTCAGAATTTCACTGGGGTGTTTTAATTTGATTATTGAAGTATTCAAGAAAGATGAAGCAATGTCTAAAATTTAAAACCCTTAAATCTGGGATTTCCTATCTTTTCATAACAAAGTTAAGCATCCTTTGTTTTTTTTTCTGGTGCAGTTCTGACCATGATGATAGGAAACACAGATGGAAATGGCTATTCGAAGTGTAAAACACTCAATTCCTAGTTTTCACAGGCTTAACCTTTATACAAATGTTACTTTCTGCTCTTGATGTCTACACCAGCGGACTTATTTAATAAAATATGCTTCTATTTATGGGTTGTAAGAGAATGAAAAACAGTTATTCCTCCTTAAAATACTTTACCATGGTCCCAGAGACCTTGGTGAAGGGCTGATGGAAGCCAATGTGGCCTTTACTAAAGGCCATGCATTCTTAGAGGCATTCATCTACTTTGCTCCAGGCTGTTTGCAGCTTTTTATAATCCAGAGATCTTGGAAATCCTGAAAGTGCTTTTCTCTGCTGCTCTTTGCCTTATCTTTACAGTCTTGGAAAATGAAAGTCAGAAATTCACAATATGATCAAAGTCTTTGGCTCCATTAGAATTAAAGGTAATATTTTGTTCAGTCTGGGGAGGCAAAAAAGCCTGTCTTGAAAAAAAATTGAGTGGTTAAAATAGAGCTGTTAAAATGGCAACACACAGCCTGTGTATAAATATAGGCTAGCTCCTCAGCAGTGTTCTTATATGGTAGATCTGAGTGAAGGAAAAATATCAGCCTACTCTTATTCTGTACGAGCCTGCGTGTTGGTTGTTACAATCTGGTGCCATATGTTTGGTAGTAGATAAGGCTGCATATTGCATGGAAATTATAATAACTCTCACCTTTTTTCTGTTGCAGGGACCTGCCTTACCCGTGTGAGAGGGGAATCTCACAAGCATACTGTGGATTTTTTGTCTGTACATGCTGCTTGATTATCTATCTCTGACCCACCCAAAAAGAGAGAAGGGTCGAACAAGAATCATTGTCTTGTCACTTCTGCTAAAGAACTGGCTGAATTTTATGATACCTGCTGGAGAAGCTACCTGGACCACTAGAAATGGAACAGCTCGTGCTGCATCTCTGATCAGCAAAGCTTTCTGCACGGAGTACAAGAATCAAGTTGCCTTAAGTTAAACCGTATGCAAGTTGCACTAATTGTTGTAACTGTACTGCTGATACCACTCCAAACTTCACCAGGGCTTTCCAAGGCAGTAGTTTCTCATGTAGTTTTAATGTTTTCAACTGACATTTGAATGTTTTTATTAAATCTGGCGTGGCTGTGAAAAGTGTGTGTGGGGTGAGCTTTGTCCTGTTAAGTTCATGGTGAATTTTGAAGCCTCACTTCCAAGTGTCATCCGTGCTATGGCAGCAACCTACAGGCTTATGGTCACTTCTGTGAACTGCTACAGCAGCGTGGTGGTAGACCAGCACTTCCAGCACACCGTGCATTACTGCACAGGGACTTGCCAAGTGTTTAAGCAAGGAGTTACATGCATAGTTGCCCACCACAGTGTCTGCGCAGAGCTCAGTGTCCAAGATGCCAACCTAGACCATAAAATTCCCGTTCCTGAAAATGGACTTGCCTTGCCTGGAAATGAGGACTATCACCAAATCCTCCCAAATAATCCAAGAATGAAAAAGGGCTCTTCAGTGCAAGCCTCCAGCAGTTTAAAAGACATTACCGGTGAGGCGATAAACCTTGCCAGTGGTAAAATAAAGGAGTTCTCCTTTGAAAAGCTCAAAAACTCTTCCAGTCATGTGGCTCATAGAAAGGGAAGGAAAGTTCGATCAGAATCATTCAGCAGACGATCATTTGATTTTGACTTGATTTATGGGCACTTCAACAATGATGAGAACTGCCCTCCATGTGGCCTTTTGCAGAGTCCCTCACCTGTGGAGAAATGGCAGGAGAGCAATGATGTTCCGGAAGTCACCATGAATCCCATGGTTCCCTTCTCCCCTCATTCCTTCTCTGAAGAAAACTTCATTACCCAGATTTTGGAAAAACACAAGCTAGATGGTTCTTCTGGTGGAGATATTAAGGTGTGCTTAGACATCTTGCTCAAGTGCTCAGAGGATTTGAAAAAGTGCACAGATATAATAAAACATTGCATCAAAAAGAAGTCTGCAGACAGCGTTAGTGGAGGGAACAGCAACGATCCCCTGGCTAATTCGGAAATGATATATATGAATCTGATGACAAGATTTTCTTCATACCTGAAAAAGCTACCCTTTGAGCTCAAGCCACCAGGGCACAAGGAAGCTAGTGACTTGGCAGAACTAGTGAACTGTTTCCATGGCTTGCAGCAAACTCCCTTTCCCCCAGTATTTGGAGATGAGCAGCCACCTAGGTATGAAGATATTATTCAGCTGCCGTCCTCAAGTGCAGTTCCTCTCAGACTACCAGGTGATCGGTGTGAGGTGACAGGCACCTCTCAGTCCATCCAAACAAGTACTGTGAGCTTTACCTCAAACTCCCTTCACAGCGTCCCACAGGAGAAGAGTGTGAGAGCTGTGAAAGATGCTTGTGCCCTACCTCAGTTACCAGCCACAAGCCCTTCTGACTGCACATCTTCCACTGAGGCTCTGTACATTGAGGAGGAGTCTGATGGGGAAAGAACATTAGGGAAAATAAAGAGGGTAGAGCAGAAAGGGGGCTGGAAGAGTTTAGAGCACAGCTACCAGCTAGCTGGTTGTTCAGATCTAACTGCCAACGCTAAAGCAGAACGTGCCAGAGTGGGAGATGTTGAGCTCTCCCACACTTCTGAGAAAATTACTCCTTTAAAACCAGTTTCAGATTCTGTATTGCGTGGTTCCCAAGCGGATGTCTCCAAGGGAGAACAGATGCGCAGTAAGATAGACAGGGATGAGATAGACAAACTGCTGCTGGACTTGGAGTGCTTCTCTCAGAAAATGGAGAGTACTTTGAGGGAACCCTCTCTAAAGGAGAGTGAACCTGCCTGTTTGCAGGTGTTAGGCTGGCAGGGTAGACAGGTACTACCTCTGGCTCTTGAACCCAAAAGTAAACCTGTTGACCCCACTTCTCCTCTGTCAAAAATCATGGAAACAAATGGTCATAAAATAGAAGACGATGACAAAGCCCTTTTACTGCGTATCCTGGAAAGCATTGAGGGCTTTGCCCAGGAACTGGTGGAATTCCAGACAGGCAAGGGAAGCTTGTCCAAGGAGAGGGAAGTGATGCAGATTCTTCAGGAAACTTTAACAACTCCTTCACAGTCCCTCCTTGCAGGGCAAAAAAGCTGTGCTGGGGCTGCCTCCAGGGACACTGTTCCAGCTTCAATTCAGCAGGCCCCAGAAGTGATTAAGGTAAGAGAACCAAACCTTTGATGGGATAATGAGTAAAACAAACATGGGAAAATGTTGGGGGGGGAAAAAAATTACATCTGCTAAGTGATTCATTGTGTTTTGGATGCTGCAGTGTGGAATAACGTGCTCAAGCTGGCAGAAATGTAGCATTTATTTAAATACAAACAAAAAAAAGGAAATGAAAACCCCTAAGCAAACAAAATATGCCCTGACGTGCAGTTTCACCTTTGAGCTTGTTCCTTTCCTGCTGGTGCTCCTGTAGGCTGTTTGCTTGTGGTTTAAATGGGTCCTATATAACAGAGGGTAGAAACAATTTTTCAGCTAACTACTTTATTCCTGGGAGTGGGTATTGGACTGCCTCTCGGCAGTTCAATGAGAACTGAATGATCCACCTCTCCCTTTCCCATCTCCAAGCAGAATCCAACAGCATTTGTTGTCCTCCTCATCACTAGTTCCTAAAGAGGGAGATCCTTCATGGCACAAAGGTCAGAATCTAGGAAGATTTAATTTTCTTTTCCCTGTCCCCAGTGTCACAGAGTTATTGTGGAGTCTGCATTGCTTGTATCTCTCAAATAAGGAGTAGATTTTCCCGGGAAAAAGGGTCTTGATGGGAGCCTGCTTTAGAGGGAAGCCAAGGCTGCCTGTCCAGCCCTCAGTACTTTTCATTTGACAACAAGTGCCAAATTTTCAAGACAACTTGGTGCCAAACTTCCAAGTATGGAGAGGGCTTCAGTTTCCAAAATCCACCTTCCAAGTAGGCACTTAAAAAGTGTCCAGGTTATAAGTCCACTTTCACAGCTCCTTCCAGTTGGAGCATGATGTACATGTCTTCAAAACTCTCCTGAAAATATGGGTATTTGGTGCAGTTTTGAAAGGGGGTGGGTGGGGTGTGTCTGACCCTCAATGACAGTGCTGAGATCTTTTTAGACTAGGCTCTCCCAAGTGTTTCTGATGTTTCTCTGGGTATCTTTGCTTACAGAAAGTGGTCAGCATAACCTTGTCTGATATCTCCAGCAAGGGAAAGAGTCTTTTTCCTCAAAGAGTGTAGAATTAAGCAGCTCTAAAGTGATCTCTTATAATAGCTGTTCTTGCCATGTATATTAATGTACAAAATTTTCTAACTTGTGAATTGGAAACAAAAATGTGTTTGATAAAGTGTAACACTGACTTTGTGGCAGTTTTTCTATAATACTTGAAAACTGGATGCATCTACACTGTCAAATACCTTATCAGTCTGGTCCCTTACCAGCTTCTGTTTCCCTGATCGCCCACCTAGCCTGGGTGTTACTCTGCTCCCAGCCTGCCTTCTATGGACATATAACGTGCACCCGTTCTACAAGAGCTCTTCTCTTCCATGCAGCAGCACGACTCTTGCTTTGTGTAGATGTGTAGAATCAAAGTTCATGAGAGAGAATAACTGTGTTGGGGTCCCAGAGGAGCTGGAGGGGGCCTGGGCTGAGCACTGCACAGCGTGGATGCAGCTGGTACCTTTCAGAGGGAGTTAGCCCTTAGCAGAGTGGGCAAAAGTCATCTGAGCTTCTGGCTCGACACTTATTCTGAGGTTTGCTGTCATTTATAGTACAGCTGTGGCCACACACCATGCCCTCTCTAGGTATAGCAGCTAGGGGAATACATCCACGTGCCTGGATAACTCTGGATCTGGCTGGAGCTCCATGTGGATTCTGGTTCAGTGTTGCATGTGTGTGCCTCTGAATAATATGTAAAGTATTTGTTATATTTTTCTTAGGGCTCATAAAGCTGTTATCAAATAGTTGTGTGCACACACAAAAACCCCAGAGATCTAATCCTGATGAAAACACAGTGCAGCTTTCGTTTATGAAGATTGTGACGGTTTTAATATCCCTCAAATCCTGAGCAATGAAAAAGGAAAGGGAGAGCCACTTCAGACTGGCCTGTTTGCTGGCTCAGTTGGCCTGTCTGTGTTGAAATCTGTGCTAACTTATATTGGCAACAGACTTTCCCATTATCATAAAACCAATTATGATTCTCTGCAGAGAACAATAGAATTACTTGCCTCTTCATTTTCAAAACCAAAATATTTAGAAACTAGGAAATGGATACTCAAGAAGTCCATCAATTTTACAGCGCACATAATGAGTGCATCACGCTTCTTTCAGGCAGGCCAGGAAGCATTGCACACTTTTAGACTGTCCAGCATTTCCCATTCTGAGATGCAGTTTTCCATTGCTTATCTCTCAACTTCCAACTATTTGTTTTAAAATTTCCTGTTCTGTGTGCCTCTCTCAAGCTGCTTTTTAATGTGTTGTTTTTGAAATAAATAGTTCAGTGAAAACAGTTCAGTTGTCTGTTAGAGGCTAGCAGAAAAACCCAAATATTTATCTATATTTTTGTCTCTAGATTAAAGAGCAACAAGGAGTGAAGCCTGGGTGGTCTGGCAGGTGTGAGGGAAATGGGGGAAACCAGAACCAGTGAGCAGTGAAGAAGGGGGAGATGGGGCTGTTGGGACTTTCTGACTTGATCTGCAGAAGTGCTGAGTGTCAGGGTTTGTTTTGTTGGTTTTTTTTTTAAGGTAAGGGTTGCTACCTTTTGAGTAAAACATTCGTATGCAAAGCCCTTGGAAAAGTCAGTGCTGCACGTTTTTGACCTTAACCTCTGAGCCCTTGGTCTACCACCTGTATAGGAGGGCTAATTTGACAATGTATTTAAATTCAGTTAACACTTGGTACTCTAGTGAAAGTATCCTAGAAAAGTTTGTAAGAAAGTTACTCATTCCGTTTTCAGAATCACGTTTGAGTAGTGTAGGGCTCTGCTCCAAGTCCTGCTCGTGCATTTCATTTTAAGAGCTGTTAGATAAAATTTGTGAATCATTTGGGAGCAGAGAGCAGGACCAGGGTTTGATACAAAGAAAGGCCTCTTATTTGGTCCTTCATCTGTTGAGTATCTCCTCTGAAAAGGATTACTCATAGTGTAGTGAGCCAGAAGGAGCAGTCCTGCTTCCCATTTCTCTCTCCCTCATGCCTCTACTTCCTACTGCATGTTTTTGAATCTTTCTTTATACTGACTATGGTGCTTGCATACAAGATAAAAATTTTTAGTTAGGTTTGTTTTCTGCCAGATTAGTAAATGGAATTGCTCACACTGAGGTCAGATGGGTGATACAACCATTTCTGGACAGGGACTGTGGATCTGGGAGCAGAGGGTTTACAGTTTGCAGGGTTGGTTAATAGTTTCAGACCACCCTGTCCAACCACATTGTATCTCAGATGGTAGAGCCCCAAGTCAAGTATCCAGAGGTCATTCCCTGCTGCCACGTGTTTCCTCTGGGCTGGCTCTGGGTAGCATCTATCTAATCCTACCTTGCCCGAATGACTGATTTTAGTGGGTATTTACTGGGTATTATTGGGAGTCTCAGAAGCGTTCCTAACTCAGTAGGCTCTAAAACATTGTCCTGAGGCTGCACGCCTTGCTTTGATGTATCAAAATGTCCCTGTTGCATGCTTAAGCAGGTGGCCTGAAGATGGCTCTGAGTGGAATTAAAAGTGTTTCATCATAAGAAGTTAAGGTTGACCTGGCAACTTTGTAATTCTGCCCCTTCAAAATGCTACTTCAGAATCCTGTGTGCTTCTTCATTCTGCAAATTTAATGATACACTTATGAAGGATCTTGTGTGGGGCAATTAACTGTAAAAAGTGTCTTCTATAACACCGTAGTGACTTTAACTTTGTCATGAAATAATCAATCACATTTTTCTCAAAATGCATCCAAAATATAATGGAAAACTTTTTCTGGAAAATCAGCTTTCATTGACATATATTACAAATTGTTTTGATCAGATATTGATAATATCTGTCAGTTAACCTATACATACAGTCTGCAGTCTTTTCAAACATCAATTATTCATTATTTCTAAACTCAAATAGTAAAATGGGCACTTTTTTTTCTGTTTGGTAATAGTGAAATAAATGAAATAGTGAGTGAATCTTAAAGTATCTCAGAATCAAAGGTGACAGAGGAAAAAAAATAAATCCGATGAAATTAAAGAATTAAAAGAACTGATACCAAACACTTGGGGACTTGTTCATGGCACATGGGCACCTTTTTTAATCAGGGCAGATACAGTCTCTGCTTGTGTGAAGTGGATTTATCTTGAAGTAGGCATCTAAATGTAGATGGTGAAACAAAGCCTGGTGGCACACGTTGAGGTTTTCAGCCTCATTGACTCTAAAACCAAGAAAAAGTCACGCTGTTGCTGGAGAAGTTCAATCTGTTTTGAAAGCAGCTGAAGCTGGTGCCCTTCTCAGCTGTACAGAGTGCATTGACTTGTTGCAGCCAGGTTTTGCGGTACAGCTAAGTCCTGTGATGATTAAATCATCTGAAACTTTTAGGACTAAGACTCCAGCTCTAGGCACAGGTGAGATTCTGTGTTCTGATGGCTAACGAAGGCAATCTGACGCCCTGTTAGATTTGAGATCTCTCACCTTCATGCTTTAAACTGGGTCTCTTATAGCAAAGAGGAATTTCTAAATTTCACTGCAGTTTGTGCAGTTGATCTGTAGGCTGTTGATACCAAGTTTTTCTGCTGTGGATTTTATCCAGCTCACTTGTTGAAACTGTTGATACAAGATCCTCTTACTGTCAGTTTCTCATAGTACTGTATATTTATTTATTTATACCCACCTTGTGTGTTTTGAGCATACGAAGTACCATGCTCGGAACCTGCTATAGTGCAAAAAATTGGAATTCAGACACCACAAGCCTTGACTCCAGATTACTTGTATTTTTCCAGGTTATCAGTGCAAAAAACCCCAAACTTCCGGGCTCTTTTGTGGCTGGTTAATTTGTGAATGAAAAGTATGTGGGTGGGTTTTTTTTTAAAGTACCAGCTAGTGGCTGCTAGATTAGTGTGTGTCTTTCATGCCTGCATCTTTTAAAGCCCAGTGTAGCTGGGCTGGATGCAGCTGTAGGTATGAGAGATCTTTGGACTACATTTCCTCTGCAGCCCGTAAGAGGAGTGGCAGTCAGTGAGCAGGGTGAGAGTTCAGTTAGAGATGAAGTAAGTACACTTGCCACGGGTCATTTAAAATGAATCACCTTCTGCCATGCTGCTATATGAGGACTCCTAGTACAGTGAAGCCTTGTGGGCTCTTAAGGCATTGCATTAATGTTTAGAAAGAATTGTCAGAGTAAGGAAAACAAAATTTATTCCGAAACTGTTGCATGTGGAACTGTGTATGCTTCACTTACTGGCAATTCCAGTTAAAACGTTCCTGCCTGGCTTTTTCTTTTTTGGGACTCCTTTTCTCATTCCCATCCTCATCCTGCCACTCTGTTAGACTTCATTTTCAGGGCACATGGTAAAGTGGGCTGATGACATTGTAATAACCTTGTGATTCTTTGAACTTGTAGCCCTGAATGCACATCTGGACTTCAGAGCTTTTTCAGTTCCCAGGTTACCCAGTTCAGACATAGCTGTAGTGACCTAAAGGGACCACAACTATGCTACATTCTACATTCTTGTTCAAATCTCCTTTCATAAAGAACTGGATTCCACAGCCCAGGTTGTGGGACCATGGCCTGATGATTGAGAAGCAACAGGAGAGAAAATAAACTTGGGGGTTTTGATATGGATTTATGAAAACATTAAAAAAATTCCTTTTGTGAATGTCAGCTGGAGGTCTGTCTCCTTTAGTAAATACCCTATTTAACTGCACGAGAGCAAATCTCTGATGGTAAGAACATCGTTTGGGATAGGCTGTTTCTGTGTCTATCTGTAGTTCAGTCACATTGAGTGATGCTGTATTTGAATTAACTTTGGGCCTTCTACAGGAAACCAGCAGAAGGACATAAGAGGTCCAATAAAAGCTTTCTGTTGGTGAGGCTCAGTGAGACCTTTTCATTTCAAATGCAATATCTTGAGAAAAGCAAGCCCTACTAGCCAGAAACCAGACGTAGTTCTATGTTACTAAGCTTACAAAGTAAACTGGCAAAGTAGCTAGGACTTTTAAAGCCAAGTAGGGAAAGCAGGCCACGGGACTAGGTGCTTGTTCATCTTGTGGAGTAAGAACTGGATTTAGGCTTTTGTTCAGCACCATTGTCATGATAGGAGAGGGAGAAAACACTTCGCCTAGGCAAAGTCTGAGCAAGGGTTTGAAATCTACTTGCTCAAGGTTGTGCAGAGAAAGAGTAGACTATTGTCCACTGAGAATTGCTTTCCCTTGTGAGAGCTAAGGGAAAAGTGAATAAAAAGAATGATGTGTTTTGGTGTCTTTGTGAAACCATTTTCTTAAGAACTGCTTTAGAATGCCTGAGCTTATTATCCAAGATCATCCTTATGTGCTTGCTTGGTGTTAAAGAAACTAGATGATTTGCTCTTTCCGAGCAAGAAGGAAAAATTGATGTTTTTGGAAAATTGCAGGCTTTGATCTAGAGTGGGTACTAATGCTGATCGTCTGCTTCATCATCTCAGAAGCAAGGACCTCAGACCGCTAGCATCATACACACATGGGCCTTGGCTGGGAGCATGTGGTTTAACTCTAGCTGGGTCTCGTGCAAGGTTGTACCTCAGGCTTCAGCACTGAAGCACATAAAGTAAGAACTATTGGGGAAGATGGTATATTTAGCCACCTCTGCAGCGCATCTAATTTTAGCAGTCTTGGTAGTGGGTGCTTCCTTTCCCATATTACCCCTGGCCTATTACAAGCCAAGGACAGATTGTCTGTCATGTAGCCAGCAGGGAAATAGATTCTGTTGTAGATCATGTTTCTCAATTAAAGTATTACAAGAAGGCAGAAGATCCTGGTGGTGCTGAAAGATACTTTGAATATCAGTTAAAAAGGGAGGTCTGGCTTCAGGAGTAAGATAAAATCTCTAGATGTTGTCCTTGTGAAGAGAGAGAAGACATAGTATGTTGAAGCCATTTGCCATTTTTTGCCTGTAAAAGTCAAAACCAAGAAAGCAACGTACTGGTCTTGACGTGGTCTCCTGCAGAGTCCCTGTGCCCCTTCTGGAAAGGGCAATATCTGCTTAGGAGCTGCCCAGGATGATGATCAAGGAGAGTTCTCTGCGGAGGGACCCAGACTTAGGAGGGGAGCTAGCTTTCCTTGCGAAGGGCTGTGACTTTGTTCTTCCATCTCGATTCAAGAGGAGGCTGAAGTCATTCCAGCAGGCCCAGGTTTGAATGCTTGGCGTTTTTTTCTTTTTCTGTTGCTTTGTATTTTTTATTGGATCAGAGAATCAAACTGTGTCCCCTCTAGGCGTGTCTATTTGCAGAAAGTTATTTGCAGCTAGATACCAGCAGGTTTAAAAATAAACCTTCCGGGCTTAGATTGCAGAGTTAAAATGTCTTTGTAAACAAGGGGAAAAAATTAACAGCAAGGGCAGTGATTTAATAGGGGGAGGTGGTGTAAGACTATTAAATCTTTTCTGTGTTTTTTGTAAGAAAAACCCTGTGTATGTCACTGCTCTGAATGTTTCTTGTTGCATGTGGAACAACCACAACATTCTGCTGTATTTAGTGGGCTGTGCTCTCTACTGTACAAATTTGTGCACAGACCAGCCTACCTGGCTTTGGTATTTGTGATTTTACCATCACAAGGTGCTTCTTTGTGCTGTTTCCTCCTGTCTCTGTGGCTGAAGGAGATAATAGAATCATTTAGGTTGGAAAAGACCCTTCAGATCATGGAGATGTAGCCAAAGAAGTGGAAATTGTACCACTGCTACGTTTCTTGGCAAATCCCAGCTGCTATACTCACTTTGAGACAACTGGCAAAAGGTTGGAGTAATTTATGCTGGGACACCAAACGAGCATACAGCCACCCCAGATTTACAGCGGGTCACAGTATTCTGAAATCAGCCCATCTTGAGCTTCATCTATATTTAAATAATCAGTGACTTCGTGAGGAAGTTAAAAAGTTGAAATTATGAGTGATGCAGCTGTTCCCTAAGAAACAGCTTTTAAAATCTCTCCAGAGTATATTGTAAATGCATATATCCATATATGCATTTTGTTTTCATGATTTCTGGTGGCAGGTTAAAGTACATATACGAGGTTAATCTCTGGAACATATTTTTTCACTCCCTAGAGGAGAATTGCATGAAGTAATGTGTAGTAATAGCTTGGGCGGGGACTGTGAGCAATTTAGAAGAGACTAACAAGACCCACGCAACACAGCGAAGTTCACTCTCCAGAGTTAGTGTGATCACCTAAGGACATAATCAGGGTATGGTTTGCAGGGAGAGATAAGATCTCCTGGTAGAGCAGCTGGAAAAACTGACAAGCCTTTGGTACATGAGCCCTCTGCCTGGTCTGAAGTAGGAGCAGCGACCTTCACTGCTAAATGCGTTGAGCATAACTGCTGTGGGGCTGCAGATCCAAGGCAAGTGAACTAATGCAGTGGGCAATTGCAGCTGAAAGCAGACGGTCTTACTTCCTCTTCTTTCTTCCAGTACTTCTTCCCTCTTGCTACCTCCTCACCGTGTGTCACCTCTGTCTTGCACTGAGCCCCACAGGCCTTTCTGTGAGCTGGCTTAACTCATAACACAGTAGAATATCATCCAGCAACAAAGTGAAGTCTGTTTTCTGCCTTTCCAAGTGGGTTAAATCGGTTCACAGAGGGGTCTGACAAGCTCTGGAGCTGGCACTTGGTATGCAGTGACAGCGTACGTTTTGGGGGTGGAGGGCAGAGATGGGAGTTCTCCCAGTTGGCAGCAGTGAGGTGTTAAATTTTGTGCCTTGTGGGGCTATAACTTGTGGCTTGGGCGTGTTAGTGTGAGATGACCTGAGAGTAGAGGTAACTGGGCTAAGTGCAGCAAAAGTGCTAGCAGGAGGAAAGGTAGTGAGGCAGTGACAGGGAGCAGAGAGATGAGTGATAGGTAGGTTGTGGAACACGTAGATGTTGGCCAGAAAGGCAAGGGAGGAGAGGGTTTTTTGTAAAACGTGTATCTCTGTAAGAGCTATAAATTTCAGTTCTTGTGCTCATCTTTTGCAGGACTTTTTATGAAGGATCAGAGACCCTCCCACAGCAGTGTTGGTAGGGAGGTCTCCAGTCCAGCATCTCACTTAATAGGAAGACTGTTCCTAAAACTAGGTCACATCAGAGCTGTCTTTGAGTCTGGAAAACTCCCCAAGGATAAGGATTCTTCCCACACCCTTCTGGTGACCTCTTGCAGGCTGTACTGCCCTCAGTTAAATTCATCCTCCTACTGTCCAGCCTCACCCTCCCAAGCTGCAGTTTATGGCTGTTGCCACTTTTACACAAGGTACCACTACAGAGTTTGGCTCCACCACTCTGTAACTGCTCTTCGAATAGCTGTAGGCTGTGATTAGCGTGTCCCTTAGCTTCCTCTGCCTGGCTAAACAGGCCCAGCCCCTCAGTCTCTCCTGCCCCATCTTTCTGATTTGCCTTCTGTAGATCTCTGTCCAGTCTGTCCCCATCCCCTTTGAAGTGAAGATGCAAAACTCGACACAGTCATCCAGATGCAGCCTCGCTAGTGACAGGCAGAGGAGAGAACTTCCCATGTTCTCCTGACCCTACTCCTAACGCAGTCTAGTACATCATTTGCCTTATTTGTAATTAGCCAACGCTGCAGGCTCGTGTTCAGCCTGGTGCATGCCATCTCCCCCACATCCTTTTCAGCAGGGCTGTTGCTCAGACAGTGGATTCCCAGCCTGAACCGATGCTTGGGGTTGCTGTGCGCAGGTGGAGAACTTGGCACCTTTTCTCATGGAAGTAGTTGAACAATTTGTCAAGGTGTCTCACAGCTGAGGTTCTGCCTTTCATCATGCCAGCCTTCCCCTAGGTAAGTGTCATCTGCAGATCAGGACAGATGAGAATTGCAGTGGGGCTTCCGTGAGGAGGGGTTCTGCCCGCTGTTGTCCCTCTGTCTGAATTAATTTGGATGCACACTGGTTGTTTTCTCTGTGGAGTTTTCAGGGAAGCATTTGGAGTGTGGTCTGGAGTCTATCAGTCGCGAGAAGGGCATATAGAGAGATCTATAGGCACATTATGTGCCATGTCAGTGGAGGCATGCGAGGTCTGTGTTTCAAAACTCAACTGGGTAAGGCCATGAAGAACTTGATCTAGCCTTAGAGTTAGACCTGTGTCCCTTCCCACCTAAAGCCTTTTGTGATTCTGTGTTGCTTAGAGCTTGTTTTCATTTGTGTTTTGCTGCGGTTGGACTTTGTTTCTGCTGATGAGTTTACAATTTGTAGTAGAAAAGATTCTCTCCAGAAATGTGTTTTCTCATAGCCTCTCCTCTCTGTGCTGTTGGGAGCCATGTGCAGATGAACCTTTGTTGTTCTTACTCCCCTTTGAGATGGGAAAAAAAGAGGCAGCAGAAAGATACAATGATGGGAAAGGGCTTCAGGGAAGGAAAGGAAGAGAAAGTCTTGGGCGAAAGATAGAAATCAGCTCTGGAGAACTGATGATCTTTGAGGGTGGCTTGTGTCCAGTTACCATCAGACTTCAGTAAGACAGGAACTGTAAAAAATGGAAGGAGACATTAAGTCAGCACTGTGGACTGCAAGAAACCAGGCTGAGTCACTGTACCATAGAAAAGAGGATTACAGAATCCCATTTGGAAAAAAAAAAACAAAACCAAAGAACTGGTAAATTTATCATCTAGTCTTCTGTTGGAGATTGGGGCCAAGGAGAAGGAGTAGCAAGTATCTGAGCACTTGTGATACTGCTTCCTTCTGTGGAGTTTTCTGCTGGGACTGGCAGGTCCCCAAGAGACAGGCCTGCGGGGCAGAGGTTTAGTGTCTGTTGTCTGTGCTTTGTTTGTGTAGCTACAATGAGGCTGTAGTTCTGGCTGGTCTATTTATAATGCAGATGTAACTATTTTAGTCTGTCCATAAATAAATGGTATGACTGGCAAAAGGTGATATGGTGCCTAGGCAGATTTTAGGAAAGGTAAATTACGCTATAGAGCAGTATTTAAAAATGGGCTTTGACCTCACCTTCCTCTCTAGGAAAAAAAAAAAGTCTATTAGCTATTGGTAACAAAGCTAAAAGATTTATTATAGTATTTGTAGTTTCCTTTTTTAGTTGTCCTTTCTGAAAATGCACATCCCTGTTGGAGAAATGTCTTCCGCTAAGCAAACAGCATTTAAGGTTAACTTTATGCACTAAGAAACTGTTTTTCCCAAGGAATTCCCACAGACTTTCCCCTCAGATCACTTAATTTTTTCACCAATAGTTGTAATTAACTCCCTGCTGCCTCCATAGTGGTTGGCATCTGGTTATACCCATCCCAGAGTATTAACTTGCAAGATTGTTCTGGGGAACAGGATCCTCAAGAGCTCATTGCTGCTTGTTGTTTTCTCTTTGCGTTGTTGTAGACAGCTCATTTCTTACATGAGAAGGAAGAAGACAAAGTTCAAAAATTTGATTTCTGTTCCTGAAGTAGAATCTTCTGAAAAGAAGCCATCCATGAGCAATGCTTCCACCTTGTTTGCCTTGGACTGAGCAGGAGTTAGTGTTTCAGTCTTACTGGGAAGGTCAGCTGCAAACCTATGTCTGAACTGGCTCCCTACTTTGAAGCTTAGCAGCATTCTCTGTATTTCTCCTATAGATGTCTGACCTTCTGGCTTGTCTTGTGGTCGTGGATCGGGAAATTAATGTAGAATCTGGGGTCCTGACTTGTGGCTTATGTGAGCTGGTACCAAGTGTTGCTGACTTTAGCAATACCTGGAGAAAAATGAGTTGCTCTGCTTTTCAGAAGGTGGAGGCCAGGGCAAAGTGGATGAGTTGTGTTACAGGACGATCAGCTCCAGTCTTGTGCCCTATTGAGATGTATATTGTATGCGGAAGAGGAAGAAAATAGCGCAGTGCTGTTGTGGGGGTGTACTTGGGGGCTGCCTGTTTGCCTTCCAAGAAAAAATAATCCAATTCTATTGTTCTCTTGTACTGTAAGAGAAGGAGATATATTGCTCAAGTGAAGATTCAGTGTCCTTTGAGAGAACAATATGTTGGTCTGCTTCCTTTTGGTTTGTGGACCTTTTTGTTAAATTTGAATCATTTCTTCTAGTTCCTCACAGTCGTGACAACTAGGAGTGCATGTGTGCATTGAAGAGATTAATGGGCAATAAAGCTGTTTCCGAGAAGTGGGTCTTCAAGAGAAACTGATGTTAACTCCTATTATAGAAGTCAAGTGGCTGGAGTTGGCACCTCGCTGTCAGTTCCAGCCTCGCATTGTTTGTATGAATTTAGTGCTGTGAGACACCAGCAGGGATTTCCCCTCTGCTGGAATCCGGAAAGTGAAAGCTACTGAGTAGAGTTGGGTCACGGCTGGAAAAGTCACAAGCTAGGCAGGGTGGACAGGGTGGGAGGTAGGTTGTGGAAGCAGAGTGGTGAGATGCATGAGTTCTCCCAAGGCAAATCACTAGCTTGACTTACACACCAAGGTGCGATTCATTAACCCACTATTTCCCAATCAGATGGAGGCTTCTTGAGAAGGCCTGGCTCGGGAGCTCTATGCACCCCTCTTGCTTGGCCTTCCTTACTGAAGCAGACAGCCGTGGGAGGGGAGTGGATCTCCATCTGCCTCTAACATGCAGCAGTGGCTGCTCTGGGGCCATGTGCTCCCTCACAGACACATTCATGCTGTCTGCGTTTTGGTTTTGTTACTCTACTGAGTAAAAAGCCAAAGGAAGCCAGGAGAAGGGTTGTCTTCTGTTAGCCCAGTAAGCTGCTGCTCCCAGAGTGAGTGACCAGCTTCCCCCCAGCTTAACCCCAGCCACTATTTCGGGTCCCTGACCTGCATTGTCATACTGTGGGACAGAGTAACCAGGGCTGGTGCTTACCCTGTCCCACAGCCCTCTTCAGCCCAGTAACCCTTTGAGCCTCAGACCTGGCCCACTTTGAGCTCCAGCATCACTCAGGGTCAGACACAAAGATGTGCAGATGTGAGAGAGTAGGAAAAGTCAAGGAAGATGGGAGGACAAGAGATGGTAGTAATCAGGCTTGTTCTCCAAAGGTTGAGAGCTATATTTAAGGCCATCCAGACTCTGAATACTGGTGTTGGTAGACTCAGAGATTCTGAAGGCTGAAAGTGATCTTCAGCTTTTCTTGTGTCGCAAGATGCGGGAAAGGAGGACTTAAAGAAACCAAAGCTCCAGGCTAACGTGTTCTGTACAGAGCAGTTACAGTACGAAAGCATGATTGTGCTGGTGTGTGTGTGCAAGGGCGTGTGTTCCTGCTCCTGAAATGGGACAGCATTTGGGAGAAGGAAGAGGTCCTCCCCGTTGAAAGGAAGAGCAGTGAAGCAGAGGAGCGAAGAGGAGGAAAATCCTTCCATCTCTCATTTTACGGGTCTCTGAGAAATGAGTTATAAAGTATTGTAAACTGCAGGAAAAACAGGGCTTAAGGAAGCTTTTACAATTCTCACTTCTTCATCTTCTTGAAAGCAAACCCATGGCAAGTTGGGGTATTCAGTATGTGTTAAGAAAAAAGCTCCAAGTTTCTGGAAAATAATAAGGCAAAGAATTTAGTCAGTTCATCATATACATTCTTCTGTATTTAGTGAACTCAGACTTGGCTACTTTATCCTAAACCCATTTTGTTTTGAAATAGAATAAACAAACTGAAAGTTGCAGCTGTATTTACTTGACTGTTGCCTTATTAGCCTCTTATCACATATGTTGTTATATTAATAATAACTCTTGCGTTCGAACTATTGTGCAACAGGCAAGCCTATCACCTTTTCCCAAGAAAGAGTGTGTTCATGGGGGAGCAGGGAATTAGTCATCCCTCAGCATGCCAGCTTCTGAATTCTGCTGCTTATACTGCAGCTGCTTTTCAAAGTTTAAAAAATATTCCCTCCCATATCTGAAAAATTACCTTTTTTTAGGATCTCGTTATGTATTTAAATACAAATGCTGCCTTTTATGAAAAGTGTTGATGTATAGCTAGAACTAGAAGATTGCAGAGATCCATTAGAAGGGATCTAGTGGGGATCACCATATCAGCAGTGTGTTTATTACGGACAGGAGAGGAGTGATAGGATGGTAGAGCTAATGAAAAAAGAGGTGGCAGGCGTGGGAGAAAAGACCACCTTCAAAGAGGCATGCAGAAGGCCTCATTTCAGTTCCCAGTTTTCTCCCTATTTTTCAGCAAATGATGTAGGTGCTGACTCAGTGAAACCTTTGGGTGCTTTGCCTGCAAAAGGACTCTTCCAACTGGAGTTGTAAACAGACTTAAGTTTTGCACTAACCCTGTGTGCTGTATCATGTGGGTGCCCAACGACAAACTATACTGGCTGCTCATAATTCCTAATGTAAAAGTTATTTTGTCAGTACTTTGTACCTCAAACAAAATCAGGTCTTGGACTGCTCAAGTTGGGCATAGAATACAAGGCTTCCTGAAATTTAGAAGACAGTCTTGCAAATCTTTTCTTAATTAATTTCTTAATTAAAAATCTGTGAAGCGACACTTTGGCAAAACTAACTATGTTCCCAAGGGATGGAAAGTGTCAGTGTTATGAATGTAAGCTTGCTCATATGTGAGGCAAGACATTTGTGTGGGTGGGTGTTCTAGTTCTAAGGGAAAATATTAAAGACCAGATCTTGATGCTTTGCTGTTTATGGGGCAGAATGACAACCCAGTGACCAGCAGGAGAAGAAATAGCGTTGTCCTTGTTCTGTAGTATTGCTGAATTGCAGCGTGTGTTCTGTTGTGGTTCAGTTGTATATCGTAATCCACAGCTACATACATAAAATGCACAGAAACTACATAAAAGCAGGATGTGACCTATCCTAAATTTGCGATGTCTGATATTGCAGAAATTTTTTAATTAGCTACTTAAGACATGCATTTTTATCCCTGTGCTGTAATTTAATTGTTGGTGTGTTTAAAGTTTTTCCTAACCACTGAGAGCACAAACTGTTTTCTCCTGTGTGGTATGCCAGGCTGTTAAAAATTATTTTTTATTCATTATATTTTCAGGTTCAAAGTAAACAAGAGAAGAAACCTGGAACTTCATCCCCGGCCTCTTTGAACTCTGCGGTTAGCCCTTGCACTCTTCTGCCTGTGAATAAAGCCACCAGCAGTACCCCTTTGTCGATAAACATTCCACGTTTCTACTTCCCTAAAGGACTTCCGAATGTCTGCACTAATCATGAAGAGATCGTTGCCAGGATTGAAGAAGCCTTTACAGAATTTGAAGATGAGAAAGCAAACATCTGTGAAATGGGGAAAATTGCTAAGGTAACTCTTCTCTAGGTTTTTCAGTTTTTGGAGAGAAAGACTGAACAAAAACTAATAAAGCACCTCTCAGCTATTGTCATTTTTAGTGAAAAAGAACCAATATCCTTTTGCTCTGAATGTTTTTATTTAGATTAAGAAAATAGTAAACAAAGATGAGCTCAGTTTGCTCTTTGTCACATCTGATGTATATGCTCTTTCTTGCTTGGATTTGTGCAGTAGCTTTTTCAGATTTCTTACCAAATACAAATGGCATTTTTGGTTTTCTGTGCCTCCATAGTTATGCTCAGAAGACAGCAGAAACTTAGTCTGCCTCTGTGGCTCCAGGTAGCGCCAGCTACCTTCTTTGTGGTTAGCTGTCCCAGTAATGTGGACGTGATCTGTGTGTACTGTTGCAGCGTTGCTTGAGAAAGCCATTTCCAACCTACGCCTCCTTGGACATAGAAGAGGGAAACGCTTAGTCAACCCTCAGCCACTGAGATGCATATGTTCAATATCCATAATGCAGGTGTCAGCAGACTTGGAGTTGTTACAGTCTGCTAATGAGTTCCTGGCTTCAGGGAACGAAACACAGCACTTGTGTGGGAGCACGATGCAGATGGGTGGTTCTATTTTCCTCTCCTTTAACCATGGTTTTTAGTAATGCTGATCTAAAAGTAGCAGTTGTCAGACGCATCTCATATGTTCAGTTTGCCCTGAATGCATCTCTGGCGCTGTAGATTGAGCAGTGATGTTCTGTCCAAGAAGAGCACTTGTTTTCCAAGAAGGAAGATTTTCCTGAAAGGAGAGACTAGGCTGATTTTTGTTTGTTTTTAGAGGAATTGAGTGGCATTATTTGTAAACCATCTCTGAAAACATAAACAGAAAAACATCTTTGCTTGACCAAAAAAAAGGTTTGAAACTGATTTTATAACAAGACAGGCAACTGTGTGTGGCCTGTCCTGTTCAAACTGGGAAAAGCAGGAAGGTGGTGTAGAGGAGACCTCTGCCTTTCAGTTTGATCTCTGCATCTGTCTCTACATGGATGTGCTCTGTGCCATTTAGCTATGGTAAGGCTTGTTTCTGTTCCGTGGCATAATTGATAATGGTCCCAGTCTTGGGGCTCTAAAATAAATGCAGGAGAACCAGCTACACAAAGAAAACAGCAGAAAGTAAATGTCATTCTTTCCTCAGAGTAGCTAAACACCGGTAGAGGTACAGTGGCCTGACACAGGGATGGCTAGATCCGAAAGCAGTTCTTACGCTGATCAAGGTTCCTAAAGAAACATGCAGGCCCAGACAAAGAGTTGAGAATGGACTTGCAGGATAGTCTTGCTTAATAGACAAGGTGAAAGAGGCTTTGTGAGGAAAGCAGAAATGATGCCTCAACTACTTCAAAGTATTCCTCCTTCTGTTTGGTGTGAAATCCTTCTTACCTGTGCCTGGCCTGAATCAGCTGCACTCCCTCCAAGGCCTGTGTTTTGCAGATGTTCTGATCCCTTGTCTGGAGTCGTGAAGGTGGCTGGAAAGATCTTTGTGGTGAAGGGGGAGTTTTCTTGAAGGTGTCAGCAGCTGAATGTTTGAAGCAATTGTCAAGCCTGGTTTTCTGAGGCATTAGAGAGTATAAAATGCTTGAGCTTTCATTGATTACTATTCTGAAAGCTAACAGCATGTGCAGAGGCTGGTTAACAAGTTGTGTTCAGGCGGTCCTTCTGCTGGAATCAGCCTCCTTCCATTTGTGCTTTCATTTTTCTGTTATTCTGTTTCCCAGAACAGCAATGTTGGGAAAATGGGCTGTTCTGGGTGGAAGGCACTGCACTGAAAACTACAGGATGGAAATTATTTCACCTTCAGACATTTAATCATTAATTGTCTATAATTAAAATTGAAGTTCCCTTGCTGTCAATGAGAAGAAGTCAGCCCGTATAGAGAATGGGTCATCCTTTTCTAAGGTAGGTCAGTGAGGTAGCTGGTGTGAGTGCTCTCCTGGAAGGAGGTGCCTGTCTCTCTCCACTTCAGCTTGCAGGGAATCTTGCTAAACAGTTCAGTCAAAGGCAGAGCTGGGTAGTCTCTGGTCCTTTTCCTAGCCTGACAGGATGTATTTCTCAGCTACTTAAAAAGGCATATGACAAATTAGAAATTTATTGGTGGATTCTGGACCTTGGCACACAGTACATAGCTTTTTGACTAACCTGTGTGTCATTACCACTTTATTTCCCCTCTGTAAAAGTCTTGCTGGTAAATTCGGTGTGTAAACAAGCAGGCTTTTCTTGTGACTGCTTTTGTATTCTTCTTTGTTCTGGTGTTTCTTTACAGATATGTGGCTGCCCACTCTACTGGAAAGCGCCTATGTTCAATGCATCAGGAGGAGAAAGGACAGGATGTGTGTCTGTGCACTCATTTGTATCTATGTGGAGAAAGTGAGTATAGCAAATGCAAAATTCTTTCTGGAAAAAGAGGACAGCCTGCCATAGCAGTCTCTTTTTGTTCTTTTTTTTCCCTCCTCTTCTTTTCTTCCACCAGACTTTTCAAATCATTGTTCCTTCTTTAGAAGAAAATAAATGGCTTTAAAAATTTCCCATCAGCTTAAATTTTCTTCCCCAAAACTCCCTGAACACTTGTTTCCATGCTGCATCAAGAAACTTTGAAGCAATTGCATAGATGATAAGACATTTCGGTCTGATTGGCTTATAAAATATATTAACACACTCCCTGGAAATACGTCAGCCTTTCATGAGATAGCTGATAGACGTCAGCAGATTTTGGATATACTTATCTGAGGCCTTACTGCTGCTACGCTGGTGTGCTAAGCGAGTGCCATTTGGGAGTGGGGACAGGAGGCATGTGGCAACGTCCTTACAGGACAGGAAGAAGGAATGTAAAATAAATAAGCATCATACAAGTGGATACTCTGGGAGTTTTAATAGTTGCTATTACCTTCCTCGGGCATGCTGTGTAATAAATCTGTGGGGTCTGACAATCACTTCCACATGCCATTGTCAAGGGTTTTTTTTGAAATTAAGAGCTCTGGATATATGGTGCTTGGAGTCAGATGTGTGAGATGGAAGAGACCTGCTCTCTTAGCTAATCTTTTTTCCTCCAGGGCAATTCAGTCTTTAGTCTACTTTGTGAAACACCTGAACAATGTCTCCATCTCGTATCCAGAGAGAGTTGTAATTTTTGACTTGATGCTTACTCTTCAGATTCTTGAAGTAGCCTTTAACCCTGAGCTCCCAAACTATTTCCTGTTATAATATTGTCAGAACAGCTTCTAGTTACCCTGGCAAAACTGCAAAAATGTTAGGGGCAACTGTGATCAGTAAGTTTTTTCTTGACACAGACGACATTTTTTTCTTCCTTAGGTTCCTCCAATTACTCCTAATTAATCCCTCATACAGGATACCACTTTTTTTTTGCTCCTTTGACTTTCACATCCTTCAGATATTTGCAGACTGTGGTCGTGCCCCTCTTCTGTATTCTTTTAACCACACCATTTCCAAGCCAAGTTTTGTATGCTTTTCTCACATTAATTGCTCTTTTAGAAAGATTGCAAAATTTTTTCTGGAAACATGATAGACAGAAATAAATGTAGTGTTCCTGGTAAAGTTAGACGACAGCTGTCTGAACACAGCCATAACTTTAAAACAGGTATCTTTAATTGCTGAAGCCTATTTTCAGGCTTCTTAGTAGGTGACCTGACTTTTCAAAATGCTACATGCTCACTGATCTCATTTGAAATCAATAGGAATTGCTGGGTATAGAATACTTCTGAAAATCACAGAATCACAGAATCATCTTTTAGTTTGTTGCTAAAACATGGCTTTGGGATTCATCTTTATGTGCCCAATTTTATTTTTTTTTTAAAGGCACCTCTTTTCTGCAGCTGGTTTAGAATGTATCTGTTAATTGACAGCATGACATGAATGTGTAGCTAACAGGATTGCTTGTCAGCCCCTAAATCTCTTTTTTTTTTTCCTGGAAGACTTATTTTTTTGTAACGTCTGCTTTTGGTAAAGAGTGATGAGGCCAGAATTAGCAGCAAGCCAATTACGTTGTGATCTCTACAGGAAAACTACAGGTGTTTCAGCACTATGTTTCAGTATAAGTTCATACACTTTCAGGAGAGGATGGCAGTGAATAATCATTTGTAGTAATTAACAGTGTGTTTGTATTTTCACAGTTATTAAAGAATACAGGGTAATTTTCTGAGCAATTTATTGTTTCCCTTATACTATATTAACAACTTAGTGTTCGATATATCCAAATATTCTATTCTGTTACAGGTATTCAGTAGTGATTTGGTAAATGTCATGGAGCTTCTGTTTTCATAAGTATTTATGTTCAGAGCGAGTTAAGTAATTGTGATAGCTTTGACCAGTGTAGAATTTTGTATTAGAAGAAAGCAGAGACAAGAATCGGTGTCATAGATGCAAACTGTCAACCTAAGGCATGAGTTTACACGCTTCTCTAAATACCCAGTCCTACTAATTCTTTCATTAGGCTATTCCCCATTACTTCAGGGCACAGCAGCCAGCTGTGCCATAATTAACAAGGGATGCTCTTTTTTCCTTCTGGGGAGTGATTTTTCTGGTTGAAAATTTAGTCACTGTAGTTTGGCAATATCCTCACATATTGAAGTGTAGTAAAGGATTAAATGGGAGAGCATGTCTGTTATGCATCCCGTTACGTTGATCCTATTGACTTCAAATGAGATCAGGGAGCACAGAGTGTTTTGAAAAGTCAAGTTGCTTACTAAGATGCTGTGGAATCAAAGGAAGAACAGTATTCAGTAAGAAACCTTGTTTACCACAGCAATGTTAACATGAAAAATGCTCCACTGGATGGAAGTACCTTGGTGTTGCTGAAGGATATTACGGAAAATGGGTGCTGGTAGTCTGAAGTCAACTTTGCATAATTCCCAGTGTAGATGTATTGTGTAACATATGATAAGGCACTTCATAATCCATCTGTAGTTTGTGATTGTCCTGTGAGGTACAAAGTGGTTGGAGTAACTCTTCATCTCTCTCGTAGAATCCTACGTAACTGCCATGATGATGCATCCAGATTCACATACCTTTTAGCGAAGCCTGGCTGTGACTACCTAGAACAGGAGGACTTCATCCCGCTGCTTCAGGTACCTGCAACAGCTCAGCAGTGAACGGACTGGGGAAGAGAGCTGTGCTTGTTTTGTAACTTCTTTATTTTCATGTCCTTAAATGTTTACCAAGGACATGCAGAGCTTTGGTTTGAACAGCACCTAGGTGGGGTGTATTTTGGAGTGAAATAGAAATGAGCATTTTAAGTGGACTGCTTTGCATAAGTGCCACCGAGCTGCATATCTTGCTAAAGTTGCTGAGGATTGTCAAAGCTTTATTTAGCATCTTGTTAGGATTTGTATTTACCAGTGCCTGGTAACCAGGCTGAAATTTGCCCCATTTCTCTAGGTGGTTATTGGGAAAAATGCATGGCGCTGATGATACCCAAGCACAACATAAAAACTTGTTAGAAAAGTTGTAAAAGTTGCTTGACAAGACAATTATAATTAAATTTGTCTAGCAGGACTACCAGATGAAGTATCATGTGGAAATCTTGGTAAAAAATTTTGCAGTTCCAGTTGTTCTGTATATGCCTCTAAACCTGCTAGTACACAAGTCTCACTGATGATTTTTTTTTTCCTAATATTCAGGCCAGATCAGTGCATCCTGCTTTCATTTCTTTCTTTTCCTTTTATTCACATGTGATATTTTTAACAAAGCAAAGCATCATTCTTTAATTATTGTGGCCACTTAGGCAGGCTCTGGATAGGTTTAGGGTTTCTTTACAGTTTCTCTATAAATCAGGTCCATCTGCTCCTCTGATCATCTGTTGATACTTTTTCTGAGCTTTTCAATGTATCCCTAGATTTCTCACGGTGTGGTGCCCTCTGTGCAAAACCTCTGTGGAGATGCTTTGTTGGGGAGAGATTTTTGTGTCTGTATTGGATGTTTCTGTGTCTCAAAAAAACTGGGACTGTGATGGGTAAATTTTCTTATGTTCCTCTTCATCTTTTCTCCACTGGGCACACTGCCTTTCCTGATTGATAGCAGCTCTGCTTTTTAGGTACTGGTGCAATCAAAGGCATGTACAATCTTGTTTGTCAGTCACCTGGAGACTAGCAGTATTACACCATATTACACCAGCATATTAGACATGAAGTTAGACTGGCCAAAATCTGGTCATATCACACCCCTAAGGGCACTGTGTCTGCTCTTATCTCTTTGCCATCTCATGGTATAGGCAAAGCAAAACTTTGAAAACTTCTTTGTAGGTTTTTTTTTTTTAAGGGTAGAGGAGTCAGACATGTAGAAATTACACAAATATTGGTTCATACAGGATCTGAGCAGTTTCTCCACATTTTTGGTCATGCATTTCTTGGCAGATTTGGCATCGTGAGCCAGTGTTTGGCTTACAAAAAGCTGATCTTGAAAAAGAGACATCTCCACAGGTAGTTCAAGTGAAGTTTGGAAAAACACAGATCATATCTGTGTGCATTCTGAGGCTCACAAGAGCTTTCATTGTTATGGAGGACATAAAAGGCAACTTTCTCAACCTTTCAAGGAATGCTTGTTTCTGACACCTAGCTCTAATAAATGTTAATATCTTCAGTGAATGGAGAAAAAAGAACCTTGGAGCGGAGATAGTTGCATGGTCAACTAACTAACTTTTTGTCTCATTCAATGAAAATGAGTTTTCATCTACTCACTAACTCTCTTCCTTTGTTTTTCTGTCCTTAAGTAAATCAAAATGGCCCAACAGGTGCGTATTGCCCAGCAAATGTATTCTACTTATAATTCTAGAAGGCTCACTTTATAGATAAAAAGATGTCATTTCAGTTTTATTGTTAATGCTGCAAATACAGTTTCAAAAGATTTGGTTTGTAAACCCAGTAACTTCTAAACATTAAAAGGAGAAGAAAATCTATTTCATTTTATTTGGGCTTGTCTTGCAGGATGTGGTGGAAACGCATCCTGGCCTGACGTTCCTGAAGGATGCTCCGGAGTTCCATTCCCGGTACATTACGACGGTAGGCTGGCTCCTTTGATCTCCTGTGACACTGCTGTACCAACCCTCCCTTTGGGATTTGTCACGGTTCCCATGAGCAAATCCTTCAGTTATTTCGAAAAAATAGGTGTTTTTAATATTACTGAGTTGTTTTAAGAACTGCTTCCAAAGGAAAAATGAATCTGCCTGTGTGTACAAGAGGTTATTCAAAAGGTTAACAATGATTCTTTCTGGTCTTAAGCAAATATATGAAAACAATTTTTTTTGGCCTTTAATCCTGATGAAGGAAAATGAGAGGTCCTTCTTTGGTCTTTGAAAGCTGCTAAGTTACCCCTCATTCTGCTGGGCTGCTGCGATGTGGAAGGCTGTATGTTTGAGGATTTCTGTCTGTGATTGTTCCGTGGTACAAAGCATCCGTTGCACACAGGGGTCTCCCATCCAACTCTCCTGCCTCTCGCTCTTGCCAGAAAGCCTGTCTTGTCTTTCTGAGTCTCTGTGCTTTTGTGACTACTGTTTGTCATTGGGTTTTGTTCTGTAGCTTTGTTCCAACTTTGCAGTCAGCAGTTAGACTGGTGCTTTACCTGAATAAGTTTGTACCTTTTTTAAGCCTTTAGCTTGTCTCTTGTTGGGTAAAAATCTGGATAAAAGGTATAAATGTTAGGATGTTTTATCTCTGCAGCAGTAATAAAGTCAAATAATGACAGACCTGATGGGAGCTGTACCCCAACAGGGCTCAAGGGCCTAAAGGTTCTCCTGTTTGCTTGCCAGGGTCTGCATGGGGGCCAGCTGCACCACATACTGGCAGCTGGGAGATTACTGGCAGACACAGGCTTGTTCCTGCAAGGAGCAGATGGCAGAAAGACACTCTGTTGCTCTGGGCAGATCCTGAACTGTCACACTAATGTTTTCTGAAAATGTATAACAAGAATGAGTTTTAAATGTTTAGATGCACTTGAACGTGACAATGAACACCAGTGTATTATCAACACATTTGTTCCACATGGAGCAAGACAACAGATACATTAGGTGTAGTAACTGGCCAGAGTAGATATAACAATGGCTAGGGGATTATGGAGGTACAGGAATGGGTGAGTGTGGAAGGTGCTTGTGGCACATGTACCCTGGTATTTGGTGTTTAAAGTACATGGAGAGGTGAGAGCTGAAAGATTTTAAGTTGTATTAGCATCAGTTTCTGACTGCAGTGTCAACCAGTTGTTCTTTGCCAGCAAGTGGGTCAAGATACACCATAAAGTGCCCACCATAAAGTGGTCATAAAAAAGGACCATTCATGAATACATGAAGCTCCTCGGTGTTTCTTGATTCAGCTTGTCTCCACTGTGCTTTCCTACTTCAGTGTGAGCCTCTAGGCACCCTTACTCACAATACTCTGACAGAGGTGGCTTCCTAGGCTTGCTCCCAGGCAGCCAGGAAACAGTGGTGCTGATGGTTGAGGCGAATGGTGTATAGTCCTGAACCTTACAAAGTTGTGATGTCCTTCACAGACTCTCCATGCTGGCAGGACAATGCTGTCCTGGGTGTCTGTGCCGACAGATTCCTTCTGATCTCAGTGTGTTTGGCCTTGGCCAGATCACTGAGTTGGAGCAGAATCAAGACCTGGGGAGACAGTCTGTTGGGTCAGGTTGTTCCCATCTGGAGTGGCAGTACTTGGCCCACTGCAGCAGTAACTCTCCTCTCTGGTACCAGGAGTCCTTGTTTCTCACATCTCCTTTCACAGTTTAGCGTTTCTCTCATTAATATTACAAAATTCAGTATTTCCACCAGGAGGTAATGAAGGAAACAGCATTGTGCTTGGATTTTGAGACTACTTGGATCCTTTTGATCCCTGCAAGGTAGAGTGCCTTATACCTACCTACAGTAACAGAATGCTGTATTTGCTGCAAGTGCAAGAATTACATCTTATTGTTGTGTTACAGATGAGGGCCATGAGGAGACACTGGCTTTTGTGTTCACTGCTGGATACAGCATCATTTGGTTGAAATCACCCAGAGAGCAAGCTAACAGTCTAGTGTAGGTAAGATGTGTATGCATGTTTCAAACTTTGTTTGCCTACCTCTGCACCTTTTAGAGGTGCCTTTTGGGCACAATAGGCTATAATGTAATCTGTATCAGTACCTATGAGCTCTTGTATTGCCAGTATACTAAACTGCTTGTGTTTCTTTCAACAGAGACTCCAGAAGCTGGTGAAGATGATGCAGAATGTCACGTGGCATTTATTGTAAAACCTTTAAAATGTGACTTCTCCCAGAACGTTCAAACAAGGCTCGGAGTTAACACTGCGTGCTGTTGTTGAAAAGCTGAGTCAACTAAAAACGACTTGGCAAAACATATTGCTTGCTGAAAAATGTTTCAGCTTATGCAGTATTATCAATGTGAATATGTAAGGGGAGGGTGGCCTGCGGGGTTTAATAAAGCTTTGTGGGTTTTTCCAGAAATGGTATCGCTTTTGTTCTTCTATGGGAAGATTGGGGAAAGGTCTAGAACCGACCCATCGACGGTTTGGGTCCTGGGGGTAGATTACATGAGGATAATGGGCAAATAGGAGGGGGCTCCCCCTTCAGAAGGCTTGGGTACTGAATTCAGAATAAATAATCTTCCATGCTGGGCAAAAACAAAGCCAGTTATGGCTTTCAGTAAGGCATAACTGACAAGTGTGGCTTGAATGCTGCAAATCATCTCTGGCTGTGTAATTATGTTCTAGGATGTTTCCCAAATGCTTTTTTTGACAGCTTGTTTTTCACAACCTGGAAAGGAGAGAGAGGTATTGACATTTTATACTGATATATACACTATGTACTATCCATTGAAACTGGACTGTTATTTGAATAATAAAGCTTGCACTGTGTGACTGAACATGGTAAAAGGGATGAAAAGAGATCCCATTTTACCTCTGAATGCCTTATTTTTACAGCTAGGTGAGGAGAGAGCAGATGGAACATCTTTATCAGTATGGTCTGCTAGAGGAACAGTTTCTTACATGTCACAGACAGGGATATTTTGTTGTCTTATTGCCCTGCAGGCAGAGGAAAAGAAAAAGATTGCTGATTAGGGGTCCTTTTTCTGATTCTTGGGATTGTTATTTTTGAGTCCTCGGAATGGTGTGAAACCCCTGTGTCTTTAAGAATTGCTACAGAGTTGACAGGTGTGATAACAGGTTATGTATGAGGTGAGACCTACTTCAGCCTCTGAACTGTTGTGCAATCTGTAAGCAAAGGCCAAACAAAGTCCAAAAATAGAGTCCAGAATGGCAGCGGCTGCCAGAGACATTAAAGAAACAAACATACAGCTTTTTCATTGTGCCTAAGACCAGAAAAGATCGTTGTGATTACCTAGTCTGACCTCTTGCATTACACAGGCCATAGAACATTGCTCAGCGATCGCTAGAGATAGGATAGATTTGTTTGTTTGTTTTTAATTGAATTGACATCCAACTTTAGAAGAACATCCATCTTTGAAGTCTGGAGTGATAAAGAGCATGCAGTGTTTCTTTGGGACTTGTCCCAGTGGTTAATCGATGGCAGTGTAAAAAGTGCATTCTTATTTGTCTGAATTAGGCTGATTTCAGCTTCTGGTTATGTATTTCATGAGAGACAAAAAGTCGTGATGTTCCACATCTCCCCATGTACACTTTTAAGGACCAGGATCGCTACCAATAGGTGTCATGTTCAGCTGAGTTGAATATATTCCTTCTCTCTCTTCAGGATACATTTTGAGTCCTCAAATCGTTCTTGTTGCTCTCAAATTTATTTACTGTCTCACTAATCTGTGTATCCCAAAGCAGACTGTTAGGAACAATCTCATACTTGGTTCCAGATCTGTACTGGACTAAGAACCAGTGCTTGGGTGACTGAGTCAAAGCATGGCCCTTAAATGGTGATTGCCCACTCGAAGCTAGTTCTAGCTAAGAAACAAACATATCCCATTTAATTTATTAATGAGATTACACAACAATGTGGACATTATAGGGATTAAAGTTAATTTTTGTGTTGGAATAGCATGTGCTATTAAGGTTTACCAAAATTCTAGGATAATATGTCAACATGATGTCAGAGATCAAAACTTTGTTTGTATTAGATGTGGCTGACAAGAATTATATTCCAGAGATTTCAGTGAAATTTCTGATTTCTTCTGTTGAAGAGGTTTGTTTGTTGTTGTCTCCCCTGTTAAGTTTATTCTTGCATGTACTTGATCACACATTTGCGTTTTCCCCACTTTGTGGTGATATTTGACACGCTCACAAGGAGCGAACTAGGAAGGGTTCAGCTGGCTTTTTTAGGCACTTGGGAGTGTACTCAGTCTCATACTGTGAACTGTTTCTCTTGGATTTCTTGGAAATCTGTGTATTCCCCCCACTGCTTTTTACTCACTTTCACCATAGGCAGATCAGTAAAGGAGACAAATGAGGTTACCACCTACCTAAGATGAATGCAGACATATAATCTCTATTGCTTACTTTCAGTGGAGCCACTGGAAGTAAGTGGAGGATGAGGCATTGTTATAGACACAATAGGTCAGACATCAATTGTGGCTTTCATTTAGAAGTCCTGTTTTCTCTTCAAAAGTCCTGATTTTATTTTTTTTGTGGTGCAGAACACTCTTTCAGTTGAGATCCTTGCAAGCTTCAGTGCCTAAAACCTGAAAAACTCCGTTTCAAAGTGATTCGTCATCGCTTTGAACGTGTTCCCTGACATAAATAATGCATCTGCAAGCTCAAAGATGTGAATTAAGAGCAGTGAAAATATTTGCAGAATACTGTTTCAGAAAAAAATGTTACTTTCAAACTGCATAGTGGATTAAGGATAGTAGTATCTACAAAAAAGATCACTAAAGAGTTTTCAAAAAGTCCCCTTAGGATGAGTGAATAAACAAAATAAATGTGCTGCATTTAAATTCCCAAACTGGTATATTTGAGGAGTTGATTTCAAGAGCACTGTTCATGTGTTGCAGGTTATACAGAGAATATTCTACACAGTCAATCGATCCTGGTCTGGGAAGATCACTCTAACAGAGCTGAGGAAAAGCAACTTCTTGCAAGTATGTTGGTTCCTGCCTGACCAAGATACAGAATGCACCATACCTTTGTTCCTGTAGCTGTGTACTGTATAGCGAGGGAGGCCAAATGCTCAGTGCCAGGAGAGTGCCGGAGCTAGTGGAGGAGTTGTGTTGGAGTTGAGATGAGAGAAGACCAGGGACTGGAGCAGCCAAGAGTGCACTGCTAGAAGGTCGAGGGGTGACTGTGCACCCACTCTGAAGCTCCATCAAGCAGATTGGCTCTTGGCTCCTGCTCTAGCCAAAGAGGAAGGGAAGCAAGACGCAGCAGTGCACCTATGTTAAGTGGCTCAGTGAGCAGCCAAGAATAGCTGCTGGATTGCCTGCAATATGTGGTGGGTAGGACAGCCAATTTCCTGACTCCCAGCCGGTGATCAGCCTGCTGCCAGTTGGTCAGGCATGTTGTGCTGTGCAACTGCAAGACCGTGCGTCTCAGGAGCTGATTTCCACTTCTGCAGCAGACTTCAGAAAGGTTAATGAGTGAAGCTTAGTTCTTGTTACAATCCCTGCAGTGTACCCTTATGTTGGGCAGAGGTTTCAGGATTTGGATCTCTGTTCTCTGTATATTTTGCCCAAAAGAACACCAGGTTAAAACTGTCTAAGGCTGCTCAGCTCCAGCCCAGCCTAAAAAGCCAGAAAGTCTTTAGGCTGAAAAATTAAGGACTTGGCTAAAGCAGGGAGGCTTTGCCTGCTGCCTCCTCTTCTCCCTTCTAGATGTAGTGTGCTGTCTTCCTCAAAAGCCTCAAGCACGAATTCATGCTCTTCCTCCTTTCAGACATCTTCTGCCCTGCTGATCACATCAGCTAATGAAAAAATCAGCGCTCCCTTGTATTGTCTCATGCTAGTCCAAGCCCTCTGCTCCCAGTTCCTCCCTAACCTCTGTTATAAACAAATCCTCCCAACTTATCCTGCATCTTTATTCACTCATTTTCCTCCATTATACACTCTTCCCTGTTTTTTCCTTGCAGATCTACTCTGCCTTTTATCTCCTGCAGCAGGGAAGTTCAGCTCTGGAACCATAATTTTGCTTGGGCAGCTCTTTGCTGCATCTGTAAATGGCATATTTTGGCATGAGCTAGGAAAGAAAAAAATGAGTTATTGAAAAAGCTCCCCAAGTGATTATCATCTGCAAAGAAACAGAGAGACCCAGGAAGAATCTGAAGAGCCTAGTGAATGATTGATTGGAGGTTTTTAGACTTGAGTGTCAGCAAGTCAGCACAGTGCAGGTCTGGCAGTGCCATCCTGTTGTCCCTGCCTGAAACTTTACTGGACCTGGATGGATAACAGGATGTGAGAGTTTTGTTGAGACTCAGTTGGGTTCCTTGGATGCAGAGGTGACTGAAAGTTGATGTTGAACTGTATAAGTGCCTACATATAGCACAGCATCTGTTTCTATGGTTAGGGATAGAAGGACCACTAAGCCTGCCTGCTTAGAGACACAACTCCCTGGGATAGCTCTTAGGCTGTGTTTCACCTCCTCCCTTCTGAGAGGCTGTGAGGGCAGGGGAGGACAGACCTATAGCTCACTGCAGCCATTATTTATTAGACTGAAAAGGCTGGCTGGTGTCCCGTGGCCTCAGCACTAGGAGAAAGGCAAGCAGGGAGGTGGCACTGGTAAACATGTGATACTCATGTGTGATGTGTAAATATATATCTCAGTTCCTGTGGAGAACTGTGGACTCGCTGTTGTAAATGGCTCTCAAGAGTCTCTGGTGCAGGTCAGAAGTGTTTCATGAAGAATAGATCCCAGCTGAGACAGCAGTTGTGTTCTTGTTTCTCTGCCTCCCTCTTCACTACAGCTGAAAATGAGCAGAAATTGTTCACAGGAGTGGCAGAAATATTGTGCATACATATGCTAACCAGGATAGCCAAGCCAGGTGCACTAAGTGCCTGTTAAGGAATGCAGCAACAAAATCTGCTACGGGGGAGAAAGGCGGCGTTTTGGATTAGCGCTCAGAGCTGTGTTCACCCAACTTCCAGAGGCTGGATGACTTCAGCTGCTGAACTGCCTCTTTGTCCGGGTTTAACTTCCCATTTTATTTGTACTCTTTCAGACTCTTGCTCTCTTGGAAGAAGAGGACGACATAAATCAGATCACAGATTATTTCTCCTACGAGCACTTCTATGTTATATACTGTAAATTCTGGGAGCTGGACACTGACCATGATCTTTACATCAGCCAGAAGGATCTGGCTAGGTACAGTGATCAAGGTATGCTGCATGCAAGCTGTGGTGGGATGAAGGGGATTGCTGAAAATAGAATGTTCCCACTAAAGAGTAAAGCCTAGCTTTAATCTGGTTAATTTGATGCCTCACAAAAAATTAAATGGAGATGTCCATCTCTTACACAAATGTGGATTTACAGAGCCAGTTGTAGGGGCTTAGACACAGAGAAATGCAGTACACACTGTTTTCTGCATGAATAGCTAGAGAGGGAGCTTCTGCTCATGTGTGGGTCACTGCCAGAAGGACAAGCTAAAATAATGTCTTGAAACTTGCTTATTCTTTACTAAGGGGTTTTGCAGGAACTTGGAAGTAGGGACAGGAAGGACAAGCCCATGTGAACTTCAAAGATTGCTGAAGTGCACTCTCGTTAGGCGTGACAGAAATTCCAGAGTCCGGTGAAGCTGGGTGAATTTAAGTTTGCAGATGCACTCTGGAGAATATCTCTTGAAGTCAGTGTGGAACTCCTTTCCACAAGTTGAGCTAATGCTATGAGGTTTCAAAGGTTCAAGGGCCATGGATAAGTTAATAGAATACAAATCTCCAAAGGGCTAAAAAGTCCAGAGGCACTTGTTCTGTATGTGTTGTGCTAGATGGAAGCACTCAGGTCGGCTGTTTTGGGGATTATCCATGTTCTGAGAGCATGATGTGCCCATGTGTTTGCATGTTAGGACTCATGAGGTAATGTCTTGGACAAGAGCTTAAGCATGTTTAATCCTGAAGACAAAACCTTCTTGGATTCTTCTGTGTGGTTGCTGCACTTTTTGGCAAAGTAGGGACAGAGAATCAGATTTGGGGAAATGGGATGTTTGGACACAACATGTGACTGGAGGTGGCAGGGAAGGTGAAGCGTGTGGTAAGGTGTTGTAGTGTGTAAGGCTACAGGGAGCTGGAGGTGTGACAAGTTGTCGGGCATTGCTGGAGCCCTGGGGATGGGGACAACATTTTGTAGGAGCCAAGATCCCAGTGGGCTGAAGTAAGAAAGAAGGAGGGGGTGTGAGAATGACAGTGCTGTGTAGGGATGTGTGTGTGTCAGAGCGGTGTGGTGGCCCACGTGTTCCGAGTGCAGGTGTTTATGGGAAGGCCAGGGGGGTTCTGGGGGAGTGTGGCAGTCACAGGGGTCAGGAGCATTGATAATAGGGCTGGATGGGGTGAGGATGGAGGAGTGCCTGGCTTGGGATAGGTGGTATGGGAAACTTGGTCCCTGCTGGGACGCTGGAGTGTGGGGATGGAGTATTTGTTGTACAGGAGGCTTGAGAGCACTGGGTGCTGGGGAGCTACAGATAGGAGGGGTGCTGTGGGCAGGGTGAAGGGGAGAAGCCGTCAGTGTAGTGGTACAGCAGGCTGTCAGCACTGTGCAGGGGGGATTTGAGGGGTGGCTCTGGTTGAGTCTGCCTGGCTCGTGTGTCGGAAGCGTGCCAGGACTACAGAAGTGATGGAGAACATGTAGAAGGAGCTAAGGTGGGGGTCTAAAGGACGTGTGTCAGCAGTCTGGGAGGGGGAGGCCAGTGTGCAAATCCTGCTCCAGACTGGTACTTGCTGCTTGGCTGGTGTGTCTCTGCCATAACAATCTATCCCACACCTTTCCTGGCTGGCAAAGCTCTCCCACTCACCTAAAACTATGCTTGTTTTTCATTGTCCTTCCCTGCAGCTGGTTTGCCACAGCTTGTGCTCCGCTAAGAAGCATTTTGTAGGGATTTGATGTGTGATTTTTGCTTGATAGCTGGACTTCTTTTGCAATACACACCGAAACAGTCTCCTCCTATCAGCAGGATTTGCTTATGTGACAAATCCTACTGCAGCAAAGTAGGGGTAACACTGCCCATGTCCTAGAATCCAGATAACACACAGTTGCCATATTTGTGGGGAAATATGGTGTTTGGGAGGATACAAAGGTGGACACAGTGGGAGAATCATCTGTGTTTCTTACCAAATGCTGCTAAACAGAGACCAGTAAAGTGGCCAGACAGGCAGTGTAGATAGAGCATTCTTTTAGCACTGAGAAATGGCTTTGTGTGGATTCAGCATAAACAACTGATTGTAATTATTTTTGTGACCTGTAGCTTCATTTCCTCCGTGTTTTCTTTGTTTCCAGCTTTATCAAACAGGATTATTGAGCGAATATTCAGCGGCGCTGTGGTGAGGTAAGGAATAGCGTACTGGTTGGGGGTAGAAGTGAAGGGAATTTCTGTCAGGCTGATCAGAAATGCAAGATACTCTCAGCAATCCCTGCTGATCAGAATGGTTTCCAACAGGGTGCTTGAGTTGGAGCTGCCTGAAAATGGGAGTGGGACTTCTGGATATCTTAAGAAAATGAATTAAAAAATCCCATAGGATGACCACCTGTAGGCCTCATTGTAGAACAAGCTGGGCATAGCCAGAGGGAACATGCAAGCACTGTGTGTTTGTGCCCCACAGTGGCATGGGGATAGCTGGAGAGCACTGCTTTAAAGCCTCCAAAAAGTAAAACAGCCCAGCACTTGTTGTGGGAGGGGATGAGGTAGGTGAGCCTCAGCTCTGCAGTGACAAGGCAGCAAATGCTGTGCCTGCGGGGGAGCGCACAAGGGCTGGTGCTGCAGAGGGCAGGGAGTGCAGGCTAAATGGGTGACGATGCCCCGTTTTCCCTCACCAGTGATTTGGGGCTTTTTAAAAATATGCTTGATAACATTCTGAGTATTTAAGAGCCTGGTGATTTGGATTTGTTTGTTTTCTTTTCTCATGTGTCTTCCAGAGGCAATGAAGTTCGAAAGGAAGGCCGCATGAGTTATGCTGATTTTGTGTGGCTCCTGATTTCAGAGGAAGACAAAAGGAGTGCTACAAGGTCTGACTGATTTCTGTGTCTTAGTAAAAGTATTGAGATGAGCAGATAAGGTTATAGAAACTTCTGTGACCTGCTGCTTTCTACGAGAGACGGCAGCTTGGGTTCCAGTGATTATTAGGAAGAAAACAACTTATTGTCAACGTTTGGTCAAATCATTTGCCTTTCTTGAGGAGAAATTGTGCAGAAGCAAAGTTTTCTTGTAATGTTCAATGTCTTGGTAGTCATCAGTCCCTTTGGTTAACCCATGCCATGAAGCCCTGGCTCTGGAGATAAACCCATGAGATGTTTGCAGCTGGGCGTGTTCTCTTCATGCATGTTGTAAGTGCCTAAGGAGGGTTTGTAGGGAAACTTCACTGTGTCACTTTGTAAAACCTGCCTGTGTGCCTGGTTTGTACAGCCAGTGGGAGACTGTTGTGCAGACCTGAACTAGATCTGCATGTGACTATTAGGACTTAGGAGGAATCTTATGAGTAAGAATGAGAAGAATAATTCATAAATGCAGGGTTGGACTATCCAGAGGTGAAGGGGGGATGTAGAGTGCAACTGCCTGAACGCATTGCCTTCTGGATAAAGGAGCAGAGGGAATAAGTGCATACCATGCCTGCCTCATCACTCACCAGGGTCACTCAGGGACAGCCAGTGTCCTGGTTCAGAGCTGGTTGTATTTGGCCAACTTTTGCTGCTGCATCAGACAGGGACACCCTAACCCGTGTGAGACAGCTGAGCTGCAGCACAGTGGACACTTGCTACAGCTACCAGGTGAAACGGATCATGAGCATGGGTGTGCTCACAAGCCACCTAGGAGACTAACAGGAGGTGCTCGTGAGTGTTGGCCTGTGCCCTGATCCTTCCCAAAGGGTGTTCTGATCCCTGGTTTTATGGTGGCCTTTGGGCAGGAGAACATTAGAGGATGAGGGAAGGGGAATGTGCATTGCTGCAGTCTCAGCTGTGTGGATTTCCTAGAGCAGTACCGTGCTTTCACTAGTCCTGTCTCTTTTTCCTAGCATTGAGTACTGGTTTCGGTGCATGGACCTGGATGGGGATGGAGTGCTCTCCATGTATGAACTGGAGTACTTTTATGAGGAGCAATGCGAGCGGATGGAAGTGATGGGCATAGAACCACTGCCATTTCATGACTTGCTGTGTCAGATGCTCGATCTCGTTAAGCCAGAGAGGGAAGGTAAGTCCTGTTTAACGGGAGTTTTCATCCTCTTTGATCTGTGGTGGATTGAGAAAGTAATGTCACTGTGAAACCCATCTATAGGTAGAGTTTTGTGTTAGAATCACAGGGCTGAAATTACCGCACAAGGTCAAACTCTGAACAGTGGCTATTGTGCCATAATGTTATGCATCAGGAGGTTTGAAATGCTAAAACAAGAGACCTTGTGAATTAACTTGCTGGAACTGGAGCAACAAGCCTTGTATATTGCTGCTGTGGGATGTGCTGACAGTCTAGATTATGAAACTGGACCATCCCCATTCACGTTCTTTCATATTTCTCATGAATGTGAAAGACCTCCATATGTATGTGAGATTTAAGCCTGATAAACGTACCCATTTATTGAATAATGTTAAAATCCTTGATTGCCTTGGGAAGAAATTTTGTAATATTGTAGCATACTGGTGTTTTAATTAAAACTTTGATAAGACTGACAAGGAACAGATCCAGTCTCTCACTAAGTAAGAACTCAGTAGCACAATAATTTGGTTTTTTTTTGTAGGAAGAGTAACCCTGCGAGACCTGAAGAGGTGCAGAATGGCTCATGTATTCTACAACACCTTCTTCAATTTAGAGAAATACCTGGACAATGAACAGAGGGATCCCTTTGCAGTGCAAAAGGTATAAATCACCTCTGTTTCTAAACACAGGCCTTCTCAAACCCAACTGAAAATCCAACTGAAGATAAGAAAACGTTTTTCACACATAGGGCGGTGAAACACTGGAACAGGTTGCCCAGAGAGGTTGTGCAGCTTCTGTTCTTGGAGGTTTTCAAGGTGTGACTGGACGAAGCCTTGAGCCCCCTGATCTGACCCCATAGCAAACCCTGATTTGAGCAGAGGCTGGGACTAGAGACCTCCCGGGTCTCTTCCAACACAAATTATACTGCTATTCTGTGATTTGGTTGCCATCACTCATCCTACTACACCAGCACTGGCAGTGCAGTGTGTGATTCTAGAGAGAATGACCAGAGCCTGCTGAGTTGCACTGATTCAGCAGGCTGAAAGAGGGGGGCTCAGCTGCACTAGAAGGAGGTTTGCTCAGTTTAGAAAGGAGCTGTGAGATTCCAAACTTGAGATCCCATTTGTCTCTTCCCATCTCCTGCACAGCTGCAGTCATAAATAAGTAGGCTACATGTGAAGATTTATTAAACATCCGGGATGGAGTCTGGTCCTTGAAACAGCACTAGCAATTTTCCCATAGCCGAAACAGAACCAGAGAGACAGGCCTTCCTTACAACACGGGGGCCGAGGCAGATGAGATGCCAGCTCCATGATCAGGCCACACGTGCAGCAGACTAGATGGAAGGTTTGGATATTGCAGGGTGTGCCTGGTTATCAGCCTGGCTGCACTGTCATTCATCGTACTCTCTTCCCAAGCACAGAAAATACAGGAGGAGATTGTGGCTTTTGTATTGTGCAGTTGTTGCTCACCACTAACTGTGGGATGCTGAGAGACTTGAGTTTTGTCACCTATTGGTGTAGAGTCCCTCACCTCTGGCTCCCCTTGCATATCCAGTGAAACCAGATGTGGCTACAGCTTAAAGACTATCTCCCAGAAGCCTCTTATCTGGTCAAAGTACAGTACAGTGGTGGGGATGCCAAAACCAACCCTGGTTCCCTCCCAGCTGTTCCCACATAACCTGTAAGAGGAACTTTGTGGTTCCATGATTCAAGGCTTAAATATATCCCAGGCCAGAATCACCCTGCTTTTGTTTGTCTGTTTAAAGTGGATCATTGTAGGAGCAGTCAACTGGGGCCAGGGCGGGTGACTTACTTTCCCCATCTTATAGTAAATGGCAGAGGGCCAGATGTTTATGAGGATGTTATTCGGTAACCTTCTCTCAAACTTGCCCTAACTTAGCAAATTGTGAAGAGTTTCTCAAAAGATCAGTTACAATTAACATTTAATTAGTGATTTTAAATCACTAAGTTCTTTAACCAATTACAAAGCGCACGGATGCGGGGCTCGCTGAGCTAAAGAAAACGTGCAGTTATTAATGTTCAGCATTTCTGAAATGAAGCAGGCTCGGCTTGTTGACAGCTCAGGTCACACGCTGAGCTTTATAGACTCAAGGATGTATTTTTTCATAGTCATTTATGTGCAGATGTTAAAATAGTTCAAGATAATTGTGAATCTTCCAGGTAAAGCAATTTCTGACCAGCTGTTTCTATACAGTTGCTTACTATTCCTAGAATTGCTGTTCCACATGTTTAGACCTATTGTAAACAGCTGTAGAGGGGTATGGACATAGTGTGCTTGACTGTCTGATCTCTTTAGGACGTTGAAAACGATGGCCCTGAACCCTCTGACTGGGACAGATACGCTGCTGAAGAGTACGAGGTTCTTGTGGCTGAGGAGTCTGGGAACGAACAGCTACAAGAAGGGTAAGCACAGGTATTGCACCGCCCTGGGGGCACACTGCTTGGCTCCAGCTGAGGTTGAGTAGGAGCACGTGGATGCCACTTTTAGCAGAGGTAGTGGATTAGTGGACTTATCATTAGGACTCAACAGAGGAGCATGTGAAGCCTGATACAGTTGCTCCAAGAGGCAGCACTGGTGTATTCGTCACAATGGGCTGCTTTGTGGGCAGCCATTTGCATCAGCTACATACACTGCAGTAACCAAGAGAGCTGGGAGAAAGGACAAAGCCTTTTTCTCTTGGCAACCATACAAGAAAGAGATCAAATGACTTTTGCTAGTCTTGGCCATGTCCTGACCATGTCACACTATCATAGAATAGAAGCTGTAGCTGTTACATTTATTATACATAGCTGAGACTTTCTTTGGTCAAATAATTCTACTTTCTGCCAAACTTTATGCCTATGTCTGTGCTCTTCATAAGCTGTGTTTCAATGTTTTCATTCGTTTACTAAGTTTGTTCAGACTTTTTCTTTAAAACACTGTTGGTTTCTGCAATACCTACACTCATTTTTGCAGCCTTCTATAAAATTATGGACAGACACCCCACCTATCCTTAAGACAATTACTTTAGGGAGAGCAGTTGCTCCAGAACCTCTCTGTGTGCAAGGGCTTCCTGCAGAGGCTCCGAAAGGAGACTCAGTATAATTTTCTTCTAGATTTGTGTCTATGTTAGTATCTTCTTGAGAATATTTCTCTAGATATCTCCAGGTTAATATAACAAACATCCAAAGAACACTTACCCTGTGTTAATCTTGCACGAGTCAGGATTTCATCCATTCTTGAACAGTATTTCTAGAGCCATTAAAGTAAGAGTACTGAGAAGATTGCATAATTTTCAAAACTTCCCACACTGGCACTTGCTTGGGATAACAGTAGTACCTACTTATTAGCCACAGAGATTTGCAAAGCTATTGAGATCTGTGTTTCCCTCTCTCCCTGTGATGTGCATCCAAACAGCTATGGGCTGTTCCCTCATCTCCTTTGAGCTGCCTTGCCTTTTTGTGGCCTTCACAATGGAAGATGAGGTAACATGGGATGGAGGATAAAATTGCTGTATTCCCTGCAGCTGCTTTGCAACACCTGTGTCCTCAGCACAGAAAAGAAATGGGAGTTTCCCATAAAAGCTTTGCAGGACCATGAATCGCCAAACTCACCAAAAACAGAGGAAAAGTAGCAGGTGATGTCAGGTTTTTGACGTTTGTCTGAAACAGTTCTGTGTCTTCCTATAAAGAGCATGTCAGCAACCTTGCTGCTTGCTTTTAAGAGCCCCTGAAAAGCTCTGTAGTCATGGCAGCAGGATTAGATCTCATTTGTGGAGCATAGCAACAGACCACGCAGGAAAAAAGGAAGGGAAAACGAAAAACAAAGAGCTGGATGCCCAGACAAATTTGCCAGAAACAGGCATTGAGTTTTTGCACGTACATAATTTCCGCTGTCCTTGGAGGATGACAGAAACAGGGAGCGGGGGCAAAACAAAGACAATTTATGAGCTCTATGAGAGACCAGAAGATTTTTGGCTAAGTTAGCTGGCAGCATCAGAAATCTGGTGTTTGTCTTATTAATACATCTGAAAATAACCATCATTCAGCAATCACAGATGAATTAGTAATTGTGACTTAGCCCTGTCCATAGCTGCTCCAGCTGGAAGGTTTCTAACACCAGTCAGTGTTTGGCTGGCTGGCTGCAGGCTTCCCATGAGAGAGCACTGCTCCTGGAAAGGGAATTCATCAAGACATAGTGGATGCTCAGAGTGACTTGAAGGATGCTGTGACTCTGTTGAGAGTTATAATCACCAAAAATAAGATAAGAGAAAGGTGACTTGCTCAAGACAACAGTGAAGCATCACGTTTCACTGGAAGCTTAAGCTGATCTGAACACTTCTCAGCTGTGCTTTGCTTTATACGTCTGTGTGTGAGATTCAACGGAGGGAGTCTGTTCCCAGGTGAATGTATATGCACATGGATGAAGGCAGAACCAGTAGCTGAGTCTGACAGAATCACAGAATCAATCAGGTTGGAAGAGAGCGCTGGGATCATCGAGTCCAACCATTGCCCTGACCAACACAAGCTCTTAATGCAGATACAAGCATTGGTTTTGCAGAAATCCTTTCTTGCAGTCCAGGCTATGGCCTGCCTGGCAGAAGTGGGCACTGCCTTGTTCACTGTTCCACAAACTAGTTTCAGCCAGCTGATGTACATGGAAGCCACAATTGCCTTCATGGAAGGAGATGTTTCTCCATAGGAAGGGAGATAAGGAGGCAGAGGCCATCTTTTATCAGCTGTTGATAGGAAGGAATCCTGTTCACCTGAGCACAAGGAGGGAGGGCACAATGCAGAGCAATCCTGCTCAGAGGTGGATAGGTGGGACAGAGACACAGGATCAGATGAAGTTGGTTTAGGCAGCTCAGACCGTTTTTCTTGTCTCCCTCGAGTCGGCTGATGGCTCAGTTGCTCCCTTTCGTGAACCCACCAGCATAAGGAAGGGAAAGGGGGAAGAAGTACATTGGTGAACCACCCAGTGACAAAATGTGTGTGTTTGCCACAAGGAAGGACAAGAATTTCGTGGAGTAATTTGCCTTCTCTAAACAAGCTAGAGTTGCCATGGTTGAGTCCTGAGGAACAGGTGTTTCATCTACATGAGCCCATATGTCTATTTATGTGACTGTGAAGTTCTGAAACTGGCCTGGAAGGAGAGAAAGTGATTATCTTTAGTGCTAATCTTGTGGAAAAGTTGTCCCTTGGATGCTTCCTAGCCATCAAGGTGGAAAGCATGTTTTCCAAGAGGGGAAGGGCAGGCACTGTTGGGCCTTAAGGAGCAAAAGAGTGAAGTGGAAAAGTAACTCACATGGGAAAAGACAATGGGAAGCCCCTTTTGAAGAAGACTTGGGAAGGTTTAGTCCTGAAGCAGAAGGCACTGGAAAAAAAAATTATAATGGAGCTTGAAGTGCTGGTGAATGTGCAAGATAATATAGGAAAGAGGTCATGTTCCATGTACAGGGAAAAAAGGAAGAAAGCTAACAGGAGTTGGTAAAATTGAAGGAAAGGGGGACACAAAAGGAACATTCCTAAGAAGAGCATTCAAATGGAAATAACAAGTTGTCCTCAGCTGCATCATCTTAAACCAAGGAGACATTAGAGAAACTGAGGCACGTACAAACATGCCCAGTCCATTCCCAGGTGGGGAAGGCAGGGGAGGCAGAGCCGTGCAGACCCCCGACAGGTACCGCTTAAGCAAAAAGCAGGCATATTGTCTACTTTTTGGCATCCTTGCATGCATGCTCAGAACAGTTACTGGTGTAGGATCCAGACCATTGTTTCCCTTCTCCCACTTACACAAGGATCCAGAAGGTGGCAGAATTACTCAGCAGGTGCTTTCCCATATGGAAGAGAAGATGAACATGTCCAGGAAGACATCTGTGCTGTTTGTTTCTTGTTCATGTAGGGATCACCAGATCATAGGATAGGATCCTCCCCACAGCAGGACATACATACTGACAGGCTCCCAAGGATTTGCTGTGCCTGCATATGGGTTAGTAAAGGGAAAACCACCACAAGAAGTGGTAGACAATTCTTTCTTGGCACCGTCCATGCTGGGGTATCAAAGGAGTTAACGTTTTTGCAGCACAGTTTATCACTGAACAAACTAGAGCTATTCCTGGGCTTGCCATTGGAACTCCTGCTGCAACATTTCCTTCACAAGCAGCATTGCTTTCAGAACAAAAGGAAGAATTTGAATTTCTTGGGAGCCCTGAGAAACTAACCTGTAGTATGCTGAGACTGGAGGGAAAACATTTCTCAGGAATAGGAATGGGATGAGAGCCCCAAAGCGATATCCTCTGCTGCAGAGCACAGAACCCAACCAGCCCCAATAGCGCAACTGGCTGGAGCTGGGAATTCGCAGCCACACCTCCCCAGGCCATAAATGCTAAGACCTGGGTATTAAACTTCAAACCAAGTGAGAGAGGAACATGACAGCGTGGCCACAATGGTTCTTCTGTGGATGTCAAAACATATCCTAAGCCAGAAGATGCTTTGGAAACCAGGTGTTTCTGAGCAAGTCCAAGCAAGCCAAATCTCCTCGAGGGCTGGATGACTTTATTTCTACACTGAACTATTAAGGCTACTGGGAGTTACTGACAATTGTTACTGAAACTGGATTCAAACTTTATAATGCTGAACACCAGTGAAAAGTTGTTTCGGAACTTACCAATGAGGATGGATGGGAGCACAAAGTCACGCCAGCTGTCAGAATACTGATTCCTACAGCGCTGTTTTCAGTGCCTTATAAATATCCTCCTCGAGGTTAACATCTTGCATGCCACTGTATTTTAGCCAGCTGCTTTAGTAGCTACTGAAATAACTTACCTGAAAAAGGTCTCACTGAAATATGGCTTTTAAAGACATACCTTTTATCTTTGCAGATCATTTGAAGAAGACTATGACACAGATGAAGTCTTATCTCCCTCTGAAACTGGAGACAAGTCAGATAAACTAGTTATCTCGGATCTCTCAGCATAGAGAAGTGGAAGACATTTAATCAGTATCTCAAACTGGATAGCATTCAGTCCCAAGACACTTAGGGATTTTTCTTAAATCCGTCATTGGAGCAATGTGCTTTATTTTGTACACTGTAACTTGAGAACCCTTTTTCTCTTCCTGTGTAATTGCAATAAGGTAATTTCTATAAAAAGGCTTTTTACAATGTGTTATCATGCACGCTCATTAAAAGTGGTGATTGCACCTTGTTTTGTTTATATATAAATTCTGTGATGTCCCCAGATGTGCAATAAATGCCAGCATCTAATGACTAACTGTAACAACTGCATGCAACACCTAGAGCGGTCATTCCTCAGTCGGTTCAGTCCTGTGCCACCCTGTCCCCTTGACTTTATACCAGGAGTGACAAAAGAGCTGCCAAAAACTTAAGTGTATGTTTAGAAATCTTTTAGAATGCAAGTCACAAGGACGTCCTCTCTTCTTTCTTAGTGTCCTGGAAACCAAGGCAACATGCCTGTGTGTGGGGAGAGTGAAGTCCCCTTTTGCACTTTAAACCCCAAGCTCTTACAGTTGATACTGGACATATTTTACCTGTATGAATCTGTGGACAGTTAAAGCACTACATGATGTCACATTTCTCTAAGAATTTGAGATACAGTTAACATTTCTACATATTCTCCTGTGCATAAGATCTTCCTCAGGCTCGTGTTTTGTCTCTGTAAGAGTATTTTCTAGCATATTTGCAAAAAAAATTACATATATGCTGTTCAGCTGGTGTGTTGAAACTGCTGTGCCTTGTGTGCACCAGTTCTGTCCATTCCCTGTGTTCTTCCCCTCTCTTGTATTGCTAACCTGTAGCCTTCTCCAAGAGACTAAGCTGAGATAGTGAAGAAAAAACTCAACCCTAACCTGGTGTGCTAAATTTCTGTTACCACAGGGATCCTTTAACTGGTAAAGGAATTAGTGTATAATATTGCCAAAAATTTATTTTCCGTCCATGAAGTAGGGCCCAGTCTCAGAGAGGAAACACTGTAACTAATGAATTCTTGCTTAAGTGCAAAATTAAACTTACTTTCCCCATAGAATCACAACTGGTGTCTCTAGTAGCAGCACCTGCTCTTAGGTTAGACCTGTTCCTCCTCGCCTGGTAGCTGTCTGTGATTCAGCACAGAGGTGATTATAACATATTCTTACCAGTCCTCAGTTTTAGCCATCGTAGATACACAAATAGATCTGGTACTTACCTTCTCCAGCTTGGGATGAGTTTCAGCTGTCATATTTTATTTCAACTATTGTAGTTGTGCCCAAATACATAATGGTTGGTATGTATACACTGTATTTCCTCTTACCTGCCTGTAAGACTCAAACCATGCCTCCTCAGGACATCCCTGCCAGAATACCCAGGAGACAACTGCCAGTGCCAGGATCAGGTCTCCAAGCAGGCACCTCCTGCTCTGCACTAAAGGCAAAATCCATCCAGTTAACAGCTGACTTCTGTGTACACGTGCACACTATTAGCCTGGTGCATTTTGTACATGCAGATGCAAGCACAAGGGAACAGTAATCCCTAGGTGATACCTCTAAGTGTTAATAACCAAATAAGTAATTGGCTGATCACTACAATGCAGCTTCAACTTTTCCAGGAGCCTTTGAAGCGTAACGTCCGCCTCCCGATGCCCAGGTGGGATAGACTGCTGCCTTGTTGAGGTTAGTAACTCTCTCCTCAGGATCAAAATCTGCAAGAGAGGAAGTTTTCAGTTATACTGGGCTTGGAGATCTATTAATTTTTCTTGAACAAAGCTGCTGTTTTATCCAGATGCATATACACACCGCAGGATCCTGGATTTGATATCTGGGAAACTTCTGGAGGCCCAGGTTCTTAGCCAAGGCATTGCAAGGTAACTTCCATTCCATAATAAAAGGTGTCAGCAGGGAGCACTCTAACCAAACCTGGATAAGCCTCTTCCAATGCAACAAGCACAAGAGAGAGCGGCTCTGTTCACCACCAGGGTGTTTGAATGCATCTCCATCATCCCTATAACCCTGAGGGGAAAAGCTTTACTGGGGACGATTCCACAAAGGCCCAAGTGCAGAAGAAACTAGGCAATGACTGCAGAAATGAACATAGGATGGAAGTCACACAACCACTAACTGTAACCAGCTCCGTCCACTTCTTACCAGAAGGAACCTAGGCAAAGCAGTTCTCCGCTCGTCTTCACGATCTAGGCCCAGAGTGGCCTTTTACTCTTAGTTTGATAAAATTTTACATCTCTCCAAAGACAAAAGAGAACCTGACCCCATTCTAGGCTGAAAGGGAACCTTCAGCATTGCTCTCTTTTAACTCCATAAGCAGCAGTACTGGAATGTCCAAGTTTGCCAATTATCTAAAGCCTCATTCCAGAATAACTTGGTGATTGTCTCTTTAAGGTGTGATTCTGCAGCCTCTCTGTGTATTAACATTTCCTCCTCTTCCTTCCTACGGGAGTTCAGAGCAACGTGCTTTCCCAGGAAGGATGTATATTCCCAGGAATGCACAATCTCTGTTTCACACAAGGAGGAGTTCGATGGAAGTGAGACCCCGTTCTCAAGCACCAGCTGTGTGTTGGGATGCGGCCGCAGCCCACGACAGCCTGTGAAGAGCTGGTACTCCAGCAGCCCTCGGTGCGTCGCTCTTTGGGTTTGGCATTTCTGCTCTTGCTAGGACGTACCTTGAGCCTACTTCTGCTGTTCCTGCTGTCTCTTTTCACCCACTCCTTCAGGATCTTTCGTCTTTCTCCTCATATGCCTTTTGCAGAGGGGCTTTAACTCAAGCCATCAAATCAGTTCAGACTTGTGTCTCACACCACACCAGGCTGCCTGAACTGGTGCCTTTTTTGCAGAAGTGACTATCCTGACCCTGGTAAAAATCACATTACTTTTTCAAGGTTTGGCTTCAACAAATTGAGACAGAAGCTCGTAGCTGCTCTGCTGAGCCCTTTGGCCCCCAAACCCAAGGCGCTCTCTTTTACAAGCAGAGGTTCAGTGCTGCTCTGCCAAAGTAGAGTGATTCCAAACCCAATTCATGCTTTCTAGTAGGTCAATGAAACAAGCTAATCACAGCAAAAAACCAAAACCAACTTACAGCAAGTGCTTTGCCTTATATGTGACTATAAGGACAAGCTACAGCCACCACTGCTAGCATGGTATCGGTGCAGAACTTGCAGTAATTTATATTATTTACTCGAGGAGTAGACATCTGTTCTCTCTCACCAACACATTTGAAAATAACCATAATTCAGCAGCCCCAGCTGAACTAGTGAAGGAGCTGTTCTACACTCTATTTGTGACCTAACCCTCTCCACAGCTTCTCCAGATGGAAGGTTTCTAAATGTGCAGTATATAAGGTAAATTTGGGTAGTCCTGGCCTACTTCTTAGCTTTTTCTTCTGGGATAGTCAGAACATAAGACGACAAGGATGTTTGTGAATACAGGCACCAGAACCTGCTCAGCTGCAACACCCACCGGCTTCAGAGGTCAGCAAGTGCTCTAGAATGAAGCAGCCCAAGAATCACAGCACAGACAAGTCCACTTTGCTCTGACTTGGCCTCCCGTCTCCAGCTGTCAATGCCACGTTAGATGTTGCACACCTTTAAAGACAGAGCATGCATTTTCATCGTAAAGCTCAGACTGAAGTCCTTATAGAGCTGAATTCCTTTTTCCTTATGAGTAACCAGAAAAGTGAGTAACATTCACTTTTGCATGATAGAAAAAAATTGTGGTTTTGTTCTCCCTAGTCAGCTTTTCTCTTAACAAAATTAAATCCCGTTTCCTTACAAAACCCTTGCTTTTTATTTTTATATTCACAAATATTCTCTCTCTGCAGTACTAAGATGGGAGATGGGGCTTGATACAACCACATGCAATTACTGCTGGAGTGGTACTAGCTAGATTTTTTTTTTCCTTTTAAATCTCAGTAGTAATTGCTACTTACAGTTTTCATCAGCAAACCCCAGGCGCTGCCACAGCTCCCCTCCTGCTGCTCTGCCACCAAGTGGCAGTGCTGCAAAACAGGCGTGGGCAGCAACAGAGAAATTCCAGTCTCAGGTTTACAGCAAACATTGGGGAAAACCTTCCTGCTCTCCTGGACTGAGGATATAAGCAAGCTGACGCGAGATCCTCTAACCAAGGTACTGTGCTTAGTTTCTGAAACAGAATATGCCTGACAGGCCGAAAAAAGAGGTCACTCAAGTGTCGTTTGAATGGTATGAGCTGTTGGAGTACGGCGTTGCTAAGGCACAGCATCCCAGGTCTATGCAATCAGAACTGAACCTCAGTGAAGAGTGTGAGCTGCTGTGAGAAAAACATGCAAACAGTGCTTACCCTTTTGTTCTGATCTCGCCTCTGTATCACTGGGTGATGGCTTTACAAGCTGAATGTTGAAATAATAAAGGTTCTCACACTTTGTAAGAGTAGTTTGGAGACATTTTGTGCTGGCATGGTTTTCTCTTTGTATTTTTACTTTGTATTTTCTTCTTTTTTTTGGCAAATAAAGGACTTTTGAATTTAAAAAGTAAAACCTGTCTGTGGGTTTTACTTTTTAAAAGTGGTGGGGTAGAGTGGTGGTGTTCACTTCATCTCCCAAAATCGCCTTCCCTGCTGCTGCTGAGCTCACACCATCCGGTTACCTGTCAGCAAGCCTGCCAAAGCCACAATTCCAGGCTTTCTTCTCAGAAATACGGGGGAAGAGAAGCAATCCCACCACTTACCCTGCTCAGCTTCATCCTCCACGGAGCACTAGCCGTGTGTTGATTTACCAAAATGCCAAGCTCCCTCATTTTAACCTGTCCTGAAAAAAGAAGACATCTCCTGGATCTTCTGCAAGTGGAATGAAGGAAAAAAAAAAAGGGAAAAAAAAGGAAAACAAAGTAATGCCTTTTTAAATTTCATTCTATGCAAATGCTGAAGCAGAATCGCTGTGTTATCTTACTACTTCATCTGTAAGACCATCGGGTCAGCATTCCCATGTGCCTAAATCTGTATATAGCACATTCCCTTCTTGGTGGGGACCTCTGGGTTTCTTTAAATTACCAGAGGCACTTGAATTTGAAAAATTAAATAGTTAAGACCAGACAAATCAGATATGCTTGCGACGTTATCAGTGCTACTTTAAATAGCATTATATACCTTTCAGACTGCATTTCATCAGCCATGCCACATACCTGGAATGATTCTATCATACAATCTGGTCTTCTTTATCATTTCACTTCTCAGAAGGTTAGTTAGCAATCAAAAGCTTATTTGTAAACATAAATTTGTATAAAAAATAAATACATAAAAAATACCTGGGGGTGTGTGCTTCTTGCATACAGTAAGAAGAGGCTTTTATTCTGGATCACGCCAGAATCTTTGCACAATTCATGTGCCACATCCGTATGATCTTTTTCTTGAAAGTCTATCAGAGTTTCATTGAACAAGCAGCTCCTTGCTGTGCCAGAAGTACCTGCCTTGGAAAGCAGGCTTGGCAGGTTTCAGACTGCTGGGACACTCTAACTCTACAGGTTTTTTCTGACAATACAAAACGTTACGGTGCTTGCAGGGGGGCAGCCTCTAAGATGTAACGATGACAGAAATGGCAGCAGCTGCAGAAGACGACATCCATTGCCTGCGTACTCGGGTTGTGGTAGCGTTTTAAAACTCATAGGCACATAGAGGAACATCTGCAGGGAGTTCAACGGGAACAGGAGAGGCTGTTGCAACCCCAGTGTTCACAGGCACCATCCTGCAGGGTTAGGAAAGGCAGAGAGCAAGAACATCACCTGCCTGAAGGAACGGCTAGACGAGCAGCGAGCTCAACACAAACCAAGTGTTCATTTCCAGTTTTGTGGCCCTGCCCCGCCTCCCTCCAGGATTTAATCCCCACCAGTGATTTCACTGACATATGATACGTGGAAAGAGCCTTTCCACTCAAAATGAAACTTTAGATGTCTTCTCTTTCTTTAGAGCATCTTCTGCATGTCCAGATCTGGATGGCCAAAAGCACTGGGCTCATTTTGGACCACTACATACCAAAATATGATCAGCAGTCCACCCCTTCCAGAAAGAGCTCTGTTCTTTCCACCTTTGCAACATGTTTTCAGGCAGGAAGACTCCCACAGCAAACCATCTGATGAACTGCTGCTGCTGCTTTCTGATGCAGCTCTACAAACTACAGGATTATAATAAAGTTTGGAAGTTAATCACTGTCTTCAAGAGGACTGGAAAGAAAGCTGAAGTATCACACACTTCCTATATGGAAAGAAATCCCCCAGCAGCCTCCTCCGTGCCAACGCTGAGAACAGCTCCCCAGACCCACAGCACCGCAGGAGGGACGCCAGGTCGATGACAGCCAGGGAACAGCCACCAGCCCAGCCCGGGCGAAGGTGGAGGAAAAACGATCCTTGGGCCTGCTCTCCGCCAGCGATCCCCCCGTGCGTCCCCACGCACGGCCCGCGGGGAGCCAGCCCTTGCTGCGGGCTGCGCTGGACTGAGTTTTCACTCAACTCTCTGACCACAGCCAGCCTGGAAGGTCCCAGAACAGTACGCTGCTCTTACTGCTATAAAATGGAAACAAATGCTTTTCAAACTCGAACCCCTGCAATTATTTTCGGCAACATTATGATCCTTTCCATTGCTCAGCTTATTCAAGAACAACTAGCCAGGAGGTTAAGGAAACCAAACCAAGCCAACCCTAATTTAAACAATTACAGAATTAGTCATCAACGGACTAAGTGGTATTTAGACAATAAGTTTAACATATGCCACACTGATGCCCTTAGCAGTTACAAAATAGAATTAGAAAACTAACATTTATTAAATCAATTTGAATTTTAATACACATTTCAAGAACGTGGCAGCATAAAAGGAAATGTTTTTAGAAACAACCTGAATCTACCATTTGCAATTGTACATTAATGATCAGGGCTCTCCTGTTCCAAAACACACTTGACCTAAATTCTCCAACTTTTGGTACCATATTTAACGCAGCAGTGAGATGATAGTAAAGATGCCAAGTACTCCCACATTTCTGGAGCAAAGGTACTATGTATTTAATTTAATGAAAGTCCTAATAAACGTACCATCAACAATCTCAGCAAAACTTAACAGCTCCGCAAAAGCATTCAGAAACAACCCATGCCGTGCAGTTTACTCCCCTTAAATCAAGACTCCGGTTTGGCTACTTTTCTTACACGTAGTGGACTAATAAACAGATTTACATTAGTAGGTCACCATCAAACCACCAAATTAGAAAATGGTAGGATCCTTTTGGGTCAACACAAAAATCACATACAAGTTTAACTAAATACATTTTAATAGGACATTGTTAAATCTCATGAGGGCTAAGAAACACAGATCTTAGGTACTTGGGTTGGCAAATAAAGACAAGAATACTAAGAAGCATTTTCCACCATTTACTCATTATCAAAAATATTTTTCAACTCTTCTTGCAAAACAAAAACAAAAAAGTACAGACTGGACACGTACATCACATTTTTCTTCCTATGGCTTTAACCCCCCACCCTACCCACCCCACAAAAAAAAAGACGGGGGGAGAAACAAACCAAAACCAACAAAAAAGCTCTGACCACATTCACAGAAAATGACACCATGGTACACTACAAAACAAAAGGAGGTGTCATTTGTGTCCAAAGGTTTTTGCTCATTTCTTAGGTGAGGAACCATCATTGTACATGCTTTGTGCCAAATCAAAAGACACCTAACGTTAGGTCAGAAAGCGCTGTGGGGTTCACTGGGTGAACAAAAGGAAAGATGGAAGCAGTAAAGGAACTCAAAAAATTCACATACTATTTAACATGCTGTTGAAACAGGAATCGCCTTTTAAATTAGAAGGTAATGTTTTGTGTTCTAGTCAGCCCATGTTTAATTTGTGCTGTATCACTCAAAGAAAGGAAATTCCTGCTTTCACAAAGTAACCTAATTTTTTTAGGCTACCAGTGACGCCTTAAATGCAAGACTAAATTCTTCCACTTGTACTCTTATTTAGGGATTATGCCGAAAGAAACCACTTTTGCATAAGACTCCTACAAAGGCGCTTTCATTTTAACACCTTCTGAGATGAGCTCTTGGACAACTTGGTGTTATTTTTCCATTTTAGGGCCTTTCAGGCCAGGTTGAGAAGCACTGACCTTCAAAAGCTACTTTCAATATACTAGTGAAAAATGAGATGGATTCTGGGTGGAGTGAGTTATATAGCTTATTCTGTCTAACAAACATCTGAAATATTTGACCTTAGATAGCAATCGATCCTCTGCCCCAGCCCAAAGATGCCTGTCAGCGAAGAACTACCCTCAAGGGGATGGGTCCCAGGTCTGTTGTGGTACAAACCTGACCAGCCCACCAAAACTCCCAATTGTGGGAACTGCTCTGGAAGTCTCTGTGTATCCCAGGCACTGACTGGCAGCAGAGGGGGGGAAAATCAGCCCAGGAGTCTCCTGTAAGCCACAAAATCCCCTCTCTTTTCTAGAAGCAACAGTAGTAAAACCATCAGGAACTCCAAAAAAGGCGGCGGGGGGGGGGGAGAAAATGATGCTAATAAAACTTGAGCCGCCTTTGTCTTCAAATAATTTTCTCGCCCCAGCCAAAATAAGTCAGTAACAGGTCACACACACGGAGCTGGCATGAAGGGCTGATCGGGAACATCACCTGTGGAATTGTCAAGAGAACAAAAAAAGCGAGTGATGGTGTTAACGGGGACGGCGTATCCGAGTCAGCCGTGTGACGTTCATATCTAACCAACTCATCCTCCTGACCCTCGTCTGGAGACTGAGCTGCTTTTTGGGCTATCAGCTTTCTCAATATATTACTGAAGTTTTTTAGTTTTAAACTGTTCCATAGAGTAGATAACCAAGTCTCACAGTCAGAAATTATCTACCCTTTTCAGGCTGTATTCCCCAGCTCAATGCTGCATTTCCTACAGGAATATTGGGTGATTTTCTAGTAATGGTGACTGTAACTAATCGATAATTACTTTTCTACATCATAATCTAGCACAGTTTCGATGGACTAACTAGATACCACTTTTCTACATTTAAGCAGAAGCTTTGACTGAGCACAAAGCATGACCAAGTACAATGAGGTTAATATACTCCTTGCCACAGACCTCGTGATAAAATCATTTACATCAGCAATTGATCTCAAACTATGAGGTGCTGTAAGAACTAAAAACGGTTTTAGGGTAACTCCTCCATTATCTGCAACTATTTCCCAGACACTAATACACATAACATAGCAATGAAAAACACTTGATACAAGTGATCTAAATGCAGGAGCTCCAGCAAGTTAAACAGAACCATAGCTGCCTCGAAACTGTCGCAGTTCCCCTACTGATGGCAGGGAAAAGAAAGAAAAGATTCAACAGTCATATCTCATGTCTATAGCTTCATCCAAACTTTTATCATCGTGTGTACTGGCAGCTAAAAACGTCGTTACTGGTGACCCTGTCACATTGATTACACTGGTGCTTGTGCTGGCATTGCGCACCGCAATGCTTGTCACATTAATGCCCAAAGTAAGCCGAGTCTGCTCCAAGGCCTTTTCTGGCACTGCAAATGCCTCCAGCTTCTTCTCCCCATTAGCCATGTATGAGTTTTGGCAGCCACGGCATATGCAGTCAAGGCAGGCTTTGCGGTTAGAATAGCAAGGGCAGCGTTGGCCACGGCATGTAAGAACACTTGGATTTTGGGTGGCACGACCACATTTACACCCTTTCTTTTCTTGTGGCTTTTTATACACAGTTTTTGTTGGGCTTCCTGGCATAACGTTACTGCTAGGAACTTTCTCCTTTGCTTTGTCTTTTGTTTTCAGCACCCCTGGTTTGGCTTTCGGGTGAGATTTCTTAGGGGCGTGTTCTAAATTCTTTTTCATGCTTTTGTTAGACAGGAGCACAGTTTTACTTATTTTGGGAGTAGTGCCTCCGTTAGGTACAGTCGCAACGGGCTGCAAAGACATTTTATTTTCCTGTTTCACTGTTACAGGAGCTGACGCTCCCAGTGTTGGGCCACAGATGATGCTGGAAATGGGCAGAGGTTGAACCTTTTCACTGTCACTTTCTGATCGAGATCGCTTTCTGTTTAACTTAACTACCTTCGGCGTCGCCGCTGTACAGGAGATCCCGTGAGGAGAAGCATCTGTGGACATGAAAATGTTATGGCTAAGAGGTGGGGGAGAGAGCTGCAGGAAAGGGCCGTTAGTCATGTTTGCTTCCAGGCTGGGCTGCAAATTAGAATCACAGACTTCAGTATTTGAAACGGTCTCTAAGCTCCGGAGAACCTCCTCGACGCTAAGGAGAAGCGAGCCGCCTGGTTTGATATCTTCACTGAAACTGCAGATGTCAATGCCTGTCGTACACAAGTCGCTCGTAGAAACTGTATCACACACAGGCTGCAGGCTGCTAGAGATATCTTCCGTTTTTATATACTCCCCAGTACTACAGACGTCAATTGTGTTTGCGTGCTCAGGAGAAGGAATAGTCACTCCAAGTTTATCTACCGAAAGCCCATTACAATTGGGCAACCCGTTGATAACAGAACCTCGAATATCAATGTTGTGTGTGCTTTCAGGTATTGACGTAAAACTGGCTGGAGGATCAGCTGTGAGTTCTGAGGTTGAAGGTACTGGGGAATGTGTCAAACACAAAGCCAAGGCTGTATCGGAAGGTTTTTCTGTCTCTTCATGGAGTGGTGACCCATCTTTGAGCAAAGCCAAAAGATCTGCAGAACAATCAACTGCTTGGATAATGTCTCGTGCCAGTGGAGTTTGCGTTATGTATTCGCAGAGTTTCTTATAGCAGTTCACTAAGATGCTCAGCTGCTTGTTCTCTTCAAACTGTTCGTAGTCCTTGCACCAGCTACATGACGGTTTCATCATCATCTTCTTGCCTTTACAAGTTTTGCAGACATAATGCTGACATGTGGAGTTGGTGGGAGCAATAGGGTCTTGTAGCAAATTTCCTAAGGAAAAAAGAAAGAGAAAGATTACAATGGACTCGAGGCAGGTTTCGGGGACAGCATGGGGTGAATTTTTGTACTGTCAAAAAAAATTGCCTGAAAAAGTTCAGTAAGTCACAAGGAAATGTACCATCCACACAAGAGCCTGTAAAAATCTTCAGAGGTGCAATATCTGGTTTTAAAACAATATTAAATTAAAAAAAAAATTAGAAGAAAACCATCACACCATAATTTGTTGTGCTGCTGCAGCCTTCAGAAACACTCTCAACTAAAACACTACCAATCCCCCTTGTCCCCTCACCAGTTTCTTCCATTGCAACTTAAAAACACACAAGATTTCTATGAATTTACCAAACATGCAACAATAAACTCCCATTAAAAGCTACTGCAGAGATTTTAATGAAATTAAGTGAAAACAAATGGCAACGGAGCAGAGGGAAGCTCTAAAAGGAATGTAAAAATGATGAAATACCAATGCCAAAAGGAAAGACAACACAGCAGACTTTGTTTTACTTTTCATTTAGCTGGGACTAAAAATAGAGCCTAGCTTTGTGACAGTCAAAGCCACGAGTAAAGCGCAAAGTTTGTAACTTTGCAAGCAACAAAAACAGTTACATGGATCACATGAATTCTTACAAACACTGAATACAACACCTAGTAATATAGTTGAATAAAAATGGGGGGGAAAAAAAGATACTATATTGCTCTAATAGATCACTCTTGTGCCAAACCAGAAGGTGCAACAAGGCAACTATTCACATGATCTGGGGAGTGGTGGCTCCTGGTTTTCCAGTTCACAGACATACATCAGTGAAATAATATTTAAAATAGTGGTTCTGTCATAGCCATGATGCTTAAATACTTTAAACTGTCAACAACCGCTCACATCCTGGGCAGGAGTGAAGAAATCAGAAGAAAGGATTTTCTCTGAGATCTTACTGTTAAGAATAAAAACCTAATAAACATCAGTTGCTACAGGAATCAACACACCTGACAGCACAGAAAGTTTCGTACACCCAGTACTGGCAATCTGGAAGGTTATATTCCCAGATCTCCGAAACTGTAAAAGCCTGGAAGAATTATTTTGTTTTTATTTAAGAACAAACCAAATAACATGTAAGGATAAAATATGAAAGAACAGAGGTAACTGAAATTCTGCCTAGAAATAATCCAACTAGTAACCATACCCAGGAAATGACAGTATTGCTTTGCTATTTCTAGCCAGCTCTAGGCCAGGAAGATATTCTAATGCTTAAATTAAATTTCAGAATATCTACAGTCATCTACAGCAACAGGTCTCCCCTCCTTTCCAAGCAGCAGATTTTCAGCTCTGATGAGACCTCTCTCCCCTAAGGAGCCTTTGTTGGATGAGTTACAGCCATCAGTGAATTCTCACCCAGACCTTCCAAAGTGAAAACACGCTGTTACGAACAAACGAATAAAATTAAACAATTTGGAAAGAGAAAGCAAAGTGCATATATTAAACCAGACTGAGATTAAAAAATCATATCAAATATAAAGATAGGTACCGCTTTGGCAAAGGGCTGCTCCAGCCCTCCACCTGAGCTGTCTTTCAGAAGTGACCTGATGTAAACTGGTTTTTGAGCAACAAACAACAAAGAGTCAGTGCTGAAGTCATCATTCTGTAGTATTTTTTTAATAAATTGAGAGAAAATATAATTGTTTAGAAAGCTGGCAGGTGGCACACATCTACCCAACACATTACAGCGTGACTGGAAACGCGCAGTATTTGAACAGGGGTCATTGAAAGCGACGCAGGAGGAACACGGAATAGCAGATGCTGTAGAACAGAGAAAGGTTCAAATCACAATTACAGCTCTGCTTGACTGGAAATGCACTTCCCAGTCAGAGATGAGCTATTTAACTTCTCTTTGCTAACCTAACGAGGAAGGGCTGACTGAGGAAGGGTGACTCCACAAGACCCCACCATGAGAAGACAACAGCAAAACACTCCTCAAGTTAAGCAGTGAAGATGTAAAGCCAACAGATGGATCATGAAGTCACACAATCCAACCTGCAGTGGAATTTTTTTTTAAAATTCCCTTTAAATGACACTACATAAACAGCAATGCAGGCAAAGATGTCCATTGTGGTCCTAAGATTGGATTTGATTTTGTGAGAAAAGTCCCTAACTCCCATGGGGAGAAACAAAAGCAGCTTTAAATCCCATCAGCTAGTCTCAGAAGTCATGTCCATCAGCAGGAAGAGTTCACAACAACTGTCCGTCTCTTCTGGACCTTGAGTCTTTCCCACAGGACCAGCAGAGAGCCATGCCAGGACCAGTGCAGGACGCAAACACACCTCACACTCGCTCATTTAATGCTTTGAGACTTCAGAAGCCATCGTACAACTACACACATCCACGGCGCTTCCAGGACCAGCAGCCCACCAGCATTAATGCCCAGTGAAACAAAGCAGCTGGGCGCGCTCCTTGGTCCATCTTTAGCCTCTTTTTGCTGCTCACGATGATTGAGTTACAGTGATCAATGCTTTACAGATTATGAAGCACTAAAATACTTCAGAGATGGAACCAATTAAACAATATACCAATTTAACTTTTAATTAGATTTTTTAAAAAAAGTCACCACCAACTGTGCATTTTATTTCTCCCAAAATAGATTTGGCTGAAACTGTTGAATGGGTACGAATGCTAAAAGAGGATACTGAAAAATTTAAATTTCCAAAAGATTTGAGGAAAAAAAAAAATAGATGGACGGACAAAACACTTCCCATGCTCTCACTGAAGGGAAGAGCAGAGTGAGTTCTACCCTCAGTAAATGCTGGGCAACCTACACAGGAGAGACATTAGGAATGTCTGAGCTGTGGGAATATTTTCATATCTCATTGAATATTCATTCTTCAGTCAAAGTTTCTCTCTCATATGGATTCTGTGGCACCTATCACTCTCTTCAGCTGTAGTATTGCTAAGCTAAAAAAAAAAAAAAGTCAACCATGAGATGCAAATGCACAGAAAATTAAGTTTCATTACTTTTAATCCTCGGGGAATGGTATTAAGTCAGCAACACTGTCCCACAAAGACAACATCTGAGCTGCTACCCAGAATCAGGAGGTACTAAGCTTTGGGATGTCCCAAACTGCTGAACTGTACAGGCTCCCAAGGCATAACACTCACTTGATGCTGCAAATTACCAGATCTTCCCAGATTAAGTTTATAAACTCCACCAAGAAAATAGATCTGGGAAGGATTCCGACATGTTACCTAGCCCATCCTCAAATGCCTAAGAATAACCATACCGAGTTAGATACTTCACAGAATCAGTCAGGTTGGAAGAGACCTCTGGGATCATCGAGTCCAACCACTGCCCTGACACCACCACGTCAACTGGACCATGGCACTAAGTGGGTACTTCTCATGGGAGGTGGGTTTCCACGCACTCAGTAACCCTCAGATACTCTCAGGCTTGCCTCATCTCCTCTTCAACTATTTAAAATGTAATCAGTCACAACGGGCTTGGACAAGAAGTTCCCTGGTCAACTATCTGTTGTGCTGAGAATGACCTTTTTGGTTTGAGCATTACTCTTACTAGTTTCACTTGACCATCTCTGGTTCTTGTGTTGGATGAGGCAAGTCAATCCCTATCCTGCTCTTCCACGCTCCTTGTGGTTTTATAGACATCTACCACGTAACCCTCCAAAGTTGTCTCTTTTCCAGACTGCAAAGAAGTTGTTCCTTATGTTGGGTCACCCTTCTCCTAACTCTTCCACAGCTCTTTTTTGAGATTGGGGGACCACAACTGCAATGCTGTAAGATATGGGCGAACCACAGCTTTATGGAGTGCCATAATAAAGCTCTCCACTTTATTCTCTATTCCTGTCCTGATTTTTAGCATTTGCTTTGCTTTTTTTGATTGATACTCAGTACTGAGCTGATAATCTCACAGAGTTTTCTATCACAAGGCCAAGATCTTGCTTTTGGTTGGTAGCCATCAGCTCTACCACTTTCTATAAATTTACAAATTTATATAGATGTGCAAGATATAAAAATGGTGGGCTCTGAGAAGTTAATCTTTTTCCATGTTTATAATTTAATATTTATTAATTTGTCATTATATTGCGCAGTCATTCATCTGCATAAGATCCTTCCATGATTACTCAATGCAGTCCTTCATTTTTACTACCCTAAATAGCTTGGTATTACTAAACTTTGCCTTGTCTTTTCTCACCCTCTTTTGCAAGGGGTATATTAATACACCAAAAGCAAAATCATGTTCTTATAAAGCCTCCAATAAGAGGCTTTCCCTAAACATCATCTCTTAACTCTCCTACTTTCAGAAAGGTTTACTAAACATCTCCATTAATATGAGCACTTACATTTAATAAGCTGCATATACAGAGGAAATACTTTTAATATATTATTTACAAAACCTCCCAGCTGTCCTGGAAAGGCTGCTACCAGGAGGGAGGTCATTTAAACCACAAGGAATACTTCCTATTGTGTTCCTTAATGAGCATTACTTTGCAGCTGCAGGAAGAGGGGAAGCATCTGCAAATTGTATCTCAGAGACCAAAGGGAGAAGAATTGGGAATCAAAGCAATTGTTGGGTGTGTATGTGCTCCAAATGGATGAACTTCGGTGAGAAGAAAGACTGGAATCGAAAGGGGTCACCTCCTTCCATCCTCATCTATCCTCAGCAAAGGCAGAAATATAATGCCCGAGAAAAGGGGTTAAACACTAGTAGCTACTTTAGCACCCTTGGAAAAGCCTACTGAAACTTTATATATTGCCTTTTTTAACAACTCAAAGTCTTAAGAATGATGTAACTATTAAATCTTAATTTGATGAAGTAAACTAGAAAAAAATATGACATCAAATTTTGTTACAAGTATAAATAAATGTATCACTGGGGTTAATCTCCAACAACATCTGTCTGCCAAAACAAAAGTCTTTAAACCTTGATTGCATTCGTATCACCAGAATTTATCACCTGGTTTTACAGCACCCAGCAAGCAAGGGGAAAGCTCCACATCCCAGCCCTCCGCTCCCTTCACTGGCCTCCTACCTGCTACGCACGCAGAAGCAGGGCTGGCATCCCTGAAGAAGGGGAGAAGAAAGCTCACCCGCACCAGTTACTCTCTTAACATCGAACAATACAATGACTATGATGGCATTTTTAAACCAAGTATTACAAAAAGCTTCTGTGAACTCTGGATTAGTCAGAAATTCTACAGCTCTGTGAATCTAGCAAGTTTAAAAAACCAGGAAGCTCTAATCAATCTGCTGAAGCACACAAATACTTCTGTGTTACACTTCAAATTAATATATGACAAGCACCTCAAAGTAATAACCAGAAGCTGGAGATTTAACAGTTGGACTGCTGCACTTCCAGCATTTTCATTTCTGGATTAAACATGATCTGATTGTTTATACTACAATAATCAGCAACAGGCAGTAAGCTTTAACAAAGCGCTACGTTCAAGCTTCAGAGTTACCCACCTCCTGAAGGATGGGAGCTAGTTCTCACCGGCTGGTGATAGCCCTTGATAGAGGCTTTCTGAAGTTCAGCTACCCATCTCCCTGCAGCTCAAGCACTTCAGCTGAAGCAGCCTCTAAAAGGAAAAGGCTTGGCCCCCCACCACCTTCCCTGCACCGCTCCCTTCCTCAACCCCACGCAGCATCTTTTCATCTAAGAAATTACAGCTAGATCCGACTGAAGTAGCTCAAGGAGGTTTCAAAGCAAAACATGCAACAGAAAAATACCATCACAAAAGCAGTAGCATTTTCAGAGTTTGATAAAAAACCTAAAAGCAGTATTTGCAAAACTATTTGACGATAGGCAGGCACATTGTAAGCAATGAAAAGGTCTGTTAACCATCTGCAGAAAAATAAATCAAATGTGTAAGATCTGTTTTATATGGGTGAAAGATCTGGATACTTCCTAGAAGATAACTAAATACACTCAAACCCAGAGAAACTTCAAGAGAAGTGCAAGGGACAACTGCCAAGGACAAGACAACAGCGAACTGTCTCCTTCACAGATGCCAAGCCCTACCATAAACCCCTTCCAAACCATACACTCAAGACGGTGGCTTCAACCACTGGCTGGTTGATAAATTCCACAAATACCGCACCGAGGTCAAGAGGCAGATTCACCAGACGGAGGGTTGTCCTACCCCTGCCCTGACAAACTGTCCCAGTTAGAATAATGTTTGGCAACGTTTCCCATCACACAGAAACCAACTGGATCACCTGGCCGAGGTGCCGCCTATCACCCAGGTATCCTACACCCCCTTCCCGGCGCTCAGAAAACAACTCACCATTTGTAGCTACCACACTCTTGGCTGAGAGGCACAAAGACGCAAGACTCGCCTGTGATATTACTAGCACAAAACTTTGAACCTATATCTACAAAACACGGATTCACAGAGGAGTTCACAATGACAACTCTTATCCTTTAATGGTTTTTGTGAGACAAGGTTTTGTAGACAGAAAAAGTGATTTTCATTCAGCCAAGTAGTAGAAATAGAAAAAAAATGACCAAGGATTTCAGCACACAACCCTTTTCCAGATCTGAAACAGTAAGTAAGAGTTTACACTTCTGAACTAAATGACAGAATTTCTTTCTGAAAATACCACATTGCTCGTAGATCACCACAACTACAACCACAGTGCTGCTAGAATTTGTCCAACAACATTCACAAGCATCGACAGATTCCCCGTCAGGTGAAATGGGAACATGAGGGAGACACAAAAACGCATTTAAAAAAAAAAAAAATCTTAGTTCAAATTTTTATCAGATAAAACATTCTGCTGGCTGCTGAATACTTCAGAGCATCCTCCATCAACAAACAACTATGAAAAATTAGCTACAGAAATTATTATGCTCATATAGGGATGCTTGTGACTGAAGAATTAATGATTGTATAACTCTTCGGAAAAATAAAAAAATGCACTATTTTTGTCTGAACACCATGGGAACCCAAATTAACCATGATAAGAATACAGTTATACTATTTTTCTGCGTATTTGGAGAAATACAGTCAACCTCTTTAGCTAAACTTCAAGAAAAAAACAGAAATATGACAACAAATTGCATTTTAACTGTAGAAGGGACTGCTTTGTTCTCTGACTCCACCCGCTGCATAATAAACAACAGGACAGATTTTACCAAGTCCTATGTCAAAGTTATATTTCTGCTTGAAAGTCTTTGTGTTTACAAAATCAATGACTGGAAAAATTATAAATGCATTTTTAACAAACTAGGTGGCAAAGTTCAAACTTTGTAATGAACAGGCTTTAAAAAGATAAGTAATTCATCTTTTTCACTATCCAATGGAAAATTTTCATGTAACAATGTCTTCCAGAAGTCAAGGTTCCTGTATTTTAAGAGGGTTTAAATGGCAAAGTTAACATTTCTCCTGTAGGTATACCATGTTTCTATGCAGAATAAACACTCAAAAGAGTTAAAACTTGCTTTGAAAGTTACAGATCAAGTTAAATATATTTATCACAAACAAAGAAGAAATGAAAACTACTTTTCCCCACCAAAAATGCTCATGCCATCAAGATTAACCACGCACTCTTAAAGTAAACTGTGCTCTTCAAGCCCACTGGAGAAGGAGCAAGCCCTGTGCCAGGACTGCAAGGCTCAGGAGACAGAGAATAACAAATTACATCACTGAAGGACTTCAAAGTAATTCCTCCATAAGAGCAGGGAAATCTTTACTGTCTGGAAAGCACAGTGCTCAACAAAGGTTGTGCGGTGCATTATTTCTCAAGTCATATCCTAGATGCAAAGAATCTTCACTGGCCTCACACAAAACTCCAATAATATCCAGCAACTGCTTACTCCATATTTAGTCAAACTAATCTGTAAACCATAACATAGGAAGAAAACAAAACCAAAGAAATCTGTGTTTGAACACACTGTGTCCATAGACCTGGACAACTAAGCTGTCCCAATAAAGATGCCTCTTGGCAACATATTAACTTCTCTTTAAACACTCTGAAACGCAATCGGTTTCATCAGTATCAGGCGACCATCACAACCCATCCATCATCTCCCATTGCCTCAATGAGAAACACACTCTCATCTCAAAGCCCATCAGAAGACAACACTGCAATCTTCACTTTGCAACCTGCTTTTTTAAGCCCAGTATCAACCAGCTGTAAGGTGGAAACCACAATTACTTCTCTTCCCACTCCTCAATTTGGTTCTAAGACAGAGGAGTATTTTTAGTTTAGAAACCAATTTAAATTCAACTGGTGGAACTTTATGTTATCAAAACACATGCAGTACAATGCAGACAACCTTGAAAAAGCAGTTCTCCCAGGAGTCACGCGCAGGGTTTCAAAACAGGAAAGGGAAACAGTGAATTTAAGTAAGGAGATTTTAAGAGGAAGAGAAATCATCCAACATGTTCTTGGCTAAAAGTTGGTGTATTCAGAGATGTGTGAGTGGACATTTTATAGGCAACTGCCCATGCTGGTTATCTCCAAAACAAGAAGAAAAAGATTACCTGCAGCAGGGAGGTATTTGATACATACTTAGTCCCATAGTCCATGCTCCCAGATGGTTATTTCAGAGATTCTGGTTATTTTGCACATTCTTCAGAAATTCAGAAGTATTTTGGCAACCATTCATGTAATTTTTAAGGGGAATCATTCATGTAATTTTTAAGGGGAAAATAACATACTTTTAAAAACTACCAATATGTGATAGCCGGACAGTATTTTTCATCATTGAAAATGGAGGAACGAAGAAAATGTCAATGAAAAAATACCTAAAAAAAAGGCACCAATGCAGATCACTTTTCAAACATAAAAGACAACTCTGATCTGGCAACACAAATCATGAATCAGCCTTCACTCTCCTTAATCTACAGAGAATGGGCAAGAAATTAGAGTTCTAGGCTGAACTCTTCCATCACAAAAGTTAAATATACCTTTTCACTTCAAAACTCTGATGTCCAGGCTTAAGTCACTTAGTCACGGCTCATATCCCAAACAGAAAATCCAGTATCATGCATATAATTAAGTTTTATTAGTAGTGGGAATTTGTTTCTTCTTCCTTCTTCCATCTCTGTGACTGGAAATCAAATTTTCTAGAAAGTTTAGATCTATTTAGATGTCACCCAACTATCTTCTTTTCTCTGAAGGACATCACGCAACTGCTGCATGCCTCAGATTATCTCAATACCATCACTGAAAAAAAGACTTTGCTTACTCTAGAGCTGTAATTCACTTGCATTCCACTTGCTTGTGGTGCTTCTTCCCTTAGATATTTGTAGAAATTTTCATGTGAAAGTTTAATGAAATTATACAGGTCTAATTCACAATTTCCCAATGACAAAGTATAGCCTAAAGTAATAAGCTCTACTTGGGATCCATAATGATGCCACTAAGAGCTACAGAGAAGGGGTCTGGAGGAGGTCACACCACACACTGGCGTAGGGGGGAAGCAGTCAGACTGCAGAAGCAGTGGAGAATTAGCTCAGCGAGGGGCAACGAAGAAGAGGAGAAGCCTTCACAGGTCCCAACAACATGGACAAGACGGAAAATTTTACACAATTCAATATACCACCTACTATGGAGAAATTTCAGACCTACCTAGCAGAATGAGTTCCATAAGACTCAACTTATATTCACAGTATAGAATAACTTTCAAAAAATAGGCTAATACTTTACACAAGAGCAGAATGAAAATAACATCCCTATACGAAAATAAAAAGCCAACAGTTTTATTTTTTTGGTAATCCATGCCATTCCCCGTGCTTGGGAGTTACTTCCATAATGCTACTTTACTATTTAGCCTTCAACCCTCTAACTAAAATTATCAAGAGCTATCTCAAAACACTTGATGGGAGCTGTGGAAGGTACCGGTCAGTAGTGTCACGTTGTTTCTTTGTTCCTTCCCACCCCTTAATCTCCCCTAAACCACACGTTGTCTCACATCCCCTTAGATTACAGGATGTTTAAGGCAAGAACTATATTCTTATAAAGTAGTTCTCCAGCACAAGCTACAGCTGAGTTCCTGCTGGTGTCCTAAAGCCATGCAACCTTTCAAGCACTTTCACACTCTAAATCAGCAACAACAATCTTTCACACACCTTTTAAATATCTTTCAGATATTCCAGGATGAAGTTTTCCACGGATCAAAAGCTAGGCTGATCTGACTGGCAATCTGTCTCTTACAGGCATTTTAACTGAATTTCAAAAAGGGCTGTTAGTGCTGAAAAGCCAACCAAACCTTTGAATGACCTGTAGTAACCTACATGGTATTCGAAACAGAGAAAGCCACTTTTAAGAAGATTTTATCCCAACAGGCAGTACTTTTGAAACATAATAGTTTGTTGCATAAATTCTACTAAACTACTTTTAAGTTAAATGTGGTATTCACATGCAATTTAATAATAATCACTTTAGTCCAGAGACAGAAACTGAAACTCAGATTTCACATCCTCAAAACACGTAAGGCACAAACCTTCTGTCTAATGCACACTCAGGAGTAGTTATTTTTAAGTTTTAAAAGCTCTAGGAAATACCACCTTATACATCCCTGTAAAAGGATGATACATTACCGACAACACTGTCTAGGAAACTGTCACATGATCACACTTAAATCCTAGAAACACACCGCCGTACCATCACCATAATTTAACCTTTATAACCCATTAGGTAAGACAGAGACCTCAAATCCACCTAGAACAGATTTAGCTGACTTACAACAGCATGCTGTATTTACATTATGACTTTCTACTGATGGAACTTCACGTGTGCCAATCGGAATCTAAAATCAGAGCTTTAATTAGAATTTCATAATTATGTGGGTCCAAACACTTCTGCCGCCCCTACTATGTGAGCTGGTTTCAAAGACTATCAGATCAAAAGCAAATGAGTTGCCTTATGCATTGAGAAAATAGTGAAAGGACAATACTGTTAGTTGATTTATATAGCTGTCACTAACTGCTTCTAAAAACAATTCTCTAAAATTAAAGGAACAATCTTCACTGCGGAATTAACACCTACAGCATAACAAAGCGTTACAGAATGCATTCGGAGAGATTAAACACTGAGGAAAGGCTGATGACATAACGAGCGCTAATTTGGGGAGTGATTTCCCCAGGGAAGTCCTACAAGTCCAACACTTGGGACTTTAACCAAGTGTAAGGGATTTTGTGTTACTGATAATTCACGCAGCACTTCTCCAAAGCATGATTTTTAAACATGTCCAGTCAAGACCACATTCTGCCGAGATCTGTGTGAGGGAAGTACCAGACAAAGTGCCATGGCCATGAACCCATACCCAGATACTTGGATCTCAGGGTCTAAACAGACAAACAGGGTAGAAAGAAGTGAGCACCTGAAAAGCTTTTAAATATTTTTTTGAAACCCACACTGTGAAGTTTTGGGTGGTCATAGCACTCTTGTGATCATGACCTCTCACAAACGCAATCTTTACTTCAGTACTTAAAACTTTACCTTTTAAAACACTAAAGTTAAAAAGGTTTTGACAGTTGGATAGGCTTTAAATGACCTTAAATATGCAGAAGGTATAACAGCTCTTAGCACTAACGTGTGCAAAGGAAGAAAAGTATTTTTAAAACATCATAGCAAGGTCAGAGGGCCAAAGAGAGAAAGAGGCACCAAGATTCACCCATGAGAGAAGTGGGAGAAAAGGAACACAAAAAGCAAACGAGAAAAAGAAGGTCGATTTGCCTTTACCAGTCTGAGCTGAAGATTTATGACTGCTGGTCAACACCAGAGCAGAGGGTTTTCTATCGGGCAGGACCACTCTCCCATGACTAACTGCCTGCAGGTTCAGGAAAGGCACTTTACAAACTCTGCAGGACAGAAACTGTATTTTACTGTACGGCTTCACAAAGAGCCTGGTATTTCCTGAGGCCTCTGCATGCCACCACGCCACAAACAGGAGCCCAAGACACAGAGAGAGAATACTGGGGAATCACTCGTAGACAAAATAATGCGAAACAAACAGCAGCTACAGTTATCTGAAAGCTAGCCACAGCAGACAAAAAATAAAAACCAAAGCAGTAACCGTAAAATTCAAAGAAAATAAGGGATGAAGAGAGAAAGTGGAACCATCAAGAAGTAGTTTGTAAGTAGGAATATCCATGGAGGCACAAGTCAATCGAAGAAAACAAACTAAAAAGAGTGGTCTGCTCTACCAAACTGAGGGTGACACAAAAGCCAAGCAAGAAAAGCTGAAGAGGGGGAAAACAGCTCAGGAATTTGGGCAGGGACAAATTAAAGATAGATGATTTCAATAGCACGAGTGTAAAAATAAGATTGCAAAAGGCCAAGAAGGGAAGAAGTCAAGGCAAGGAGTACAAAAAACACATTTCAGAAGACCAGTCTTAAAGCAGAGAGGCCAGATAGCACAGTAGCTAGAAAGACACAGTCCCTATGGTTGAAAAAAAAAAACAAAAAAAAACCCCAGAAAAATATTAGCATATTTTTAGGCAAAAGCAGTCTGATGATTGACCAAAAGCAAGGAGTTATGGAAAAAAGCACAGTTAGGGACTGGAATTAACAGGGCCTACAGTAATAATCAAGAGAGAAAGAGCAGAGGTGCATCGGTACTGACATCAGGGTTACGTGAGAAAAAAAAACCTTAGACAAATTATTTCAGGAAATGACGCTGCAGTGATCCTGGGAACAGGCTCCCTCTTTCCCAGTACAAACAGATCTCTATTTTCTAAGACTTTAAGTGGGAGGAGCCAAGAGCTCCAGGATAGGCAGCATCCAACACTAGTTTAGCAGCCTCAACGGCTGAAATCCTGATCCTGTAAATAAATACAATATTTAACTTTATAAACCCCAGTAATTCAATTAAATCGTAGTGTGACCACACACATTAGTAAAGATAAACACATGCAAATGCAGTGGACGTAAGTCCACTCTGTTAAGAGAACACAAACACACACAGGGCCAGGACTTAAAACTACCAGAGGGGGGGAAAAAAAAAAAAAAGGAGAATTAACAAAATTAATCAACCGGGGAAAGTTCAAGAAAGGTTGACAGCTTATTCCCGAGCTTCCTACCAGGAACAGACATGTGCCCCCACTTCATAAACACAGCAGAATGCAATTCCTTCCCAACGCCCCCCAGACTGTAATACTGAAATTCCAGATGTCTGCCTTTGCCCACAAAATGCAAAATGCTCTTTTTTTTGGGGGGGGGAGAGGAAGCAGGGAAATCCTAGCAGAATTTCAGCCTATTTGCTTTTTATGGTTATTATTGTTATAGTACAATTATCTGCTATGCACAAAAAAAAAATATCTAAACATTGTTTCTCTGTGCTTAAAATTCCTGGCTTTCAATCTGAGTTACTTTTTTGTTCTTTACGTTTCAAGGCGGGGGGAGTAAAAACTTCTTATTTCCCTGCCTCTATGGTCTGCATATTGTTTTGAGTATCTTTTACCACACTTGCTCTTAGTCATCACTTCTTTAAAGCAATTAACTCCACTACACCAGGGTATTCCACTAATAACTACCATACCCTTTAAGAAATACAGGCACCACAATAAAAAAGTGTTGCGTTTTGGGCAAAACAGAGTCTCCTCAACAAAAACAGCACCGTATTTTCTGTGCAGCTCGCCGGGCTATTAAATACACAACCCCTAACGCCCTGCTCTCTTTCTGCCCAGTATTACCTGCACATTTCCCCCCACTCCGGGTTGGTTTTTGCAGGGTGGGGGGTGCGGGCGAGTCTATAACCCGAAGAATATTTCTATTTCCACTCCCCCTTTCCCAACTTGCACAACCACCGCGCCCCCCGCCCGCCTCCCACGTGGGCTCCGCGGCCCTCCCGGAGGCGAGTGGCTCCGCGGGTGCGGGGCGGCTCCGCGGCCAAAGGCTGAGAAAAAGTTTCCTCCCGGGCCGGTTCCGTGCGGGCGCCCGGCTCTCGGGGCCGGGTCCAAGGCGGGGGGAGAGGCGTCCCGCGGCGTTCCCCGGGGCGGCCGTGCCGGGGCGAGGGCAGCCCACCGGGGCAGCGCGGCCCAGGGCCGCCCCGCAGCGCCGTGCCCCGGGGAGGGGGCGGGGGGGGGGGGGGGGGGGGGCTTATTGTGCAGGGAACAAAAGAAAGATCCTCACCGCAAACGCAGCAGGAGAGGGACTGCCTGAAGTAGGGCAGGAGCTTGTTAATCTCGGTAAAGGACTGGGGATCCCCAGGGTCGTAGTTGAGCACCAGGCGGCTCGCTGAAACGTAGAGAGCAGTGGCATTCACCGGGTTCATCGCAGCCGCTCGCACGCCGCCGGCTCCGGGGTGAGAAGAAAGCGCGGCGCCGAGTCCGTGCCGGCCGAGGGGGCAGGTGGCCCCGGGGCGGGGGCAGGCCGGGTGTCACCTTGGTCCGGGGCCACCTGGAGCCGCGCGGCGGCGGCGGCGGCAGCGCGGAGGCCGCGGCGGCCCGGCGGCCCTGTCAGAGGGGCCGCGCTGGCTCCTCCTCCGCCTCCAGCGGGGCCTCGCTCCCGAGCAAGCGGCCTCGGCCCGCCCGCAGCCGCACAGAGCAGGGAGGCGGCGGCGCTACTCCAGGCTGCGGGCCATGCCGGGCCGCCCTCCCCCGGGCCCTGCTCCTCTCCGAGCGGACGCTTCCTCGGCCGCTGCGGGCCGCGCCTCAGCGGCGGCCCGGCATGGCGGCGGCCGCAGGGAGGAACCGCGAAGCCAGCTCAGGGCGGCGGCGGGCCGGGCCGCGCTGCCCGATCCGGGCGGCGGGGGAGGGAGGCGGATGCACCTGGGCCTCAGCGCGGCCGCATCACCGCGGCGCCGCCGCGGCCTCCTCCGCGGGACCGGTGGCTGCTGGCTGCGCGGCCGCGGGCACGGGCGCCGCTCGCGGGGCAGGATCCGCCGCCCGATCCGCGCCGCAATGTCAATAGCAACCGTTAGATCCAGCCGTCACTGCGGAGCCATCGCCGCTGCCGTCTAGCGCCCGCCACTGCGCATGCGCGCCCGCGGCCGCTTCCCGCCCCGCAGCGGGGGGGGGGGCATCCCGCGGCGCGGGGTGGGGGGGAGCGCAGCGTCCTCTAGCGGGGCCCGGGCGCGCCGGCGCAGGGAGCGGGGCCGCCCTCTCGCCCTCGGCCTGGGCGCGCGGCGGCCTGAGGGAGGGGGCGCGCGCCGGCCTGAAGGAAAGGGCGCGCGGCGGCCTGAGGGGGAGGGCGCGCGCCGCCGGCCTGAGGGAGGGGGCGCGCGGCGGCCTGAGGGAAAAGGCGCGCGGCGGCCTGAGGGAGAGGGCGCGCGCTGCAGCGACCGCCTCGCCTCAGCGCGGCCGCCACGGCGGCAGCGCCCGCGCCCGCTCCGCGGAGGACGGGCCGCCGCTCCCTCAGCAGGCGGGCGGGGTCGGCTGGCGGCAGGGCCCCCTCCGGCGGGTTGGCTGCGCCGTGCCCGGGGCGTTGAGGCTTTCCCCGCGCTCGGGGCCTCCGCCTCACGGGCGGCCCTGCCTCCAGAGCGGCTGGGCACCGGCGGAGCTTCGTGCTCCTGTCATGGCGAGCGCCTCCGCTCATCTCTCAGGCAGAAGAATCGGACCCCGCCTCTGCCTTAAGCTGCCCTGGAACCTGCAGCCAGGCCTGTCAAGTACTTCAGGCTTCCGTCTGGGCTTGAGTACTCCGGGGTACCAACTTGGCCCCCTCCCACCCAGCATGGAGCGAGTCCAGCGTGTCTGCCTTCAAAGTGAGAGAGCTGCAGGGCCTGAGAGGTAGTTGGAAGCTGTGGCACAGGAGCTGCAGAGCACACCCTTCTCAGAGGCGGCCTGGATGCCCCAGCAGACACCAGCTGCCCACACACGGCTGTGTAGATGGAAGTTTGTCACACGTGTTCTCACTGCCCATACCTGCGCTCTGGAGACCCCGAAGTATAACAGAGCAGTGGATCCACAGGCTTGGGGCAGGTATGACCAAGACATGGGCACAGGAGGGTGTTTTTTACCTTCTCCAGGTTTAAGATCACTGGGGACATATGGAGGGAACTTCTGACATTTTCACTGTAAGCACTACTAAGGCCATTCCACACACTTCCAGATCCTATGTTGCAACACTGCCAGTGCCATCAAGGCAGCCCTCTCCCTGCTTCTCTGTTTGGCCTTTTGGGGAACTGTCTGATAGAACCTCTCCTTTTTCCTACTTGTCCCTCTCTGTGTTCACCTAGAGTTGCCCATGTTAAACTAATCACGAGTTCCACCTGTATCTTTCTGTTCCTTGGTCTCTTCATACATCCCCTTATCTTTCCAGCCCAACTCAAAATGAGTGTGCATACAAAATACAGGAATTTGGGTCTTGACGCCAAATACACATTTAGCACTTCTGTATAGCTCATTCCTCACCTGACACTGTTTTCACACACCCCACGTACAGCCCTTGGGTGCTCACTCAGTGCATCTCCCGGGTTAACAGACATACTAACTACAACACCCCCATCTCCCTTTTGACCTCCTAGCAAACACTCACTATGCCATCTCTAGACCGTAACTCCTTGCACACATTCAGTCCCTAACCTGACTTCATTTCATGGCACAGCATCTTTATTCTCACTCTCAGCCTACATGTGTATTGCCTGTAAAATTCCCAGTTCCTTCTCCACCTTACTGCCGTAAACATCTTAGTGCTGAACCAAGCCACCAAACTGAAATAAAATCCAAGCAACCTCCCACCAAGTACACATCCTCATAGACACCTCCCCATATTCCACCCTCTGCCAAACTCCAAACACAGTGTGTCCTGAACTCTCTCATCTCAACCCCTCCCAACTCTATCTCGCATTTCTCTGGCTGCTACGCAAGGAACTAACTTGACACCTGACATCCAAAGAGTTTTACTAGCTTTGTCTAATTTCTGTGATACATTTATTTGGGGTATTGTGCATAAGCTGGATTCAGCAGTTGCGATCTGTAGTGTTCTAGGGCCAAACCTCAACCCACAGTGTTAACCTGCACTATTACATTCCCTGATGGAGCTAAGTAAGTAGGTTTGGATTCCATCTAAGAACAACTGCAATCCTAGCAGGACAGATAATATAAACTCTCTAGTAAATCTTACTCTTGAAAATGATGGTGATAATTGAACAATCAAATATGAAATGGCGAGAGTGGCAAGAGTAGCAAGACTGACTAAGTCGTACCCCTTTGACCAGAGGAAGTCCATAGTGCTTGCTTTTCATTGTTGCTGGCTGATCTGCTGAATTTGACTTTTCTTCTAGTCAGACCCTTAGGTTGAGGGTCCACATTTCTGAAAGTTCAGTCCAAGAAGCAGATCTAATTTTTCCTACCTCTGCTGATTGTTTGTTCTCGTCTATCAGCATTACTATTCTGGAGAATGAGTCCAGCTATCCAAACAGATTGGGTTAGGTACTCAGCTGTGTGTGATCACTAGGACAAATAGAGCAGTAAGACTAACTATCAGGGTCTTAAGTGCACGAACAGGCTCTGCAACCTTTCCCCCCTGCCCCCAGGGGTTTGGCCGCCCGCCTGTGCATGAGGCCAACTGATGTGGTGCAGCTGTGTGACCTTGGAGCAGGCTGCTGAGAAATAGCCAAGCTGTGAGAAGTTTCATTTGGGCCTCTCTGCTTTGCCTTGGGAGCTGCTTTTAAGCACAAGACTTTGCCCTTTCCTGAACTACCCTGCGCCTGGCCTGCTGACTTCCTGCTTTGACCTTGGACCTGCCTTGTTGCTGTGGATGTCTGGCAATGACTGGGCTCACCCTTGTTACTGCTGCTGGACCTGCTCTGCTCTTCTCATTCAGGTACTGTGGGACTGTGTTTCTTGTCAGTGACAAAGGCTGCTCCTGGCTCACCTTTCCTTTGTAGTAGCCACTTCTGCTGCTCCCTGACGCTAAAAGCCTCGTGGCACAAGCGTTCTCACTGCTCATTTACCTCTCCAGCCAGTGGTGTGTGTACTTAATATTGAACAAGCCCTGAAACACTCCATAAACTATTTTGTATGCTAGTGGAAGTAACCTTCAGCAGCCATCCCCTCTCCTCTGCTGGGAGAGTGGCAGAAAGGGTTTAATGTGTGACTCCTCTCACATTCCAACTGCTGTGGTTTTATTTCTACTTCCATGCCATGTCTTTTACCTCCCTGAACCCACCTGCCTTGGGAGACCATTTTAAGAGACCTGTGTAGGAAGCAAAGACTCTATTTCAAATTGGTGAAGAAGAGCTAGTATTTCCAGTGATGTAGCAGGGTGAGGGGAGAGTACAAAAGAGGACAGATAGGACATTTATTTAGAAAATTTAATGTGCATAGTACTTAAAAAAAAAAAAGGTTTTTATGTGTTTTCCTTGTGCCTGAAAATCTGCAATATTTCAAACCTGGTGCTGTTCCAACATAACAAATTCCTTGCAGTTGGACAGCAAACAAGTGCCTTCTCTTCCCTCTGGAGGTTACAGACTGCGTTTAAGGTAACTCCACAATTGCAGACCTATCCCTGCCCTTCAGTACGGTTGTCTGTCTGTCTGACTGACCCTGGGATGATTGTGGTCATGGATCAGTTCAGTCACTTACAGTCTGAGCTGGCGTGCTAATCTTTTGATTTACATCCCTTTACCTTTTCAATGGAAAATGAACCTGAATAAGGACAGAATAGGGATGTTATTTCATTTTCTAGTTCCTATCAACATTCTGCCTATGGCTGCATTTGGGAACTAGACATTTCATTTAGATTAGGTTAGAACATGGCCTATGAACTCTGCTGAACACAAATATCTGCTCTAATGTCCTAAGTCCTTGGGTGATAGTTTTAAGTTTTTGATTCTTTACTACAGCGCTTGAGCAGAATAACCATGTAGATCTCAATGGATGGCTCTTTATATTACATAGAACAGGAGGTGATGAAGGAGCTCCCCGTGTCAAGAGATCCTTCTCTTGTGGAAGTGGTGCATCTTAAACCATATTAATTCCTACAGTGCTGCATCTTTAAAGGAAAATTATCAACTGAGAAGAAAAAAAAAATACTGGTCACCACCTATACTGCCTCTGAAAGCTTGGGCATGAAGGAACTGGTGTTTTTTTGTTGTTTTGCTGTGGGATTTGTTTGTTTTTTCCCCTCAAATAGAAGTCAAATGTCAATGGCAAACTTGCTTCTAATTGCTTGCTTGTTTAACTTGACGTTTGTTTCCCTCTGTGTTATTACATTTTTAATATGATGAAAAGAGAGGCAGGATAAGACTGGGGTGATTGTAACAGTTCTAGCATAGTCAGGGGTGCTTGTGTTTTCTGGGCTGATGTTGTTAATGAATTAACAAAACAAATCAAACACTAATAAATACAAAATCAGAGTAACTACAGAAGAAAGGAGTTAACAACAAGCCTCCCTACAGCATCTAAGAAAGACAAAGACTCAATTTTGCCAAAAAGCACTCAGAAAGAACTGCAGGTTGTTAGCATTACTCTGCAAAGCCTCTGGGCCTTTCTGTTAAGTGATCCATGGCTACCTGCTCACCCTGTTACCATCCCAACGAGACAGAGCTGCAGGGACCTCTCCTGCAACGCAAGCTGCATCAATTAACTTGGCTGTGCCTTTTTTATTTCTAATTCTCCCTGCATTTTGTCTCATAGGATTGTCCTTTTAGTTTTGTAACCTCTAAATGTCCAAGGCGGGGTCCCACTGTGACATGGCTTCAAAATCCTGGTAAAACTGGCACTGCCCAGTCCATTGTTTTTGCCTCATTTTATATTCATGAATGAGCTGTAGACTTTCCCATTATAAAAACTTATTCCCTTTGTGCTCAGAAGTATTCTTGTATGTTATTCCAGAGTGGTCAAGTTTTCTAAAAGGCATTCCAGTTGCTTACTAATCTCCTATCAGGATCTCTCTGAGAATTGTTGACTTTGATTTGAGAAGTTCATGCCTACAATGCCACGTTGAGGGACATCCTGTTTTTACAGATTATAGGAGCGGCTGTGATGGCCCTTCCATTCAAGTACACATGAAGAAGCCAATTCCTGCTTTTTTATTTGGGTCTATTTTTGCAAGTAGCCTTTTTTTGGGGAAAAAAGGCATCGACATGATGGAGCTCGAGACCTGGAGTAATGCAGTACAATTTGTGTATTTACTGGTGCAGAGGAATTCCCCGTTCTAAACCAGAAAGTTTCTTACGCTGTTGTTGAACATTGAAATATACAGTGCTGTACAAACAGGTTTAGAACAATGTTTGTTAGGTCCACCAGTGCTTTGCAAATGTGTGGGATTTTTTTATGGGTTTGGTTTGGTTTTTTTTAACTATCTGCTGCTTTTCGGAAACACCCAGCAAATAAACAAGAATCTATTTCTGGTTTGGATTCGCAAGGACTTGAGAATGAATATTCCCCAACAATTTTAAGGTCCCTGGGATCTCAGTACAAAACCCACCCACTAAGTCACTATTGTTATAGTTTTTGCTTATTGTTCTCTACAAACCAGTTACCCACAATTCACTTACTTCATTTGGGTGATATGTTTCAAGGGAACTTTCATAGGCTGAATTTATAGGACATGTTCCCCAGCATTTATTATTCAGCACAGCTTTCTCCTTTAGTTCTCCCAGCACTTCACCAATGTGAAACAGGCTAGTGGGTGTAGCTGCAATAGCTTTTCTCCAGCTGTGCGAGCATGCCTGGCCTAATAATTGTTCTATTTGAATCAGCATCAAGTATGGTCATGCATTTTGCATATCATATTATATCTTTGGTAATCAAGTTCCTCCTGCTGTTATTAAATTGTGTAGGTATAAGCAGAAGTCATGGGGTTGATCTGTGCAACTCTTAAGTTCTGTCAGATGAGATTGATTTGTCCTTTTTTCCAGAACTGGACCTGAGAGCTTTTAGCAGATGCTACATATGTTGTGTGTTGATCTACTTCATATTTACTAAAGAACCCTTTTCAGTTATTTTTTCCTTGTATAGTGGTATTTACATGAACTGTGTGAGTAGACTTTATATTGTGGCTAATGTAAAAAATCTGTTTACCTTACCTTTCAAAAGTGTCACAAGAGATTTCCAGCATGCACGTTACAAGCAGAAGGGTACTGACAGAGCTCACAGCAGTCCAGCTCCTCACTGAAGCTGTTTCTTTTTTTATGGTGTTGCCAAACAAAGAAATTAAAGCTCTTCCAGCCTTCCCCTGCTGCTCACCACCCCTGGATATAGTACCATAAATCCAAAATCAACTGTTGCTTATTGAGGCTGGGGGTTCTTGTTGTTTTCTGTCCATGCCAGGAAAATCTCGGGTCCTCTATCAATTCAGATGTAGTGCCACTTCACTCCTGTTATGGCTCTTACATGTGCTAGCCAGCTCAGGATGATGACTCTTTCCAAATCACATAGCAAGAGCTCAAAATTAATTTTGACAGCTTCTTAAGTTGTAATGATTTGGGGGGTGGGGTGGGGTGTGAGCAAATTCTGCATCTGCAAAGGAGCTGGCCATTGAATTTTGCTTCCAGGAGCATAGTTCCCTTCCTCTTTGGTCATCTTCCCAACTGCCCACTGAGCTGTGAGGTTGAGAAGTACCACAGAAGCTTGTGCAGGGAGCCCTTCCTTCAAAATATAGATTGTTTTTAGCTTGGTCGTTTGTTTTATTATTATTATTTAAGCAGAGATATTCTGACCTCTCTCCTTTGGGTTGTAGTTGTAAGTGGGATAGCAAAACTGCTGGAAAACACTGGTCTTGCTTGTTTCCTTGACTGCCTCATTCCCCATCCAGGCAAATAAGTATTACTGTACCTTCCTAAAGGTGACTTCTTAGATCCATACGTCCTCTGTGCAGCTTTTCTTTGACCAAAGCATTTCCAGCATTCTATAATGAAAAATATTCTGCCTGAAGACAGATAGAGTGTTAATCTCCTTGCTGCTTTTTCTTGTTCTGAAGCTCAAAGACTACAACTGCCTGTTTCAATAGATACTTTGTAGTTACTCCCCTGATAAGCACTTTACGGTCACTCAGAGATCTTCTGACAGGCTTTTTTGAGAAACCAGTACAGGCTGATTATTTCACTATATCAGACAAATAATATAAAGTTATCCTTTTTTAAAAAAAACCCAATGTAATACCAGTATTTGATAGTTGATTAAAATATGCAATTCAGCGAATATCTTACCGAGACAATTTCATGTTGTACAGCGTGTCTGACATGATCACAGCAGTCACTTCTGGCTTTAGTATCTACGAACCCAGTTTTCGCTTTGTATCTTGTCTGAGGTCTGCTTCTTTTTTTTGTGAGTCCCCAGCTCATCTCTGGTGTGAGCTGTGAGTCGGTTCAGCACCTGGGCTCCCAGGAGTGCAGGGGTTTTGTCAGAACAGGACTTTGACTTCAGTTTGGTTTGGAACAGCACAAAGCAAGCAGAGATGATCTGGGATTAGCACTAAATATTCAAGCTGATTCGGAGCCAGACTGCTAATGTAGAAATACTGGTTCAGCTCTGCACGCATTCCAGTTTAATTTGGGTTTAGTGAGAATGCTGCTGTACCTACTTTTCTGAGAACCAGAATCTACCTCTTACACACCTGAGTTACCTCTCTGACTTAACAAATCAACCGACATTGATGAGCTTGGGCTGTTTCTTACAGGAATACAAATTGATGATGGAACTGGTTTTTATTAACTACTTCTGTTTACCAAAAATATACATAAATTAATATTTGCCTGAACATGGAAAAATTGAGTAGCAGGAGACTGTTTTCTCTTGGTTCAAATCTCCTCATTTACTGAACTGCATTGCAGGGTCTTCTTGAGAAACTGCCTGGAGAATTTTTGCTTTCTGTTGCACCTCTGAGACAGTATCTGACTTAACCATTCTAACAACGTAGGATTGTAAGAATGACTGTGTCAGAACTAAGTCCAGTATCCTGCTTCCAAAAGCAGGCAATGACAAATATGTAGGGAACACTAATACTGTAAGCATGTAGTGCTATTTTCCTAGCACAGTCTCCCAGCTTTCAGCAATTTGTGTCTCGGGGACCTCCAAAGGCAGCAGCAACACCGTTGTGTTTTATAGTCTTAGGTAGCCTTCTCCTCCATTGATTTGTCCAGGTGCTTCCCAAACCCTTTTGGCACACAGGGTACCCTGTGGTAAGCAGTTCCTTAGTTCAGCTCTGTGGTATGGAGAAGTACCTCTTTATTTGTGACAGATCATCCATCTGCCTGTTCCAGCTGAAGCCTATAACGCCTGTGTTGGAAGAGCTGCTGAACGGCCCTTCCCCAGCCACCCCTTTCATGCCACTCCTGATTTTGCAGGTGTCTGTCCCTCTACCTCAGCTGCCCCTTTTCCAGGCTGAGGACTATTCATTTGCTTCTTTTATAGAACTCCCTTCATATGCTCAATCAGCTCTGTTCTTTTCTCTCTCTGTCTCTCTGGGTGTGTACATATGTATGTATATACACTAGAGAATATATAAAATCATATATGATATCTCATTTTCAAGAGTGGGACACAAAGTACGATGGAAGACCAGAACTGCATGCAGTGTTAGAGATGCAGATTTACCACAGAGGTATTCTGTGGCATAAGGTGTTTTCTGTTTTGTTCTCTTTTGTAATCATTACTAATACTCAGTTTGCTTTTTGACCACTATTGAAAATTGAGGTGATGTTTTTGCAGAGGTGCTATAACCTGTTCCTTCTGATAACAGACAGTTGAAGGGTCTGACACGTATGTGTTCTTGGGATTGTTTTTCCCCAGTGCATCACTTGACATCTACTTGAATTTCATCTCTCTGAGCTCTCTGAGGTGCTTCGGTGATTCTTCGGTCAAGCATCATAACTGTTGTTAACAAATCACTTGGTCTTGGCAGGAAATTGCACCTTACTAAGTCCCTTTTCCAGATCTTTCATGGTTGTGGTGAACAGAATAGGTCTCAACTCAAGGAACAGAAGATGTCCCAGCTCAAGAGTCCTGTGGGACTTGCTGGTAACATTGTTTCACTGTGAAAATTTACTTTTCACTCTTTATTTCCTAAACTACTGTTCATTCATGACAGGACCTTCCTTTTCAGCCAATGACAACTTGGTTTCAAGAGCTTCTAATACAGGACATTCTCAAAGGCCTCTGGAAATCCTAGTAATTATGTGAACTGAATCTGCCTTGCATATGTTTGACTTCATTAAATAATGCCACTAGATCTGCATGGCATGAATTTCTGTACAAAACCTGTGTCAGCTCTTCCCCAGTATGTCCTATTTATTTACATGTTCATTAATAGTTTTTTGGTTGGGTGTAGGTTTTTGGTTTGTTTTTTTTTTTTTTTCTATTTTGCTTCATAATTCATATTGGATTTACAGGTTTATATTTTTCTTAAATTCCTTAATGCCTGCCTTAAAAATTGGCATTGCAATAGCCACCTGCCATATGAGTTTTTAGCAAGAGACTTTATATTTAAGCTAGTTCATCTCTGAATTATCTTATAATACTGAGGTGAAAACAATTTGGTCCTGGAGACTTGTTAGTACTCCTGTTAATGATCTGTTCTATAACTTAATCTCCTACTCTTCAGGGTGAAACAGAACCTCCAATGTATCCCTTCATCAAATAACAAACAGGGTTTTTGGCACAGAAGTCTTCTCAAGTTCCTTTCACTGAATTCAGATGTAAAGCAGAACAAAAAATATATTTTTTTTTTCTGCAATGGTTGTAGAGTCTCTGAGTAATCCCTCTAATCTTGATTTGTCTCATTGCCAGAGGATCTGGCATGTTTCCATTTCCTCATGTATTTGAAAAAGAATTTACTAGTTTTCATACTTGTAGCAAGTTGTTCCTTAAAAGTGTTTTTCGGCCTCTTCACTCTGTTTTTTACATGTAACCTGCAACAGTTTACAATTCTGTTTGCCTCTATACTCCTCTGTTGGGCACAACTTCAACTATTTGGAGAATGCCTTTTTGCTTCTAGTAACCCCCATTGCCATGCTGTTGAGGCATGCCAGCTCCAGGATGGGGTCTTTTTGAAACCTCTCAGTTCCCAGAATGCAGATTTCTAACCTTTTTGCATGTGACCTGTGTTCTGAATAGTGTCTATTTTAATTTCTACAGTTGCAGAATTGCTCTTCACATTTATTTTTAATGAAGAAGCTATTGCAGCCAGCCTGAATGATACTTAACCAACCTGCAGTGTAAAAGTATTTCCCACTGAGGGACAGTGGAGGCTTTTGCTTCAAACATCCCCTGCTGTCTGTTTCCTACTTGGGCTATTTGGTGATCAGGGAGAACCCACCCTTTCTGGTTTTTGACTGAGCCTGACTGGGGAGTGTCAAGCACCTATTTAGCTGCTGCAGAGGAGCAGCTATCTCACAGACAGGCAGGAAGGCAGCTATCATCTTGCAGTAAATCGCGTGACCAACCTCAGTGTCTTCTAGTGGTGACTGTTTCTGTGGATGAGGGAAGAGCAGTGGATGTCATCCACCTTGACTTGGGCAAGGTTTTGGACAGGATCTCTTACAGTACGGTTGTGTCCAGGTTGGGACATCGGGGTGAGGAGGGATAGCGTGATGCTGAGGGGCTGGAGCACTTGCCCCAGGTGGGGAGGCTGAGGGACTGGCCTTTGTTAGCTTGGAGAAGACTTTGGGGATACCCCTAATAGCTGCTTTCTGGTACTGAAGAGCCTGTCTGTCTCCTCAGTAACCTCTTTACTGAAGTGCATAGTTGGAGGACAAGAGGCAGCTGTCCTAAACTGAAACAGGGCAGGTTGCTACTTAATAGGAGGGGTGGGAGGGGGATTAGCGTCCCCACGAGGCCAGACAAGCACTGGAACAGCGCCTGGGAAAGGTGTGCCAGCCTCTGTTCTTGCAGACTTTTAAGATCCAAGTGACAAAGCCCTGAGAAAACTGGTATGAATTCAGCGTTGACTCTGTTCAGAGTAGGAGGCTGGACTGCAGCCTGAGAGCCCTTCCAAAATGAATGATTATGCGACAGCTTGTATATGCTGTGTAATCCAAGAATTTCCATTCTTGGAGATTCCTCTTCAGACTTACCCTTGTGATACGTACAGGGCCATGCTCGTGACCTCCTTTGTGCTTAGTATGTGGACACATAAGGCAATATTCACCTCGCATGACTGCAGTTCTTTTCAGTCGACAGGTTCTCTCTCGGTGGTCAGCGCCTGCGGTGGGCTGCAGGGGGGACAGTGACGCTCTCTGGTACGCAGATGGCTGTTTGCAAACCGGAGAACTGCCAGGAAACGGATGAAATCAGATCTCCGGATTGCGGATACGCTGCAGCTAGGGCACTTGGTCTGTGCGACGTGTATTCCCCAAACACCCTCATCCACTCCCTTTTTATGGCGTCTTTATTTTCTTCATCCTTATGAGAGCGTGCTGTGGCAAGAGCTGGATTGCCTGTTAATAGGAGGAGGCAGAGAATCGCTGCCTGTGTATCACAAGGACAGTGTTTTCCTAACAAATGCTTTCTGGCACTCAAGAGAGGGCAGCTAATCTTGAGCGTTGAACACTTTCACTTGCCGTTTCCACTTCTGAAACACAAGTTTTCCCAAGTCCCAGTGGCGATTCCACAGCCAGAACAGGATCTCCACAAACCAGGCCAGGGAGGTGGGGAAGAGCTGATGCATTTTCACGTTGGTCCCTCGGAGAGCTTCCCCGTGCAAAGACAAAAGTGATTAACGGGCGGCTGAGGAAATCTCGGGCTGCCGGTGAGGCAGCTGCCTCTTTGTGGGCAGGGCCCGAGGACGAGACAGGCGCCGAGGCAACCGGCTGCTCCCCGTTTCTGGGCCTCCCGGCTCGGCGGGCAGCGTGTCTACCCGCACCCCCAGGCCGGGCCGCCCCGGAGGCCCGTCAGCCGCGCCGGCCGCGGCCTCCCCCAACCCGAGCGGCTCCGGGGCTCGGGGCCGGGCCTCGCGCAGGCGCCGTGGCCGCCGCCGCCGCTGCCTCGCGACATGGCGGCGCTGCGCGTGGTGCGGCGGGCGGCGGGGGCGCCGCTGTGCCGGGCCGCCTCGGGGGGCCGCCGGGCCGCCTCGGGGGGCCGCCCGCCCTCCGTGCCCCAGCGCATCGAGGAGAAGCGCCGCGCCGCGCTGCTGGGCGGCGGCCAGGCTCGCATCGACGCGCAGCACAAGCGGGTGAGCCGCGGGCGGCGGGGAGAAGAGCCCCTTCCCCGCTGCCCCCGCCGCCGGGCTCCGTAACGGGGCGCTTCCGCTTCGCGACGGGCACGGCGGGGAGGGGAGGGGTGCTCACAGCGGGGCCCGGACCCGCTGTCCCCAGGGTAGGCAGGGAGAGGGGCCGCGCCGCAGGACCGGCTCAGGCGGGCTCCCGCGGTCCCGGGCGGAGGCACTCGGTGCTGGAAACCCGGGGCGCCTTTTACCTTTCAGTGGCAGAGGCGCTTTTGCAGGGGAGCTTTACTGAAGCGGCATTAAAGCCTGCATTAGCTGTTACTCCAGGCAGAAAAACGAATAATTCATTTACATCAGCTTTGTCACCACATTGGTTATAATGCGTGTGGGTGAGAGGTAGCACAGGCAAAAGTTGCAGCTTCTGCCTATGGTGATGGTAAGTTCTAGGTTGCTTAACACTTCCCTGGGCTTGGAGGCATGCCATCCAGCACAGCTTCAGCTTTGACGCTGTTGTTGCAAACCCAAGCTGATCTGAGAGATGAGAGCAAAGAGCTAGAAGAGTGGAAGTAAGGCAGAGGAAAAGACAGGTGGGAAGGATGTCAACAGCTCGATTTTTAGTCTCTTGCCTCCGGTGTTCAGAATTTGGACAATCCTGAGGGGGGTGACAACATAGTTTTCCTGTTTCTGTTTATTGTTTCTTCCTGGGTTGTCTTTTCAGTTTAGTGCAAGGACCTAGCGGTATCACAGCGGCTTGTGGGCATCAAGGAGGCAGTAACAGCCATTCACGTAAAGACTACGTGAATGATCAGTTCACCCATCAGCAGTTTCCCTCCTGCAGTTAACATCTGAAAAGAGTAACAGACTCACTGAGCTACATGTAGGACACTGACATACCAATATGCAAGCATTTCTGCATGCCTTGGGGCCTCAAACATCTTATGTCATGTTTTATATAAATTACATCTATGGCTTGCATTAGTCTTTCCTGCATGTGTTGATTTTCATGAACTTTTTGACCTGCTGGTCAGAAGTTTTGTAGAGAAGCTGAGCTGTGTTTTAACATCACATTGAGGTAACGTCACACCATCCCCTAAAGAAGACAGTTCAAGTGCCCTGGCCTTTGTAGACAGATGCTTACCTGGGTTGGAAAATACAAATTTATTTGGAAGATTAAGATAAAAAGACCTTTTCAATCATCTGTTACTGCATGGCATCATTAGTACTGAGCAAGGGACGTGCATATCTGGTCAATTGGTTACGTTCTTGGCCCATACTCTATTTTTGCCTATACCAGTGTCCAACAGAAAAAAGTACAAAAGGATTTTGTCCAGAAAGCCCTGCAGGCTGTCGTATTTCCTTTTTCCTCTCATTTGCCGCAGTCAAATACAGATGAGGTGAATTGAGCCTTGAACTGTTGGTAAGGACTGGTTTAGCTGTGGAAGGGTTCCATGTTTAAGAATAGAACAAAGGCCTTAATAGCGGCATGTAAATGTGCAGGCAAAAATAGCTGTGATGCTATTGTATCTTGTTGAAAAGGCTCTCGGATTGTTTCCTTTATCTTGTGGTAGTGCTGCTCCAAGAGTCAGCCCCCTTTTCAAAGTCTGCCTTGCATTATGGTTGCTTTTAAGGAGGATAATCGCTATATAGGCTATTTCCATCTATGGGGGCATGCCGTTGATTAATGGACCAAATGTAGCAGATCAAGTGAGGCTATGTTTGATTACAGTACGTCCGCTGGTGGTCAGTAAACAGAGCCAGAACCACCTGATGGCTGTATTAATTGTTGCTCCGTTTCAGGGAAAGCTGACAGCAAGAGAACGAATTCTGCTGCTGTTGGACCCTGAGAGTTTTGATGAGTATGACATGTTTGTGGAACACAGATGTTCTGACTTTGGGATGGACTCTGATAAGAATAAGGTATTTTAATTTCATGTAACTCTTGTTTCTTCATCCTCAGCTGTTTAGCCAGCCAGCTGGTTGAAAATACACTCTTCTGCTCACAAGTGATTTCTTTATTTGTTTTGTTTTCTTTTTTGTTTTGCAGATTTCCTTTTATTACTCTAGGTTTCCATTTAACAGCTTACATGGTTTACTTTTCCATTGTCTAAACTTGATACGTTTTTTATAAGGTCACCTGTTTGGTTCAAATACCTCCCCGGACACTGTCTTAGATCTGTATTTTAAATAATAGAGGAGGCTGCAGAGCTGTGTTGTTACAACTTTGTCAGTCAAGTTAGATATGAGGAACAAATACAGGCAGGTACTTCTGCATCCCTATAGGTAACATTAGAGTTACAGGGTGAAATAACTCAGATCCATATTTATGCCTGCCAAACTGTAGAGTCATAAAATCCTTTAGGGCCTTAAAATCTGGTATGTTTGGAAATTCAAGCACTCGTACTGGTCTGTTAGCAAGTTGCAATCTGCTTGCTTATGCAGTTTTCAGATACGTGGCCATGTATCCTAAACCAACATGGTATATGAGGTTCATCATGTAGAGGGAAAATCTATGGCTCCCGAAAGTCTCTCACCATAACATTGATGCCTAATAAATCACTACATGGGAAAAGTATTTTGTTGCGATGTAGTACAGAAAGGACCAGCGAACGCGCGGGGATGTGTAGGTGGCTGGTGCAGATGTGCCTGTGCATTGTGAATCTTCCTGTAGCAGAAGGCCCTGTTTGCTGGGGAGTGTTCTGGTTTGGGGTGTGGTGAGAAGCTGCTCCCTGTGTGCCACTGCCCCGTGCTGCGTACAACGGCTACAACTTCTGTTTATGTGGTTATTAACCCAGTTCATCAGTTTTCAGTACTTCAAGTTGCGGGACTGCATCTGATAGATGAGGGAGGGATCAGCAGGCTTCCACCATGGGCAGCTGGGGCACTGGGAACCAGCAAAGGTGAAGAATTTGTTTTCGATTTAGTAGCCAGGAGACTGATGGGACTTGGTGCTGGGAAGGATGTTGTGCAAGACCTTTCCCCTCTCGCTGAGTGTAGGAGCAAATGTCTTTTCTTCTCTAAGTAATTTTTCATTCTGTTCCCCAGCAAACTGAAATAACTGCTGTGTTGCCTCTCATCGTGCTACTCGAGGCATCATCCCACAGTGCTGATAACAAATTGGTGTTTCTGAAGATAGGAGGAGCAGCAAAGTCCTGGGAGTGACAAGAGGGTTAATTTTTTCCTTGTCCTTCAGAATTCACCTTTCAGTGAGCTGCAGATTGTGTTTACAGAGCACAGTTTCACAACAGATGACCTAACTGTGGCCAGTGAGCTGGAATATTAGTTTAGCATTGAATTTCTCTGAGTTGCTGGAACTTTCTGAAGGTAGAGTAGGACTTATACTCACATCCAGGCCACTCTATGGGCTGCTGGGGCTTTTAGGAGTCATCTGTGTGAGACGGTGGCTGGAACTACAGGTGTATTTCCTGCTGTTCTGTGTGCCAAGAACCAGAAGTTGGTAGCAGTGCTGTCTGTGCAGCCTGAGAAAAGTCCTCAGACTGGTATGACCTTCCTGAGAACAGATCACCTTGAGCAGAAACAGCCCTTAGAGTGGGCCCTGCATGATACACTTTTTGTTTTGATTTGTTTTTTTTTTAAATACCAAAGAGCAAAAAGCATTTAAATGCCTGGAATTCCTTTATGACAGCCCAGTAAAGTTCCTTTTCTAGTGCTGTCTTGAAAGACTTCTATATATTTCCTGCACTAAAAAGTGAGACAACATAGATAAGCGGATTTTAAGATTCACAGGCTCCATTTCCTCTTCCAGCTCTTTCTTCTTCCCTTATTTACAGGGTGAAAAATGGGCCAGGTCAAGTTGAAGTATTTGGGGTGTCTGTAATTATATTTTTTGACCTTTCCAGGGTTGTTTTTTTCCCTGCATCAGCACCTCAAGAAAGGTTTGTGCGCGGTGTCCATTCTTTCAAAAACGTCAGCTAGTCCTAATAAAAGGTACATCCTGTCTCTAAGGACATGATTTGCCTTAACTCTAGATGTGCTGAAATTTGAGGGGAAACTGCAAAATTCACTAATCTTTACACTAATACACAACTAATACGTGATATTACCTGTAGTTTTCCTTTCCAGGGCAGGGGGAAATCCTTGTGGAGCCCCTGCTGCAAACATGAAAGACCAGTCCTCTCAGAGAATCAGTCTTTGCTTTGACTAAGTACTCAGTATAAGTTTGTGGGTTTTTTAGTGGACATTGTTGCTGCTTTGATTTTTTTTAATTATTATTTTTAATGAATTTATTTGTTTTTTAATGCAGTATCCTGGAGACAGCGTGGTGACTGGCCGTGGCCGGATTAATGGGAGGCTGGCGTATGTTTTCAGTCAGGTATGGTTTTGCTTGTTGTTTTTTAAATAGCATGAACTTCTACCAAGAAGCATAAGACGTACGTAACATCCTGTGGGAGGGAGCAGGGCACCTTCAGACAAGAAAAAGCAAAAAAAAGCATCTCTAAAAACTTTTGTTGGATGAGAGATGCAGTTGTGGACAAGGGTGAGGTGAAACGAGTGCTGAATGCAGAGCCAGTGGGAATGTTTTGAAAAAACAAACTGTTATTACTTTGGTGTGATATCATTGGATGTTGATATGACGAGGGACTGGAGGAGTCACCCAAAAATGTGTTTTTCATAACCAAGAAGTGAATTAATGAAGTCCCTGAGCACTGTGTGCTTAAAGCAGATGCAAGCTTTGATGCTGTCCCTGCCGTTGGATGTGTGTGGATGAGCTCCCGGAGGCGTGTGGAGACCCACGAGTGTCAGTGGAGGGCTTTGCAAGTTCTGAGAACCATCTGGGTTTCAAGCTCAGAATGGGGGTGTTTGCTGGAGATGTCAACTGGAATTGCAATGAGTGGAATCCCTGATAGAGGGCACTTGAGCAACCTTGAATTGTTTCTCAGGTTCAAACTCTGTGATGAGTTGAAGGGATTGTGATAGCAGCATATAAATAGATAAAATATACTTTTAAAATATAGTTTTTATATTAAAATAAAAACATTTTAGGGGAAACACCATAGGTAGAGATTTATCTTGGTTAGTCTTAGTGAAAGAAAGAAAGACTTTCTTTCAGATCATTGGTAACTGTTGCTCTGTCTGGGCCACAAAGTAGCCTTTGTTCAATTTGCTATCATGGCCAAAATGATTGTTGCTGTGTGACCTTGGAGCAAGTCATACACCCTGCCTTTTTGTCTTGGATATGTAGTTCTTCCAAGGAAGGACACTGTTATGTGGGCCTGAACATAAGACAGGAGCTGAACACAGACCTTAATTTTAGAATACAAGTAGAGGGCAGTTTTTATATTAAAAGAATTTAAATGTGCCCTGTCACGATACATATTTCTCTCTCTTTTTTTTTTTTTAAAGTATATTTAAAGGCCTTTTTCCTCTCCAAATTGAGCTGCCACCTGAGATGTTCCTTCCTTTTTCGTTCAACTGCCAGTCATAGTCATGCTGTTCTCTGTCCACAGAGTTTTTGGGGCTTCTTTGAGTGTACAACTAGGTGGGAATGCATCAGACTGACTCCCCAGAAGATGGCTCTGGGCTCTGTTGGTGCCAGTAGGTGTCAATATCCCCTTTCTCTGCTGGATCAGTCCCAGGGCCTTGTGTTGCTTGTTCAAGATCTTGACCCTTGGGCGCCGGGGTAGCACCAACAGTCAGTTTTGGCTGACATAGTCCCTGCAGCACCTGTAAAAGAATCATCGACTCTTGAAGCGTAACTCCTTAATGTATAACGATGGCATCTTTTCAGGTTTTGATTTCTGCCTGGTTGCAGGAGTATCTTACTGCTGCCCCTTGCAGTGAGACGCTCCTCACAGGTCAAATTTCTCCAGGCTAGTCTAGTATTGATAACGTCCATGAAAGAGGACCATATCTTTGTGGAAAGAGAGAAAGTTTCTGTGAAGGAAAAAAAAGGCAAATGAGACATAGGAAGTTTGTGATTTTAGTGTAGAATCCACTGGCAAGTGCATATAAAAGATCTTTTTGCCTGTAAAGGCAGCTTGGATTGAACAGGATTGATCTGCAGGCCGCAGTAAGGGAGCCAAGTGGTTTTGGAGCAGTGTACCAAATACAGAGCATTGTAGGATTATACTGTTTACTTGATTTTACTGAAATGTTTCTCTCCCTAATCTGAAAATTTGTTTTCCCTCCAGGATTTCACTGTATTTGGAGGTAGTTTATCTGGAGCTCATGCCCAGAAGATCTGCAAGGTAATACTTCACAGGAGAAAATAAACCAAAAAATTGTCAGCATCGTTTTTATTTCTATCTGTTATGTTAATGACTTTGGAGAAAATGATTGTGACTGACTGTAATATGTACTGACAGTACAACTCTGGCGTATGTCATGGCAACCTGAAAATGCCTGTCTCTTCACGTCAGTTAAGATGGGAGAGCACAGGTGAGCAGAGAGGTACCCTTTGGAAGCTTTTTGAGTATCAGAGAGCTTTTCCAAGTAATACTCACTTTGTTTTAAATTCAGTTACCTTTTCTACTGTGCTGCAAAAGACAAGAGAGACTTGCAAAGTACAAATATACATTAACTAGCTGTTGTCTACTGGAGAAATGTGAAATGACTTGGGAGAAACTTTTTCCTATAAACAGTGCTATGTGGAAGTGTGTAATATTTATGAAAAGCCAATGTAACAAGTAAACAATCTGAAGATAAACAGTTTTACAACTTGGAGGTCACCTTTATACTCAGAGCTTCTGTTATCAGGCACTTGTGGCCATTTGTTCTCATTTGCTTGGCTCACTGGAAAAGCTGCTGTTTGAATCCCAGGGGTGAGGAGGGCAAGAACTTTTTCACGCATGAGTGTTCAGTGGTGTGTCCTGGTAAAAACTTCCTGCATTTTCTTGCTAGGGAACCAGAAACAAGGTTTTTGGTGCACAAGGGCTTTTCTGCTGACAGAAATAACTACTTTCTGGCAAAGACTCCTCAGCAGTGAGGAGGTATAAAAATATTGTCCTGGTTTTGTGGGGATAAAATTTATAGAATCGATTTTCTGTTACATTTTGTTTCACTTTGTGGCCAGCCATGGTGTGGTGATCAAGGCCATTAGCAGTGAGAGCCAGGGCAGCTGCCCCAGGCTGGCCCACAGGTGTGTTCTATAACATGAACGTCAGGTTCACTATAAATGGGAGAGATGCTGGGGAGGGGTGAGGCTTCTCTTGCTCTGCTCTCTTCTCCCCTCCATCTTTCTCCTTCTCAACAATTGCTATCCCTGGAGTGACTTGCTGCTACTCTGTGGTCTAAGTATAATTTTGTGTGTTTTGTATTAGCATTGATATCGGTTTCCTTATTTTATTAAATCTATTTAAATTTTAACCCATGAGTCTCCCTCCTTTTCCCAATTCCCATTCTTGGTTGGGGAAGGGATACTGGGTGATAGAACAGCTGGTTATTGTTTAGCCCTGCGTGTGGGCTAACAGAGACAACTAGAAAACACGAAAACTGGGCTGGGTAATAACTACTTGGCTTTACCAAGTCTTCATATTGGGAAAGACGTGATACTACCCTTTCACATTGGAGCTTTGCAGTGTCTCTTTATATTAGGGAGGGATGTAATGGTACTGGAATGATGAGATGCTTTCTACTGGTTTTTTGATCTCTTATTCCTAAAGAAGCAGGGAGAGTGCTGGTAGCAGAACTAAAAGACAATGCAAGTCCTTCCTAGTTGGTAATGTCCTTGATTGGCATCAATGTCAGTGGTAGGCTCCAGAGGTTGAAGGCTCTGAGTACACCAGTTGCTCTGGGCTCAGAGTCTTTGAGGCTGTAGCCTGGGCAGTAGAGAGCTCAAAAAAAGCCTGTTTGGGTGGTGTGGTGTGGTCTGTCTCGCTTCTCTTAGTTCTTCTTATTGGGCTGAATTCTGGGAAGCAGAAATCTGTTCTGAGAGAGACAATTTTGGCTCCTGCAAACCTTATCAGTGGCTTAAGGGGTGTAAAATGCCATGGGCACATGGAAGTGAAGTTGTTCTCCCTTAGCTGGACTTCCCTGGAGATCTGCCTCTTTGGTGGTAATTGTTTCCCA